>NC_138127.1:42422477-43022477 GCF_964188305.1 Podarcis bocagei
TCTGTAGCTCTTCATCTTTAATTTTATGATGTAGTATAAGTAATATTTCATTAGCTAGCTCATTTGTCAATTTACTCCAAGATGCAAAGAACCTATTAAAATCACCAATAAAAGAAACCATCCCTATCAATTATGCGCTTTTTTAAAAAAAGGGTCGCCAAGTCAAAAGTGTAGGGCTTCACTCCAATCTCTATAATTGTTATCTCTCTGCTAAATAGCAGAAGTGCCTTGTGTCAGTAAAGAACTAATGTGACTGTATCTTTTTTGAATAGCTTTCGCACTGTTCTACTTAGTTATTTTCTACCAAGACAGTATCAAATCAGAGCATGCGTTTTCCCCCCTTACAGAATCTGTCTCTTCCTGATTCTTTTTGTATGGCTGGATTATTTGAGTACTTTACAATCTAGTCATAAGTCTTGAAGTGTCTGCACATAATTGCATAGCACAGGCTATGCAGATGAATGACAAAAATTCCAGTGCAATATTGGATATTATTACGTTTTGCTGGCATTGCAGCTGAATATGTTGGAATAGGATATATGTGTTAGTACCGTTACCCAGCTCAATCAGCAGCACAAAACCAATTTACAAAATACATTTTCTACATTTTTTCTAGAATGCTGCACATCCCACCATATTCTGCTTATACAAACAACAACCCTCCCAACTTTTATTTTACATATACAGTGCTCTCAAAGCAGGATTTATTTTTAAACCCAGAAATCTTATATGAATATTTTGAGTGTCCCAATGTATAATGAGCAAGTTTGTACTGTTCATGACCTCAGTTACTTGTAGTGGAGTGTTGGAGAATATAATGGTGCAGGTGTTTGACTTGGTTTCCACCCACAATCCTAACCTTCATGTTCCAGAGCAGCTGAAATCTCAAGACAGCTGCATCGGCTAATAGTAGGGAAATAGCGTAAGTGACAGTCACTGTGACATTGTTCCACTTCAGGGGTATAGCTGTTGTCAGAGATAAATGAACACTGGGATGATTTTATTTTTGTCTCTTAGGATCAAATGTTTCTCTTTTTGCCAGAGTATTTATAATATATGTTTTCCACATGAGTTGAATAAATAGTGGATTATTCCATTTTTTTGCAGAATATATACGGTATATAAAACCCTGTTTTTATGGAATCTCTTGAGTCTTCTAGAACCTCCTCAGTGTCTCCTACTTGAGACACACTCCCTTCCACAGACATGGTAGATGCACAATAGTTGCTCTTGTTTTTCACAGTCCGTCAGGAATCAATAACTGAAGGATGGAAAGTGTTTCTGGAATGTACAAAATAACTCTAAAGAAAAGTATTTCTGAGCATGTGTAGACTACCTTGCACTTCAGAAATGCTGTATTTAGGAATTTAAAAATTGGAGTTGAGAAATCCACAATGGTGGGTAATTAATTATATGCAGCAACATATAATGCTATATATAATATATTAAAAAATACAAACTAAGAAAAACTATCAGCACAGTTTAGTGAGGTGAGATTTGGTCCTACTCTCTCTGATCCTTCGGTTTGGGTATTAAAGGAGAATCATGAACAATGCTGCTCTCTGTCTCTGGAATGGCAAAGTATTATTCTTTTATTTAATGTAAATCAGTATTCAATACCACAAAAGTATAATGACGCCTGTATATGGGTTTAGCTTAGGGGGAAAAAACCTATATAAAACAATTAATATGATTAAATAACAATATGCTGATTCAGATATTTTTGCATAACAATTACTTTATCACTTTTGGTTTAAGAACAAAACAAGAACTTGTTTCTGCCTTTCAAATATCATACTTATTAATATGATATTTGGCTGTTTGAAGATGTGGTGTCCTTGGCGTGTCCACTGAGGCACCACAAAATGTACTCCAAGCAATGTTTCATATACTTCTTTCTGTACTCTAATTCCTTTTGCCTCTTTGTATTAGTTACTTCTATTCCCCCATAAGTCATTTTGAATTTCTTAAATTGTAAAGTTTGATGTCATTTTGAAATGCTGCATTTTTAGCAAATTGGGAAACTCTTCCTTTAGGCTTTAAAAATTTGCTGTCTCTCTGGCAGACCACAGTGACAGGTGAGACACCATTTGATACCAACATTGTAATAAAATAAAATGAAAACCTGATGCAGTGAAAAAGTACAGAAATTGCTAAGGCAGCACAGTAGTTTGAAAAGTACTCTTCTGTAGTCAAGAAAAATTCTTGGACCGCAGTAAAGGAAATTAAAAGAGTTTAGAATGAATTTATGCAAAAGCCTGTATACAGGTACTGCTTTTTCTGGAAAGGTGCCAGATTCATTATGGGTCAGGCCTGTGATTTGTCAATTTGGACATTATGCCAAAATAAAATTGCAGTGAAAAGTGTTTTTAAACCATTTGTTGTTGTTGTTGTTCTGGTTTGTTGTCTGTTTGCAAAGAATGTGCTGCCAGTATGTTCATCATGCCTAAACTTACCGAAGCTTCCTTAAACACAAGGAGAACGCTTGTGAGAAGTGAAATTAAACCCTCTCTTGAATAGAGGGGGGAAGGGGGAGGAAGTTGATTTTTATCATGTGATCTCTTAAACAGGTAGAATTTTCCTAGAAGGAATCTGGGAATTGCCTTTATCCATGATTTAAAAATGGTAAACAGCCTATTAATTTCTTTTGCCAGAACATACAAACCTGCAAGTGTTGTGAACACCAATGATGAATACAAATAGAGATATCAGCTGAATTTAAAAAAAAGAGATTCAACCTAGAGAAATAGTATATTAATGCATACTAGGTAATAATGTGCGTATGAGATAAATATTTAGGAAGAGGAAGCTGTTTGGAAAAATGAGAGCAGACAAATAGGCTTACAATATGTTTTATGAAGAGAAATTAATTCTGAGCTTTTAATTTTGGTTCACATGAAGGAAGATTCTAGGTATTATTATTATTATTATTATTATTATTATTATTATTATTATTATTATTATTCAACATCTGTTTATATAGCACCAAAAAATATGTGTTTGGTAAGGTACTGTTTTGTGGAGATAAGCCAGAATATTGATTTTATAAATCAAAACTGCCCATAAATTTCACCACTAAAAAGAAAGTCAGTTTTTTTCATTCTGCTATCTTTTATTGCATACATCTTTGGCCTTGTGAAAACCACACACTTTTTGCTTGGGAGTCTTCTCATGCCTCTGGAGAATGTCATATCACAAGTGGTTCACAGTATGCATTATGAGATGTAAGTCACTCAGTTGAGCTCACAGTTTGGTATTAGGTAAACTGTCACTTTTCCCCCGCCCTTTTGGTAAAATGTGGCTAAATAGTGGTTTGTTATTGAGTTAGTATAGGAATTACTGAGGAACACTCCAGCACATAAGTTAAGCATTATTTAAGTCCCATCAGTTTCATGGGGTGTTAAAGAATGTACTAAACTCTCTCCCTCTTGAAATAAATTAACTGTAAAAAGGTAAAGGGACCCCTGACCATTAGGTCCAGTCGTGGCCGACTCTGGGGTTGTGGCGCTCATCTCGCTTTATTAGCTGAGGGAGCCAGTGTACAGCTTCCGGGTCCTGTGGCCAGCATGACTAAGCCGCTTCTGGCAAACCAGAGCAGCGCACGGAAACACCGTTTACCTTCCCGACGGAGCAGTACCTATTTATCTACTTGCACTTTGACGTGCTTTCGAACTGCTAGGTTGGCAGGAGCAGGGACTGAGCAATGGGAGCTCACCCCGTCATGAGGATTCGAACCGCTGACCTTCTGATCGGCAAGTCCTAGGCTCTGTGGTTTAACCCACAGCGCCACCCGCGTCACTTAAATTAACTGTAAATGATCTTAAATTGATGGGATCCTATACCTAGCATTTATAGAATTTACCTTTTTTTTACAAACCTAGGAATAATGTTGGCCCATCTAACTCAAAGTTGTCTACACTTGCTGGCAGCAGTTATACAGGTTCTCTCCCAGCCCTATTGGGAAATGTTGGGCATTGAACTAGGGACCTTCTGTACACAAAGCTGATGCACAACCACTTAACCACAGTCCTTTACTGGGTTGTTGTTTTTCCATATTGCTATGTTGCATTGACCACCCACAAGGTGGCTGGTACTGATAAATCCATTTATTTTCAAATGCTCTGTACTGGAGGAAGAGGGCACTCCGGTGGTGGCACCAAACATTTTGGTTGCTTCATTGGTACCGATGCTGCAGTTCCAGGTATGAGATAAAGTAATTGTGTTTGAACCAGTTTTTCAAAAACAGATGAGAAAGCAGTATTGCAGAATAATCTGGCTGTATACACCACAAGCAAAGTCGACTCCTTCATACCACTTTCTAATGTTTCTCCAGCCATGACCAACTACGCTGTCTCTTATTTCTCCCTTCCTAAGAAACCACCCCCAGCAATTTGGATTGACACTTTGATGGACTGATTGGATTATTTTATTTAATCTTGTTTCCTAGCCTTCTCTATTTAGTTATTTAAATTCCTTACTCTCTTTTTATATAAAAAGGACACGGATGCTTATTCCACACCTTATGTGTATTTTTAGCTGAACAAACTGATAACAAAACCTCCTGACAGTTGTTGATACCAGTGGCAGATAGTAATTTCCATTGTTGCCTATGATTTGAACATTTTTGTTCTTTCATGACTTGGATCTCTAGCCCTTTAAAATGGTTCAGAATTTGACAAAGAAAACTACTCAGAGGGAAAACACCCTTTTAACTGTTTTTGCTGTCATAAAGCATGACAAGAAGGTTCCATTAAACTGACCTGAATTTGTTCTAAAATAGACTTCAATTGACCCTACTTATCTGAAGACATTCATATATTTAATGGATGGAGGGAAAATAGTTTGCTTTCACTTTGATTACTGCAGTCGTTTCCCCCCAACCTCTTGAAATATGTTGATGATTTTATTTATTTTTTGTCCTCTTATGCTGCCAGTGATGACCACAGAGGCCTTCTTCCTACAACTTTAATTCCATCTGATTGTCACAGGATGTAAAAGCTAAATTTTATTGCCAGCTGTATTCAAATAACATTTAAGGTTTAGAACGATTTTATCCAAATCTAAAGACCTAGATTGCATCCTATGTATGATTTACAGATTATGCATTTTTGTCCTGAAATTTTCAGTGATGCCTTCTAAATTATTTCAGTATATTGTGAATCTTTTCTGTTTGGTGAATATGTTGTCTCTCTCTCTCTCTCTCTCTCTCTCTCTCTCTCAATCTCTCTGTTTTTACACAGTTATGCATTTGAACTGAAAACTACTTATTGCAGCTAATAATTCTACGGCCATAGGCTACTGCACTTAATCCTTCCAGATGGTACTGACCAATCCCGTTTTAGACCCTATGGACTAATGCTTATAGCTGGGTTCAGACAGTGGTTAACAAGATATTTTATACCACCCTTCAAACAAATTCTATGTCACTGTACATCAAAAGAAAATATACAGTAAAATAGTTAAAACAGCATATTAAAAATACAAAACAAACACCCCCCCCCAAAATGCATCACTTGCCTCAGTTAGATCTGAGGAGGCACCCCCCCCCCTTTTGTGGTAGCCACTGGCTTGGCTTCTCTTCAGTCACAAAGGTAATGGCCTTTTTATTCATTCAGGGTTTTACTTAGTAAAAAAATAAACCTATTTTGTAGATGCTTGGGGTGGTGCCAAAGGTTGTAATTCTTTGGCAACCCAACAACTTAAAATTTGTAATGATTTTAAGAGGGCTACTTAGTCTAGATTAAATTGCATGTAGGAAGAAGTTGGATCCAAAGCACATTTATTTGGAAGTAAATCTTATTTGTTTAAAGTGATGGTTATTCCTACATCTCTCACATAAATGCTGCATTAAATAGTTCTGACATACTACTGCCCAGGTTATTGGCATTGAATGTTGCTTAGTACCACCCAGAAGCTGACTGGGGATTATTGGAGTTGTAGTCCAGATGTTGTTGGACTCCAGCTCCCATCATTCCTAATTACCAGCGATCCTGGCTTGGACTATTGGGGGCTGGAGCACAACAGCTGGAGGGCCACAGGTTCTCGCATCATTGCTTTGTAACAACAATCCCATTATCTCTATATAATTATTCATCAGCACCTGTAGTATGCACAGTAGGAAAACAGTCTAACTGAAATTGCTCACAATCCTTTGGAGTTTTCTTCCTTCTTAAGTCCTGTGAGTATAAAGCAGTCCAGGCCTGCCTACTGAGCAGGCTTCAATAGCTAGCTCCAGCAACAGAAGAGTAAATGCCACACGTTATACTGGTAAATACAGACGTGCTGGGTTTCTGGTCAGTATTGCTACTAACACAAACACTAACAACAGCAGCAGCAACAGCAACAACAACAACAACAAATTTGTTATTATTTATACCCCGCCCATCTGGCTGGGTATCTCCAGCCACTCTGGGCAGCTTCCAACAAAATATTAAAAATACAATACAACATCAAACATTAAAAACTTCCCTAAACAGGGCTGCCTTCAGATGTCTTCTAAAAGTCAGATAGTTGTTTATTTCCCTGACATCTGATGGGAGGGTGTTCGACAGGGCGTGCACCACTACCGAGAAGGCCCTCTGCCTGGTTCCCTGTAACTTCACTAATAATAATAATAATAATAATAATAATAATAATAATAATAAATAGCATAGGTTATAGTATGTTTACAAATTAAAAGTGAACAACCTGCCTGAAAGCTAATTAGAAGGGGTAATAACATTAGATTTTGCTGGTATGCACATCTGTGATTTAAATGGCAAAGCTGGTTCGAAGAGCACTGAGGAATTTACAGAGAGTTACTTTAGTGTTATGTCTGTGTTCAACCATTCTCAGTATTGTAAATGTCCTAAGCTCTCTTGCCCAATTATGGATTTTCTCTTTGCTTATCTTCACACAACATACCGAAGCCTTAGCCTGAGCTGGCAAGTTATTGGATTTTTCATTGTATGCCTTTTTATCTAAAAGTGGTGGTGTTCAACTATGTTTTGATGGAAACAAACTGTTACTACAATTGTGATTAATCTGTTAGTTTGTTCTTTAAAGGTTTACATTTCCCCCCTGTACTTTTCTTTCTTTGGGATCCAGCTTAGAAAAATTCATTTTTGGAAATCCTTCTTAATGCTGTTTAAACAGGAGGTGTTTGATGACAGGCCAATGCAATTTCAAACCAGAAGGTTTATCACTAATATCGGTCAGAGGGTTAAATGGACAAGAGTCAAGTCCTGCCATTCGAATGATGGTGCCCTAAGGATTGTTCCAGGTTCATGCTAATAAGCTGGAACTAATTTGACTTCGCGTCAGATAAGTTAGAAAAAGAGTTTTTCATTTCCCTTTCAATTCCAAAAATGTTAAAAGACAATTTAACTAGCTTATATCAATGTCACACACAGCCCTTTTCCTACTGTGTGAAGCTGAAGGCTAAGAATTAAGTACAGTATTCATTCATTGCTCCTGTGGGTTAGGGCAGTTCGAGATCAACTTGGAAAATGCCAGTTGAATTCCTTTGTTTGTTTGATTTTCAAATCAGGTTGTATTGTGTTAGCTACAACTATGTTGATTAAGTGGTCTACAAATTGTGTGTTGTGTGGAAGAAAATAATCACTTTTCTAGTCTTCCAAAGACTGTATAGTTGAGAAGTTTTTTACATGGGCTAATTTGATTACAGTTTATAGCACATCCTCTAGAGCAGAGATTGGGAACTTGTGGCCCTCCATATATTGTTGAAATCAAACTCCATCCACAGTGGTACCTCGGGTTACATATGCTTCAGGTTACATACGCTTCAGGTTACACACTCCGCTAACCCAGAAATAGTGCTTCAGGTTAAGAACTTTGCTTCAGGATAAGAACAGAAATCGGGCTCTAGCGGCGCGGCGGCAGCAGAAGGCCCCATTAGTTAAGGGGTGCTTCAGGTTAAGAACAGTTTCAGGTTAAGAACGGACCTCTGGAACGACTTAAGTACTTAACCCGAGGTACCACTGTAGTCCTAGCCAGTATGGCCTTGGGCTAGGGACAATAGGGGTTACATACTAACAACTTGGGTGGGCACAGGAAGTTATGATAGTGGGTTTCCATATTTGAGGCTACTTGGCAGTCACTCCAATCTGAATGGCTTTTTGTTGATAACTGTTTAGATTGTGGAATCTGGATGGCTTTTAAAATGTTGTAAGTGCCAAGAGTTTATGACTGTATTTGATTATGTGAACAGCTCAATGTATGGATGAACCATCTCACTTATTTGATGCCTGATTTGAGCTTTTTTTCCTGCCCCCCCCATTTCTATATGCAGTTAAAATATTATTTGCTTATGATAACTTGTCCCAAGATATATTCAAAGTTCCTTAATCTTAATCACTTATCATCAACAACAAAATCATTCACCTTTTATAACTTTAGATGGAAATAGTGGATGCTTTTAATAAAAAAAATGGAATTGGAATTATGGAACAAAAAGCACTTACTAAAGCAAAGCATTGTAAAAATCAATAAGCTTGCTAAATCGCTATGTGAGGTTGGGTGGGAAAAGGCTTGAGAAAGTGTCCAGAGCCTTTGGGGATTTAAAGGCATGGACTAATCCTAGTTTGAGTTCAGTACTCCGTGTGTGCAGCTGAACTCCTGCCTTGTTCATACTTAATTTGGCAGCGACAGGATCGAGCAAAGCCCTTTTAAGACCCATTTATTTCATTGGTAGAGTTCAGCAAATGCTCACATCTTTCCCACTGAAACAAAAATGCTTAACTTTGGCTAAATCATGCTCTAGAATATGCTTCTTCAAAGAAGCATAATTTTCCAAAGCACCCTCATCTCCAGTGATAACTGATCCTGGAAATTTTATTTTTAACATGCCGTAGCTTGAAGATTTCTCCTTCAGAGTATATTGCACTCCTCTGCCTTTTTTCACTTCAGTCACTACCTTGATATGAAGGTATTTTCATCTTCTGCCCCTTAGCCAGGGGTGAATTTGCCTCACGCCCTTTCTTGGGATAAGACACAAGTCATTCTATGTAATGTAGAGCGGTTCTTGGGGACCCCATGGCAGCAGTGTCCAATAGGTGGGGAAATGATCAGACTCCCATGTAAGACTGCTCTGCCTTCAACCCTTCCTTCTTTTATTTTGTAGTGTTCTCCTACACTCTACAATTTGAGGGTGGTTTGTTTTTTTCCTAGTAGCCTTTTCCGGGGACTGAGTACGAATGTGGTAGCCCCTGATTGGACCTTGGGACTTGGGGGGGGGTTGCCTACTGAACAGTACTGTTCTTTGATTTGTTCTTGATATATGTACATATTTGGTCTGTTTTGCATTCAGGGCAGGCAGGTAAGGGAACTTAAGAACTTAATTGGCAGGCACGCTGAGGCATTATGGAGTTTAAGGTCACTCTTGAGTCACCTTCCACAGCCTTGGGCTTGGCAAGCCCGTAGGACTGCCCTTTAGGCCTGGCATGCGCACTGTGAACATGTTAGGTTCACATAGGTTCACTTAGCAAGCAGGGAGAATATTCTCCCAATCTCTTATTGGGATCCATATATGAATGTCAGTTCAAACCCAGCTGCCCATGCTAGGTAATTTGGATATTGTTTGGCAGATCTTCTGTTGTTATATTTGACTAAATATGACATTTTCCACCATTACTCTGTCTCTCAAATCTTCTTAGATAATGTGTTGGCAAAGCTTCATGGGCTGCTTTTGAAAACTATTGTTTTATTTCTCTTCTCACTGGAAAACTGTTGCTTCCTTGTTAATTTAATCCCAAACTGATTTAATCACAAACTGGTCTATTGAGGCCTTTGCTACATGATAGAGTGGTGCAGTTCAACTTCCTATTTACCTCCTCTCTCCGGTAAACTAAATGCCTAGACACCAGCAGTGGCTATCTAGTGTCAGATCAAGTTAGGCATAAAGGTGTCAGCTTTAAAGAATATTACCTTATGCTCCAACAAGTCTGCCATTTTTGTTCTGTTATGTTTAAAATTGCTGAATACGTTCTGTAATGATTTTGGAAAAAAAGATAAAATGTTGGAACCAATGTCACATGGGTGGATGGCTGCTACGCAGTAGATCGTTCCCTTCTCCCCTCCACACACCCAGTGCCTCCACTGGGAAATTATGGGAACTGGATTGAACAGCACAGACGGTGGAGTGAGGGTCTGCAGTGGCAGTAGCAAATTGTCCGCTTGCCCAAGGTGTATTTGCATGTGCTGTTCTGGTGAAGCATCTCATGGGGTGCAAGGGACTGCCTGGGGAAAGGCAGGGAAAATCCATTTTATGCACTTGTTAGGTTCTGGATGCAGTCCACTGCTTCATTTTGTTTTGCCTAACTTTGATAATTTCTTCAGCTCTGTTTTCTATGAGGAGCTACAGTGTGCTCTTTTGAACTGAAGGCCTGGAGGGTAGAATTTCCTTTTGGTAATAAATTCTTTTTTAAAAAAAGAAAGAACCCCAAAAATTGACTGTAGTTTTCAGACTACCTTTAATGACTATAAATGAGATTTGCATATTTCATTTTTAAATAATAATATTTCTATTGCTTCCCCCTCATTAAGACATTATTATTAATCCATTCTTAATAGAAGGCTAAGAGCTATCCCTAAAAATAGCATCCTAGATGCCTTCCCACCTAAGGTTAAAGAACCGAGCAGTCTAAATCTGAACACTTTAAGCTATATAAAATAATATCAGCTCTGTCTTTATTATTTGCCCTCATTTGATATTTCCTATTGGACCTGGTCTTGTCTTGTAGGCAGCACGGCTTGGTCAATAGAATTCTGAATCGCACCCCCTTTGTTCTGCAGGCGAACATCCGAACGTGCTGCACCAAAAAATGTATATGTCATAAAAGCAAGACAGCAATGCAACAAGATATTTTTGTGCATTTATGATACCAAGTAAAAAAAATAAACACATGGTGCTTCAAGTCTGAACTGCTTGTGTATTTATTTTCAGCTTGTCTTTTTGTAATACATATGGTTCACTTATCACTTACGTGGCTAAAAATACAAATGTGTAGTTCAGTTATGATGCATGGAATGCAAATGTTCAAGGATACACATTAAATTCAAAGTGTCTCCAAGGGCTATGAGTCATAGAGTTTATGGCTCAATATCCCCACCCCACCCCATTGTCACCATTTTCCATTTATTTTTCCTAAAATATGGTTCTCATTATCACACCTATATTGTTTTCTTTTATTCTGATGAGTTTTGAAATGCTGATTCATATGTGCAATATAAGGTGTACAGCATCTGCTATGTAGTTCTGCAGCTTTAGGCTCATTGTGTTAATTTGGGAGTAGAAATTATCTTCATTTCCTGAGACCTACATGAGTGACATATGCTTGGTAGGATAATTGAGGGGAATGGAGAGCAAAGAAATTTATTTACCTAAATCTTAGAAGTTCAGATAAGACATTCACAGAGAAGATGTAGAAATTGCTTTCAATATTACTATTGGAGGATAAGATTGCATGCCTCACTGCATAGAATAATTTCCTGTGCCAATTGGAAGCTGCATTTGCAAGTCCAAGTTATTTCTCAAATAGTGCTTGTTCAACCTCTCTTTAAACTTAGTAGATCTTCCTCATCCTTCACTGCCTACTTAAGTATAGAAATCTCTTTGGTTAAATCTGTCTAGCTCATAAAACTATCCCCTGGGCCAAATCAGTCACTCTGTCCTATAATCACTTATTCTTGCAACCTTCACAGTTTGAAGTGGTGTGTGATATGCTATCCTGTTTCTTTTTAATGGATGTAAAACAATATCAGGACCCTATGTTGAGCCACCCAAGGTCTAGGCTTAGGTTTTGGCTGAAACAGCAGCTGTCTATCCAAGTGCCTGCCTGCTGTCTCCACAGACAGCTGCAGTCTAGGCAAACCTAGAAGACGGAAGTGGGACCTGATGAATGCTAAATGTGATAATATTCGAAAGGACCTTCAACCACTTAAAAACAGCTGCTAATACTTCAGTCATGTTAATGACACATTTTTAATGTGCATTCAGTACTATATTATCTCTCTAAAAAGAAAACATTTTTCTAAAAATAGCATTCAGTCTGATGTGTATCAGCTTGGCCTTCCACTACAATCATTTTATGCCTGAAGCTTATGTAAAATGTTTGGAAAATGGACAGTATCATGTTGACTCTACTTTTTTTCTGAAATAAGAGAGTGAGCACTATGGATGCTATCTGGTGAATTGCCTACCCAAAATATCCTCTATAGGATAACAGATTTAGGGAGCATGGGGGGGGGGAGGAGAAGGTGGGGAAGTTTCATTGTGATACCAGAGGTCATTGCGCTAAAAACAGCACTTTGTTGGATATTGCCAAAGGAGAATATTTGGAAGCTTTTTTGAAGGCATGTTGTATCTAATATTTGGACACATCCATTAGTGTGTTTGACTTCTTATATAGTGACTCTGTTCATTCTTTGGAATAGCTATGTTAATTCTTTGGAATAACAATTGACTACAACTATTTCAAAGCATGAGTGTATTAATTCAAGCTTGTTAGGAAAAGGGTATGTAATTATAAATATGGTAAGTGGACCATAGCCTAAACCGAGTCTCCCTAGTTTCACATGGAACCATTTCACTCCCTTTCCTCTTGGTTGATCACTCTCCACATTCCTTTGCCACCTCACTTTATCATTTTCCACAATTAACTGAGACTGCAGTATGAACTCTTCATTCCTTTCTGAAATCCTAGTGGATTTGCAGGCTGCATGTTTGAAATCCTTAGCTGTGACAGTTTAAATCATAATGTTTGTGCTGTGCTGCCCTTCTTCCCCAAATACTTCAGAAATATATTCGATAATATTATAGGTTTGTTTTCTGGCCCAATTTAAAGTGCTTTAAAACCCTGCAGCTTTGGACCTGGTTAACTGAAAGACTGCCTCATTCCATATCTATCTTCCTAAACCTGAAAATCCTCTTTGGAGTCTCTATTCTGGCTGCCTCTGCCAAGTGAAGTGAGGGAGGTAACTACTAAAGAGAAGTTCCTTTTGGTGGTGGCACCCTGCCTGTGGAATAGCTTCCACAGAAAGGTTCACCTGGCACCTTTTCTATTATATTTGTATTTATTTAACATGATTTATATACCACTTACGGTAATTAGCAAGAACATGTAAGTGGTGTGTGTGTAAAAAAATGTGAACTATATATAAGAACAATACCAACAAAATCAAACGTAAAAAACATTTTTTTAAAAAATCAAAGATTAGATAAGACCTTATTTGGCACCTTTTAATTCATCTAGGCTTTTATATTGTATTTTAAAACTAGCCTTGGGCTGCTGTAGCTTAATGTGATTTTAATTTGAGTAGTAAACTGTGTTGTCTCTGTTACAAGTATTATTATTTTTGCTGCACAATATTGCTTATTGATGATTTTAATTATTGCAAACACTGTATTTTTAATACTTTCTTGTTTGTAAGCTGCTCGGTGAATATTTATTGATGGGTTGTGATGTAAATTTAATAAATAAGTAAGAATGGGTATAAAATGCCAAATAGTTGGGATACACGTAATTAATGAAAATGTTTTCTTCATTTATGACTAAAAATATTTAGTTGAAGAAGTGGTGGAGCTAACTTAATGTCACCCTGTGCAAGTAAAGAGAGAGTCTGGGAGGTGGGAGGATGCCTGGCTCTGATGTGTAACTGTTTTAGCAAGGAAACAAACAAAATACCTAGCAGGAGATCATTAAAAAGTACCCTGTCACTTCAGGGAGACCATGTATTGTAATGCAGATTATATTGATTTTCTGCAGATTCATGTGTTAAACTAAAGGCTCCTCCAAGTGAGCATAGGTACTAAATCTCTTTGAGTTACACAATGGGAAGCGGCAGGATGGTTGATGTGGTGCTTCTCTTATCCAAAAGTTGAGATCAGAAGGTTAATAGTGGGAAGCTTCTGGACTTCCTCTTGAAGGCTTAATAAATTATTGCATTCACACTTGGTGGATTGCTAAAATGAAGAGATTTGGGCACCAGGGTATTGAGCTTTTTAGCTGGAAATATACAGTACATTATTATTCTTCCTGCCTCCCCGCCCGACTTTTGTGCACATTAAGTCCCTTTATCTGGGGAGGAAGAACATTATCCTAGATATAAATTCAGAGCTTGTTTTCAATCTGTCTCTGTAATAACCAATGCTGATTTTTTTTTTATTCCCTACCTCTGTCCCCCACCCAAAAAGTATACTCATTTTTTAATCTGAGCTGTGCATTTCCAGCTCTCATTACAATTAGGCATATGGAACTAGAGATTATTTTACTAAGAAAAGCTATTGGACAACAGTGCAAAAAGCAGAATGAAGGAATCTTATACTAATAAAAGTGGGAAATTATTTTATTTCATAAAATTTATACACCACTTCAGTGTAAAAAAACCCCACACACTTTGAAGTGGTTTACAAAAAGATTAAGTCAATAAAATCAATAAAAATTTACAGCCCTACTTTAAAACATACAAGAGTTAAAATACTAAAACTGGTTAAAAATACCTCAACTTTCTAAGCATCTGGATAGGCATGTCTAAACAAGAATGTTCTTAGCAGGTGCCAAAAAGAGTAAAGTGGAGGTGCCTGCTTGATCTCAATAGGCAGGGAGTTCCAAAGTGCATGTACTGCCACATTAAACAACTGAGTTCTTACAAATGCAGAATGGGTATTGTTATGTGCCGGCATGGTTGCTCGAGAGCAAACAGGCAAGACTCCCACCGGTCTTTTCCAGGCTTTATTATCTGTACAAAAACATTTACAGTGCAGAGCGTCTCAAGTCCATGTCTGCTCAGTCGCTAGCAGAATCTGGGAGTGGGCGGTCCTTAAACCTTCCCCAGCATAACAGTCTTTTGTCCCCCACCCTTCTCCTCCCCTCTCTGTGCGCGAACCGACTGCGCAGAGAGGGTGCTGGCAAAGGGGGACTTGCCTCCCCTCCGCTTTGCTCAGGCTTGGTGTTGCGGCTCTCCCTAGCATCTTCTGATGTCTGCATCCCTTCCCCACTGAAGGCGGGGCTTCCCTCCTCGCCAGAGGAAGAACTGCTTCGCAAGATCTCCGGAGGCTCCCTGTAACACAGCTGCCCTTCCACCTCTCGCCTCTGAGCTGATGGCAGTCCCATGACAGGTTTTATGTGACACATGTAGTAGTGCCAATTCTGCTGATCAGAGCATCTAAGTGGACACATGTGGGGTAAGGCAATCTCATAAGTAAACTGGTCCCAAGTTGTTAATGGCTTTATATACTATTAGTAACACTTTGAATTTTGCCCGGTAGATTTCTGTGTAATTTGCAGTAAATTGGCAAGGATATCAGATACCAAATAATTTTAGTCCTGGGCCATATTATTCAGCCCAGACTAGTTTTTAGCATTTTGGGGGTAGGGAGTGGATTGAAAACTTTCAGCTGGAGTTGGGATAACTTTTTAAAGATGAAGTGGCTGAGGGTCTTAACCTTCCTGGGGGGGGGGTGACTTTACCACCCCCCATCTTCCTGCTAGCCAGCTGCTATCCTGTACCTGATTTGGGTTGGTCAACCTTGGGGTTTAATTGAAAACGGATCAGCTGTTATTTTATTTACTTGCTGCCATTGTCTTAACTTGTACAGTAAAACTTTAAGGTATAAAAACCTTGCAAATGCATTGCTAGATGGCAAAATAATTTAATCATTCACCTGCACACAGTTTTGGGCAGTTGTGGCATGTTAACAAGATGAAAGAAAAATACAGTGCCAATTATCTTCCACTTTACAACAAAATCTATGCATGGTTGGCTGGCAGTGATAATTACTTTCCACAGGTCACACCAAAGCTAAAGGGAGCTGGCCAGACCATGTTTTCTGCACTTTGTCAAATGCTGAGATGGATTGATGGAAGGAAGTGATAAAATGAATCATGACTCTGTAAGGCAAAAGGGGGAGAGTGCCATGAAACTGCTGGCGAACACAAACCCCTGTGTTGCAAAATGTAACAATCTACAAAAATGGAAATGTAACACCCTGACTAATAACTGTTAGTGAATATATAATTGATTATGATGTCATTCAAAATATACAAATAAGCCACTTCAAAATGATGTATATATCATACAACACATCTCACAAAATACAAGTAACTACAAGTTGTTATATATATCAGAGTCAAACAAAGAACCAAACAAATCAATGAATAGCGAGGAATGCCAAGCCGACTCTCAAAGGAGGACGTCTCACAAAAGTCTCAAAGGAAGACGTCTCTCCAACGTCTCAAACGGACAGTATATCCGGAATAGTTCAACTGTTTCGGAGCAAAGTCTTAATCAGCGAATAATTATCAATGAAATATTCATACTAATGGTGATCATGCTAGTGGATCAGTGCTCTGGATTTACTTGTATATTTTGTGAGATGTGTTGTATGATATATACATCATTTTGAAATGGCTTATTCGTATATTTTGAATGACATCATAATCAATTATATAGTCACTAACAGTTATTAGCTTGCGTGTTGCATTTGCATTTTTGTAGATGAAACTGCTGGCGGGCACGTGAAAGATCTTTTGGCCTTTCCTTGCTTGTTTGCTCCCAGTTTAGCGGCTAAATTTGTACCAGGGCAAGTAGTCATTAGCTGGAGACTCTACCCATCTTCTGGCTAGGTAAAGGGCCAGTGCAGCTGTGGACTCATTCTGGATGATGGAGTTTCCAGTTACTGAGATCTTTCCTTGGGGCTCTCTTTATCCCCCAAGGAACCAGCCATCCGAGTCTACTGACAGAGGTGCCTTCTCAGGCCTCAGGGGATCAAAAGTAATGCAAATGCTAGTTTGTTTGTATGAAATACCTAAAAATGCCTTATGTATCTTTTGTATAAACAATAGCATTATGGTTCTGTTGGAAAAGAAACACACACCAGCAAACAAAAAAAAAGGACAGAGAGTTCTTACGCTAACTACATTTTTCATAGTTCTCTGCTCTAATTTGCTCTTCTTGCACATACTTGGTGTGTTTGTGGATTGTGTTATTATTTTCGCTCCAGGGCGGCACTGGACTTAGTTGTATCTGGGCGGAGTGAGGAGTTTCCTGCTGCTGTTGTGTTCTTGTTTAATGGACACACTAAGGTTCTTATCTGGCTTTCTGACTAGTGTGTCCTCTAAGTCTTCCACCCTTTAATTTAGTACCAGAATTTAGTTTTAATGAGCTCAGTTTTGTCTTGGAATGCAAATGCAAATAGCAAACTGTGCAATTTCTAGAGATGTCTTGAGGCATGAGGAGAAATTTTTTAGCTGTCACTTTGAACTGCTTCACTTTTATGTAATGGGTCTGCTATAAAAGAGGTAACAAATACTACAATTGGTGTATTCAGAGGGGATTATCTGCTTCATATGCAGTCTTTGTGGGATTTAGAAAACAGCTGTCAGACAAAATAAAAATACATGATTTTTTTGGACTCATCTCTTTAATTGATTTTAATCTATTTGCATCCGGCCATAAAAAGTTCCTTGTTGATGATATGGCAAATAGTGTGAATGTAATTAGTTAGCAATTCAGTGAGCCTTCCGGGGGAGGGGGGGGGAGACCTTTCAAGCCTCTAAAAACAGCTATTGTGAGTTCAATCCTGAGATAGTAAGCATTTCTATGCCTTACAGAAATCAATATTTGCATCCACAGTGAGGCACTTACTCTGTCTTTTGCCCCTAGTTCAGTTTTCTGAGTAGCTTCTGCCCTGTTCAAATGTTCTGTTGAACACACAGAAGGTGTGAAATCGCACATACACTGTCCTGACTCCCAATCCTATAGTATTAAGCATTCATCTTAATGTTTGTAAGAACCTGCATGTGCATAAACTGTACATAGATCATGCAGATCATGCAGATGTTGAGTATACGAAAGTCAGAAGTAGAGACAGACTGTGCTTTTCTAGAAAAAAAGGCGCCTTTAATGTGTGCCCTGAAAAAAAAATCACTGGAGAGAGACAGCGCATGAAATCCCACTTCATATGTTAAATGCAAATAGGCCGAACATTTTTGAGTAGAATAATATAATGAGATATAATGATAATTGAGTTAGAAATAGCATAGCAGTTACTAATTTCTGTGCAGCTGGGGTACCAAGAGAGACAATGGATACAGCCAGTAACGCAGCAAACCAGGGGTGGGGGTGTGGGGTGCTCCTCACCGGATGGGAGGTACGTAGGGTGTCATGGGGGTCTATAAGCGGCACTGGGGTCTGTAGTGTGGCATGTTGGCTACTGTGCATCTGGGGGTGGGCTTCTGGGTGACAGGAGCTTGAGGGTGGCACATTGGTAGCTGGGTGTTTCGGGCACTGCGGGGGGGGGGGGGACAGAGCCAAGTTACAGGGAACCAGGCAGAGGGCCTTCTCGGTAGTGCAGCCCTCCCTGTGGAATGCCCTCCCACCAGATGTCAAAGAGAACAACAACTACCAGACTTTTAGAAGACATCTGAAGGCGGCCCTGTTTAGGGAGGCTTTTAATGTTTGATGCAGTACAGCATTTTAATATTTTTTTGGGAAGCCACCCAGAGTGGCTGGGGAAGCCCAGCCAGATGGGCGGGGTATAAATAAATTATTATTATTATTATTATTATTATTATTATTATTATTCCTGTCCCTGAAATGGGCAGCTACAGAATTCTTGTGGCTGCATTAGAAAAAGCTCAACAACAACTTTGATCTTCTAAGGAAAGCTCAACAACTTTGGTCAGCTCCAGGTGCTGGTGGGTTTGCTATGCTGCTGAATACAGCCATGTAGTCAGAAGTGTACTAGGGACTGGTCAGGTTGGCCCCTGCTAAGTGCAAGGGACAGAAAAACTGTGCCTCTCTTGGTGCTTGGGAAGATAAATCTGGATGCTGGCATGGGCCGTTGCAGCAGCACTGTGGAGTCCCCTTCCCAGTTGGCCCTGCCCTCTGCTCCCCCAACTTGCCTCGCTGTGGTGATGTGGTGACTGATAAATGTCACGTCAGGCTCTTAATTTACCACAGATGAGTTGCTTTTCCCTGGTGTTTTTCCTGCATGTGCCACTGCATGCTTATCTCAAAGAGCAAGGGTCATTTACTTAAGCAGGGCTTACTTCCAAGTAAAGTGTGCACTGTGGCGCATCCTCCCATTTAGTTCTTTTCTGCTGGTGCCTTGTTGGAACAGGAAAGGCATGCAATATATTGTTACAGGTTCCTGCCTACGGCTTGCTAGATTTAGGCTGCAGTCCTGTACCCACCTTTTTGGGAGTACGCCCCATTGAGCTTGGTGGGATTTACCGTACTTTTGAGTAGACATTTGTAGGATTGTGCTGTTAAACACCTAGTTTAAGAGTAATTTGAGATGATTTAATTATGTCATTTTTTTCTGGACATGGTGGGGAGAGTGTTGATACATCTCCTTACCAGGAGTGCAAGGGAGCCTAGGAACACCTCTGCATGTAGTTGAGTGCATTTTTCTCTGGAGTCGCATTACTTTCCTTATCTGCAACTTTCCAGGTTCCTTTAGTGCAGTGTTTCCCAACCTTTTTTGGGCAAAGGCACACTTGTTTCATGAAAAAAATCGCGAGGCACACCACCATTACAGCCCCGTGACGTCAGCGCGCAGCGTCACGCCGGGAGGGACATGAATTGCTAGCAAATTACATAATCACCTCCTTGAGGGCTGGCTCATCTTCTCTGAAGGCAGAACCCCATTAATTAACAGGACAGACTCACACCATAGCCAAGACGAGGGGGGAAAACCTCAGTCATGCACAGTCATGCACATGTGGGGGCTAAATGAGGATGAAGACCGGGCAGAGAGCAGGGTTCAAATCACCCCACCTGGCCAGGACAATCCCTGGGTGCTCCCTTGGGCCACTCGCCTGACCCACCTCGCAGGGCTGTTGTTGCGAGGATAACACGGGGAGAACCACGCGCGCCCCTGGGAGCTCCTTGGAGGAGAAAGCGGGTGATGAAACGTAGTTCGCGCACCCCGTGTGGGCGCGGAGCCCAAGGGCGAGGGGACTACGGATCCCGGCAGCCCCCGCGCAGGGATGGAGGGACGGGTGGGCGAGCGAGTGAGTGAGTGGCAGCCGCCAAGCCTTGGCCGAGAGCCAGGAAGGGCCTCCCCGGAGGAGGAGGAGGAGGAGGAGGGAGGCGCAGAGCGGGAGGGAGGGAGGGAACCCCAGGGGTCATCTAGTGACGGCGCCCCAATCGAAAATTTGACTTTAAAAAAAATATCTTTCGAATTTTTTAATTTTTCCCGCGGCACACCAGGCAACATCTCGCGGCACACTAGTGTGCCGCGGAACAGTGGTTGGGAAACACTGCTTTAGTGTAAACAATGAGCCAAGCTGTCTGAAGATTGATAGTACTTAGTGAAGTTTAACAGACAAGCAAAGTGAATTCCTATCTCAGATTATTGGATCCAGGAAATCGTACTAACATACCAGAAATTCATTCCTGTGGTGCTTTAGGTTATTTTTCTGTCTCTCACTTTTGTGATCTTATGATTTGAAACAGACTGAGTCATTATTTCAACTGGAGTGTTCTATGGTAGGTATAGATTTTGCTCTAGATTCATGGTGCTACTGTAGTACCTTAGCCTTGAGCTCATTTAAGGGCATTTAAGGGCAGAGGCAAAAAGAGTGGTATACTGCTGCATTATTCCAGCATTGAACCACTAGGATTATGAGAGTATGTATCATCAGTGAGTCTCTTCTTTGGTTCACTGACTTGAGTGCTTGCAGGAATAAATCATGTTTTGTTTCTACTCCAATTAAAATGATGGATGTTTGAAACCACTTGTACAGGTTCTACATCCTCTAATCTAATGAAGCCTGTATAAATGAATAGGTGGTCTAAGGATGAGTTTGTGGGGGAACAAAACTTTACTGAACATTGCTATCTACTGATAAGTATATTCCACAATTAAATGAATTAGCAACAGCAAACAGATTACTGCCAGTGTTTTTATAACCCTCTTTAAAAAGTTTGGGGGGAAATGCCAATGGAAACAAGAAGTTACCTGTGTGCTGTATTTTATAATGCTCAACATAGTGAATGAAGGTTAGGTCCTGCATTCATAGATGTTGGCCTGTTCCAATTGCCAGGTTGCTTTTTTGTTGAGTTCTACAATGATGCAAAACATACCGTATCATGGATTGTCATGCTGAATAGCGTTCATCTGCTTTAATTTTTTTAAAAAAGCATAGTCAGATAATAAGTATCTCAAAGATATTATTACTTCTGCCATCATGAGCAGACCATGTGGAGTTAACACTGGCAAGTTACGCAGAGACAACTGAGTGTTTTTGAGTCCCATTGAAATCCATTGAAGCACAGTTCTGCTGCAAGCACCACTCATTTCAATTGGTTTTAAGCCCCCTTCCCTTGCTCTAGATTAGATATTGCCAATGCAGTGTCCCCCCCCCACCAGATGATCTCCCATCACCCCTGGTTGTTGTTGGCTTATGCTGGCTGCAACCAATAGGAGCTGGGAGACAACATGTGAAAGGCACCAGATTGGTTTTCCTCACTCTAGATCAGGGCTGTCCAACAGGTCAATCGCGATCTACTGGTCGATGTACGTCCTGGTGAATCGCGCCCCCCCCCCAAAAAAAGCTCAACTGCCAGTTTTTTTAAATAGTGGGAGTAGATCACAGTCTCTTGGAAGTTGGACAGCCTTGCTCTAGATTGTGCTCATGGGTTTCAGATGCAAATAAAAATAAGAGACTAGCATTGGGAAAGGAATTATACAAAATCAAATTTGCAAGTGAATTCACTATACCATCCTAACCAGTGTGTGGATTTGATGTCTGTTGGATGTCAGCTTTCCAGATCACCTAGTTGCACATCTTGCATGAAGTGGGCCAAGGGCTGACTTGCTTGTGCTTAAAGAGCAATTATAGCAGCCTACAAGTGGCTAACTAGCACGTAGGGATGCTGTCACATATTGAAAGCATGGCAGCAAGTTCCCCTGGCAGTGACACATCATTACTGCCATGCATTTTCTATACAATTTCTCCAGAGAGTGACAACATGTCATAAAGTCCTGGGGGGTGGGGGCCTTGCGGCTATGTTTTCATTGGTTTCAAAGTATACAGTGGCAAGAGCCCCACATTTGTACACAACTGTAATAACATTTTAAACACAAGTGAGAGAAGGCAGAGGCAGCTCTTAACCAGCTCAAAAACATATTACTAGATTTCTGTAAACTAAAAACATTCTCTGGTGGGGTTTTTTTTTTTAAAAAAAAAAGAATTTGTGCAAATTCCTTTTAAAATATCTAAATATCTGCATGGAATCAGGACAAAGCAGGCATTACACCAGTCCCATGAGGAACTAGGACCATCTAGAATTTGCTCTTGGTCCCATCCATACTTACATCAGAGTATGGATCTTCCTTGAGAATGCTCACTTCCAAACTTTGTCTATATACGTGACACCAAAAGGCAGTAAAGCAGAGGTGCCAAGGGAAACTTTCCATCTTCTTTATCTGTGCTTGACATTGACACTAACTCTCTGTGTGGCTCCCTTGTAACTAAGCACCCATTAAGATTTCAGGACTGTAGTTTTGTCAGGATTATCTCACTGGTCAGAATTTCAAATAACAAAGTAGGTGTTTCCCAAAAACCATTCCTTTGTTCAGAAACTTCCATATGCAGATATACACAAACTAGGAACTGATTCAGTTTGACATACTCGTATCTACTATGCAAACAAGTGTGTCGGTATGTAGTAGTAAACCTTCCTCTGTTACAGTAATTTGTTGACTGAAAATGGCAACACAAGAAATGGCTTTGGAAAGATTGCTACATGTATTTAGCTTTTTTCTTCCAGGCTTGTTTACACAACCATTTGACATCATTGAATAGGAATATCTGACTGAAATGTGAAGAAATGAGCCAGAAATTCCATTCAGGAGTAGCTTCCATACTCCCCATGAGGCTTGCGAGAGCAATAGTCTTAGGTGATCATCACTGGCATAGTCTCACCCAACTACCACAAAAGAGTCACGTTTGATTTTGCCAGATAAAAATCTCACATACCATGTTACCTTTTTTTGTACCATTGCAAAATGAGCTGCCATCAATAAAAAGATCTAGAGTTATTTTGATTTTATTTCTTCATTCTGGTCCTGAAACAAAGGTAAAGGACCCCTGGGTGGTTAAGTCCAGTCAAAGGCGACTATGGGGTGTGGTGCTCATCTTGCTTTTTAGGCCTAGGGCAAACAAAATTAGGGTGTGAATTGGATGAATTCCTTTAATCTCTTTGAGTACCAGAGACCAGAATGCTTGTATTGCTTGAGTTTTCTGCATTCTAATCTTGACTCTTATGGGTTTTGATGCAGTGGGATATTCTCAGTGTAAAAACAGCTGGTCACAGACAGGAGCTGAAGGCTCCTCCCCCCACATACTTAATTCTGTCTCTGAAATATTTATAAAGTATGGGTATCCAGCTCATCTTACTTTATTTATTGGGATGAGTGTTTTTAAATAAAAACAAGGCTCCCAAGCCAGCAACTGCAGCGTTCTTTGAGCTCAAAATTTCATGGCAAAAGTCAAAAATCCTTCCTTTTAAAGTCTTGTTTTAAAGTGAAGCCTTGCTCTAGGTGCATGTCACTGATGAGAAGCTTATTTCACTGGAGGGTCTACATTTCGTAATGCCAGAGCAGTAAATCAAATTCCAGAAGATAAATTAACATGGAGCAAATTTGTACTGGCTCTGTTAATAACTAATCTGGCATTAGGTTTTTATTACATGCACAATAGGAGCTTTGAGAAGCAAAGAGGATGACAAACAGGCTCATACTTTGGTATTTTATTTAAAAGTTAAAACTCTACTTGCACAAGCACACTTGTTGTTGTTTTCAAAGTGCTGATGTCTGCTTATTTCTAAAAGCCAGTGGCGTAGCGTGGGGGGTGCCAGGGGTGCCAGCCGCACCGGGCGCAACATTTGGGGGGGGGGCGCGTTTGGCCGGCCCTCCTTGAGGAAGCAGGAACCCCACTGTCCAGGTGGAGAGACCTCCTCCCGCCGCCAGCCTTCGGAAGGCTGCTCCGAAGCCTGGCGGTGGGGCAGAGAGCAGTGGCGTAGTGTGGGGGGTGCAGGGGGTGCACGCCGCCTGCCATGCCGCCCTGGCTGCTTCAACCGCATCCGACAGCCGGCTCGAGGCTCCTTCCGGCCGGGTCTCCCGACGGGGCGCTGCGGGCGGAGGCTCCGGCACCAAGCGCCACGGCGCTCAGGCTCGGGTCGCTGTCTGGACGCGCGCAGCCCGCCAAACGCACCATCGGCGGCGCTCTAGTGCCTGCGCGCCAAGACCGCCCACCCGCCCCGACGGGCCCCCCCTCACCCGCGCCGGAGGCCGGCCGACACACTGGCCCCAGAGCCGCCCCCTCCCCGCGCCAGAAAGAAGCCGCGTCGGGACTAGCCGGGCCGGGGAGGGAGACTGAGAAGGCTGCGCCGCGACGCCCAAAGATGCGCGTCTTGACGCAAAGGGGCCCACGGCACCCAGACGTGGAAGGGACCCTCTCCCCCTGACCCGCCACTGAACTGCAATTTCCAGCTCCCTTGGCAAATCCCAGTCCCCAATCCCCAAGATGCTTTATTTGAGGCAGGGGTCCTTTAATTGCAAAAACAGCACCACGGAGGGCAGTAGTCACCACGACGTTTGCCCCAGAGTAGAGCCGTCAGTATTAATGACCATGGTTAGGGGTTAGGGGGCGCAAATTACTTGCCTTGCCCCGGGTTTGGGGGCGCAAATTACTTGCCTTGCCCCGGGTGCTGATAACCCACGCTACGCCGCTGCTCAAAGCATGTATTATTGATTGTCCCTCCTCCCCGCATTGACAAACTTTACAACTATTGTTGGGTCAGCCATATATTTCCAATACTTCCTCTTTTGGAAAATGAAAAATAGCAACTGAGTGAACATCATGGTATTTCATGACATTTTCAAATCTGAACATCTGGGAAGTTGAGTGTGACACTGACAACAAAGCTGACAATAAGGTTGATTGTTTTACAGCATCTGTATATAGCTGTGTCATTGGTGCCTCCTTTAAAAAAACAAAAACAAACCCCAGCTAACTACAGCCTTTCTGTTTTTGCCTTGAATATAAAATAATATACCACATTCATTTTCAGGCTTTACATAGAGGTTTGTGTGTCATGTGGTTCAAAAAGAAAGCAATGCAGATATTCACTAGGGGGAGGGTTAGGCATTATTTTATATTGAACGAGGTGAAACTCAGCTGCAGAATTCAGTATAAGTGATGACATTGGGAGGATTTTGACAATCAGCCATCTTTCTGCCTAAAATGAAAATGAAGCAGCTAAACATTAATTACTCGTACTACTGTATTATTATTATATGTTGTGATACAGAAGAAGATCAGAGATGGGGAAGGTTCCCCCCCACCCCTGTTATGTTTTGGAAGTCTGGATTGGTTAGTGTGGTTGAATAAGTAAGTGGTTTCATAACAATCAAAAAAATTATTTGATAGGATGCAACGTTTTGTAAACTGCATTGACGTTTTATTACAATTAAGTGGTATATAAATGTGAAATCAAACAAACTTGTAGAGAGGGTTGAAATGGTTAAATAAAAGAACTGATTTGTCTTTTTCTGCTGTATCTTATGTTAAATATGATTTTTAGTGCTCTTTTGTTTTGTATGTATGTAAAAAAATTACTTTCTTCATTATTATTTTTATTTTAACAAAAATTTAAAAACAATCTTGAAAGGAAGGGAAAGTGAAGGTTGGGGAATTAAGTGAGAATAAAAACACTTATGTAATTTTACTAGTTGCTATATTTGTATTAATTGTAATATGATTTGTTGAAAGCTCTAGATCAGGCTTCCTCAACCTCGGCCCTACAACTCCCATGATCCCTAGCTAGCAGGACCGGTGGTCAGGGATGCTGGGAATTGTAGTCTCAAAACATCTGGAGGGCCGAGGTTGAGGAAGCCTGCTCTAGAGTTGTATGGCATGTATATATAACCTTACTCAGACTGGGCACCCCATAACCTGCCTCACAGATATAAGAAAAGTGTTTACGTTCCTGGATATGAGCATCACATTTTGCTGGGAGATCATCATTCTCTAGTGTTAGCCCTTCTCTCCCTTTGGACAAGGATTATTGCTCAATAAGAGGGCATCTGTTTTACATACAAAGGGAGACAATATTGAGTCCCTGGCAACTGCATCCAAAGACCCCTATCTGAAACACTGTGATCAGTGTGAATGATACTAAGCTAGATGGACCCAATAAGCAAGTTCCCATGTCATGCAAGCAGGAACAAAATGGCTCCTCCATAGCTCAAACAAAATGGCGTACCAGTTTATTACCTCTGTTAAAATTAGCACTTGGTACAGTGATACTTTGGGTTACAGACGCTTTAGGTTACAGACTCCGCTAACCCAGAAATAGTACCTCAGGTTAAGAACTTTGCTTCAGGATGAGAACAGAAATTGCGTGGTGGCAGCAGGAGGCCCCATTAGCAAAAGTGGTACCTCAGGTTAAGAACAGTTTCAGGTTAAGAACAGACCTCCAGAACAAATTAAGTTCTTAACCCAAGGTACCACTGTACTGTAATTGGAAGGCCCGTCACAACATACATGACATGCAGATAGGGTGACCTGGTGTTGCACTTTGAAAATATGGTCCTCTGTTTGAAGGGCTGTTAAATCCAATGTTGGTATAGTGATAATCATTAGATGGGAAAGCAAGGATACTGAAGCTGCCCATCAGTAATTAGAACATGGACATTAGAGTAAGCAAGCACACAGGTCACCAACTCATAGCCTTCCCAATTATGGTGAGATTGTTTTCTTTTTAAAATTATAGTAATTATTTCTAAATTTTCAGCTATGCATATAAATTAGGATATAGATATACATATATATATGTAGAGGTTGCTTTCTTCCCAGGAAGTCATTTTTTCCTTTAAAAAAAAAAATAGAATGGGCTTACTGGTCATGGATACACAATCTCATGTAACAAAATCAGTTGCAAAATTTGTATTCCATGCTATAAAGATTCGTAAGCAACTTCTACAGAATTGTTAGGGGTACTGGCTTTGATTTTGCCCTAATTTTATTTTTTTAGCACTACTGTACATGGAATCAACTTTTGAAGGTCTGCGGACTATTAATACATTTTAATACCAAATTCCTTGGAGGCTTTCTGATTTAGTCTTCTGTGAGTTTTGTCACCCTAATCGTATGGTTTTACAGAATTGCATGCATATGAATTATTAGTCAGCAGCAACAGAACTTTGCATAAGAACATGTCTTGTTTTAAATGTAGCTACTCTGCCATTATACAAGGATGAGTCAGTGGAGAGGGTGGCTGTATATTGGTGAGTAGCAGCTAATGGATGAGTTGATATCTGAAAATGATAAGCTCTAAAAGGTGTTACACAAGTGGTTGGATTTTAAAAAGTGCATTGCCTACTTGCCTTAGCACTTATATAAGTCTTAAAACATTTATTGCTGTAAAAAAGTATTTATAAAATTGCATAGAAGGAGGAAGTGTGTGTGGTTAATTCTTTAAAAATGTACAGTACTTCAGACCTCATTGATTTTAATATTCATAATTCTGAAGATAACTTGCATTATGATATTGCCAAAACAAAACCAAGCTACTGATATTTGAAGTGCTAGGGTGGTATTTGACTAAGTCATACTTGGAGAAGTCCTATTTCAATCAACTGAGTTATTTCATACACAAGCATAGTCTATGACCTTGTTGGGTACCATCCTAGGCAGCCTAATATATTGGGTTTAGAGAGGCTTTGTCCTCATTTTCTGTATTAAAAATGCTCCCACAATTCCTATTTTTTTGGGGAAAAATCCACAACAAGAAAACCAGTTTGCTGTAGTTATCACCAATAATTTTCAGCAACCAGGGTGCTTCCAAGAACCATCTATGGGTCCCTAGACATTAGGATTAATTCTGTTAGGGCTGGGAAAGGCTCTTGTCTGGAATCCAGGAAAGCTATTGAGTCAGTATGGGGTAGGTTTGTCCAGTGTGGAATCTTCAGATCTTGTTAGACACAGACTCCCTTCAGCACCAGCCAGTGGCCAAGGAAGTGGGCTAACCTTAGTTTAGACAGCACAGAGCTTCATGTACAAATGATCTGATTGAGGAGCATAAAGCATAAAGCAGCTTGCTATGATATTGTTAGGGTAACTGCTGTTCTAGCTTTGCTTATCAACAAGCATAATAATACAACATATTACATCTATCAGCGACAAATTCCTGCTGTACACTGTGATACAGTTATAGGTTATTTATTTTTATAATACGCTTTTTTGGGGGGTTTTTTTGGGGGGGAGCTTTTTCAACTCTTTTAAGCTTCTTTTGAAAACAAATCCTACTTACTGAACTTTCTAGTTTCTCTATGCTTAGTCATTTTAACTGGGAAGGGTTTGCAAAAATTATTATTAAGCCACCCCCATCATGTTTTGCACTTTCTAGCACCATTTTGGATACATTGTCTGCTGTCTTATTTTTACCAAGTATGTTATGATGCTCTGAGTCATGGGTTTTTCAAGGTGTTTGTTTTTTAAAAAAATATGTGAAAGCTTGTGTGGAAAACACATTGCAGTATGTATGATCTGTTTTAAGGGCTTACAGCCTAATCCATATCTTGATTTAGCCAAACTGCTTGGGTTTATGTGAATTTTTGACATTGGCATTAGTGGAGCCAGCAGTTAAGTTTTTGTCCTACAATACTGACATAATGTAATGGATCAGGATCAAAAGAACTTGAATTTCCTCTGTGCTGGAATGTGTTTTCCTTACAATTATAGCTCCTTATACCACACTAGAGACCACTTCCAAAGTTCTATTAAGAGAAGAATTTTTGGTTCAGGCCTATCTATTCAGCATTCTGTTGTCAAGATGGCCAACCCAGTCAGTTCTGTGAAATGCTCAACAATATTCTCCTGCCCATGATCCCCAGAAACTATTATTCAGAGGTAATATAGCTTTCATAACTAGTAGCCATTCTTAGCTTTATTTTCTATTTATTTGTCTATTCTGCTTCCAAAGCCATACAACTGGGTGACCTTCACTGTAGCACCCTGCTTGTGGTTAACGCTTAGCTGGAATGAAATATTCAACGCAGCAACAGAGAAATTAAAATAATAATTTATTTGTCAGACAAATAAATGAGAGGCACAGTGGTATATGGTTACCAAGCTCTGGCCCCTGCCTCCTGCCATTATGGCCAGCCCTTATATTTCCTTAATCCACCCCCCTTTGCTCCTCCTGTGGCTGCCTTTGTTCAATCAGCCTGCTTGAATTTCCTATTGGCTGATTGCTATAACCAATTTTAAGATACACTCATATCCTCCTGTCCTTATATGGAACACAAAGAGCTATATATTGTTACATCTATAAATGACAAATAAGTAGTAATATATCTTACATGTGTCTCAACAAGGAATCTTAATTACCAGCTCACCTCTTGCCTTCCTTGCCCTCCAAAACAGATGGTTAATAATTTTAAAATTTTATCTTGAACAGATGTCAGAGACCTTGGGTTCACATAAACATTGAAAGATCTCCTTCATTTGAAGGTTTCTAAACAAATGTTTGACAGCTAATATATCAGGACAACATTTGATGGCGTCTTCCTGTCTGGCAGGGGGGCTAAACTGCTGGCTGACTTAATTCCAGGATAAATACAACTCTTCTAGCATTTGTTAAATCCTTTGCATAATTACATTTAAGCAAATATTTAGTACATAACATAGGTAGCCTTTTAAGAAGGATAAGCCTTCTCAAAGGAAAGGATGGACCAGTTTACAGCCTCAAAATAAAATAGGAAGAAGCTTCTTTTTCCCCAGCCAAGCCAGTTGCCTTTGTTTTCCATGTGCCCTTGGTCTTTTGTCCTGTAGCTCAAGTTTAAGGCACATGGTTTTATTTTACTGTTTACCTACCACTTTTACAACTTAGTTGTACTCTACAGCATGCAAGGTTAGTGACCTGCTTCTCAGCCTTTTATGACCGCAATAAACCAATAAACCAAAGGGGCCCTCTTTTCCAGAAGGATAAACATCTTGCCAAAGTACTTAGGCAGTTGGTCTTCTGCCTGGCATAACATTTGAAAATCTAAGCCCATTTAATTTAGGAACCTGATCAAGATATAAGCCAATATATGCCTTGATTAAAAATGCAGTCTATATTCAGATGCCACATTCCCCCCTTTCAAGCTCAAGGACCTTGGTACCAAGCGTCCTTGATAGCTTGATCTGCATCATATTCCTGAGTTAAAGCTGTGTATAGGGCCATGATATGAGGTAGAGTTTCATTCGAAATCATCTTGCTAATTGTACTTCTAAAACATGAAATGATACATGGCATCATACATAAAACCATCACTACTACCGTCAAGAAAAACAAGCAAGACATGTGGCCAACACACGGATTGCCTCACCATTATCTGAAATGTTAAAGCAACAGGCATTCCCTGTCAAGTTCAAGACTCCACATAGGCCTCTCTGCTTGGCAAGTACATAATCCATTCCCATTTTCAGCTGCAAAATGGGGCTCTACTTTCATCCAACTGTTGTGCAATACGTCTCAAACTCTGGGCCGTTACATTGGTTACAAGTTCCACTACTGCTTGCAATCGAATTATTCTGTTTAGATTATAAATAGGATCCTGTGCCCCTTGTATGAGCTCACCAGGATTCCAGGAGGCAGGATCATAATAGGCTATAATGCGCTCTGGTGGCCAATCATCAGTACCGCTCCAACTTTGGGTACTTCCTCCTGCTATATGAGAAATATCAGCGTTTCTTCGTGTTCGCTTGGCCAAATTAGTGGGCAAAATCCACATTGGTGGTAATACCCATCCCAGGAAACAAGTCCCACTCCATTTGGAAGGGAGTTTCTTGTATGCCCATTCTCCACATATCCACCACAACCATGGGTCTGAGGGTTTTGGTATGTGGAGTGCATAAGGCGAAATATCACAAGGGGTATATAGTTCACAGTGCAGTATGTTAGATTGCCTTTCTCTGTCACAGTTATGTTCCATACCACTTTCCATGCATGAATAAAAGGGGTTGCACAGGGCAAGGTATTCCGAGTTCGATAGGTAGTACCGTTTGCCCAGGTATGACTATTCTTAATATAATCCCAAGTATAGTGACAATGAGAAGAGCCTATCATGGTAGAATCAGCTGCATCTGATGATTTATGTACACAGAATTCCCCTTGTACAGGTATAACTCGTAATGTTTAGTTGAGTTCCATCCGAGGAAATTCTGTACTTCTGTTCGGTGTGGCATTTCGCTTACCATACCAATGGCATCTAATGGTATCGGTAATAAGGGCATACCTCCCTCTGAATCATCTGGCCCAAGAGAGCAAACAAGGCAATTGGTCCTATTTGCAACATTGCCTACCATTTCAGCTAAACCTACCCACATTTGTGGTCATAGCGGAATCCATATTTAGCAAATTTGGTCAGATTCAAGGACCCTTCCTCTTCCCAAGGGATCAGGATTAATAATAAAATCATGTTGATGTCTAGCATATGCATTCCTTCCACAAAAGATTACCTTATTGTGATAGCATAAATATTAGTCCCAATATAATTCCCCCAGTGACAGGAATGGGGAACCACCAAGACCAAAACATATATCCCAAAGATCCCCAATGTGTAATATCCCTGATAATTGTTCCACAAGGGGGCAGTCAATCAATTGTATAAGAGAATCTTCCCGCTCACAGTCTCTGGTTCAGACGCTCCTCAAGCTTCAGGCGTGCGCAGGTCAGCCAGCTTCCAGGGTGTGGCTGCAGCAGGCCAGTCGTCTAATGTTGCCCGTGACCTAGCCCGTTCCCCGTAGGGCTAGATACAGGGGTTTTTGGAGAGAGTCAGTTTAAGAGGATTAGAGGGGTCACCTTTGCATGTCCAACTGCCTTCGGACTTCTTCAAACGGGAGTGATGAATCCAGGGGGGTCACCTCAGCTACCTTCACCGCTGTTGGAGTAGAGAGCAAGACGGTGTAAGGTCCACGCCACTTAGGTGCAAGTGGATCACGTTTCCACTCTTTCACCCATATGCTATGCCAGCCTGAAGCTGATGAATCGGCACGGCAATGCTGCACGGCGTGCGCTCGAGGGCCCACCTGTTAAGATAAAAAACAAACAAACAAACACGGGAGAGAGACAAAAACACGGGAGAGAGATTGCACTTGTCCCTGTGTCACATGGTCTCTTATTTGTTTGAGGTCAGTTGGACTATCCTGAACAAAGGAGGGCGGCCTCCCATACAGGAGCTCAAAAGGTGACAACTTAAGTCTTTTTGTGGGTGTGCACCGAACACGAAACAGTGTTATGGGTAACACGTCTACCCTCCTGAGACTTTAGACATATTAGTGGGCTTCTGGCATGCCCTGCAGATACCTTGCACAAGCGTCTGGCGGTAGGTGGTAAGCCTGGCCAGGTGAATTGCATTGTTTGGATCCCAATTAGGATCTTCCAAGGGAAAGTTGTCCTGGAGATGACGGTCAATATTATAAATATTTCCCACTCTGGCCTGCTCACGCAAATATATCTGTGCCTTTTCAATTATGTCTCTCCTTTCCTCAGTGGTGAACAGAGTATTCAGGAGCTGGCGGCAATCTGTCCAAGTAGGACTGTGAGTATTTATTATTGAAGTCACCAAGTCCATCATAGCCTGAGGTGGCTGTATTGCTTGCTGACCGATCAAGGTCTCCCTGTAACTTCTGTAATAATTCTCTAGGACTTGGATGTACAGGGGTTTGGGGTGGGCAATTAGTTGTTCCACTAAAGGAGACTGTAGATGGAGTTCTACTGGGACTCACAGGTGGAATAACCACTTCTGCTTGGGCTTCATTATAGAACTCCAATGCCTCCTGAAGATATTTATCATAATCTATCAAGGAATCAAGTTCTGTGACTCCACCCCCATTATTCATTCCACTTTCTTGCCTTGGGGTTACAACTGGTGGAGTGTTTGGATTTATTTGGCAAGATTCCTTTCCTAACTTTGGCTTTTACAGCCAATAATTTGCATCGTTGGACTTTGCATTCCCTTATCCATGGAGGATTTTTATTTAATGTGCTCAGCCAGGAATCTATATATGAAAATTGTTCTGGGCACCCTCCAGTCTCTTTGGCGATGTTAGACCAAAGTTTGCTTACTAAATTTATATCAAAGGTTCCTTGAGATGGCCATTCAATATTTTGATTCGGCCACTCTAATTCACATAACGTTCTCAGGCGCTCAGGCGTCATTTTGACTCCATATGCCCCTGAGAAGGCTTTCTTAAAATTATTTAACATACATTCAAAAGGTGTACTTCCCCCCTTTGAACCCCCAACTCCCATTGTATGGCCCTGTGAAGTATCCACTCAGTCACTCACACACACACCTTACTGGGAAACGAAGTAGTACTCACTCCACACTTAGGTCAGCTACACATTGTACTTTCTCACACATGCAATGCGCCAGATACTTCACCACACACTACCTCCCATTCTTCCCTTTTCCCCCACCAGATCACCATCTGATATACCCAGCCACCTAGCGTACTCAGTTCCCCTTTACTGAGACGCAGAAGTTTGATCAGGACTTCTCTTCCTCCCAATTAATTGGAGGGCCAAAACCCCTTAGTGCACTTACCCTTAGCTGGTTCCCTGTTTATTTCTCTGGTCCCCCCCGGTCCGTCGCCGTCGGTGGGCAGGGTATCAGACAGACGAGACTGCTGCGTTCCCCTGGAAAAAATTTTTCCAGTGCGCGCTGGGTAGGCACAGTTGTCCTCTCTCTTGTACCCCGTCCAGTGAGGCGAAGGCGCTGCGTTCCAGCAGACCACTTATCCGAGTCGCAGGCACCATAAAATGTAGCACCCTGCTTGTGGTTAACGCTTAGCTGGAATGAAATATTCAACGCAGCAACAGAGAAATTAAAATAATAATTTATTTGTCAGACAAATAAATGAGAGGCACAGTGGTATATGGTTACCAAGCTCTGGCCCCTGCCTCCTGCCATTATGGCCAGCCCTTATATTTCCTTAATCCACCCCCCCTTTGCTCCTCCTGTGGCTGCCTTTGTTCAATCAGCCTGCTTGAATTTCCTATTGGCTGATTGCTATAACCAATTTTAAGATACACTCATATCCTCCTGTCCTTATATGGAACACAAAGAGCTATATATTGTTACATCTATAAATGACAAATAAGTAGTAATATATCTTACATGTGTCTCAACAAGGAATCTTAATTACCAGCTCACCTCTTGCCTTCCTTGCCCTCCAAAACAGATGGTTAATAATTTTAAAATTTTATCTTGAACAGATGTCAGAGACCTTGGGTTCACATAAACATTGAAAGATCTCCTTCATTTGAAGGTTTCTAAACAAATGTTTGACAGCTAATATATCAGGACAACATTTGATGGCGTCTTCCTGTCTGGCAGGGGGGCTAAACTGCTGGCTGACTTAATTCCAGGATAAATACAACTCTTCTAGCATTTGTTAAATCCTTTGCATAATTACATTTAAGCAAATATTTAGTACATAACATAGGTAGCCTTTTAAGAAGGATAAGCCTTCTCAAAGGAAAGGATGGACCAGTTTACAGCCTCAAAATAAAATAGGAAGAAGCTTCTTTTTCCCCAGCCAAGCCAGTTGCCTTTGTTTTCCATGTGCCCTTGGTCTTTTGTCCTGTAGCTCAAGTTTAAGGCACATGGTTTTATTTTACTGTTTACCTACCACTTTTACAACTTAGTTGTACTCTACAGCATGCAAGGTTAGTGACCTGCTTCTCAGCCTTTTTATGACCGCAATAAACCAATAAACCAAAGGGGCCCTCTTTTCCAGAAGGATAAACATCTTGCCAAAGTACTTAGGCAGTTGGTCTTCTGCCTGGCATAACATTTGAAAATCTAAGCCCATTTAATTTAGGAACCTGATCAAGATATAAGCCAATATATGCCTTGATTAAAAATGCAGTCTATATTCAGATGCCACATCACTACATCATGTGGAACTGCATTCCATAGTCTACCTGTTACCTATGTGCTGTTTAAAGACCTACTTCCTCCTGCCTCTCTAGAATCTTCTAACTTTTTGCTTAATTTGAACAATATTCAGGTTCTAGTATTGTCAGAAAGGCTGAAGATTCTCACCATCTACTTTTCTTACACTATTCATACTTTTATACATTTCTGTCATGCCCCTACCATTACTCACATATATTTTTTCTAAATTAAAAAGCCTCAAGTATTCTTGACCTTAAATGACAGTTGCTAATTATTTTTATTTGCCATTTTCTGAAGCTCTTCCAGCCCTACAATATCCTTATCTTGAGGTGTGGTGACCAGAACTGGTGGCCAGAACTGTACATAGTTTTCCAAGCATGGTTGGAATATAAATTTGTATAATGGCATTATGAAATGGACAGCTTTGTTTTCAGTCTCTCTTCCCAATGATCCCCAACATGGACTTCACCTTTTTCACAGCAGCTCGGCCGACCTTCTTAATTGAACTATGCACTATGGCCCAAAAATCTCTTTCCTGATTGGTCAGTGTGGATTTATATCCCGTTAATATGTAAGTGAAGTTTGGGGGGGGGGGATTTGCCCCAATGTGCATCACTTTACACTTGCTGATATTGAGTGATTTCCAATTTTACTGCCCATTCTCCCAGTTTGGGGAGTCCCTCGCAACCCCTTTCAGTTATGAACAAGTTAAAAAGCACCAGTCCTTGAGGCACCATACTTCTTACATTTCTCCATTGTGAGAAATGTCTATATATTCCTGCTGTTTGCTTCCTTTATTTTTAGCCTGTTACTGAACCATAGGAAGATCTGTCCTCTTATCCCATGGCTGTTAGCTTTATTTGGAAGTGTTTCATGTGGAACTTTGTCATGAGGTATTTGAAATTCCAAATATAGAACATCTACTGCAGCCTGCCCCAATGTTGTGGACTCCAGAGGTTTCAGACTATGAGTTCTGTTCTGGCTGTTCTGTTGTGGCTGGGGCTGAGATGTGGCTTGAGGTTATCCTTGGGGAAGGCTGGTGTCCTGGAGCATCCATATCCACATGCTCTGAAAGGTTAAAAGAATGAAGAGTTTTGATATGGCACCTTAAATGCATAAGCTTTCATGGAGTAGACTACATAAAATACCTAAAGTATTACCCTGAGTTACAGGTGCATATACATGTGGATGATGGTGGTGGAAGGGAACTTAAATGCCTAATAGCACAGATGGTGAATTGCATAACTAACAGTGATAATTTATAACTTGAGATGTTTACTCAGAAGTATGCAGCAAGGCTTATTTCCATGTAAGCATGTACAAAACTCAAGTCTTAAAGCTCAGGTTAATCTGGAGTTGAAATCCTAACGTTCAGGCACTGTTTATGGCATACTGCCTAAACTTCCTACATACCTCCCTGCCCCCTTATAAGTGCTCATGTAAAAATATCCCTGGAGCAAAACTAGCACATGTAGCACTATAAATACTGTGAATTTAGTTGTCAAGAAATGCTTGTGGATCTTTTAAACCTCTGAAGCAAGTTGGAATGAATAGGCTATAAAAGTGACATAAAGTCGTGTTTTGCTTTCCATCCTTCGGCTACTAGTTGTCATCTGCCCAGTGAAAATGGTATATAATGAGACCAGCCTTGGTTTAGATTGAAGTTGCAGCTTTCCTTTCCTTGTACTTGCATGTTTTACAGCCACTGTGCAACAAACTGAATTTCTCTCCACTCAACCTGGTGTCTTGATAGTAGGTTACTTTATAAGTCATTGGACCTAATGCACAGTTCTCTGTCAACATAAAATAGAATCTGAATGGTAACTCTTAAGATAAATTCTCATGTATCCATTATCAAAAAAGTCTATTTCCATGTGGGGATAGAAGTTTTAAAATATTGCTATTTAACCTAACACTGTGTCATTGAGTGGCTGGCAATTCCTGATAGAATTGCTTGTGACCAATAGTAGTTCAATCAAAACCTTTTATTTGTTATCTTATAATTGTATACATAAAATCAACATAAAATAACAAATTATAAAACTGTCATAAATATGGGAAACCATGAGTAAATGACAGCTCTGTCTATATGTTCTACCTTTATAGCTATTCAAGCATGTGCGCGTACACACCCACAAATATTCAGGCATGAGCAGATTTTCTGTTTTTCTTTATTCTTTTGGATTGCTCAGATCTGCATCTCACATTTTCTAAAAATTAGTTAATATACATGGATTTGTAAAAATCAATCCCAGAATTTGCTTGAAGAAATTGCACCGGTTTTATGTGTATGTGTATATTATGTATATAGGTGCATTCATAAAATAATGCTCCTGTTTTGTTATTCTTGACATGCTTACATGTATGCGTGAATACAAGGTCCCTTTGTGAGGTGTTTTAGTGATACATGTGCTGCTGCTCAGTGGTTTAAAGATTTGTGTGTGTGTGTGACAAGTTAAAGGCCAAACTGGATAGTATGGTAGCTTGATGCCCTTTTAGGGCATTTTCAGAGTCTCTGCTCTTCTCTCTGTGGGAGCTGCCCGTGGACTACTGCAACATCTGTGCTGCTGTTGCAATATTGCCTGGGGTTCTGTGAACCCATCTATCTCTGCAGCAGGGCTGCACAACATAAATTCCTAAACTTTTATTTTCTGTCAGAATAGAAGCAACCCTGAAAACGTTATCACAAAGTTAGATTGCTGTGAACCATTCCTGTTCATGCTGTGAATTGCTCTGTCTCTAGGTTTAGCTGCCTGCAGTGGCAAGATCAGTGTTTTCCTTTTTAAGTTGCAAGTTTAAATAATAGGTATAAAAAGATACATTACAATAGATCCAAAGCCTTTATTAATTCCACACTCCAGTGAAAGTCAATACCAGCAGGATAACAATGGCACAGCAGAAATTTATTCAGACTGTGTTAGTGTGCCTAATGACAATGCTCTATGGAACATGTATGCCCCCCTTTTAATATATATTACTTATTTAACCAACAGGTACACATTGTTGTACACACACACACACACACACATGGTCGTCGTTCCCATCTATAACATATAATGTACCTTGTAACCAAATACTGTGGCATAGCAGTATGTTAAAATCAGTATTCCTCACTTTTTAAACCAGGGTCCACCTTCTGAGCTTATTCTACCCTGTGTCCCACCCTACCTCAGCACCCAAAATATGTTTTCAACAAATTTTAAACTAAAACTTTCACATTGTTTGATCATAGCTGCCATCCGAGAGGTAGCAAAGGTGACTTCTCTCTCTCTCTCTCTCACACACACACAAAATATTTCTACTACTGCTGAAACATGTGCAACACAATCCTTTTCTCTCTCCTGCAAGCACTTGGAGTGCCTGGGTTGCTCTGGTCCATGGGGTCATGAAGAGTCAGACATGACTAAATGACTAAACAACAACAACAGCTTTCTTAAGATGAGAGCTGGTCCTGCCCCTAGGCATGAGGCAACAATCTCAGGCAGCGGATGTGGAGGGCAGGATGGGAGGGAACAGCAGCAATGTGTTGGAGGACAAAGTGGTATGTTTCTGCCATGTGCCTCCTAAGCTAGTTTGCTTCTTTAGGTACAGTGGAGGAAGCTATCCTGTTGCCAATATTGAAGTAAACTTACAACTACCCATCCAGTTGATGTTTTAATCAGGAAATGTAAGGTGATATAGATTGATTTGAATAAATAAATGAAATTATTAATAGTGCCTAAGTGGTTAAAGAAGCATTTGCAGAAGTCTGGTGAAGAAATTTATATCTGTCTTCCCTGCATAGGTTACGTTGGCTGTGAATGTACAATGAGGGAACCAAGATATATTTTTTTAAGCATTGAGATAAATATAATTAGACAAGACAATAGCTTCTGTTCCAGCAAGAGACCTCACCTCTGCTTGATGGTGAATGGTACCATCTTCAAACCCATAGCAGCCTTCCTTCCATTCCATGAGTAAGATATGACTAGCCAAATCGGACACATGTCAAACAAAAATTTTGTGTCATGTTAATGTGCAGTGAAACTAAGTTTTACAAGATGGCCCACAGAGAGGTTTGTTAACGTAAGAAGTGGATCATAAGTACCTTCTTGCAGAAACAGACAGCTAATTCCAAGAGATAGGCTGAGCTGTAAAGCAGGACTTGGAACCAGAACGCTTAGAAACTCACAGTTCATATTCAATACCTGCTTCCACAGGAACATAATGTCAAGGTCATTTGGAACTGAGTGAGAAATGATGGTTCATATTTTTCTTCCTTAAAAAAGGGTCTGTAGAAAAGTGAATGGAGAACCATAACATGATGGAGGCACCTTTTCTCCACTGCACAATTGCATTTAAAGGCTCAGGGACTGATATCAGAAGAGGTGTAAATCCTAGATGTACTGGAGTTTCTTTTCTCTGAGTTCTATAGCTTGAGATTGCAGCTATCACTCTCAGCACTCAGAAATGCACGCCAGTGGTTGTAAATATGGAATCGACTTTCAAGTGAGATGGAGCAGTAAAAATGTAAAGCCATAATCATGCCTGTTTCTCTCCAGTGCCCAAATTTTGGCTTCAAAGAGGAACATATATTAGAAACACACACAAACTCTTTCTCTGTCATGTTTTACTATTTCTGCTTGTGAATGATTAAATACCTCCAGGTATGGAATAATATTTGTTGAGAAATGGCAATAGAATAAAGGCGAAGGAAACAATAACAGAATAATGTCTGCATTTTAATTCTATCATTCTGTTTTATGGGTTTTCTACATAATTATTGTAAAGTCATATTACATGTGTGCAATTCAAAGTTCTTGTTTAAAACAGAATAATCAATAAAATGCACACAGAGGTTATATTGCCCACATCTGGATTATACCATTCCTTGTAACCTCAGTCCACCCCACAGCATGTCATCTTCTGGAATTCCCAAAAACATTTCTTTAAAAATCCCATTTTAAATAGGTATTTAAATTACACACAGAGTACTGATACTGTAATAAATTGGTCATAGAACAAAGTATCAAATGGTATTTTGAAGAACTAAATCCACTTGACAAAGCATTGTGGATTAGCAGGATCAGTAACCTGATTCACAGAGCATGCTGAGGACGCATTTGGTTCATCCTTAAGCTACACAGGTTGAAAAAGTGAGACCAAAGAAATTATAAATCTTAGAAAATGTGAACACAGCAACTCAAAGTTCAGCATCCCTTATTGCATTGCTAGCAGTTCTCACCTCACTAATGAATTACACTTTGCATAATTTATTATATTTCTGCCCTTGTATCTCAGTAAGAGGAAAGTAACATAGCCATGGAAAACTCTGCGCTGAAACTCTGTGTAGCCCAAGGAAAGCCAACCTGGTGTCCTTCAGCTGGTGTTAAATTCTACCTCCCATCTTCTACAGTCAATATGGGCAATAGCTGAGGATTATGGGAGCTGAATTCCAACATCTGAAGGGCTGCATGTTGGCCATCCCCATTCAAGCCTAATGTTCTTGAATGACTTGAGCTCAGAGTTGAGGAAAAGTTCCAAGGTTCAATCCCTAGCACTTCCAGGTAGGTTTGAGAGACCAACCCTCTCTGAAATCCTGGAGAGCCACTGCCAGATAGTGTACTGTAGACAATACTGAGCTAGTGGAAGGACCAATGACCTGACTCATTATAAGACTGCTTTCTATTATTATGATTCAGTTTAGATAATAATTAATCATATTGTAAACATTTGACTGCAGTTTTCATAGGGACAATAGCAAGGAATCTCTAACGCCACCTTGTGCTGAATGAAACACATATTTTTATTTAATTGGCCTGAGACAACATTTCATGGGATTTTCATTTTTTTTTTAAAAAAAGCCCCCCCCCCCAAGAGCAGCACTTTCTTAGAAGGAATTTTCCTTTCAGTGGAAGATTGGCGTCCTGCTCACACTCTTTGCAAAACACTTGCCAAGGGGATTCTTCTGAGCATTACACTGGAGATTGCTTCTTAAGTGGCTACAGCAACTACTTTAAAGAAACTGATCCATGGTACAGTGGTACCTCTGGTTACGAACTCAAATCATTCTGGAGGTCTGTTCTTAACCTGAAACCATTGTTAACCTGAGGTACCACTTTAGCTAATGGGGGCCTCCCGTTGCCACTGTGCCGCCAGCACAAGATATGTGCTCTCATCCTGGGGCAAAGTTCTTAACCTGAGGTACTACTTCCGGGTTAGTGGAGTCTGTAACCTGAAGTGTTTGTAACCTGAGGTACCACTGTAATATAAAGGACTGGATTCTTCCCAGTCTTGTCAAGAGAGGAGAGCAGATGCTGCTGCAAATTATACTGCAGATGAGGAGAACATTTTCACTGCTGTTTGTTCTCAAAAAAGGGATGCTGTCCCTTTTTTTTTGGTAAGGTTTATCTGATGATGTTTTTCTTAAATTCCCCTTGAGTCTGAACTCCATGATGTTTGGGAATATAACTATATGCTCATCTCTGGTGTGTGCATTACACATTAAAACTTATTGTAGTTATCTAGGATAGACAGCTGGCAGCCTCATGCTGGTAACCACGGTTTCCCCATGTGGCTCCCAATATAGCCTCAATCATCCAGGCTCCCCTGATTAAAATGTTCACACATCCCTATCTCATGTGTTGTAGTTCAAGTCACAAAGTTCTCTAACTTGTACCCCAGAGAGGTTGCTTGGGTGCTGCTAACACAGCGATTTGACTTCATCCCTGGAGATGCATTCCATTGTCTCTCAAGACAGATGGATGCCAACAATTATGCTTGTTGAATGATATGTGCTGTCTTCTCTTCTCTTCTCTTCTTTTCTAATATAAGCTTTTAAAAATTGACCTGGAATTTCTTATTTTTGCATCTATTTATAACTATTGATTCCAAAAGCATGAAATGATGAGATCTTATATTCATTTCTGCGTAACACATTTTAAAATGACCCATGCTTACTTGGTGTATCAGCATTCTACTGTGCTGCAAATAATATGAAATTATGCTCACAAATTTTACTCAATGAAATTTGGGTCAGAATGCTTTAGTGGTTGACAGGAATATTATCACAGAACATGCAGAAAAGCTTGAAATTGCTGGTATTAATTTATTTCACAACAAAGTATTTTAGCCAGCAAAAGTGATGGGAGGGACGCGGGTGGTGCTGTGGGTAAAACCTCAATGCCTAGGACTTGCCGATCGCATGGTCGGCGGTTCGAATCCCCGCGGCGGGGTGCGCTCCTGTCGTTCGGTCCCAGCGCATGCCAACCTAGCAGTTCAAAAGCACCCCTGGGTGCAAGTAGATAAATAGGGACCGCTTACAAGCGGGAAGGTAAACGGCGTTCCGTGTGCTGCGCTGGCTCGCCAGATGCAGCTTGTCATGCTGGCCCCGTGACCCGGAAGTGTCTGCGGACAGCGCTGGCTCCTGGCATATAGAGTGAGATGAGCGCACAACCCTAGAGTCTGGCAAGACTGGCCCGTACAGGCAGGGGTACCTTTACCTTTACCTTTAAAAAGTGATGGGAAAACATAAAATATTTTCAATCTAAGCACAGCTGAATATTGTTTTATTGCATTATTGAATATAATTATATATTGTACAGGGATGTATATAATCCAGAAATGGAATCATGCCTAGGTGTGAAAACTTAACTGCTGAATTTCCTATCTTTTGAGTAGGAAGCCATACAATTTTATCATTCTTTTGAAAGAAACCATTTGTATTGCATTCTAAAGTATCTGGAGGATTATGAAAACTAAATCCCTTCAGAAATAGGTTATGCTATACTGGATATGACATCAGACGGAAAACCCAAATCAAACTCTTTCTAATCCAGACTACTTGCCATATCCATCACGCTAATTGGTATGGTAAGAAATCAGCCCAATTAACAGTTTCGTTTGGCCCTATATAGACAATATATTTCTGACTACTACACTACTTTAGATTTCTTCAAAGGCAGATTCACTGGGGTCTTTTTAATGATGATAATGTGTACTGAAGTCTTAAAGAAAATGGAATTGTATAGTCTTATTTAAGACTCCATTTGGTTATTAGATTTCATTTCTGAGCAAATGTTTGCTAATTAATTAAGAGATGGTTTCTAATGCTAGAACTTCCTTCTTGTTCAGGTTCATTTAGATCGGTTATCAAGACATGAATTTCCACCAATGTAGTATAGGAGGAGTGTACGGAATGTCAAGTCAGTTTCATCATGCTAATGTCTTGGCCTCTTCTCTTGGAGTAGTAGGAATTAGTTTCATAGTTAGTACATGCCTCTTGACACCTGTAAGAAAACAGAAATGTGTGAATACTTTATTCCAGAAGCTGTGATTCATTTAAAAGAAAGTGGCATGGAAAGTCAGAAATGACATTGTCATGTTCTATCATTTCTTCTGTGCGTGCCTCAACATCAAACTCAACCAAATGTTTATTCTTCCCTAGTAAGAGAGCTAATACCTATCCCAGGAGTTAATTCCCAGTCAATTATTTTATGTTGGATTTAAGTGAATTCACAGTATTTTTTCCAGTTTGACAACACGGTTAGTTGTTCTGCAGCTGCTGGTTTCCTTGCAACTAACCAAACAAAATGTACCTTACTGTACATTTTCTACTATTTTCTACTATTCAGCTCTACTATTTTCTACTATTCAGCTCTACACACAGATTTGAAGTTAATTCTCCTACAGTGGTGCCCCGCAAGACGAATGCGTCGCAAGACGGAAAACCCGCTAGACGAAAGGGTTTTCCGTTTTTCAATGCGCTTCGCAAGACGAATTTCCCTATGGGCTTGCTTCGCAAGACGAAAATGTCTTGCGAGTCTTGAGATTTTTTTTGCTTCCCCCCTTTTTTCTAAGCCGCTAAGCCTTTAATAGCCTTTTAGCAGCTAAGCCACTAAACCTTTAATAGCCGCTAAACCGCTAATAGCGCTAATCCGCTAAGCCGCTAATAGGGTTGCTTCGCAAGACGAAAAAACCGCTAGACGGAGATACTCGCGGAACGGATTAATTTCGTCTTGCGAGGCACCACTGTAATTTCCTATTGATTTATAGTGTGACTTAAATTTGTGTTAACATTAAAAAAGGAAAATTATTTTTAGTTTCTTTGTTTCTTAAGTTAGATTAGCCAGAAATCTCATCTGTAATGACATAATTTTTGTATAAGATGTTACTCCTGGAAGTATGGTATATAGGAAAATAAAATAAATACAGTGTTGTGAGTAGGGACACAAGAAGGCATCATTTTTTCTCATTTCACCTTGTATTTGTCACATGCAGGACTGTTTTCATTCTGCTGCAATTCATCTTTCACCAAAAACTTTGTTGTCTCAATGTTCACTGTGTAGAAATTAGGTATTAATTACCTAAATCATGTTGCCATAATGTTCTTCCACCCCATTCAGGTCAATGCAGTGGAAGTGCAATACAAATGGGGGGGGGGCATAATCTATTTTGATTATGTGAACTGAAAGCAACAACAGCAAATACCCCAACTATATTCAGTGAATGATTTTCATTCCAGACATGGGATGAATAAACAAACATAGGCAATGTCTGCTTCAATTTCTGTTTTCTTCAGAATTCTCCAGTATCCTAGTTATGAGCTATGGATTCTCTTTACTCTTTTCCAGGAATAATTGAGTGTGATAGAATATCCCCTTCTTTCACTAAGTTGCGCTCTGTAGTTGAGGGTTTCTTACAAGAAATTCCTGAACCATATAAGGATAACAGAATGTCTGGCTATGTCATCTTATGCTTATGTTAATTCAGAGTACTTGTATTTGTAATTTTCTAGTTAGAATGATTGTGGCTATGTTCATATCACAGCAATTATACTGACCCTCAGCTTAGTTTCTAATTGAACACGATAGATTTTAGATCTTAAAAAGCAAACAAACCAGAAAATGTTCCCCTCAATATATAAACATGCATCTTCTGAGGCTAAACATAACCCATGAATGGAGAGACACACAAGAGATTTAATATACTAAGTTTCAATAGCTTTGAAGATTATATGAAGAGAATGTGGAAGCCAGTGAGATTAATCATAAACATAGAGAGTGGGTAAGTAAAGTTTGGCCAACAATGCAGCTAAATAAATTTAGTGAAATTGTCAGACTGAAAGATCTGGAAAGCAGAAAGTGAAATTTAGAATCAAGTGGCAACTTTATTATTATCAATAATAGTTTTGTTCAAGATTTACACATTTGTTTTAACATCTAACAATTCCTTTTAAAATTTTCACCTCTATGCCCCATAAATAACTTAAATAACTATAAATTTAAATTTAAATTTAAATCTCCCATTCCCACCACCCTTCTGAGTAATACCCCTCCCCACCTTCTCACTATATAGAAGGATTTGGCAACTTCTGTTTCAGTGTATCTGAAGAAGTGTGCATGCACACGAAAGCTCATACCAAGAACTAACTTAGTTGGTCTTTAAGGTGCTACTGGAAGGAATTTTTTTATTTTATACTTTAATGTGTGTTATTCTTTTTATTTTATTAATCTATCAATTACTTTATGAATTTAGACAACCTATTATAAATAGTTTTGGAAGACTGGATATAATATTATTTGGTTTCTAATTAATTGAATATTAACTGTTCATTATCATTTAAAACATTGGTGTTTTGATTAAATGGATTAAACTTACTTATAATGTTTATCAATCGTGTTATGTGATCATAATATTCAGGGTGAGCAGTATGAATTAGGTGCATGGAAACGTCTTGAAGCGAATTGAAGTGTGTGGACTAAGAAAGAAAAATGGCAAAACAATGCAAGAAATAATAGCAATCTGAGGATAGGAAAAATAATAGATTTTGAAAATATGAAGATGGAGGTGCTGAGAGGGGAAAATAAAGAAATAAACCAGTGCCAACATCAATATTGAGAGCTTGTAAAATGAAAAAGGCAATAGTGATACTGAGAAAATGAGCAGGGAAAGATATGTTAAAGGCGGCGGGGGGGGGGGAAACAGTATGATTTTAGAAAAGTTAAACTGAAGGGAAGGGAAGATTAAAACACTGTGGCTGCAAGTTGTTAGCATAAAGGTAATGCAGAATAGCTCCGTTGGTAGAGTAAAAAGGTAAAGGTAAAGGGACCCCTGACCGTTAAGTGCAGTTGTGGATAACTCTGGGGTTGCGGCGCTCATTTCGTTTTACTGGCCGAGGGAGCCGGCGTACGGCTTCTGGGTCATGTGGCCAGCATGAGTAAGTTGCTTCTGGCAAACTAGAGCAGCGCATGGAAACACTGTTTACCTTCCAACCCGGAGTGGTACCTATTTATCTACTTGCACTTTTTGGCGTGCTTTCAAACTGCCAGGTTGGCAGGAGCAGGGACCGAGCAACGGGTGCTCACCCCGTCGCGGGGATTCGAACCACCGACCTTCTGATCGACAAGCCCTAGGGTCTGTGGTTTAGACCACAGCCCCATCGGTGTCCCATGTTGGTTGAGTATGAGGCTCTTAATCTGAGGATCATAGCTTCGAGCCCCACCTTGGGCAAAATATCCCTGCATTGCAGAGGGATGAACTAGATGACCCCGTGGTCCCTTTGAACTCTACAGTTTATGATTCCATGAAATGGTACAGCTAAGGAAAAACCATGGTAGAGAAGACCCCAAATGGAGTCTTGAGGCTCATATAAGGGCAAGAGGAAGGAAGAGGCCAAGTAAAAGAATCTATAGAAGTGCCTGCATTAGGAACTAATATGTAGTATTAGTAGTATAGTAATAATAGAGTGGCAGGTGAGTTAAGCTTGAAACCACGAGAAAAGCGAACTTTTGAAGAATATGACTGACAATGTCAAAAGCAGAAGACGTTTTGAGGAGGAGCAGAACAGAGATGTCTTGAAATTCGGCCTGAAGAAGATTATTTGAAATTCAAGCCAGACTGCTTTTTAGTTGAATATACAGAGCAAAGCTCTGATTGAAAAGGATTGAAAGAGAGTGACAGAAAAATCTGAGTGAGAGAGAGACTGGAAATAACATGTTCTTTGAACTCAGGAAGAAAAGGAAGGACAAATGGGCGAGAAATAAATGTGAATACCTGCTCTGCCATTGAAACATCATTCCAGTATAGATATACAGTGGTGCCCCGCAAGACGAATGCCTTGCAAGACGGAAAACCCGCTAGACGAAAGGGTTTTCCGTTTTTGAGCTGCTTCGCAAGACAATTTTCCCTATGGGCTTGCTTTGCAAGACGAAAACGTCTTGCAAGTGTTCCGATTTTTTTTCGCTCCCCCCCCCTTTTTCTAAGCCGCTAATAGCCTTTTAGCCGCTAATCCGCTGAGCCTTTAATAGCCGCTAAGCCTTTAATAGCGCTAAGCCGCTAATAGGGTTGCTTCAGAAGCCGAAAAAACCGCTAGACAAAGAGACTCGCGGAACGGATTAATTTCGTCTTGCGAGGCACCACTGTAACATCAGATTTTGTTGTTTTTAGTATACTAAATGATTTGGTTATAGTTAAGGGGGCGAAATGGGTAAATCTTTCTTATTTGAATCAATGGGACTTAAATTCTTTAATCTCACAAATCCCAGTATATTTGGAGTTTGTCTTAACTTTATTTGGAAAATGCTCTTATTTTAAGGATGGGGGTGGGGTGCCTTGCTGGATCAGGCCAATGGCCCATCTAGTCGAACATCCTGTTCTCACAGTGGCCAACTTAACATATATAGGAAGCCCACAAGCAGAAAATGAATGCAAAAGGGCTCTCTCTATTTGTGCTCTCCAGCAACTGTTATTCAGGCTTATACGATCTCCACTACTGGAGGAAGTACACAGCCATTATGACTAGTAGGCACTGATGGCCTTATTTTCCAAGAATTTGTCTAATCCCTTTTTAAACTGGGTGGCCATGATTGCATCTTGTGGGAGAAGTGGAATTACATAGTTAAATATGTGCTGTGTGAAAAATGTTTCCTTTTGCCTGTCTTTATGTATTCCAACATCCATTTTCATTAATGGTCTCCCAGGTTCTGGTATTTTGAAAGAGAAAATTTTCTCTTTCCATTTTTTTTTATACATTATGTGTAATGCTGTGCACAGTCGCATCACCCAACTTCTCTGCTCAGAAGGCAGTTGCTCCAGTCTTTTGATCACTTTGGTTGCACTTTCTGCACCTTTACCATCCCTATCATAGCTTCTGGAGGTGTGATGGCCAGAAGTATATAATGGTTTCCTCTCCTAATTATTCCTAACACAGAGTTCACTTATTCTACAGCTGCCGCACACTAGGTCAACATGTTCATCAAGCTATTCATGACAGCCCCATTATCTCCTTCCTGGTCAGTCACTGCCAATTCAGATTTATTTATTTATTTACTTATTTCTACCTGCCTTCCAGCAGCAGGGGTCAGGGAATGGTACGGCAATTTAAAATTCAGAATTATAAACAGTTAAAATAAACTGCAGTCACAGGAACAGGGAGCACCCTGAGCACACATATTTCAAGTGTCGAAGTCCAGGATAAAGAGGTACATCTTTAGCATGCATTAAAAACTGTACAGCGAAGGTTCCAGGCACATCAGTGTGGGGGGGGGGGGTGCCACAGAAAATGTTCTAGGTTACACATGCCCAACCTCTGAAGTGGTGGAACTACCAAGAGCTCCCCCCATGGTAATCTTAACACCCAAAGGGTCTGTAGGGAAGTTAATATTTACTTGCCCCTGTGTGCATCATTTTACACTTGCACTTGAACCATATTTGCTGTTTTAATGCCATTAAACCCAGTTTGGAGAAATTCTTTTTTTGGTTTTACTACCACAATTTTGTGCGTGCCATCAGTGTTTGGCTACCTTGCTGTTTATCCCAACTCCAGATAATCTGTGAACATTTTTTTTAAAAAAACAACATTGGGCTTAATACTTATCCTTAGAGTGTGATTCCCATTTTAGAAATGATGAAGGAATCATAAGCTCCCAATGGGAATCAGGGTATCACCCTCCCATTATTTACTATGAAGATGTAGCATATGCCGTATATATTTCATAGAATCATAGAATCATAGAATCATAGAATCATAGAATCATAGAGTTGGAAGAGACCACAAGGGCCATCGAGTCCAACCCCCTGCCAAGCAGGAAACACCATCAGAGCACTCCTGACATATGGTTGTCAAGCCTCTGCTTAAAGACCTCCAAAGTAGGAGACTCCACCACACTCCTTGGCAGCAAATTCCACTGTCGAACAGCTCTTACTGTCAGGAAGTTCTTCCTAATGTTTAGGTGGAATCTTCTTTCTTGTAGTTTGGATCCATTGCTCCGTGTCCGCTTCTCTGGAGCAGCAGAAAACAACCTTTCTCCCTCCTCTATGTGACATCCTTTTATATATTTGAACATGGCTATCATATCACCCCTTAACCTCCTCTTCTCCAGGCTAAACATGCCCAGCTCCCTTAGCCGTTCCTCATAAGGCATTGTTTCCAGGCCTTTGACCATTTTGGTTGCCCTCCTCTGGACACGTTCCAGTTTGTCAGTGTCCTTCTTGAATTGTGGTGCCCAGAACTGGACACAGTACTCCAGGTGTGGTCTGACCAGAGCAGAATACAGTGGCACTATTACTTCCCTTGATCTAGATGCTATACTCCTATTGATGCAGCCCAGAATTGCATTGGCTTTTTTAGCTGCCGCGTCACACTGTTGGCTCATGTCAAGTTTGTGGTCAACCAAGACTCCTAGATCCTTTTCACACGTACTGCTCTCAAGCCAGGTGTCCCCCATCTTGTATTTGTGCCTCTCATTTTTTTTGCCCAAGTGCAATACTTTACATTTCTCCCTGTTAAAATTCATCTTGTTTGTTTTTGCCCAGTTCTCTAATCTGTCAAGGTCGTTTTGAAGTGTGATCCTGTCCTCTGGGGTGTTAGCCACCCCTCCCAGTTTGGTGTCATCTGCAAATTTGATCAGGATGCCCTTGAGTCCATCATCCAAGTCGTTGATAAAGATGTTGAATAAGACCGGGCCCAAGACAGAACCCTGTGGCACCCCACTAGTCACTCTTCTCCAGGATGAAGAGGAACCATTGATGAGCACCCTTTGGGTTCGGTCAGTCAGCCAGTTACAAATCCACTGAGTGGTAGCATAGTCAAGACCGCATTTTACCAGCTTCTTTACAAGAATATCATGGGGCACCTTGTCAAATGCCTTGCTGAAATCAAGGTAGGCTACATCCACTGCATTCCCTTCATCTACCAGGCTTGTAATTCTGTCAAAAAACGAGATCAGGTTAGTCTGACATGACTTATTTTTCAGAAATCCATGCTGACTATTGGTGATCACAGCATTCCTTTCTAGGTGCTCACAGACTGTTTGCTTAATGATCTGCTCCAGAATCTTCCCTGGTATTGATGTCAGACTGACTGGGCGATAATTATTTGGGTCCTCTCTTTTCCCCTTTTTGAAAATAGGGACAACATTTGCCCTCCTCCAGTCTGCCGGGACTTTGCCTGTTCTCCAGGAATTCTCAAAGATGACTGCCAGTGGTTCTGAGATCACATCTGCCAGTTCTTTTAATACTCTGGATGCAGTTCATCTGGCCCTGGAGACTTGAATACATCTAAACTAGCCAAATATTCTTGTACTATCTCCTTAGTTATTCTGGGCTGTGTTTCCTTAGCTGAATCATTTGCTCCAAATTCTTCAGGTCGGGCATTGTTTTCTTTATCGGAGAAGACTGAGGCAAAGAAGGCATTGAGGAGTTCAGCCCTTTCTGTGTCCCCTGTTTGCATTTCACCATCTTCTCCTCTGAGTGACCCCACTGTTTCTTTGTTCTTCCTTTTGCTGCGGACATACCCATAAAAGCCTTTTTTGTTGCTTTTAACCTCTCTAGCAAGCCTGAGTTCATTCTGTGCTTTAGCTTTTCTGACTTTGTGTCTACACGTGCTGGCTATTTGTTTGAATTCCTCTTTGGTGGTTTCCCCCCTTTTCCATTTTTTGTACACATCCTTTTTTAATCTTAATTCAGTTAAAAGTTCTTTAGATAGCCACCCTGGCTTCTTTAGGCACCTTCCATGTTTCCGTCTCATTGGTATTGCCTGACATTGTGCTTTTACTATCTCCCTCTTAACAAACTCCCAGCCATCATGAACTCCCTTTCCTTTTAGTATTGCTGTCCATGGGATCTCACCCAGTACTTCCCTAAGTTTTATGAAGTCGGCTTTCTTAAAGTCAAGAAATTGAGTCCTAGTATGCTTGGCTGCTCCTTTCCGCTGTATAGTAAACTTCAGAAGAGCATGATCACTCGCGCCTAATGATCCTTCCACATCTACCCCACTAACCAGGTCATCAACATTGGTTAGGACCAGATCTAAAATGGCTGTTCCTCTTGTTGCTTCTCCCACTTTCTGGACAATGAAGTTGTCTGCAAGGCCAGTGAGGAATCTGTTTGACCTTATGCTCTTGGCTGAGTTTGACGTCCAACAAATATCCGGGTAATTGAAGTCCCCCATTACTACTATCTCCCTTCCTTTTGCATGCTTGGCCATCTGTTCCAGGAAGGCATCATCTATGTCCTCCGTTTGGCTTGGGGATCTATAGTAAACTCCCACAATGAGGTCTCTGTTATTCTTCTCTCCCTTAATTTTGACCCAAATGCTCTCACTTTGGCTTTGAGGTTCTAAATCTTGGATCTCTTCACAGGTATACACATCCCTGACATATAACGCCACTCCTCCTCCTTTCTTGTCTGGTCTGTTTCTCTGAAATAGATTGTATCCCCCCATTATTACATTCCAATCGTGGGACTTATCCCACCAGGTTTCAGTGATGCCTATTATGTCATATTTAGTTTGCTGTACCAAGAGCTCAAGCTCATCTTGTTTATTTCCCATGCTTTGTGCATTAGTGTACAGACATTGAAGTCCATTAATCATTCCCCCGTGTCTCTTATTTAAGGATTTTTTCCTCCCACCACTAGGTCCGCGTGCTGTTTGCTCCATTTGGTCTATGACATTTGGATGATCATCTTCATTAATTGATAGACTCCTACCTTCAGGAGCACTGTCTCCCTCCCCCACATTAGTCAGTTTAAAGCCCTCCTGATGAGGTTTCTGAGATTTTTGGCAAAAACATTTCTCCCAACCGTTGTGAGGTGCAGCCCATCACTTGCCAGAAGTCCATCTTCAAGAAACTGCAGTCCGTGATCTAAGAATCCAAACCGTTCCTGTTTACACCATTTGCGAAGCCAGCTGTTCACTTCCACTATTTTCCCCTCTCTCCCTGGGCCACGTCGTTCAACTGGGAGGACAGACGAGATGACAATTTGTGCATTTAGTTGCTTCAATTTCCTGCCGAGAGCCTCGTAGTCTCTTTTGATCTTCTGGAGGCTATTGCTTGCAGTGTCATTGGTTCCCACATGAACCAAGAGGAAGGGGTATTTGTCAGTGGGTTTTATGATTCCTTGCAGTCGTTCAGTTACATCTTGGATCTTAGCCCCGGGGAGACAGCACACTTCCCGAGACATCTTGTCAGGCCCACAGATCACTGCTTCTGTTCCCCTCAGTAGGGAATCCCCTATCACCACTACACGCCTCCTCTTGGGTTTGGTCGGGGTTCTTCCGTGAGCTGTCCGTTCCAAGGTCGCCAGCACATTCCCTGAGGACTGACTTTGCTGCTCGTCTTCATATACCTGATCGACTGAAATGAGGGAGAGATCCTCAAATGGAGTCTGCTCTTCATCTTCCATGCTAGGGGAAAGGACCTCAAAGCGATTGTGTATTTCTAAACAATCAGAACGAACCCTGGGCCTCCTACTTCTTTGAGTCACGTTTCTCCATATATCTGGCTCCTGTGTTGGTGAACTATCCTCCTTCTCAGGGGAGTCCCCTGTCTCCTCCTTGGTGGGGACGGTGTGCTCTGTTGCTTCCAAGAAGAGCTCCAGCTCTCTAATTCTTTAATTCTTTTGTTCTTTTGAAGTTAACCTTTTCGATATCCTTCTTTCATGTCTTTATTCAGATTTGATGTATGCAGGTAACATATTAATCGCTGCTACAAAGAATGGTGTGTTAAACCATTCTGAATACGTAAGCATTGAAGCACCAAAACATAGCATTGTGAAAATTAGGGAATACCAAATGTGATCTTTAAATAGACAGCCACTCTACTGGAAAGAGAACATTCAGAAGTCAGCAGGTCAAGGAAATAAGGTGGCTAGGCCATTTTCAGAAACCATTTCTATTCATTATACCAGCTGGAAATTTACAAAGCCTCTTGTTCTCAAGGTCCACTTTAAATAATTGCAAAGTTTAGAAACGGAATGAATGAATCCCAGAATAGATGTAAGGCTGTTCATTCAATCCAAGGGAAGGTCAAAAGAATCTCAAAGCACAAAAGTATATCTAAAAGTACATATCTTTATTTAGCTATAATTGTTTATTAGAAGAGGAATAGGCAGATCAAAGGAAAAAATGAAGATAAAATTGTCACTTCATATTTTTACATTTACAATATGCTCAGAGCAAGGAAGAACTATTTGTCAGTAATGTCATTTGCCTGGGATTCTGTAATGAAGAGTGTGAATAGGAACATTTCATTTTCCTCTATGCAAGTTATTTTTCATAAGTCTTCAGAAACAGAAATATGCTTGTGCAGAGACTAGAATGTTTATTGGTCAGAAAATCCTATGCCTATTTTATCATTTATATTCCATAATAATTAACATGTTGAACATTTCCATGCCAGTACCATATATTCTAAATATCTTGCACTATAACAGATATTGTCATATGCAGTTCATATGGTGAGAACCTTACATAATTTTATATGGTCGCCACTTACCCACATGGTAAGAAGTTTCAAAAGCATAATTACAGGGCATATTTTCACTGGATGAACCTACCTGAGTTATGCAGTTTCTGCAATATTTGCTTTATTTACAAATACATGAACAGCAAGGAACTTTTTTTGGAAGCAAGTAGGCACTGCTGCGGCAGCCAGCAAGTCTGAATTCCAGAAATACCTTCTACACACCAAAAATTATACTATGTCAGCCATCCCATAGCTCATGTGTCCCATCCCTGTCCCCCACTGTGTGTGAACTAAACCTGCAGTCTGTTGCTCCCTCTCTCTAGCTGGAGGGTGTAACTTTGTGAACTTTGGTGGGTCTTACATTCAAAGACTGGGTAAGGATTCTGAGATATCAAGGTTCTTCTGTTAAATCCCTTGCTCCCATCAGGCAACAATTTATGCAAAATCATAGTGGTAGATTGACATAGTAATCAAAAAGGCCCAAATAATCATATTACAGTGAAATATGCAGTCCTTACAGTGTTGTTTTTCAACTACAGCTTCCAGTGCTTGCTTTGTTATCTTTATTCATGTGTAGAAAGTGGCAACATTCGTGCATCATGTTAAACAATGTTGTTGTTGTTTAGTCGTTTAGTCGTGTCCGACTCTTCGTGACCCCATGGACCAGAGCACGCCAGGCACTTCTGTCCTCCACTGCCTCCCGCAGTTTGATCAAACTCATGCTGGTAGCTTCAAGAACACCATCCAACCATCTCATTCTCTGTCGTCCCCTTCTCCTTGTGCCCTCCATCTTTCCCAACATCAGGGTCTTTTCCAGGGAGTCTTCTCTTCTCATGAGGTGGCCAAAGTATTGGAGCCTCAGCTTCACGATCTGTCCTTCCAGTGAGCGCTCAGGGCTGATTTCCTTCAGAATGGATAGGTTTGATCTTCTTGCAGTCCATGGGACTCTCAAGAGTCTCCTCCAGCACCATAATTCAAAAGCATCAATTCTTCGGCGATCAGCCTTCTTTATGGTCCAGCTCTCACTTCCATACATCACTACTGGGAAAACCATGGCTTTTACTATACGGACCTTTGTTGGCAAGGTGATGTCTCTGCTTTTTAAGATGTTGTCTAGGTTTGCCATCGCCTTTCTCCCAAGGAGCAGGCGTCTTTTAATTTCGTGACTGCTGTCACCATCTGCACTGATCATGGAGCCCAAGAAGGTAAAATCTCTCACTGCCTCCATTTCTTCCCCTTCTATTTGCCAGGAGGTGATGGGCCCAGTGGCCATGATCTTCGTTTTTTTGATGTTGAGCAATAGTGCTTGGTTAATGAGTCGTTTATGGTTTACCATGAACACTGAGATCACTCTTGCTTTTCTCCAATAAACAATGGTTGGGAAGCCAAGAACAAACATTGGCTTCATATTGTGATTTGTTTGGAGCACAGGAAACACAATTCCAGGTTCAGAGATAATACTAAGCCAGGGATCATGGTTTGTTGCTCCTACTTATACCGGGGGCGGGGGGGGGGGACTAACCAGGAACTGCCAAGAAGAAGCCATCTGAACATCACAAACAATAGTTAATGCACAAATGCAGTAATGACTTATTCAGTTATCTGTATAAGCACACCTTTAAAAAGTATTTGACGTGGGACAACAGCATTAAAAAGGGATTTTCCTGTTCTTTTCTTTTTACTGACATACCCTAGCAGTCACCAAACATTCATTGTTGTTGTTTTTTAAATGCCTACTTGCAATAATATTAAGTTAGTTCTTAGAGTCTATGGGAAGTGGGCACAAGTTATTTCCAAGGATATGAAGACAAATATTCAGCCAGGGATTTTATAAAGCAGTGATTAATACAAAGTGACAGCCCTTCATTCTCATCCTCCTCTTTAGAGCTAAAGTTGGAGTGCAAATGCAACCTCTGAACAGCAAAACAAACAACCCACCCCAAACCTGATACAAAAAATAGGAGTTCTTTGAACATTCACCTCATTTCTGCTTCAGGACTGGCATCTACTTCTCATTGCTACCTACTTTTTCAACATGATGTGCTATGATGCTGTCCACTTGCGCTATGCAACAAAGCCAGGTGGTCACATTTCTTCACATTACACCAAAAGATAGCCAACAATGCTAACTGTATTTTGCTAGTATCAACTTCATCCATTTCTTGCTGCATATCAGATCCAATTCAAAATAACTGTTGGGAGGTGTGCCCCCCCCCCTTCAAGTGCTCGAAATGAATGAACTTTCTTATCTTAGTGCAAACCTCACCTCAGGCAGAGACCAAGCTTGGAAAATGTCACTATGAAATATGACTGCTTCAGAAAATGATGAGTGACAGAAATCACAGAAATGCAGTTTTGTGTGTCAGTAAAATATAATAAAGGCAACCTACACTTTTTATTCTGGGTCTTGTGTGCAGTGTTTTACATACATTATCATGCAACACTTGGATAACACAGGGTGACTGTTTCTGTCATTTCTCATCAGTGCCAGGAAACAGCTTTATATTATGCAATCATGAAACCGAACACTAGCTGTATTTTTTAAAAAATGTTTTAATTATAGTGCTATTATGTTCTGGAAAATATTTAGTTATAAATGCACTTCACTGATCATTTTAATTCTAATGCTATTTAAATATCTGGGCACTGGATTTACTTAGTTACCCCTGTCTTAGCAAAGTTTCCCTTGATCATATGAAAGAAGCATGATTGGAGAGAACAACAGAAAATTGTAAGTTTTCAGAATACTGGCGACATCTGTTAGCAGAACACTGCAGCTGTGCTATGAAAAGACAATCGGAACCTCGTTGTTAGTGCTTCTCAAAATAAAACTATTTCACAAAGTGTTTCAGCACATACTGTTGATGGAAATGTGCTATTGTGAAATGAAAATATTGTGATGCCACCAAATACCAGAAAGCAAGCTGCTTAGAAGATTTTCTGGCCCTGGGGGGGAAAGAGGTGCACAAAATTTCAAGCAGTAGTTCCTCAACTCACCCCGCTCCATGGACCACGTGAAAATTGTTTGAGGGTCTTGGCAGACGACTTTGCGATTTTTGTGCCTTTTGTAACAATTGCAATGCACTGTTGTTAGATGCTGTATGATTTTTAATTGTATTTTTTATTGCTTCTTCTGTTTCTTATCTATTGTATTTTCTTATGTTAGAATCCAAATTATAATACAAAAAAACAGAAGCAATAACAGAAGCAATAAAAAAACCAATATAAATATTTAATTTGATAGGTATGCAAACTCCCACCTTCAACTACAAATTCACAGACAATGTGCAGACTACCTGAATGAAGCTTCCAGGCCACTGGTTGTTTGTGGACCACAGTTTAGGAACCCCAGTCTAAAGCATTCAAAATATTAATAGCTGCATCATACCTGGGTAAAGCCAACAGAGAGTATCTACTAAAACAACCCATTTCATTCCATTCTGAACTGAGACTGTATATATCTTGAACTCAGGAACAACAGATTGCTGTCTGTGCTACATTTGAGGCCTTTCTCTGCTGGCAGATGAGGAAGAGAAAAGACCCAATGTAGAGCAGTGCTTTACTTTTTATTCACTGCAGTTGACCATGCAAGGGCCTTGCCAGACTGCTTGGGAGCCTCACTACACTGATTTCAAGCCCAGGGAAAGCTTCAAGTGCTGGCCTGCTCTTGAGGACTTTCCCACACAATCAAACTCATATAATAACTGATAAACTCTATCAGGTTTGACAGTGCTAGGGATGCTGTCAGTGCTGGCCCTGCCATGAGCAGCTGCCTCAGGTGGCAGGCGCTAAGGGCTGGAGAGATTTGTGTGAACCATGCAGCCTGCCCTGCACCCCTGGATGCAGAGGAGGACTCTTTCCTATTGTCACTGTTAAATCACTGGCGTTGCTCATGGTTAACTGCCCTGGAAAAGCAACAGATTTGCAAAATGTTTTTCTCAAGAAAAGCAATGATTTGGTGGTGTTATAATTAAGCCATTTATTATCAAATCAGATTGGGAGTTTGCTGTGTGTGTTTTTCCCAGGGAGTGAGGTGCAAAATCTAAGTTTGCACATTTCAGTTGGAACCATACACAGTCAGGGTGCGGGGGGGGGGGGCGTCACTGGTATGCACGGAAAGAACGGATCTTAACTTCTCCCTACTGCTTTCCTGATGAACCCCCCCCCCCAAATGCTACTATTTGCTTGCATTGCAGGTGCAGAAACAAACAGGGTCTTCAGTATGGTTTCAAAAGTTAAAGGGGTATGCAGTGCAGTTCAAGGAGGATATATAGATACTCAAACATGTCCAGAGAACAACAAGTCCTGTGAGGAAAGGCTGAAGGAATATAGAATTAATGGGATGGTGATTCAGTGAAGAAGAGTCTCCTGTGCTCTTTAATACTGAACTGCCATTAATGATTTATAATGTGCCATTCCTATCAGATCAACTTCAACATAAAAGCCAAAATACTACCAGTAAAAAAAAAGAAGAAAAGGAATTGTACAGCATGGCATTTCAGAGGACAGTGAGTGTGCCGAGCAGTTAATGAGACGTAATAGCTTCCTTTTGAAAAGGAGACAAGTTGTTTTAATCAAAAAGGTCATGCATGTCAGATAACATTATTGTTTTCGATGTTAGCTTGACTTAACCTCAATCTGTGGGAATTAGTTTTCAGCGTACATTACTAATAGAAAATAAATTTGTCTGGAGATGTTGGTAGAAGTGATTTTGCTGAAGCTGTGATGTCAATAAATAATAAAATATTGGCCTCAAATTTTAAATTAATAGAAAATTTTGTCCATTGCTAAAGTTCCTAGAGACAAGCAAGTATCAAATATGCAACATGGAAATGACTACGCACCCACCCAAACCCACACACAGCAGAGATGAATGGCATGAAGTTTCAAGGCATCCCCCTTGGAGTCAAGTTCCTTTATGTTCCAATAACTTTCTGTTGTTCTCCATATTACTTGTTCATGTTTTTTATACATGCTGAATGGGTTACATCCCCACTATACACTTAAAGCACATTCAGTGCAGATTTAAAGCACATGACTCCCCCCAAAGTCTCCTGGGAACTGCAATTTGTTAGGGTACTGAGAATTGCATCAATCTACAATACCCAGGATTCTTTGGGGGAAGCCGTGTGCTTGAAATGTGCTTGAAATGCACAGTGTTGAAGTGGCCTTAGTCTTTATATGTCCCCAACCGCATCTGTCCCCAGAAGCAACAGCAGCCTCAAAGGTAGTCTTCTCATAAAATCATTAAAAGTTCAGGTTTGAACACTAAAATTATTTTCTTAGTCCCTACCCATGGAGAGGATACAAATTCTAGGACTTGAAATAGCTAATTAAGCCTATTAAGCAAATAATGCAAATTAAGCCATCATGCAAAGTAAGGGAATGACTATATTTTGGATTTTGTATAGCTTGATCAAGCTATATCAAGCTATACAAAATCCAAAAGAAAGTAATTTCCTCATTTTGCATGATGGGATATTATGTTCCATAATAGCTTACACACTTTTGAATGTGAAGCAGAAGCTTTATCCTGCATGTGACCTGACATATTTGTTAACTATAGTGATAAATATTTAGAAATGAGTGGAGATTTTTTGGAATACATTTTCCAAAGGAAATTTCTGAGGTTTTTCTTTTTCCACCCACATAGAAAATTTCCTCAAATATTGTCCACCATTTTGTGGGTGAGTGTGGCAGTCTCATTCACCTCTCATGGTGACCTAGAACAACTCTAGGCCAGGTGCATTGTGGGGAATACGAAATGATGGCCAAGCCACCAGTTCACTTGTGGTGGTCGTGGTAAAACACCAAGGGGGGGGGGGAGAGAAAGAAGCTGTGCAATTGCTACTGCGAAAGCTGAGCCCCACCCTCAAATAAATGTTGAAGAATTTCTCATTCCCTGGATAAATTTGGTGAAATGATTCCCCACCTCTGCTGCCTCAGTTTCTCTGCCAGCAAACAGAGTGGAGAACACTGAGATGCTATTCATACACAGCTCTTTATATCCTTCCCTTTAAATAAACCCCCAAATTCCAGTTCCAATACAAAATCAAATACATAAGAATAAAATAATTACAAACAACACAAAACTGGCTTATGGATGGCTAAGGCGACTAAAAGTGTTTTGAGAGCTCTCCACCCCCTCTCCCAGCAGTTGCTTTTTGGCAGTTACCTGAATTGTTTTTTGAGGACAGAAGAGAGAAGTGGGAAGCTAAAACATGACTAAGATTCACAGGTTCATTAGCATCGAGGATCCATCTATTCACATCCCTCTAAGATTTGAAGTGAGGTCAGCATCATGCTTGGTGACTGTAAAGAAAGATGATAAAGTATAAGATGGCAAACTGTTGCCTCCAAAAACTGATGCACTGATTCTTATCATTACTTAGGAAAGATTGTGGATGTATGTTCCATTCTATAGTCTCCTTTGCTGATGCTTTAATCTTTGCCACCCCCTACCTGTTATAGTTCACTCAAGTGAAAACTGGCAGGTTCTTTCCAATTTTATTCCTCTCCTTCTTTTATCTAGGGTTTTTCTCCCCTCTTGGAAAGGAAATTGAATCAAGATATTTTTGGCTCTAAGGAATGTAATCCAGTTTACAAAATGAAGCCTAGTTAAAGTATTGGGAACTAGAAATGAATGCCCATATTGAAGAAAGTCAGGCATAGGTCACATTGGCTTATAAAAAAGATATGAGTATACTGGATACAGTATTGCATTTTTAAAAATGAAAACATAAATACAGTATGATAAATGAATGTGAACAGTACCTTTGACTGTAATGCTGGCTTTGGGTGGCAACGGGGATCAGAAGAGTGGGACAGTTGTATCTCTTTTCTAAAAAACTGGGGAACTTTAAAAATCTTTCCCTGTATTATTTTTTGAGCATGGAATTTGTCATTTTTCAGTGTACAGAGGTTAATGCACAAGAAAAGGTTGTGAATGTTGCTAAGTTATTAAGTGGCGGCATGGTAAATGTGAGTTTAATTGCAAACTGGATGCCACACTGTGTATAGGCTTATTATACTTTCACTCAACACACCAGTTTAGTAGTTTAATTTGCTCCTGAACTGACAGCTGAACAGTAATACAAACACCTTGGACGATCCTGATCAAACACAGATCAATGCCAGGTCACATATTCCAAGGTAATAAATGTGGATTGTAGTGCTTTACTCAGCTATTTATGAGGGGAGGGGAAAGAACTTTAAAGGGGAATTATACAAATCGATTGTGAAGCCTCATATAGTAGAGAAAATGGCCAAATGGCTCTTGACACAGAATCAGTGGTTTCAGAACAACTAGGCAATTGGTACTGAATTACATTAAGATGAAGTTTTGTTCTGATACTAGTAATTGGATATCCAGGGTACAGGTCCACTATACCTTATTCATCTCCCACCCATGCCTGCTGATAATATGGAAGCTATGTAATGTAAGGTGTTATATATATACACACACACACATACACATACACACACACACACACACTTACACACACACAAACTAATCACTGCATACGTGAATATATCCTGGTTTTGTTATCCCAGCACCCCCTCAAAGTAGTAACAATAATGTAATAAGAGTGTATGTCTGAAATCCCAGACTTTTCCTTTGTGCTTGAGAATATCAGGAAATAGTTTTTAAATGTCCTCATGTTGAAATGTTATTCCCTGGGGGTTAAGAAGACAGAGACAGAGAGCAGGCTGCAACTGATAACCTGATGCCTCAAATGAGCATAGGGACATGCTGCTGAATCCTAACTTGGCTGCAAGTGATGGAATAGCACTGTAGGATGCCTAGTTAAAAGCAAGTTCAGTAATGAGTCTTATGATTCTGTGGTCATGCTTGGTCTTAGAAGGTTGTTAGCAAGGCATCCTGGGGCTTAGATGGAGTTAGCTGGTGCACAGTTTTTTACTTTTAAAAAGCAGGTGTGTCTATAAAAGTGCACAGAACGATGGCACCCATTTCATACGTTCAAAAAATGGGTGAGGAGCATTACACTGGGGAGCAGCTACCTTGGCAACACAGGATTCCAGATCGCAGGAAAGCTTATATGCACATTCAATCAATCAATCAATCAAACAAACAAACAAAACAAACATACAACCCCTTCTCAGACCTTTCAACTCATCATGGGAAACTCAAGGCTGGAGTAGGTGTCCTCAGCTACCACGGCTGTGTTTAAAGCCTTACTCCTTTTTTTGAATGCATAAGTATTCAATGAAGTTTCCTGCTTGGCAGGGGGTTGGACTCGATGGCCCTTGTGGTCTCTTCCAACTCTATGATTCTATGAAGTTATTGGTTCACATGCTTTGAATAATATCTGCATTCAGTTCCTCTACTTTCTCCTAATGCTGGTCCAGTTATATTACTTTTTACTTATTTCTCACTTGCTCCCACATATGTCAGCTTGCCTTTCTGTATCGCAGCAGTGTGCTTCAGCTAAGAAGGCAGCCATTCATACTTCATACAGTCAAGAGCCCATTTGTAATTAGGATCAAAGTCCTGCTTAGAAGAACGGCAGTCAGCGATGCTTCATTTCTAATAGAAAGAGCATATAAATCCATAGGATTCATTAGCCTTTAAGGCATCTGAAATTAATTGGCTACCATACTGGAGATGCAGATTATCTGTTGCTTTAAAATGGCTGAAGCATTCTTTAGAGTGATCCAATTATCCAAGATGTTCAGATAAGTTCTAAACATGAAACGGAGCATATGGCCATCCCTGTGGGAGTTCTCTATGGCCCTCATAATCTCTTTCCATATGACATGTGTCAGTTTAAGTGAGATGCCATCTGTATATTAGGTAACAGAGAAGTATACTATTTACATAGCTATACCATTTTCTTATACAAATGGAAGCCCACTTGCAGGTTGTTGCTCGCCTGGTGTAAGTAGCATTTGCAACCACCTTAGAAGAATGGGAATGACATCCACCCCACCTGCCCTCAAGTTTTCCCTTTTATAGTGGACTTTCTGCTGCCTGAAAAAAGAAGAGGAAAACTGTTCTAAATGAAAATTTCTAGCCACTGTTGCAGCAGTGTAGCACATACAGTAGCCTGGATCCTAAATCACGTGCTGTAAGGGGCTTGTAATTTCCACCCCACCTTCCAGCTGCACCCCCCATTCCATATCCTGTACCATTCACATGGGTCTCCAAACTCCCCAAATATATATATTGTTTCCATGCAGGTAAAAGGGTCTGCAGAGAAAAAGAGGAAAAGTTAAAGTCCTCTTCAGTGAGCATGAACACTGTTCTGTTCATTGAAATATAGGATTCATAACAAGATGGATTCAGTGCTTGCCCACACCAAGGTTTACTGTGGTTTTTTTTTTGCAGCTGTTTGCATTTCCATTTAATTTACACAATCCATATGATGCTATCCTCAGACAAAACCAGTTTAAATGTAAGTTTACATGATATGGCGATAATCCAAAAAAGGGGGCAGGACATCAAGCTCCAAACTGCTCCATTAAGTGTTGCGTGTTGAGTTCCACAGTGCCACCCCCCAAATAATTACACACTTCACACATCAATTTTGTTTAAGGTTTTTGGCATAATTTTGGCCACAACTTTATTCAAATACAAAAAATGTGAGTGGTTGCTTAGGCATTGGTGACTATCTGTCCTTGCCCCCACAGGACAGAGCTGGCACTTCCGGACTCCACCGGAAGCCAGCGTGGGAAACAAGTATTGGGTGAGAAATGAGGCTGGGAATCAATCCAACACTTCTCACCCTCATGTTCCGGTGGGGCTTGCACGGCCCAAGCCCGGCTCCACGGACAGGACGAAAGAATGGCAAGCCCCTGGATTCCTTTAACGGAATTCCCTTTCCGCATCATTTGGAGGGGTAGGCACTTACCCCTCCAAGCACCAATTAACCAATGCCTAACCGCCATGGAGCCTCCAGCTCACCGCCAAACCACTCACAGCCCCAACCAAGACCTCAGCTTGGCAGCCACCGCACCTAACCAAGCCTCATTCCCTGAAGCAGAAAGGTGCACGCCATCATCTCGGAAAAAGGATGGCATCTTAAAAAGAATCGCAGGGTGAGAAATCACATCTCCACCCAGCTCAGCAATCCGGTGTGTCACAGCAGAATTGATGCGCTTTCTGGCCCTTTCTGTGGCGACTGGGCAACGACTGCCCCTCCAGACGCATCGTTGCAAAAGCTGAGACCAAAATATCATTGCTGTAGGCACCATTGCCCGCAATGTCCCCAAGTCCGTCCAAATTGCAGCACGCAGTGAAGAACAGCCCATAGCCACCAGGTCGTTCTCTCCCAGCTGTATTAAACCAAGACCTCAGCTTGGCCACCACCGCACCTATCCAAGCCTCATTCCCTGAAGCAGAAAGGTGCACGCCATCAGCTCGGAAAAAGGATGGCCTCTCAAAAAGAATCTCGGGGTGGGAAATCACATCTCCACCCAGCTCAAAAATCTTTTTTGAAACAGCAGAATTGATGAGTTTTCTGGCCCTTTCAGTGGCAGCTGGGCAACGACTGCCCCTCCAAATGCGTCGTTGCAAAAGCTTTGACCAGAAAATTTTTTGCTGTTGGCACCATTGCCCGCAGCGTCTCCAGGTCACCCAAAATCGCAGCACGTAGCGAAAAACAGTCCATGGCCACACAGGTCATTCTCACCCAGCTGCACCCCAACAGCAGTGGGCGGCCCTTCCAGCAGCACCTGCCTCCGAATCAGCGGCAGGAATTCTGGCCGGCGCATTCCCCGTCTGGACAGCCAAGGCAACTGCACATGGAGGAAGGCCGAGACCCGGTCCCAATCAGGACTGCCGTGCACTGATGCCAGCCCAATGCATGATGCTGTGCCCCACCATCCAGGTGCGGACAGCTGCTAAACCTAAGATAAAACAAGCAAAAATTGTAAGACACCAATAATGTTAACGAACATAACCTTTGAATGCATTCGATTTCCAACGACCTGTATTTTATTTCCACTGCCTTATTAACATGCTTTCCGGCCTTCTTGGTGGTAGTTTGTCTAGGCATTGGTTCCCGACTAGCTGCACCTGACCTCAGCAGGGCAGCACTGACGACTGGGCCCCACCATATCGTCAGTACCAGCAAACATTGTGGGGGAGCAATGAATCCCAAGGCAATCGCATCCCGCCAGGTGTCGTTCCCCATAGGGGACAGATGCACCCCATCTGCCCTAAAGAGGGCAACAGCCTTGAAGAAAATTAGGAGGGTGCAATATTACAGAACCACCTAAAGCAAGGACCTATTTTATTTTATTTGTTATTTTGTTTACTTTATTTATTTTATTCTATTATCCACCGCCTTATTAACATGCTTTCTGGCCTGCTCGGTGGTAGTTTGTCTAGGCATTGGTTCCCGACTAGCTGCACCTGACCTCAGCAGGGCAGCACTGACGACTGGGCCCCACCATATCGTCAGTTCCAGTAAACAGCATGGGGGAGCAATGAACCAGGATCAGACTCAAGCTCACCCCAAATGCTCTCAGGGACTCTTGCATGGCCCTACCCCTCAAAAGGGGTCGACAAAAGCATGGCGAATCCTTGGATTCCCTTAATGGAACATCTTTGCGCATTGGAGGGGACAGGTGCTCCAACCCCCCCTCCAGACCACCTTGAACCAATGCCTTAAATTATTTTGAGTCCAGGGAGAGCTGCCATCAACTCAATCCAAGCCCTCTTGCATGCAGGAATGCAACTTATGCTGGAGGAAGACCGTAAACATTCTCGCCCAGCTGTACCACCAGCACTGCGGGAGGACCTGCACAGGTCACACTCGACCGCACCAAAGGAAGGATCTCCTCCCAAAGCATTCCCCATCTGGACATCCAGTATATGTTCACATGGGCAGGAAGACTGAGATGGCGCCCCAGTCCAAACTCGTCAACATGCTTGCCAGCCTAGTGTACAATGCTGTGGCCCAAATGTGCACAGCTGCTCCTATGAAAAAAGGAAATAACAGACAAGCATCAGCACAGACATCATTGTGACACTTCCTGATATAACCCTTGTCAGCGTCAGACTTCCAATGACCCGTATTCACAATCCTGTCTACTGGCAGGCCCCCAGTGTGCAGCCTTTGCAGCAGCACCTAATCATAAGGAATGAGGAGTGTTCAGCGGTAAGCAAGCCGCAGGCTGTAATAACTGGTGCACGACGTAAGCACATTGATGCCTGGCTAACGGGAACCCATTTTAATGCACTAGGAGCGGGCAAGCCCCCAGGGAATAAAAAGCCAAATATTCTGTTATCCGGGCAAGGGCCCTCCTCACCTGTGGCGGGAAGCCTGATTGTGGCACTCCTGTCCACTAAGTCTGTTTTAGAGTTACCAACTCTAATGACAAGCTCCAAAGGATAAGGAAAAGTCCAGAAGCAATAAGCCTCCAGACTCTCAGCCCCGTGCTGGCTCCAACAACCATTTTCCCAACCCTCAGTGCGAAAATGCAATGGACTGCTGAAAGGAGTCTCACCTTGATCTTTAACCAGCAGACAAGTTTTAACTTGTTGCAGATACTGCATAGGTAAAAATTGACCGACTTCCCGCCCACTGTCCTATGAGGTTGGAGGTTCCAACCTTCCAAGGCCCTGCACACTGCAAACTTTATACAAGGGTCTCTGAAAAATAAAGCTTCAATGTAACAGACATTGCAGCGGACTGAATTCGGATAGTTATAACCGCATGCCCAATCTGCAGCAGGTGGACCAAATACTGCAGGATCTGCTCAGAGGATGGGGGCCAATTCTTCTGAATGGCCGAGAACTGCCAGCTTAAGGCTAAGAAATCCATCCAGGCCTTCCCATAAGAGGTAAAAGCAAAAGGGGAAATGGAAACTGCCGCTCTCTGTAATTACTAATTGTTGTCAAAATGCCACAGGTGGTCTGGAAAAGTCTGGCAATAGCTGAGTCTGGAGCCCAGGATCTGAAGCGCTTCATCTGAAAATCGGATAGTGTTTCAGTGTAATTTGGAGCGTAGAAAGCACAATATTAAACCTTAAGTGGCGCAGCTTGAAAGCATGAGCGGAGGGGCGGAGACTGTGCTAAAGTGTGAGGACTGTTTTGCCAAGACCTCACCACTACCTGGTTATCAGACCAAAAGCAGATCCGATGGTCACTGAACTCCTCGGGCCACATGTGAACTGCTACTACAATGGGGAACTCAAGAAAAGTTATGTCACATGATTGCCTCACCACACCTGGCTTGAGGCCATAGCTTTGCACACCAGCAGCCCTTGAAATAAAAACCAAAGGGCAAAGATCCAGCAGCACCAGCATGAACCTGAAAATCCCTGAGCGGGTTCAAGGTATCCTGCCATGGCGAACTACTATTGCATACATTCAGGAATTGCTACCATCGCCTGATATCTGCCTTCACCATGCTTGGTAGGCATACACAAAGGTAAGGGGACCTCTGTCAGCATCGCCCTTGAGCCAGTGCCACCAACTGGACTCATCCACTTCAGCCCCAACTGGGCTAGGCGAGCTGGGTAGCACTTCCAGAGACCACCTTCTGCACAGGAACAGGTCAAAGTGCTATGGACTCACAGCTTAGAGTTGTGAGCACCGGATTCACTCCAACAAGACAGTCGTCGCACAGCAGAGTACAGCAGAACATATAAACAACTCGGAGAGCAGCTCTGTAGAATATCTTCTTTATTCTATCTACAACTATACAAACTATATACAGAGCTTAATAGGTCTAAGCATAAATAAATGCTGCACTGCACTGAGTGTCTGCAGCTGCCCTTAGCAGCAACCTTATCTCTACACATGATCTCTAACACTCAGTCTCTCTCTCTCTCTGACACTGACTGACTGACTGACTGATTTGGTGCTGGAGCAGAATAAGTAGAGACCAGAACACGCCTCCTCCTCTCTGGAAAATCAGCAGACTCCTCAGGAGATTCTTGGATATGGGAGGGGTGAAATCTAGGCAGCCTGGCCTAGTGGGAAGATTAGTTAAGTGACCCAGCAAGATCGGATCTGGTGAAGCATCACTTGCTACAGAGGAAGTATTACAAAATAACTTCCTTCAAGGCAGACAGCTTCTCCATAGGCAAGTGGTATGTTTTAGCAACGATATCCAACTGGATCCCTAAATAAAATGGGAATATGGGCAAAAGGTATTGAGCTATTGCTTGCCAGCTTCCAGCCCCCGCTTTGGCAGGGGGCATCTTGTGCTGCCATCATGATATGTAAATTTACAGGGCCGACGCTGGCCAGAACCCCTAAAGAAGTCCCAACCAAGCTGCCGCCGAGCCAGCTTCCTTTTCAGACACACACTCTGTGCAATGCAAAAAACACACTCCGTGCAGTGCACACACTCTCCATGCAATGCAACTACACACTCCGTGCAATGCAAAAAAAAAACCCACACGCTCTGTGCAGTGCAACTACACACTCCGTGCAATGCACACACAAACCCTCCGTGCAATGCAACTACACACTCCGTGCAATGCAAAACACACTTCCTGCAATGCACACACCCTTCATGCAATGCAACTACACTCCATGCAATGTAACTACACACTCCGTGCACTGCACACACCCTCCGTTCAATGCAACTACATACTCCGTGCAATGCACACACACTCCGTGCAATGCAAAAAACACACTCTGTGCAATGCAACAACACACTCCATGCAATGCAACTACACACTCCGTGCAATGCACACACACCCTCCATGCAATGCACACACGCTCGGTGCAATGCAACTGCAAATCTCCTAGCAATGCAATGCAATTGCAGCCCGTGCTCTGCAACGCAAACTGCAATGCGGGCACGCAAAGGTGCTTTCTCCCAGTTGCATATTGCAAACGTGGCGCCCGTTACATCCCTTGCAGTGAGGTAACCACCAAAAGGACCTAAGTGTCCAGGTAGAGCAATGGGGGAGCATGCAGCTGTCCCATACAGGGACCAATCCTGCAACCTAGGCATTACCGGCACTATCCGCTGACCCAGTGAAACCAATGCTTCATGGACCACATGGGGACACTATTCAGGCCGGAAACACTTCCAGGCCATCGAATTCTAGGGCAAAGCCCTAGGATCACCTGCTAGGCCAGGCATAAATGTTTCCAGTGAAATAGCAGAGTTGAGGTAGCCCCCAGCTTGTCCAGGTACCCCTGCTTGCCCTTTTTGAGGGAAGCACCCCTTCAAGAAACCCAAAGTTCTTTTATCACAAATGGGCCGCTTAAGGAAAATAAACTTGTTCAGAAACAGCATAGTTCAAGAGCATATACAGAGTGCTCATAGTCCTTGGAGGCACAGAGAGCCATAAAGCCAACCTTCGGGGATACTATAAACGAAAGTGATACCAGCTAAGCTGGGAACAGCCCTGACTAGCCCCACAATTTCAACAAGAGAAATGGGGGAAACCTTTTTGCGAAAGAAAGCCCCTAACGGGGGGCTCTCTTACTATTGGGAAAGGCAAGCCACAGATACAGGGAGAATCTTCCCACAGGGCAGGGTAAGGGGTGGGGTGGGAAATCGAACAGGAAAAGGGGGGAATTAAATTATTTAAGGGACTAGAGAGGATTAAAAAGAAAGGGGAAATAAAGGGGGGAATTAAATTATTTAAGGGACTAGAGAGGATTAAAAAGAAAGGGGAAATAAAAAATAAAGAAATGTAACCAGACAATGAGAAGATTGTCCAAGTGCTCCATGTGATCCGATGCAAAACGGCCAAGAGGACGTCCCTACGTCTGGCCCTTCTATTTATAACTTCTGACTCCTCCTCCAAATTGGTAACAATCATATTTCCCCAGCAACCCGATTAACCCTAAAGGCCAGGGTTGCAGATTAATTTGCCTAGTCATGGCTGGGCGGCCTGTCCCCCAACCGCAACACGTGCTCTCTGTTAGGGAGAACACGCTTTGCAGATGATGTGTTTTAGGATGGTGGATTACTCATCACTTTCTGCTATTTTTCTTTTCACATCCACTAGTTCTTCAGGGTTTCCATTTCTTTTCTGGCATACTCATCACTATTTCTGATGCAATTTGGAAAAAACCAAAGGGCATGTGCAACTATTTATCCATGCATGTGCATGTGTGGACTATTGCAGTCTATTTCAGTTGGGGAGAAAGTGAACTAACAGTTAAATAATGCTGAGATGTGGAGAGGCCCTTACTAGACTGTCCCTGATTAACAATATAGACGAGTGAAGGAGAACAAAACACTGTCTGAAATAGATTCTTACTTTGGGAGATAGTGACACTTTTAGCAAAAACAAACTGGAATACCCAATAAATATTTTGAAATATTATGCAAATATAGTTTTCCATTATAGGTGGGATGTGTGTGTGTGTGTACATCTACACATACTTGGTTAATGATGCTTGTTTTTGTGCAGCTGAAGGCTCTCCACATTTACTTATGTTTACTAAGTTCCATGGAGTTTGATAGTAGTTACTTCCAGCTGTGCATAGAATGGCAGCCTTAATAATTATTAGCCCCCTATACATCTCTTAAAATGTTTAGTAGTAGTATTTTTGGAGTTTTTGGGTTAAATATATAATATAGTAATTTAAAAGAAACCCCACTTTCCAAATTAAAAACTTCTGTGACCTTAGCAGCATTAATTAAATTAGATTCAGCTAGTCTATATTTGGTAACTGGATTAGATTTGATTTCATGTCTGTGAAGTTCTTCAGGAAAACCTGAAGAATGATAAATGGCAGCATTATGCTGCTGTATAAAATATATCAGACTTGTGAAGAAAACCCTACAGAAAGCCTAGAATTCATTAATGGAGTCCCCCCTCCACCTTTCCATATAATACAGTTGCCAAAACAGCTAGCCGCAACAGCTGCTAATGGATTTAATAGGGTTGACCACTGGGTTTGAATACTTGAGCATGCAGTGCCTTAAAATGAAAACTGTGTTACTACCTCAGGACAAACTGTATGAATTTTTAGTGTTCCATTATGGGACTCTCCACAGCATGGATATAATCTCTAATTCCTTGAAGATGCCATGCTGCTTTTAAGAAACGTAGAAGTCTGTTTTGGTGCAAATAAAACTCCAGTGACCTTTTCATGCAAAAGGGAGGCTTTCCATTTAGATAAGCCCTTAAAACCTGAAAAGGTTGTGGAAACTAAGGGGAATAAAAATAATGAATTCTTCGAGTGCTCAGACGAGGGATGTTTTAAGGAGCCAAACTGTCCAAAGCTTTCACTGTGTGGTATGTGTATTTCTGCCCAGTAATATCCTTTCCACAGATAAAGATTTTGAGTACAACTCATGTTTAGCTTTAAAACAACTTGCCCCATTTTAAGCCACTTTTGGGGGCACTTACAGTCTCCATAGGGGCATAGGCTTATTCTGTACTAATTGTTATTTACCAGTATTTGAATAGGCTTAATGGTAGGCGACTCAATGTAGTTATCTGTGGTGACAGGGGTTTTTTTTTGGGGGGGGGGGTTATGCTCCATCAGCAGTAGAGGCCACCTTTCTTTGCTGTAGCTGCATAGGAAGAGGACTAGAGCCCTATTCTTTATCTTGTCCACTTCTGTGTAAGATAACTATGCAGAAAGCTTAGTGTGGTTTTAATGCAGACTCAGTGAGAGATCAGACCACAGGTAAAGGCCCTTTTTGGTAGATATACATAGTAGGTGGGTTCAAGTTTGGGGTAGAGGCTGGATGGTTGAGCTATAGAAGCTTATCAAGACCAATAGAGGCGCTTACTGAAAATTGTGGTAGTCATATTGGCTGATATGAGCTATTTTCTATGTGTTTATTTTTCCTAACACAGTTCTATAATTTGAAAACTGTGTCATGATCTTGATTACATAAACAGGAATGTGCTGGAAGTGAATATTTCCCAAATGAAGCTTGCCTTACTTCCTCCTTGCTTTCATCAAAATCTTCTTTGGCCATGGTGGCAGCATTCTGAGCAGTGCCTGAATAAATGCTCCAAGAACCAGGGCCCCTGAGATGTGTAACAGGGATTTCAGATGTTCTAGAAGCCACGCGTCCCAGATCTCCTTGTTCCTTGTTCCTGGTGTTCTGCTAAGAAACTCACAACAAACGGATAAAGAGCTGTGTGCCATGCAAGGTGCCTAAATCCGTACTGGAAAGCTACACATTTTCAGATTCCTTGTTGAGTTGTATATACTCTGTATCTCAGTTTACATTCACAGAGGGAGCAGAAATTTTCAGGGAAATTTGTGTTCCCTTTGTAGGAGAACAATACGCCATGGACAAAATTGTACCCTTTACAAGGTAAACCTGAACTTCAGTGACCTGTCAAACTCTGATACAGATAGGAAATGTCACAAAGCGGATGCTTATAGAAATGAATAAATCTTTTTATTTTGGGTATTGATTGGAAATAGGACTAGGGCAGGACTATCATTTAAATAGCTCCAGAGTGCCAAATTACCGTACATGAGTGTTACTGTAGCTCTGACCAAAGTCAGAAATTCAGGAGAAGAATTTGCAGCAGAATTATTTTGGGATTTCACCATTGCTTATTCTGGATGCTGTACACCTTTGAAGATCTGACCCAAAGGGCATATCATTTGAATATGACTGTGAGGACTGATTAGTTGAGGAGGAGGGTGGGGAGTGGAACCAGGGATTTGTCCATGAGCTAGAATTTGCAATTGTATGATAAGAATCATCAACAACATGTAGTGCTCAACATCATTTTTAATTAACATTGCTACCTTTGTCCTCTGAAACTCAGGAGATTAAAAGTCTGTTCTACTAGGAAAGATGACTTTCCCAATCAGCATCTTGATTCGTAGTTAATCAAGACTGTTGGAAAATGGCTATGGCAAATAATATATCTATAGCAGGGACAGTGGCAGAGAATATATATAGCATGGATCTTCAATAAGATTTCTAATGTATACAAATATTTATAAACCGACCATGTATAAAATATCTAGGTGCTGTACAGCAAGGTAAGCATGAAAACCATACAAAATAATAGAATTATAACGGGCTCCTCTTAAGAAAAGTGAAGGAACTGAATAGGCCTCCTGGCACAAAAAGGTAATCAAGAGATGCCTGAAAATTAGCAATGAGAATGCCTGTCAAATATTTGTTAGTAGAGTAACTCACAGCATGGGATGCCCAATTTCTAGTTTAAGCTCAGTTGGTCATCTGAAACACAGTAGACAACTAACAGCACTCTTCTGGATGATCTCAGTGATAAAGCTGGGATATAAGGGCCCAGGCATTCCTTAAGATATCCTGGTCTCAAGTTGTTCAGGGCTTTTTATATTGATACCATAAGTTTGAACCTGGCCTGATACTATATGGACAGCCAATTGAAATGTTTTAGCAGAGGTGTTACATGCTGTCAGCTGTCTGCCCCCATCAGTAGTTTAGCTGCTGCATTCTGCACTAGCTGGAACTTCTGGGCCAGGCCCAAGGCTGCAGTACTCCGGTCTTCAGGCTACTAATGCATGCACTCCAGTGGCCAGGCTATTCTAAGCTAAATGCAGCTATAACACATACCAGAGCCAGTGTGGTGTAGTGGTTGAGAGCGGTAGTCTTGTAATCTGGGGAACCGGGTTCTCATCTCCGCTCCTCCACATGCAGCTGCTCGGTGACCTTGGGCCAGTCACACTTCTTTGAAGTCTCTCAGCCCCACTCACCTCACAGAGTGTTTGATGTGGGGGAGGAAGGGAAAGGAGAATGTTAGCCGCTTTGAGACTCCTTAAAGGGAGTGAAAGGCGGGATATCAAATCCAAACTCTTCTTCTTCTTCAGATAAAGTTGGAGCATCTGAAGGCAAATATGTTTCTAGTAGTACCCTACATACATGGTCTTTCATAGGGTGTGTACCCGCACCCAGAACAGGCACTTGACCTGTTTTTCAGACATGGGAACCACCTACTGCTGGAGCTTCTCAAGATTCAACTCAGTTTATTGGCCTTAATCCAGTCCACCACTGTATTCTGGCACTTGTCCAAGCCTTGAAGAGCCTTTGCTGATTCACATATCATGGAGAAACAGAGATACATGCCAGCAGCATACTGATGACACTGTGCTAGAAAACCCCTAAGGACCACTCTCAGTGACTTTATGCACATCTACTAAGAAAACAACCATCTTCACTCCCTCCAAAGCCTCTCTGGAGGGTCAGAGGGCCTCCAGCCAATTTGGGTGATTCTTTTCTAGTCCAACATCACTCCCAATATCATCCTGTAATATTTAGGAAGGCCCTCAACATTGGTAAAGGTTTTCAGAAAGTTACACTTCCTTGGGTAAATATAAACATGCCTGTGTATCTAATTACGCTGATGCTTCCTGAACTAGACATGCATTAATTATGTTTTGGTGGTTTTGAGGGGGAAATGTGTTGGGGGGGGGGGAGTTATGCCATCAGAATAGAATTAACCTATGTGAATAATTGTCATAACCATCAACATGAACTGAGAACCCAAGAAGGCTTGTGCTATGCATTTATAAGCACACCATAGGTGAAAACTGAGTACACTTACATTATGACCAGGCCATTAGTGAGCTTTGGACTGATTGCATTCTACTCCAAGTTTCCAGCAATATGAGGAGATTTGAGGTCCCAGCTGAGAGATTTAAAGTGGGTTAAGGTAATCAAATTATAGTAGTTCTATTTGAAGCTACAAGAGAGAGAGAACAACACTTCGTTCTGCTGAAAGTGAAGGATTACACTGGAAGCATACTTAGCTCAAACAAAGATGTTCTCATTCTGTCCTGAATAAGAAGTAAAACATAGAAAATCTTTTTCCCCCAATCCTGTTCCCTAGGTAATTTATTTGTATTCATAGTTTTGTTTTGTTTTTACTTGGTGCTATTTGTTCAGTTAAGAAGACATTCAGAAAAGGGGAAAAAATTAGCACCAGGTTGCATCTTGTATTGCTCTTCCAGGGCATTTGATCCAACAGAAATCTCAAGTAATGGAAGGGGGAAGATGATTTTCACAAATTATTCCGGTACTGCCTCTCACCTTGTACTGCTTGTTCTGCCAGCCATCCAGAGCAGAAGAGGAGCTAGAGATGGGAGGGGAGGAATCTGTTAGCATTGGTCTCCACTTGATCAAAAGTCCTTCCACAAGTGGAAGGACATTATTGACTACAACTCTTAGTGCACAGGTTGCCAACACAGAACCCATGAGTATCAGTGCACCTGCTGAAGACTTGTATGGTTTTTCTGAAAGTTTTCAGGAAAATCCTTCCCCTCCAAAAAACAACAACCCCCCCCCCCAATCAATTCACAAGACACTGTATTACTGTTTGCCTGTTCTGGCTAGATTTCCTCCCAGATTGAGCACACACTCTTAAATATGATTGGATGGCAGGATTGGACTCCCTTCACCCCCGTATGTTCAGAACTTTTGAGTGCTGTGGTGGTTGAGTAGCTTCATTTCCTTTGATGGTGGTAGTAGTTGATGAAAGAGCCTGATGGAGGCAGTTGGCATTGCCTGACTGATTTGTGTGGCAACTGGTGACAGGTTGGGTTATTTCCCATTATCCTAGCCTTGCTATGTGCTCAGTGGATTCCCACATCATAGCCACTTCTTGCAACAGCCATTGTGAGGGTCGTGTCCACAGTATTCTCTCAAATATCCAAATGTGTGCCTGGGCTCCAAAAGGTTGGCAACCAGAGCCTTAGTATTCCCTCCTCCTCCTGTTTTATTACAGTCTTGCATTGTGTTAATAATTGAAGCTATAGAGGAATACAGTACTGTATAACCTTTCAGTGCTTGTTTCTGCACCGACCTTTTACATCAGTTAACACTAATCTCTGTTTGTCACACATCTAGAAAAGCTTTCCCCAGCTAGGATCTATTGCAAATAGTAGAGTCAGAACAAATCCTCATCAATTTCTAAGCAGAGAAACATTGTTTCCCTTATGCCATCAGAGAAAGCAGCAAGGAAGCTTCAGAGGGAATGGCCTTTTAAAGGCCCCTTTGCTCTGTCTTTGTCTGAAGCAAAACTGACTTCCCATTTAAAGTGTCAAGGTGCTCATTCTTGTGCAGTCTTTTCCTGAAACTGAAAAGAAGAAAATATATAGTTGCTTATTACACAGGCATTTCTATGTATATATTTGCTTCTTACACAGGTATTTCTGTCTTTGTCCCGTTCAGCCTATAAGTGTACTACGGCTCCTAAATTTTAAAGCAGTTGGTTTACAAAAGTGTTAGCAGACATTGTAACACTAGTGTTAGTGAACTTTATAGCGCTGCTTCAAGGAATAGAGTGGGATATTTGTGATCAGCCTGTATTAGGCATGTTTTCCGCTGACACTTGACTATTGAATTTGGGCTCCACACAGGTGTTGGCAACTAAACAAATTTATTAACAGTGTCCTATCCATGATCTTACTATAGACCTGTAGCAGTATTCCTCTTAGTCCATGTAAAGAGTGGAGGGGCGGGGGGTTACATCTAGCTTGGACTTATTCATTCAGTTCATTCAGGGTGCCTGAAGAAGGGATGAATGAATCTGCCAGTTTTTATTTTCCTGTTTCTCATTTTTCCAAGCTTAGGTTCATTTCACCACATTTCCACATCAGTTTCTGAATTTTTTAAGACATTATTTTGCAAAATTGAGAGCATATAGCCTGCATTTCTCCTAAAACAACATATTTTACTAGCAAATTTCCCTAGGATAATGAGCTCTTGTATGCCTGCCAGGACTTGCTTGTTGTTGCAGCCAGTCACGGGTGAGCAAGGGTACGTGGCTTGGGAGTGAACCAGAGGATGCAAAATGGTAGTATCTCTTTATTGATATTAGATCCAATTGGCTCTTATCAGGAAAGTAATACTAAACATACAAACCCAATAATGATAGAATTCTATTCGAAATTCTTTTCAGCACATATTAATTACAGCCTGCAAGCATGCACATGACATTAAGAGTAACAACTTTGCAGCAAGGGATGAGGCTTTCAGGCAGGCTTGAATCCCATTTCGTTTCATTAAAAATTATTCTCAGATGCCCTGGTGACTGTTGTAGGATGATACTAAGGGGACATGGCTACAGCCATCTTCTCTGTTGTTACTGTAGAGAGGTTGGGTGTGTATCAAAGATTTGCTTTACAGTTCCAAACCTCTCTAGTATTTTATATAAAATTTAAATTATAATATATACTAATTTACAGCTGTGAATTTCAAGGAGTTTCCCACTGAGACAATTCAAAGTCTCTCAATATGAGAGCCCTAGAGAAACTGAGAATAGTTCCTCAATACCACTTTGAAGTGCCATCTAATTCAGAAGTCCCTCAAAAATCCAAAATCCTATTTTGCAACATTCCTAGATCCTTCTTCTCAAAATTACCCTGAACAGTACAAACAGAAGTGTGTTGTTGCTATACCATTATAATATATGTTCCTTACATAGTCCCTTTCATATACCATATAGATGACTTTGAGGGATAATAAGCCTTCTCTATACACTTATGTGACCCAGGTGCTTAGTGTTGCTCTCTCTCTCTTGTTTCTTAAGACCTGGTTTAAATGGAAAGTGAAAAGACTCAGAGCGGATGGCAATGAATTTCCATACCTGCTCTCACTGTGAGGTCATCAGGCTGGGTTGCAATACTTTAAAAATGCAATATTAAAATATATATATATGGCCAAGAGAATAGGGTAGTCCTAACGTGTGTGTGTGTGTGTGTGTGTGAGAGAGAGAGAGAGAGAGAGAGAGAGAGAGAGAGAGAGAGAGGCATCTTAAACACATAATAAAAGTGACATAATTAAAATGCCAGGTGAACCTCCACAGCTTTGGGGCTGCCATTGAGAATGCCCTTTGGTGCACTGTCCCAACACCCAAATTTCTGAGGGCAGTGGACCAGCCAAAAGGGCCTGTCCCTTCCAGGGGCGTGTAACCCTGTCCAGAATATCCATCAGTTATCTCTCCATCTCCTGGATTCTAAAACTTGGAACACAAAACACCTCTATCTTTATAGGATTCAGCTTAAATATACTGGCCCACACCACCACCACCATGCATGATTTAACACTTCAGCTGCCTTGCCTGTTTCAGATGGAACAGAGATCTGAAGCTAGATAAATGTTCCATCCACTGTGAGTAGAGCTTCTGCTAGAAAAGTGTGTTAAGGATTTCAGTTACAGATAGGTAGCCGTGTTGGTCTGCCATAGTCAAAATAAAAAAATTCCTTCCAGTAGCACCTTAAAGACCAACTAAGTTAGTTCTTGGTATGAGCTTTCGTGTGCATGCACACTTCTTCAGATACACACTTCAGATACTGTGTATCTGAAGAAGTGTGCATGCACACGAAAGCTCATACCAAGAACTAACTTAGTTGGTCTTTAAGGTGCTACTGGAAGGAATTTTTTTATTTTAAGGATTTCAGTTACTCAAAACAAAGCGCAGAGGGACTGAACTCATGGTGGATACCTTAGACTTTTCAAAATAAGAAAACTTTTCTGGGGACAGTAGCAGATAATTGTTTGGGAACTATTCTTAGTGTGGCTAGGGTTGTGAAAAACTTTGGACTAAGCTGTTTAGAACAACAACCAATTCTTTAGGTCTGCATCTTCAGATGGTTCTGTGCTAAAAAAATATATATAAAAAGTAAAAAGATCACAAATTGGTATTAAGTGATTGACACTATTCCATGTGGGTACATTGTTATTTTATTTATTTATACTTGTTATGAATAGCCAGTTACTAGGCAAGACAAAAAATGAGGGGCAAGAGTTGATGCCCAGAAGACAGACAGATGACAAAAATATACATCTCAAGTTAAACAAACTTGTTTTGCTGTCTCCCAAAAGAGGGGTTTGACACTGTAAATGTCAGTATTGCAAGCAAGCTAGCACCATCAAAAGGATCACAGGAGAATCACCTAAGAGCCTCACCAAGTTTTTCATGGCAATTGGAAAACAGCCCCTTTAAATGAGCATAAGAACTCTGTCTTATGTTCTGTTATGTTCTCTTTCCATGTAGCTAGTAGAGGCCCCTTGCAGAATCCTGATGAGAGGCTTTCTTTAATTTGACTTTCTAGTCACTGCTGGGATCACTCAACATTCTGTTCCCTGCAGGAAGTCAATGTCACCAACCACTGCCTTGGGGAGGGTACTCAGCAGCCGTTTCAGCTAGAGTGTGAAACCTGCTAACCCTTCCTTGCTTTTCCCTACATGATATTCTTTTGATATCATTAAGTGAGCTGTGGACAACCCACAGTATACTTGTGTCCCTGAGGCTCTCTTTCAAGAAGAATAAAAAATGACTGAAGAAGTATGGAGTCTCTCAAATATTTTAAGAGGTTTTCCAGACCTGTACAGCCATAGAGTTCTTAAACCAGTCTGCCCCTATAAGTCTTAAGATTTGGGAAATCAGAATAAACTCCACAAATAGAATGCATGTTGGGGGGGGGGGGTTGTTTTAAAAAAGGAAATAAGATCTAGTATTTAATCAATGCTGTTTCATACTGGCCTAGTTTGCACATAATGCTAAGCCAAACCCCAGTTATATGTGAACACACAAGACTACAGGTACTCTCAGCAAAAAATTGTGGCCACTTACCGTAATTTCCTCCTTGATCTTTCTGCTATCACTGTGCTATCCAGAACTAAGTCCTGGTTTAGCTTTGAATTACATCTGAATCCAGGCTCATGTTTTGTCTCACTTCAGACAAGCACGAGCTGTAACCAAAGTTTGTTTTTGGCTTACCACTTATAGTTTGTCTAGGGGAGATAAACTACAAACCTGGCTTAAAATGTAACACTAAGCCATACCAGGGTTTAATTCTGGCAGCAAGAGAAATTGATGAGGAGTGAAGGAACCGTGATTTTTGTCATGAGTACCCACACACTTGTGTATTTGTACTTAGCCATGATCTAACTGGTCCACTGTGTCAAATGATTGGTCCAGAAGCATTGGGTGAATGTTATATTCCCTAAATTATGTCAGATCAGCATTAATTCACCCCATCCCAAACACTTATTTGCTAGCATAGCAAGTAAGAGGTTGCTTTGTTTGTCTAGGGATGGGTTGATCTGCAAATTTCAGTTTCTTTCAGTTTTTTCATTATTCCAGTCTTAAGTTTAGTCCCCCACATTTCTGCATCAGTGTGCAAGTAAACAAGTGTCCTTGGATACCACACTTCTGAAAATACTTGAAAGGGGTAGAAGGAAATGGACAACATTACAGGCTTATCTGAATCTAGTGGTTTGCTATTTAAAGCCCATTAGGAAACTGCTAGACAGGAAGGAAGCAATATCTATAATTTATCACAGTAATTTATCTCTGTGTTAGAACTATATTTGCTATTGATATGCTACACACCAGTTTCATCCACAAGGTCAGAAAAACAGAGTGAGGTGATAAGTCAGTGTTAAAATGAAATTAAAAGGGTTGGGTTGAAGTTGACAAGAAATTGTGTAATGGGCACAAGGGCAAATTGTGTAATGGGCACTGGCCCTGCATGGAGGATGGAGGGGGTGTATGCAGTGCTTTTTTGCCTGGGGGGACGCAGGGGTATGCATACCCCTAAACATTTTGTGAATCTAAGTTTGGCCTCATTGCGGGGCAGTATTTCAATATGAGTAGGAAAATGAGAGGACCCCTAAACACTTTTTAAAGGAAAAAAGCACTGGGTATATGTGTGCATGTGAATCTGTATGGGTATATATATATATGCATGTACATCTGACTTTTGCATGGATTGAATGTATTCAACTAAATCTAACACACATCTTAACACACATGGGTCTAGCAACCGGTTTTATCACACCAGCCTTAATGATATCCTAACACTAAGTTGATCTGGAGTATAGGGTTCCCTGCACCCACAGATTCAAAACACGATGAACCAAACCATATTTCTCCTCAATCCCTTTTGCTACACACATATTCCTCTAGGTTGAAAGGAGAGGATAAAAACAGTAAAAAAATGTTTGCAATTGTTTCAGGTGTAAAAAAACAAAAGTGATGAGATGGGGCTTAGGGAGCAGAGACTGGTTAAAACATTGGCCTGCAGAATTGGACATGAGTAATGATTTGGAATCAATATAAAAGGTTGACTGATGCCAATAAGTGGTTTATGGAAGCAATTTATTTTAAAATTAGAATGAGAAAAATTGCACAGTCTAAAGAAACTGCAGCAGATTTTCTTCAAAGCAAAATGAAAGAATAGGGAGCAGTTACATGATTTAGAAAAGAGCAGGGCAGACTCAGCATGGCAAAATGCCAGACCACTGCCATCAGTTAGATATTTGTGTTATAAGTGTTAAGAATAGTATTTTGTACTTGAACGTATGCCATTTGTTCTGCAGGATTGTAATACTATGTGATTATGAATTTATCTGGAATTTGAGGGAATACAATAAATCTAGTTGACTTAGTTAATATGACTGAAAGATGTGGCAAAGGAGGGTGCTCTCTCTCTCTATCTCTTTGGCCTAGGTGTTAAGAGTGTCTCGTGAAGATGCTACCATTCCCTTCACAAGTGTCTCTATTTTGCAACTCCATGTTGCTGAAGTCTCAGACAAAGAGTTTAGTATTCCTACTTTTACGCATATCTAGCACCAGCTGTGCAACTGAAGGAATACACCAAGTAAATGGTAGCTGTCAAAAGGAAAATTATAATTAGCAGCATTTTTACATATTTGGCTATGTTTCTACTCTAGGCTCGGTACTTTTTCCTACTGATAAAAGAGTAATTTAAATGGAAAACAGATTTAAAATTTAACTGTTTTTAAATAAATCTCAGTTAGTTTCAAGTTGTCTACAAGATATGCAGCACATAGAAAATAACAACTTCCTTAAAGAATACCCAATGAAACTGTAGTTATTCTGTGGCCCGGTGGGAGTGTAACTCGCCTGTGCTTTAGAGTTCTTCCAAAACTTCCAAAACTTTTTATGTCATTCTGTGGGCCATATACCTGCCTAAAAGAGATAAAACACCTCTTCTTAGGATCAAAGCTAACTTCAAAATGAATATGATCACCACGGCTTATTTCATTGTGCTTTAAGCTTATTTGTTTCCCCTTCTTTTAGTACCACATTTTTTCTTATTAAAGTTTTTTCCCTGGAGTGGAGCCACACCTCCTATTTAAAAATAATTTCATTTCTGTTTCCAGCTCAGTGGTGCAAGCTGATTCACATTCATCAACAAGAACCAAATTTCAGAGCAAATCTCTCCCCTACCGAACTTAGTAAAATGACCCCCACTAATATCTAGTTTCTTAAACAAAGGGGGGGGGAAGTATCAGACTAATGACTGCCCACTGCATAATATTTTATATGATTCACATTTTTTCCAGGTTCCCAGATTTTGTGGAAACACTGGAGTGCCAGTGTGGAATCTTATTTGGAGTGTCTCCTATTTCCCACTTTCTCTCTACGCATCTTCTTCTGTAGGTACTCATAAGGAGGATACATTAGCCACTTCCTCTTTGCGATAATCTTTAAATTTGAAGGACTTTCCCCCCTTCTAAACAATAGAGTAGTATATGAAAGCAAGGGGACTTCATTGAGCTGTTATTAGGAGTCTGGGTTTGTTGCTAAATCTAGAATCGTGAGAATTAAAGCAGTGTGAACATCACTGCTGATACTATGGTTCCTTAAAAGTCATCTAGATCCGAAAGATCCTTACATAACATGCCTGTATCCTATCTGCATTTGTGAATCAGACCCAAGCACATTCACTGAAAAGAGCAGAACATAGGACTTTACATACATAGCAGGAATAGGAATGGCTTTGCAGTTCTTGTTGTCTCCTAAGGATATGATTTTGTCCATTAGATTGCTGACATGTCAGGATCCACTGATTAACACTAACCTATTAACTTGGTGAAATCCACTTTCATTCCAGCTAGACCAAAACAAACTGAAAGGCAGGGGGTGGGAAATGTAGACTCTGTGGCTGTTACTCTCCTGTTAGACTCTTCATCCTATTTAGCCTTAGAAAGTCATAAATTGCTTAGGTGAATAGATGTGCCTATTGGTAGAGTTGCCCAGTATAAACTGCCCACATAATATTTTTATAGGATACTAACTAACTAACTAACTAACTAACTAACTTCATTCATTCATTCATTCATTCATTCATTCATTCATTCATTCATTTTAGCTCTTAAGGATTTTGATAGGTATTGTGCAGACTCCTGTATTTTTTAAATGAGGTAGCATGCAATGAGATGAGAGATAGGCAGAGCGCTGGTAAGCAGAAAATTCCTATGCAGCAGTATGATAGTATGTGACCTCTGGAATATTTCTAGAGTAGCACTGGCAGACTAATGGAATAAGCCATATATCTGTGCCTTGGTTAGGTATTTGCAGCTTTAGCATGGCATGATACAATTTTAAATAACTAACAGAATCTAACTGGCTTCTGCATATACCGTAATAAACCATTCCATGTGTACCTACTAATAAAGCATTCTATTTGTAACTTATATCATTTTTCTTTCAGAACTCATTTCTGAAAAACAGTTTCGGGGTGGGTGTGTTTTGGTTGTTTTAAAAAGCATGAGAAATAATAGCCAAGGTACTGCGGGAAAGAAATAGCTCTTTGTGTAAGTGATGTGTTTTATCCTTTGTTCTCAGTGTTATTTGATTGAAAGGCATCTGAGGTGATTTAGTTAATTTAACAAAGCTGACATCACATCACACTTGGCACATTAAGATAGAGGACAGAGAGCTGTTTGCTGGTGGTTCACTCATTAGTGACAAATGCCATTCCACCCAAAGAGGGAAACAGACCTCTGAATTATTAAACATCTGGATCAGCAGCTCAGTTGGGAATTTTCTTGGGTCATGAATGTTGGCAGGTTGTCAAGGAAACGGGAATAATGCAACTACATGCTTAGGTTTATTGTGAAATGGCTTCATCTTTCATTTTTTGCTTTTGATTACTAATACTGTCTGCTAGACGAGCTTAGTTAATGGCAAGAAAATAAAACTAATGTGCTTTTTATTTGCTATCAACACTGCTATGCAATAACATTCATGGGCTTTTTTCTGTTTGTTTTCTTAAACTTTTACTAAATACTTTATTTTAATGTGGCTCTGAATGGCTAATATTCTCCTGTATTTTAATGGTAGTGTAATGAATTAAATGGGACGCGGGTGGTGCTGTGGGTAAAACCTCAGTGCCTAGGGCTTGCCGATCACATGGTCGGCGGTTCGAATCCCCGTGGTGGGGTGAGCTCCCGTCTTTCGGTCCCAGCTCCTGCCCACCTAGCAGTTCGAAAGCACCCCTAAGTGCAAGTAGATAAATAGGTATCGCTTTATAGCGGGAAGGTAAACGGCGTTTCTGTGTGCTGCGCTGGTGCCGGCTCGCTAGAGCAGCTTCGTCACACTGGCCACATGACCCAGAAGTGTCTCCGGACAGCGCTGGCCCCCGGCCTCTTAAGTGAGATGGGCGCACAACCCTAGAGTCGGACACGACTGGCCCGTATGGGCAGGGGTACCTTTATCTTTACCTGTAATGAATTAAATGAAATCCTGCAGATTTGGGGCAGGATTCAACAAATTAGTCCCATCAGTGGAAGTCCTGCACAAGGACTTATTGCATCATGGAGCTTTTTCTCTTCCTCCTACATGTCCCCTGTGCCACCCAAAATTGGCTCGGGAGGTTGGGAGATTCCCCCAGAACAGTGCACATGGGGAAGAGAGGGGATATCATTCCATTTGGCAAGTTAATATGCTTGCTCTGACACAATGATTGCCTTAGCACAATGTTAAGCCCTCCCATTATTTTTTTGCCTTGCACAATATTAAGACTCAGCTACATTGGCAAAGAAAAAGCACTTTATATTCGTTGTATACAATATGTGATATAACACTGTGACACCAGATTCTTTCCCTACCAGATTTTTCTGTATGAGTTTAAAACACATTTAACCGAATTGCTTCTTTGACGTGTCTAGATCCAGCCTTAGAACACCAATTCATTCAAGACATCCACTCAAGACAGCTATCCTGTAGTATCAGTACAGTGGTACTTCTGGATGCAAACGGGATCCGTTCCGGAGCCCCGTTCACATCCAGAAGTGAACGCAACCCGTGGACGCGGGTCATGATTCGCCGCTTCCAGGCATGCACGTGACGTCATTTTGACCATCTGCACGGTCGCGCAAGCGGCGAAACCCGGAAGTAACGCGCTCCGTTACTTCCAGGTCGCCACAGCGTGCAACCCAAAAATACTTATCCCGAAGCTACTTCAACCCGAGGTATGACTGTAATAGATTTATAGCAGAGAAAAATTGTCCTTTAAAGGAAAGGGATCACATTTGATGCTCAGTTTTTGTTTAAGTGAAAACAGAAGGGGGAAATGTGCTTAGATGATTTAAAAAGGGAATTTTAAGATATGTATGACATTTAATTACAGTGTTTAGTATCAACTGCAGCAGAATGTGAATTTGTTACTAAAACACCAGAGGTAGTGCAGATGAAGCAGAAATGCCTTATAAATTGCAGGTACTATTTGAAAGGGTCACCAACCTTTGGGGGCCAGTGGACTCATTTGGGATTTAGAGAAAGTGCTTTGGGTGTGAATCAAAAAGCATCTGCCTTGAAGGCATGGTACAACACAAAATAGCTGCCATGAGGCATAGCATAACACAGGTGCAACGAACCTGTGGCTCCTACAGATGTTATGGTCCCCATCACTCCTGACCATTGCGTCATGCTCATTGGGGCTGATGCAAGTTTTGGTTCAGCAGCACCTGTCATTACACAAAATGACTGTGTCATCTAAAACAGCAGAAAAACAGAAAGGGCCACATTGGTATGCACATGCTCCCCTCCCAGAAACCCCTCCATCAATGGGAAAATGCCCCAGCACCAGCCACTGTCATGGTCCTTCGCAGAAAATAATATCTTTGCACATCTCCTGTGATCAGAACAGAAGGGAGAGAGGGAGAGTGTCTAGTCCTGGCACCCAAAGAAATACAGGCATGCTTAAGAGGTTGTGCTTGATACAAAAGAGGCTGAGTTGTTGCAAAGAGGCACCAAGCAGGAGGAGCAAGCAGTCCCGCATGTGTTGTGGATTTTTTGAAAGGTTATTTACTGAGACCTTTCACAGACACCATCTATGTGTATCTGGTGGTCCTGTACTGTTGACATCAACATTTGTGTTGTGTTGTCAAGACATGAACTGAATTTCCTTTACTGGGAACCGGTTGAAAAGAGGTTAATATATATCACCTCTATTTATTGCACAATAAAATATGTGTGGGTAGAAAACTCAATTTGTAGACCATTGTAGTTGTCATGTGGTATGGCTGGTGTTGCTGTCATAAAATCAGTGGAGCAACAGCTTGTCACTGAGATGACAGATTGTGCTGCTGTTAATAATAATAATAATAAAAATACTAATTCTATGCTTGGAACTCCCCCACAGAACAAGGGACCTCCTCTACCTTCTGTCAAACTTCTTCTTAAAACTCTTCCCAGGAAGGCTTTGGCTTATCCCCTTAATCTTCTTCCCTAAATGAAATAAACTCTTGAGTCTGTTTAAATACAGTCATCCCTTTGCCTTCTCCACTTCTCTCCTCCCATCTGTGATTGTAACTGTTGGATCAGGAACCTGTTTTTGTTGTTACTTTATAAAGTGCCAATTATGTTGATGGCCCTGTATTAGAAGAAGAATAAACAGTCTTAAGTCCAGGACAATATTGCTTTTCACTGGCAGGTTTTGCAATGAAAATAATTAAAAATAGCTCTAGCATCCCCATTTTTATGTTCCCTTTTCAATGCCCCAGTTCCTCTATTTAATTCCTGTGTGAATTGTAGCTTTTGTACATCAGACTTCTCTGGCAGTGATTTCACACCCCAACCTGTGTTTTTGAGATGTGTGTTACCCTTAAGTAATGCTGTTTTCATCTCAACAATTCAATTGCACCAAAAACTAAGAAAATGTCATCTTTTAGAAACCAACCCTTTTATCTCATTTTGTGTCTACATCTGAAAGATCCTTGTACTTTCATTTGACAAGCTATATTATCAATTTCTCTGATAATCTGTTCTACATTACCATATACTGTTTAGTTCTTTACAAGCAAACCTTTTTACAACTATAACAACAGCAAATTTAATTCCCTGTGTTGCCTGTTCATAAAAACTGGGATACAATCTGTACCCCATAGCAATCAGTATCATCAAGCCCATTTCTTATCTGTTTCAAAGGAGTTTCTTTAATGGCTAATGAAAGCTTTGGAAAGATTAGCTTTTGAAGAGGAGAGAAGCTTTCGTTTATATTTCTTCTTGTATTCCCCTTTTGCCATCAGCTAAATTTTATAAACCATTTTGCTACTCAGTATTAAATTCAACTGATGCACTATCAAAGGGTATCTTGGTGATCAAAGTTTCATTTCTGTTGTTATCAAATGGCATTCCCAGGCGGAAACTGGTCAGCCCAGATCTCATAGATAGCCAGTTTCAGTATAAGCGTCAAAGGCTATAGCAGTGAATAACACAACTCAAATTACCGTAGTTATAGTTGTGGAAACTTTCATATGCACAGGCACTGAAGAATAGTTTCACTGCTTCCATTAGCGAATGGAATGGAATTCACTGGTTGGAGAGTCATGCTTCTCCATCTAATTTTCATGTAAACGATCACAGTAAATAAAACTTACATTATAAGTAATGTTCATTATGCTCTTTATGGCGTTGATGGCATTACATATACAAAACCTAGCCGGTTCAAAGAAGACAAGTAATAAATAAATGTTTTTGTTTCCCAGTACAATGCTATAAGGACCTGCCTTCCCTTTTATATTTCAAAAATAGTAATTGGCCCCAACACTCACAGTTACTAAGAACACCACCCCCTGGTCAAAGCTAAGATCCAAGAGTGCCTTTAGGGAAGGAAGCATTCTTTTAGGTGTTTAGCATCCTGGGACTTTAAACACCAAATGAACACTTTTAATTGGGTCCAGAAACAAACTGGCAATCAGGGTAGCTGCTTTAACGCAGGAGTTATAGGAGTTCTAAATCCACAAACTACATTTTGGACCAGTGAAGTTTCTGAGTCATCTTCAAGAGCAACTGTATGTAGAGCATGTTGCAATAATACAATCTGGACATAACCATGGCACGGCCAAGTGATCTCTGTTCAGTAGAATCCAAAATGATATCTCCAGGTTGGATGAATAAGAGAATGTGATTTGATGTAAGCAAATGTAAAGTGATGCACAGATTTATTGTTGAGGTCTGAACTGGCAATGAAACCAGGAAGGAAAGGAATTGCAAACTGCCAATATCATAATGCCATTTATACAAATCTATGGTGGGACCTCACTTGGAACACTGTGTACAGTTCTGGTTGCTATACCTCAAAAGAAAAATTGTAGCTAGGAAGGCAGTGTTGCCTGTTGGAAAGTCCTGTAGGCCACACAGAGAGCCATACTCATCTCTCAGGCCTGAGATCCCCCACCACTGCTTTAGATCTTAGGCACCTCCAATGACTAGCCCTTATTTTCTTTTCTTTCCTGAAAACATCTAACTGCAGCTAATCTTGTCCCAGTTAGCCTATATGGTTCAGCAAATGAACTTAAGGCACACTCAACTTTCAGAGTTCAAAAATGCTGACTGACTGTAATTTCGGAAGAACCTGAGGTAGATAAAGAACAATTCAGCAAGTACTGACTAGGACTGACCTGAAATTGATGCAAGCAAGCAAGCAAGCAGACAGACAGACAGACAGACAGACAGACAGATGGCTGCTCCAAATGGCTCCCCACTCATTCTTGACATTTATTTCCAAGTGGACTATGTAGACCAGTGTTTCCCAACCGGTGTTCCGCGGCACACTAGTGTGCCGCGAGACGTTGCCTGGTGTGCCGTGGGAGGGAGGCGGGCGAGTCGGGCGGCGAGAGGCGGGGTGGCAGCGGTGACTCGGGCGGAGTGGGGTGGGGGAGGCGCGTGTGGGCGGAGAGAGGGAAAGAGAGAGGAGCGACCTGCCCGGCTCTCCCTCTCTCGCACACCCACCGCCTGACTGCGCAACCCGAAGAGAGGCGCACATCCCGAGGCAGCCAACCAAGCTCTCGCCCAGCCCGCAGATCCCACCCCTCTCCCGATGACGGACGCGCCCAGCCACCATTAGGAGAGGGGAGCATTCCGCCGAGTTGGTCGCCGAAAGCGCGCTCTGGGAAAGAGGAGATAAGCCCAAGGGCGCGAGGTGAGGGGAGAGCCGAGGAGGGCACGCAAGTTTCGCACGGGCCGATAGAAATTGTGTGAACGAAGGGGAACCGAGCGAGGCTGGACGTGACGAGAAAGAAGCACGCCTGGTGTTTCGAAAGTCATGCTTATTGAAAGGAGACCGCGGCGAAGCTGACTTGCCTCCCATCCTTATTCTGCCTCTCACACGCCTAGTACGGCTTTTTATTGCCCACTCAGTAATTGGAGAGGCGCTGCATGCTGGGACCAATGAGGCAACCCGTGCTGCAAAGCTTGCTGGGAATTGTAGTTTTAGCCAGGCCAGGAACTCCCGTCGATAAGCTATTAGAGCGCGCCGCTCCGGAGCGCTCCCCTCGTTTTTCCCTCGGTCCCCCGCCCCCCGTATAGAGTGGCAGCCGTTTTGGCCAATTGGGATCTGCGTTTCTGCGCTGCTCCGTTCTAAGGCTTTCCAAGCTAGGATTCGCGCTCCCGCGAGAATCAGAGAGAGGGGCCTAAGAAGAGGTAATGGGTTTGTCATGACAACCACCCGGGTCTCTTCTGCGGGGCAAGGGGCTGGGCGCGCGAGGCAGAGGGAGCGAGCAGAGCAGCGTTGGTCTTTGTGGCGCCTTCAGCCCTCGGGACCTACAGCCGCCCTTCTTTGACCTCCCGTAGCTGTTCAGGATCCTCACTTACTTTCAGTCTTGCTAAAGAAGGGCGAGGTTCCTGAGCTCGGGAGGTTCCCTGCAGCTATTGCTCATCTCATATCCTTCCCTTTGGTGGGAAATCACGATCTTGCAATTTTGCATTTAAGAGACCCAGTAAAGTACTGGCACTGTGGTAGGGGCATCTGCTTATTTTGTTTACGCACCGGTTTATTTTGAGAATGTTATACCCCCCGCCTCCTCCCCACCTGCTCCCTCGCCAGCCAGCCAGCCGCGCGCCCTAGCCGGAGAGCCCCGGCCGTCCCCGTCGCGCAATCGGCTGGATCTCCCTTCAGCAGGCCGTGCTCACAACTCGGCCCAGGGACCCCCCAGCAGCGGATCTCCGGCCCAGCTGAAGAATCCGGCAACAAGCCCCCTCCTCCCCAATCGCTCCGGCTCCGCCGAAATACTTTAAAACTCACTAATTTTCAACTAAAATTTAGAAAACTTCCCGGGGCAGGACCCCGGTATGGCCCCCCCAATATTTTTTATAAGTCGGCGCCCCTGGCGAGGAGTGAGCTCCCTCCCACATCCCATCGCCGCTCTGCCGCACGCTAGCTCTTGACTGCTCTTGCCGCACGCTAGCTCTTGACTGCTCTTGCCGCTCTTGCCGCACGGCTAGGCTAGGCCGGCCTACTGGGCTGTCGCAGGCGGAAGGCCTGCGCATGCGCAAGGTTTTCGCGCCTTCGGGATTCCCTTCACGCCTTCCTCCTCCCGGGGCCTTGAGAGCGCGGGAAGCGGCAGCGCGAGACCGGCGTTGAGCCTGGCAGGTATTGCGCTTGCCAAGGCAGTCATTTGGGAAATGAAAACTTGCAAAGCAAGCAACCAGTTCAATCTGAGGTACGTGTATGCTTAATATCCTGTATCTGAAACCTGTTCTGCCCCCTCCCCCACACTTGGTGCCATTTTCATCTACACATGCAGCAGAGTAAGTTGACCCAGAATAGTACCAATTCAGATGGCAGATGGGAGAATGACAGTGCTGAATGCTTTCCCATGTAGAACAGTCCCTGCAAATAAAAACCTAGCATATTTGGAAGAGGGATGCTAGCCTAACCATTACCTTCTATGCTGTTACTATTTTTTTATTTTTTTTTACATAAGTAAAAAGTGACCTTTCCCCATCTGGCATGGTGGTGTGCCTCGAGATTTTTTTCATGAAACAAGTGTGCCTTTGCCCAAAAAAGGTTGGGAAACACTGATGTAGACTGATATGAGCCATTTTGAAAGTAAGCCAGCAACATGTTGTAGGAGGAAAAATGATTTAAATTATTAGAAAAACTGATACTGTGTAATTGAAAAGTTAAGTATGGGGAATACTGCACTCAAAAGTGCAGTAACATAGTATTATAATAAAAGATGTTTTGAAACGGTTTTTCATATTAAGAAAAAATTGTGCCCTTTTGAAAAAGCAGGCTAAAAATCAGCATGGGAAAAGTAGTACTGTCCCTGAGAAAAACAATATTTATTTCAATTGGGACTGCATAGAAGGAGTGCTGCTGTGTGAATTAAGGCATTAGTGTCATCATTTACATGCTGAAAATAACAAAGACGTTTGTACATTAAAAGGACTCAATACACAAGAGATCCAAAAAGACTGGGCACCTTCAGGTGGGTGATAGATTTTGTGTTAACTTCAAAGACTTAGCAGCAGAAAAGTGTTTCATTTACTTTCATTGGTTTCTTGGGCCATCTACAAAAGCTGCTAAAACACACTTTTCTTCTTCTTTCACAATTCAGAATGGAAATGGAATTTTATGTAAGAGTTTTATAAATAGTAATTTGCATATTTATTAATTAAGCTGAACAATTATACAGTTTAGCCATCTATGGTAATTTATTCCAGTTGCATAGTGTTGAAAAATGTTCACACACCATATATTTCACATATTTTAAGATATATGACTAATTAGTAAACTGGCAGTGCTTACTATTTAAAATTACATCTGCATGGAATTATATTATGAAATGTGACTCTTGGTCGATATTATGTATAGCTTCATCAGATGTATGGATCCGTTTATATAATCCTTCTCAATTATGTCATAGAGGATACTAATAAGTTACTGTACATAAGCAGATAAATTTTAAGGCCTTTATTCACATGCTTTTCATCTGCTTTCTTTCCATAGTGCATATTCCAATTTGTAGCCTCTTAAGTTAACTCCATTACAAAAAGTGGGTTTATCTTAGTATCTCATTAAAGTAGTAGGTGCAAGGACTTTATAAGACATTAATAAATTGAAAATGGAAATAAAGAAGACAGTCAATAACACTGTGCATAGATGCCAACTTACTGGGGCCACTCACAAATTTTGGTGCTAGGGCCATGCATGTGGCATGGTACCCACGTCCCCAGGCGCCCATGGTCATGGAGCCTAGCTGACATTCCTGACACAGTGAAAGCTCAATGAGCCTCAAACCTGGAATAAAAAGCCAGAATGTGAGTGATGGGTGAACTAAAGGACACAACTTTATTTAACTTTCACAATGTAAATCTGCAGCAGAGGCATAACTACCTGTGCAGTAATTGGCTAAGACATTGGTCACCTTGCTGCCTCCTCCTTACCTGCATTTTGTGAGCAATGCTAAGCCTGACTAGGCTAATATTGCCTTAAGCATAAGCAGTAGATACCCCCAGTTCTGTCCGACAAGCCACCCTCTTGGATGAGTGGCGCTTGCAAATGCAGTTCATTGTGAACAAGCGTAAAGTAATGCATAGTGGGGGTGAGGAGGGCATCTTAATTTCATATATACCTTTATGGGGTCTGAACTGGTGGTGACTGACCAGAATGAGACCTTGGTATCATAGCTGATAGCTCAGTGAAGATGTTGATCCAGAGCATGGCAGCTGTGAAAAAGGCAAATTCCATCCTGGGATCATGAAGAAAGGAATTGAAAATAAAACTGAGATAAGGCCATTATATAAATTTAGAATGCGAGTGCATTTGGAATGCTGTGTACATTTGTGGCTGCCTCACCACAGAAACAATACAATAGAGTTTGAAAAGGTTCAGATAAGGGCAACCAAAATGATCAAGGACATGGAACAGGTTGAAGGATTTGAGTCTTTTTAGTTTAGAGTAAAGGCAAAGAAGATTTGACATGATAGAACTTTATTAAATTATGCATGGCATGAAGAAAGTGGTTAGAGAAAAGTTTTCTCGCTCTCTGTATCTAGGATAGCAACCTAGGAATTATTAGATGTAAATTATGTTTCATCTGCTTACCCATTGTCATTAAGAATGGGGTTGCCTCTTGAGCTTGCCCAAGGGGTGCACTTATCAGTAGAAGACTTTCTTCATGCCCCCTTCCTTCAATCTGATTGATGTGCAATTATAAGATAGAGGACATTTTCAGTAGTGCCAACTTGTATGTGGAATTCTGTCTCCAGGGGAATTTGCCTTGCACTAGTGCTGATGTATGTGACATAATGTTGTGAAGCACCATTACAGCAAAATCACAAGCTGATGTGGAAATGTGGAGAACTGTATTTAACACTGGAAAAAACTGAGACTGAGAGAGAACAAAATTGACAGATCCATCCATCCCTTCTGGTACTCACTTCCTTCCCTTCTGTTTGGTTATAGTTTTTTAGCTACTAAAGCAGTACATGCTGCTGAAATTTAGGGATAGGAGGAAGAAAGGGAGAGGTGAAGGAAAACAGGCCAGATATTATAATCGCAGGACCTCCATACTCCCCCCCCCCCAACACTGTGAAGCCCAAATGCAGGATGCCATCTTCCTGGACTCCCTTTTCTCATTTTTTTTTATCATGAGATCCCGACAGCCATTTGGGTTGCTCTGATCTTGCACAATTTCACACTGTGGTCCCCCCCCCAAAGCCAGTGTGGTGTAGTGGTTAAGAGCGGTAGATTCATTATCTGGGGAACCGGGTTCGCGTCTCCGCTCCTCCACATGCAGCTGCTGGGTGACCTTGGGCCAGTCATACTTCTTTGAAGTCTCTCAGCCCCACTCACCTCACAGAGTGTTTGTTGTGGGGGAGGAAGGGAAAGGAAAATGTTAGCCGCTTTGAGACTCCTTAGGGTAGTGATAAAGCGGGATAGCAAATCCAAAACTACTCTTCTTCTTCTTCTCCTCCTCCTCTTTGGGGCATGGTGCCCCAAAACACACATTTTGGAGCACCATAGCAGATCTCAACACTGGAAAGGGGGGGGGGTTTCCCCGCAGGGGGGGAAATGCACCTTGAAATCGCATCTGGTCTTGACAACCAAAATGGCTGCTGTTCTCTCACGATAAATATGGGATGTCCTGTTTTTTTTCTGGGACACATGCAGGGTATGTACCTCTGGTTTCAAACTTCTAGTAGCCATGCTGCTGTTAGTTGTGCTTTCAAGAAATCTGCCTAAAAGACTGGCTGGCACAAACAAGCTTTATGTATTCCAGGGATATAAGCACTCTCACAGTATTTCAACAGTAAATCGTTCATATTCCCACAAGGCCTGATGACAACCATCTTCACCTGTAACAGTTGCAAAGCATGCTGCCTTAGGGTTACAAAGCCTTGATGTGATGCAACCATGAATGAAGTGTATGAGCTCAAAAGCATCCAATATATTAAGTGAAGAAGGAAAAATGTAAATAGAAACCACGTGAAATTGAAATAGGCAGCTTTTATTTTTTTCCCTTGCAGAAGAGGCCTGCTCAGGCCCAGGAAAAGGGAATTAGAAATATAATTCTACCAATAGGCTTCAGGCATAATTACTTAATAGTGCAGTCTCATGCATGCTTACTCAGAAGCAAGCCCCACAGTTTTTCCTTAGGTTTCCTCCCAGGCAAATGCTCATAGTAGGACTGCTGCTTAAAAGCAGTATGTTGCAAATATTTTGGCCAAAAGGTATGTATATGAGTTGCTAACTATAATAACCATAGGTAGCAAGCAGGAGACTAGTGGCTCATCTGAAAGATGTGTTGGCACAAACAGATATTGTGCCAACACTTTTATTTCCATGAAAATGTAGGGACTAGCAGCTGCTATGCATAATACTCACATTTTCAGCAGATTTTATTCATGTCTGCCCTTGTCTGAACAATCACTGCAAGCATCATGAATAACAGCTTAATACTTAACAGAGGGGGGGGGCAGGGATGGTAACCTAGTAACCTTTGTGTAGTTGAAGGCTTAAAAATGAGGCTAAGTGGTTCTTTCATGGCAAGAGTGATTATAGTGTTGCAGCTTATTTCACTGTATTACATTTTACCCACATTTTTAAACAAAGTTGATGCATGGTTTTCAGAACCTAATTCACTAGTATAACTTACTGTACTAGTAAAGTTACAATATTACTCAACATAAAAATGGCTGAGGTTACCATGTGGATGGCTACTTTGATCTGCCTGCGTCATCCTCAACCACTAATAATAATACTTTCTGTGTATAAGATGCACCCTATTTTTTCGAACCCCAAAATAAGAAATCAGGCCAGACCCTGAACCCGAGCCCAGGCCACCCACACCAGAGCCTGAACCTGAACACCTGTACATTCATTATTCATGTACAGTGGTACCTCGGGATGCGAACGGGATCCGTTCCGGAGAACCGTTCGCATCCCGAACAGAACGTAAGATGCGACCGTGCGTCTGCACGTGTGCGGGTCTCATTTCGCCACTTCCGCGCATGTGCGTGATGTCATTTTGAGCATCTGCGCATGCGCGAGCGGCGAAATCTGGAAGTAATGCACTGCGTTACTTCCGGGTCACTGCGGAGCGCAACCCGAAGGCGCTCAACCTGAAGCGTATTTATCCCGAGGTATGACTGTATAAGATGACCCCTAATTTTTGACTAATTTTTTTTAGCAAAAAACATTGTCTTATACATGGAAAAATACGATATATTATTAATCAGACTAAATTATACTTGTTAAACAAGCAATGCCAAAACCCAGTCCATCCAAAGTAGGATCTAATAGCCTCTTCTTCACCTGCCTCCTTCCTTTTCCTGCTTGACCTTTGATGCCCCTGTGGTAGGGGACAACCTAACTGGAAGTGTCTGATGTGTACCTTTCACATGAAGGGGTCAATGTTGCTAGGGACAATGGAACTTGTTGGAGAAAAGCAAATACATTCTGAACTTCTAGTTATTGCATGTGCTAGTTTAAATCACACAAGGGCACTGTTTGTGTAGCAATATAGCCAGCATTTGTTTGTAAGCCTCTATGTTTATGTTAACCCCACCTCTAAAAAGCTGAGATTGTTTGTTCTTCTCTCCTGATAAGATATCTGCTATTTATTCTCTCTTATCTCCGCTCATACTGTAAATGGTTTCTACATGAATAAAGGTTTTGAATTCCAGATACAGTGAGTGGTTATTTCGGTCTAATTTAACCCAAGCTGCAAGGTCTGCAGTGCTAACAGAACTTGCCATTGGTCCTACTCCTGATATTACATAGCCCCCTGCCCTCTGGCATCCATTAGTACTAACTGTGGACAGCTGAGTGGAGTAGGCTGCATGCATAGGCAGTTTGTATGGTAACTGGAATCCTGTGCAATCGTGGTTCCACCTTCCACAGTCTATGTATTAAGCTTCTCCAGCTCAATATGCCCATGAACATTAGAGGGTGGGGCCAGGGAGCTTTGCAACCTCAAAGACAGGTCCAGCATAAGGGCCAAGATGCTAGACACAGATCTGCCATGGTTTGTTTAGCCAGGGTGTGGTGTGTTTGGAAGATTCCATGGTTCATTTTCTGACTTATGGTTGTTAGCTTATATACCATGGCCTGTTTTTAACGATAGTTTGGTCTTGTGCCTGAACCCATTGCCTTGTTTAATCATGGTTTATTTGGCCATGCCATCCCAGAGAAGCTCCAAAGAGGCAAGAGCATCTGGAAAAGAAGCCGAGCTTTGGAGACAGATTGTGGTTTGTTGAATAAACTATGGTTTTAAAAAAACCCATATCTTAACCATGACACAACCATTGTCTGGAATAAGTCTACCAGGAAACCAGCCTGGAAATTTTGAATGAGAAAAGTTGCCTTTCATTTTTGCTTCTTATGTTTCAGTGCTCACCCATAGCACATAAAGTAGGTGGCTGCAAAATGAGGTGATGATTTTTAACATAACCTTTCGAATTATGAGCAGTGTGTTCCTCTCAGACCTCTTGCTGTGCAGTCCAAAAATGATTTCAGTGGCACAGACAAAATGATTTACTGCCACCCAAATAATGAATTAAAGAACATAAGCAATGAAATAAATGTGTTGAGGTATAACAGTAGGTCGTCTTTACTTAAGAGTTGTATTTATGAGGGAAGGAACCATAAGTAAAGCAAATAGGTGATTATACAGAATAATCACATCATAAATTGAATATAATCTGTTTTTTATAAGACAGATTTTGGGTCTCTTCTACAGAATCCATCTTATTTAGAAAAGTTTATGGTTTTATTACTTCCTAAGGTAAAAAGTGATACATTTTTAATGTTGGAAAGACCATGAGATGAATAGATTTTCATTAGAATATATTTCTAACTGTGATTAGGGATCTCCAAGGAAATTTCCTCACAGGCTCAGAACACTAACTCTTGATCACATGTATGCAAATAAACTTGAAGAAAGGAGTCTTTGCTCTCATCTAAATAATTCACCTTCAGCTGGAAAGAATAATGGAAGCTGCTAAGGAAGTGCATAAAATTAAATGCAGAGTTTGCTACCATATTTCAGCCACTGAGCATGAACAATTCATCCCTACCATGCAGTATACAAAAGCAGTTGTAGAGAATAGTAGGGATGCTAGATTTCATTTGCAAGGAGACAAGTTGTCTCGTAAAACCCAGCCATGCTTAAGGGCAAGGACATGGGGAGACGTGAGGAGCGTTCAGGCAAAAATGGTGTCACCTAATTTATGGGCAATACAAGTTACTTGAGACAGACCTTGCTGGTTTTCTCATATATATATATATTTTAAAAGGATTGCAGAATGAAAATAAAGCAGTATTGCTGAAAACCTTTATCTGAAGCCTTCAATAAGAAGGGATTGGTATCTTGGTTTGATGAATTAGAATTTGTCTGTGTGTCAATTTTTATCTTGTTTAATAAAATGTGTATTTTGCAGAGCAATTCTTATTTTTTGTGAATTAGAAAAGTGTGGGGGAAGCCATAGATCACTGAATTTTTAGAACAGAAAACTGATATTTGGCAGTCATCAATAAATCCTATGTATGTTGCAATGGAAATACTTTCATTTTATTTGAGAAGGATAAAACTTTCTTCTGTAATATAAATGAGATTGATGATCAACAGTGATCTGTGTTAACTTTTAATAGGTATGGGCAATGTCCTTCCAAATTGCTTTGTTTCTCCATTTGTTTCCATTATATTACAAAAGCTTTGGTTTTGTCGCAGACATTTGCTTCCCTCCCCCTCCATTCCCATTTATTTTTGTTACTATTTATTTCAATGTGAAAGTCAGCTGTTCTGCTGGTGCCTTTATATTCGGTGTTTTTCATACTATTGACACATATTTTCAGGCATCCTACTTCCTATCCCCCCCCCCCAAAAAAATAAAACCAAGGGATCAAACCTGCAAAATTTCAGAGAGGGGGAATCCCAACCTATAAGCAATTAAAATGGCACACTATCTGGGTACCAGGCTTAAGATGGCAGATTTTACAAGAAAATGGGCACAAATAGGCAGACATGGGGAGCAGACTTGACAAAGCAGAGGATAGAGGCAGATTTAGGGGAGTGCAACTGGTTCAGTCGTACTGGGTGTGGAGCCATGCGGGCACTGCAGGAGTTGTTGCAGCTATGCAGTAGAATGGAAGGCAAGAGGTGGGGAGTTCTGAGTATTGGCATTGCACAGGCACTGCACAGACGCACATAAGCAGAAGACAGCATGATAGTAAAGCAGAGGTTCTTACAATGGCACAGAAGCTAATAGAGAGGCAGGCCTAGAAAGCAAGCTAAAAAAGCATAGTCTGCAGGTGGATAAGAGCAAAGGCACTGTGAGAGAATGCTTCTCAGATCATCATAACTATACACAGAGGAAAGATAAATATGTGTGTAGGGTGGTAGTGGATGCAAGCACTTCCCTTTCAATTTCCAGAAGTAACTTATCCCCGCAGCAGAAGGATAACAAGAACTTTCACGCCAGACTATTTCAGCCAGGCAGCATTGCCGTCACACACACTTCTTGGAGTAGCTTGGGATCAATGTGACAAGTTGCATTGCTCCAAAGCCACTCTAGGAAGCTCAGCTAGCAGAAAGCAACCAATCCACTTACTGGAATCGTATGGAAGCAATACATTGTGACATTTCATTGAGCAACTCTAGGAAGTGCAGGAAGTGAGATGAGACAAAGAGGGCCCCTTACCACTGTGAGCAACATGGGACCCTTTTTAAAATGAAAGAAAAACACCCCTGCCTTGTCACATGGTTAAGGGAAGGGCATCTCCCTCCACTCTCTAACTATTTAACAGAGAATTATCCCATGCCATACAGTCTTCTGTTTGATTAAACACACACTTAAAATGTTGACCCAACCCACATTGTGGGTTGTTGTTGTTTACCATACAATGCAATAAACATCCCCTATATACCTATCATCATCATCATCGGTATACAGGATCACAGGGTGGTTCACAACATAAAAATACAAAATGAGAACACAAAATAAATAATAAATACATAATAAGACAAGGGCAAAAACAAACCAAAAATCCCCTCCCACAAAAACATTTAAAAGGCCATGGAATTTTCAGTCAGCCAAAGGCCTGGTTTTTGCCTGCCGCTTAAAGATATGTAATTATGGAGCATAAAGACAATTAAAAAATAAATAATTTCACAGAGCAATCAGGTGTTTTTGTCAATACTAAACTGAAAACTACTGCCTGGCCACAACTTTTGCCTTTCTCTGGCAAAATGTGTATTTTATTTTCTCATTTTCTCATCACCTCAAAACAATTTTTAATATTCGTTTATCTTCTCTGAAAGATACCTAGTATGTCTTTATCTTTAAAACATGATGTTATAATGCAGGAGTATTATAATGCATTGTGTTAAACCACATGTTGTTGATGCAGATTTCCTGCCAGATCAATCACCTTTCTACTTTCATATACATTTTTGCCTCTGGCCACAAGTAATTGGAACCAGTGTCTATCTTTGTTTAATTTTCATTGAATGATAAAACATCCGTGTCACTCAATACTCTGCATATTTACTTGGAAGTAAGTCTGCTGAGTTTAATGAAGCTGGCTGCCATGTAAGAGTACATAGGATTTACAGTGATTTGATTTGATTTATTATATTTCTATTCCGCTTTTCAGTCAAATGACTCACAAAGCTGCTTATGAACAATAAATAACAATAATGTAACAATAACATAATAGAATATCACAAATACAACATAAATCACATAGAATAATTAGCAAATCATCAGTGAAACACTTAAACAGTCTATAAAACATTATTAATAAAACAATTGCATACATGTCGTCCCCCCACCCCCCTATGGAGGACCTACTGTGTTCACTCGGACTTAATTCAAAGTGCCTCTCCCCCTACGGGTGCCATGGGTAAACTTACTCAGGTTTCCATGTTCCAATAGGTTCTGCATTCCAGTATGCACTCGGCAAAAATGTCATGTATGTTTACAAAACAGCCTCCTTAACTTGAAGCACAAAAATACAATAACTTTCCTGTAGATAAACCAAGCAGGTCATGCTTTCCACTTACACCAACATTCAAAGGAGAGTCCACTACTTTCTAAGACAGACTCCTCCACTGTTAAAAAGCTTATACAGTGGTACCTGGGGTTACATACACTTCAGGTTACATACGCTTCAGGTTACAGACTCTGCTAACCCAAAAAGAGTACCTCGGGTTAAGAACTTTCCTTCAGGATGAGAACAGAAATTGTGCTCCAACGGCGTGGCAGCAGCAGGAGGCCCCATTAGCTAAAGTAGTGCTTCAGGTTAAGAACAGCTTCAGGTTAAGAACAGACCTCCGGAATGAATTAAATACTTAACCCGAGGTACCACTGTACCACCAGAAAGTACGTCCTAATTTTTAGTCCCTTTTCTTGTAGTTTGAACCCATTGGTTCAGGACTTTCCCTGTGGAGCAACAGTAAACAAACCTGCTCTACCATCAGTGTGACAGCCCTTCAAATATTTCAAAACGGCTATTGTATTGCCTTTTAATCATCTTTTCTCCAGGCTAAACAAACTCAACTACTTCAACCTTTCTGCACAGAACTTGGTCTTCAGACCTGTCACCAACTTTGTTTCCCTCAAAAGTGAACTCGGTTCTCATTTTATATCCAATATCTTGACTACAGTTTCAGAGCAATACCAATTATATTATTGTTGTTGTTTAGTCGTTTAGTCGTGTCCGACTCTTCGTGACCCCATGGACTAGAGCAGTGTTTCCCAACCGGTGTTCCCCGGCACACGAGTGTGCCGTGAGACACCGGCTGGTGTGCCGCGAGATGCCTGGAGGGAGGCGGGCGAGTCGGGCGGCGAGAGGTGGGGCGGCGGCGGCGAGGAGAGGCCGCGCCTCCTGCTGCTGCCTGGCGCTCCTCCTCGCAGCCGGCAGCGCTGCCTGGGCGCCTCCGCGCGACTCTGTCTCGCTGGGTTTGGTCTCCCAGCAGAGACGGGTCACACGCGCCCCTCCCTCCCTCCCTCAGCCTGCGCGGAGGCGGATTGAGCGCAGCTGAGAGGAGCTGCCGAGGGAAAAAACGTTCACTTTTGTGCGTCCCTCCCGGCGTGACGCTGCGCGCTGACGTCACGGGGCGGGGCTTTAATGGTGGTGTGCCGCGAGATTTTTTTTTAGTACACAGGTGTGCCGTTGCCCAAAAACGTTTGGGAAACACTGGACTAGAGCACGCCAGGCACTTCTGTCCTCCACTGCCTCCCGCAGTTTGATCAAACTCATGCTGGTAGCTTCAAGAACACCATCCAACCATCTCATCCTCTGTCGTCCCCTTCTCCTTGTGCCCTCCATCTTTCCCAACATCAGGGTCTTTTCCAGGGAGTCTTCTCTTCTCATGAGGTGGCCAAAGTATTGGAGCCTCAGCTTCACAATCTGTCCTTCCAGTGAGCGCTCAGGGCTGATTTCCTTCAGAATGGAGAGGTTTGATCTTCTTGCAGTCCATGGGACTCTCCAGCACCATAATTCAAAAGCATCAATTCTTCGGCGATCAGCCTTCTTTATGGTCCAGCTCTCACTTCCATACATCACTACTGGGAAAACCATGGCTTTTACTATACGTACCTTTGTTGGCAAGGTGATGTCTCTGCTTTTTAAGATGTTGTCTAGGTTTGCCATCGCCTTTCTCCCAAGGAGCAGGCGTCTTTTAATTTCGTGACTGCTGTCACCATCTGCACTGATCATGGAGCCCAAGAAAGTAAAATCTCTCACTGCCTCCATTTCTTCCCCTTCTATTTGCCAGGAGGTGATGGGCCCAGTGGCCATGATCTTCGTTTTTTTGATGTTGAGCTTCAGACCATATTTTGCGCTCTCCTCTTTCACCCTCATTAAAAGGTTCTTTAATTCCTCTTCACTTTCTGCCATCAAGGTTGTGTCATCTGCATATCTGAGGTTGTTGATATTTCTTCCGGCAATCTTAATTCCGGTTTGGGATTCATCCAGCCCAGCCTTTCGCATGATGAATTCTGCATATAAGTTAAATAAGCAGGGAGACAATATACAGCCTTGCCGTACTCCTTTCCCAATTTGGAACCAATCAGTTGTTCCATATCCAGTTCTAACTGTAGCTTCTTGTCCCACATAGAGATTTCTCAGGAGACAGATGAGGTGATCAGGCACTCCCATTTCTTTAAGAACTTGCCATAGTTTGCTGTGGTCGACACAGTCATCCTGGGCTATTACTCCAAGTGGATCACGTTTGGTCAAAACTCTCCACTATGACCTGTTCATCTTGGGTGCCCTGCTCGGCATAGTTCATAGCTTCTCTGAGTTCTTCAAGCCCCTTCGCCACGGCAAGGCAGTGATCCATGAAGGGGAATTATATTATTAGTTTTATCTGAAATTAAACCGTGTTGCCCAAATACCAATACTTGCTGGCATAATCATAATGCGAAATTTTAGGACACATAATACAAACAGTAATCATTGATAGTGAAATATAGTCATGATAACTGGCAAAAACTGCATAACCTATTTTAGAACAAATCTAGCAATAGATTAGCTGAACAAATATTTGTTTATCTAAAAGCCTGTGAATTGCCCTATTTCCATTAAAATTAATTGCAGTTAATTAATACAGTGGTACCTTGAGTTAAGAACTTAATTTGTTCCGGAGGTCCATTCTTAACCTGAAACTGTTCTTAACCTGAAGCACTACTTTAGCTAATGGAGCCTCTGGTTGCTGCTGTGCCGTCGCCGCACAATTTCTGTTCTCATCCTGAAGCAAAGTTCTTAACCAGAGGTACTATTTCTGGGTTAGCGGAGTCTGTAACCTGAAGCATCTGTAACCCGAGGTATCACTGTACTTGGATCTACGTAGTTTAGGAGGGAATGGATAAGAAACTCTTCAGGGTGTGGATGAGGTGATGGGAGATCTGTAATGAGACCCCCCACATCTTTTAATTGCAGGGGAGCATGCATTTTCTCAGCCCGTTCCAGGCTGCTAATGACCCTGTGGAACAAGGCATCCACATGTATGTATTTTTTGCCCTGTGAGGCATCTAGCAGCTCCAGAAGTGATTTGGAAATCATCATGGAAGGAAAGCATTAACCATTCCAGTCCTGCAGTCCCAGTGTGAATTTGAGCCTCATTGTTAACCTATTATAAATCTGTCTCCATCACATCTATGTTGGTTCTTGGGCTGGCACATATTTGCCATATGAACATTGGGCTAAATAATAATACAGTATACTTTCCTGATGATGGAAATTGAATTATTATTATTATTATTATTATTATTATTATTCCACCCATTTTACTGGGTTGCCCCAGCTTCTAACAAATTATAAAACCACAGTAACACATCACACATTGAAAACTTCCCTATGCAGGGCTGCCTTCAGATGTCTTCTAAAAGTCAGGTAGTTATTTCCTTGACGAGGGTGTTCTGCCCCCTGCCTGGTTTACTGCAATATGTTCCCTGTAACCTCATTTCTTGCAATGAGGGACATATATTGTGGATCATTCTGTCAAAAAATAACAGTACAAATGTACTAGTGACCAACACTAGGGGAACAAGGAGCCTGATCCTCTGCCACACAGTTAACCACATATGACAGAGTTCTTCAAGTAGTTTTATGACCACCACAATTTTTTTTTATAAAAAAAATCTATAAAAGATTTATTGTATATTACTTACCCTTTTGATGCAAACATATTACTAGGGCAGGATCCCCAGAACTGACATTTTAAAACTGGGTTCTAATATTCTGCATAGCACAAAGTGTAAAGCCTATGTAATTAGTACTTCCATTTATGTGAAAATTTTGATCACCTAAATGTTCTGGATGTCATCCAATATATAAAGAAAAATGAAGTGATCCAGTAATGCCTCTAGGCTCCCATCCATCATGATCCATAGTAGTCTCATTGCAGCCAGTACTGGGATCTCCATTTTGTTACACAGCATTCACATTCACATGAAGATAGGGGCCACATTCAGTAAAAGGCTTTTTGGGAATTTCCTTTCTAGTTAGCAGCAGAGAAGTCCAGTACACTGGTCATGTGAAATCTTTTTTTGTGACCCTTCTCTTGGCTGTGGTGACTTGGGGGGGGGAGTTTTTGAAGGTTTCCTATGTTTAAAGAGCAGTTTGCAAACCAAAGTCTCATGATTATTCTCTCCCCCAAATTCCTATGCTACATAGCAAATCCAGTTTTTAGCTTTGCCCATCTGTTGTTTCACTGCCACACCGTTATTCTCCAAATATTGGAGATGAAAACAAGTCTTACATATGAGGTAGTTACTCGTACAGCTCAATCTCATTTGTGTTTACTCAGAAATAAATCCCACTTCATTTAACGGAGGTGACCTCTAGGTAAGTGTGCACAGCCCAAATTGTTATGCTGTGTTGTTGTAGTCGACCTGTGTAATCTTTTACTTTTATGAGGTAACCGGAATCTTTACTCAGTTAATATTCAGGGAGGGGGGATATCAAAGGTAGTCAGGTGACAGCTTAATGTAGAATATCTCTTTACTGCATTTTAAAAAATGTTTTGTTCTGTAGACTTAAGTTCAACTAAAAATATGTCTAGATATAATAATAAAATATAATTCATGCGTGTGTGTGTGTGTGCAGTCGCTCTGCACACTTTCCCCCTTAACCCAGGGGTTGTCAACCTGGTCACTACCGCCCAGTAATGGGCGTTTCAGGATTCCATGTGGGTGGTAGGGGGTTCTACGACACAAGCTGAATCCTCCTTCCATTGAGCATTGGTGGGTGGTAAGGAAATTTTACCATCAAGAAAGTTGCGTTAGTGGGCAGTTTGTATAAGAAGGTTGACTACCCCTTCCTTAACCTGTGTTTTATCTTGTGAGCCACATTGTATAAAACAAGGCTGTGTTTCCACCTTCATTATAATAGGGTTGATACCTTTCCCCCTTTTGACCAAAGTGGATGAATTTTACATGTACTGGTACTTCTCCAGATTTGCTTGCCAATTTGAAAAAAAATAGGTCAAGGGATAATCCCTTATGCAGGGAAGTGGGTTATCTATTTCTTCTTTTAAAATAAGAGCTGGTGAAGGTGTGTGCATTCCTGCTTGTACATTTTAAAGAATATGTTGCAGCTTCATATTGGCCTATTTTCTAGTGGTTTCTTTGTGCCCTCCAATAGGCTTTGCAGCTCTTTAATAGGCCTTGCAATGTGAAACTTTCCAGAATGCTGCCTGCAGAGTTCTGAAGAACTCTCTTTGTTGTTCCTGTTAAAGCAGAACAGTGTAGGATTCTTTAAAAAGTTAGATGAAACTTCTAATTTCAACTTTAAAAAACCTTCCAGTGCTGTGCTACAACAACAAAACAACAAAAATCAGGAGCTCTTTGGTGCTCCACAGGGAACATTTTCAACAGTGTCACTTCTTGCAAAGCCCATGATTCTAAACATGATTCTAAACAGAGATACTGCGTGGGAAATCATAGAGCTCTATATGCTCAGAAACTATGCAGAGATGTACAATCTAATTTAGGGGGCAGTTAATGACATTGCACCTAAACTAGGGACTGTGCTCATTCAGTATTATAAACTTTCCGTTCTGTGCAGTCACTCAAGTTCTTTGTGCAACTACACTCTGTTTGCATCAACAACAAAGGCTACAAAGGTATGTCCTTGTACCACTTAAATATGTTGACGTTAAGGAGGGTGTTGGAAAGGCAGCGGTGCTTTTTTCATGTGGAACACACGGTATCTAAATATAGGCAAATAATAAATCTGTATCATTAATCATTAATGGGTTAGTAACAAAATACAGGCTCAGCATAATCCCTTTGGACATTGACAAGTGCATGCTGCCACCTTAAATAATGGCATAAAAAGGCTGCACAGCTACCCAATATAGATTTACCATAGCAAATGAGTTTGCGTTACTGTATATATTTTGTTGTACATCCCTCTATTATCAATAACATTCTTTATGCCTCATAAAGGGCAGCCCAAGCAGGAAAAGAATAATTGCCATTCTGCATGGAGTCGGTTTATTGATGAGGTGGACAGAAGTAATATTTTTAGCCTGCTGGCTGTCCATCTGTAAGCAGTTTCCTGGAGCTGCCACTTCTCCTTTCTCAGGAAACTGTTATGGCTTTGTCTACCCAAGGAAAATAATGAGACCCATCTATCAAATGGCAAGCAAACAATAAACTCTATACCTTCCAATTAATTTGTTTTTTCCACCTCTGTTTACCAATGTGCATGCAGTTAACTATCCATCATATTATAAGCATTTAAAGAAGTACATTTTTCAAAGGCTGAATCCATTAACCCCTTTGCTAGCAAATATATCTGAATGCCCTCCAGCTAAAGAGGGTATTTTACAAAATCAGTCATTTTAGAGAGGCAGCAACTTAACCATATAAAGTGCCTAGTGAAGCATACTGAAATGGTCTCAATCAAACCCATCGGGTGGCCAGGTCTTTATTTTCAGTGAACGTTGGTTTTAAAATGCAACACATGCTAGATGAGTAAATAATACCTACTTCCTATTTTTCTCTTGTACAATGGCACCTTTGGATGATGCTAATACTAGCAATGTGGGCATTTGGGGGGTTGGTACACACAGATCTACTGGTACACACAGATCTACAGAAATGAATCGTACAGTTTCTTAGCTGAAAATGTTTTTCCTCCCTTTAGATTCAAAGTGCCTTTTCAGTTTACTTTTGCTACCACCTCTTTAAGTCCTTAATAGACTTCACATGCCAGCAATAAGTTCTTGGAAGGTAGTGTACAAGCCACCTGTGCAACATTGCAAAAGGCAGCATCATGTTGCGGGCAGCTGGTGCAAGTGTTTGATTGTGGCCTGGTAAAATGCTTGATTTACTCTTCATTCCTAAGATACTCATGCCAACAAATAAGTGCTTAGCCTAAGTAGCAGCTGCTACACCTCCACAAGGTCAAAATTTATGACTTGCACCTTGAAAAATACAAATAAACAGCTAAAAATTTCCTTGGTGGCCTTGAACACTGATGAACATTCCTCACATAGAAAACCCCAATGGTCCCCACACACCCATCTTCTCTGTCTGTTGCAGATTGCAAGCCCTCCTATTCTGCATCCACTATAGAGCATTGTACACCAAACAAATATTGACAGAGTAGCAGAAGCTGAAATACACATGATATCTGTTCTACCTAAATGGGGCTGCTTAGATTTTGTCATTATTAGATTGGGGGGGGGCATTATGAAATAAGCCAATCAACAGAGGTACTGTTGAACATAATTGCTTGGATCAGAAAACTTATTGTAGGTACACCATGGTATTGTAGCTACACCATGTCCCCTACAAAATATATAGTGAATTATTTTCATTTACATATTCCATCTATAGTAAAAGATTTGCCATGCCATTGGGATAAGGGAGGAGCTGCTATTTGCAAAATTCAAGCCTAAGTGTGCAGTTCTTTGGAACCCAGACAGTGGTATGAACAATGGCAGATGCAGCTTATCACAGTATTCAGCAGTAACAAAGGAAAGGAGGACTTATAACATCTAACAGTAGTTGGAATTTACAATCTTAGGGTAAAACCATGTATGAGAGTGAGTGTTGTCCAGGCGTGAGCAGAACAGACTTCTGCCCACACAATGGAACTGCATCTTTATCTCCTCCTTCCTGTAGCTCTCACCCCAAAAATTTGTTCCGGGGATCAGAGCATTGGATTGTGCCCTTGGTTCAATTTTCATTGTGCCTAAGACCTAAGATTGGAAATGTTTTCTCTTGAGGTGCAGTGGTAAATCTGAAGTACACAATGTCATGGTGATAGCCCCTATAAGCCATGTCCTCAAGGTGAGACAAGCCCACAAAGAGATTTCAGGCGACTGTGTTGATGCAATATGTGAAATACATACCAAAGAAAAACCTGACATAGTATAATGCCTCAGTGCAATTCTGCACATAGCTTCCTGGGAGTAAGCTTCACTGTGCTCACCGGTACTTACTTCTGAATGCCATCAAAGGAAAACTATCTAGCCTTTGCTTCCTCTGTGCTAATATGTCAGAAATAGCCTTGAAAGCCTCATTATCACCTTATTCACTTGCTGGAGCAAGGAAGCTCTATCACATGGGTAGGCAAACTAAGGCCTGGGCGACAGATCTGGCCCAGTCACCTTCTAAATCTGGCCCATGGATGTTCCTAGATTCAGTGTGTTTTTACATGAGTAGAATGTGTCCTTTTATTTAAAATGCATCTCTGGGTTATTTGTGGGGCCTGCCTGGTGTTTTTACATGAGTAGAATGTGTGCTTTTGTTTAAAATGCATCTCTGGGTTATTTGTGGGGGATAGGAATTCATTCCCCCCCCCCAAATATAGTCTGGCCCCCACAAGGTCTGAGGGACAGTGGACCGGCCCCCTGCTGAAAACGTTTGCTGACCCCTGCTCTATTGGTTACCAAGTACTCTCTGGCAGATGATGTCATCACTCCTGCTCTGAAGAAAATTGTGAAGCTGTATTCTCTAAATATCTAAATGATATTCTTCCCACATGTGGTGAATGAGAAAGATTGATATTTCACATGCCAGACAACCATACAAAGCTGTAATATTTAAGTAGCACATATATGCACCCAGCTTAAAAGCACAGTTCATTTCCCTCATATAGCCAAATCTTGGCATAGATGTTATTGTTGTAAAGAGAGTATTGCATATTTGGTTGTTGCTTTATTTTTGTAAGAGTTTGCAATGGTTTGAAAACTATTATGTTACTGATTTTGTTGTTGTTGACAGAAATACACTTGCAGAAAAAGTCAGATAGAGGTCAGCTCAGTGTAAGTTAGTTAATTAATGGGGCAGATGTATGACCTGAGAAGACATCCAGATCCATCTTTTTAAAAAATGAAACTGTCCAATATTTGCTTCTCTGAACAGTTTCCCCTCTATTGCTATGCCACTGCAAGTGTAACTAATGGTGTTCAAACCTAATGAAACTTTGACAATAATCAGCAGTAAAAATATTCTGTCTTTATTTGCAGGTTATGTGCATGTGTGCTTTCGCTTTATTTAAATATGCATTATAAACAATAGCTTCCGCTTGTCAAAATTCACATTATTGGATTCTAATCATTTAATGTATGTGTGAGGCGTAAGTAGTTTAATCCTGCTGCCTTTGTTGGTGGACACACATTTTCTGTTGCTGCCATGTCTGGAATTACAAAGGTTAATATGGATTACCCATAATGGGAGCAGCAGTTCACACAAACATTGGGACAGTTTTTGGGTGGGGAGTGGGGTGGGTGGGTGAGAAAAGAGCTCTGAAACGAATTCTCCAAACTGTGTGAAGGGAAACAAAATGGCAAAAGAGATTCAATGTAACTTATTTTGTTCCAGATTGATTAACAGTATCAGCTATTAGCCCTAGAAGAATACTTAGAAGGCAAGAATAAGATTTCATAAGAAAACACTACAAACCCTGCAGTACTCATATTACGTTTAAAGGAATATAATCCGTTGTGATCAATTGCAGATTTTTTTTTCTTAAAAAGCTCAAATGCTGGGAAGTATTTTGTGAGGAAAAAATGCAGTGTGAGTGTCTTCTGCTATTAAATAAATAATTAAATAAATGGCACAGGAAATCAGTGAAGAATGAGCTCTGTTCAAGAACAAACCTTCCAGGCAGCTGACGTAGATTGAATCCACGTTATGCTAATAACTACCGATTGATGTAGGGTCATTTTTGAATGAGACACACATTTAACCCTACAACACAAGAATAAATCTCAGTTAATGCTCAGTACAGATGGATCACACATTTGTTGGATTGCTGTAGGCACTTCCCATGCTAGTTTATCTATTTTTCTCTCACAGGCCCTATATTGGCCATGATTATTGTTCTTCTGAGTTGTGTAGATGGTTGGTTCACAAACCCTGCCTAATATTTTGGCAATATTTAGGTGCTTCAGTGGTTGTGGAGCTGGGGTAATACAGATCTACTGGGTGGTATTAAAATGCTATTAAAAGTGGACAGATCTCTGAAACAGATTTTGGACAAACCTCCAGGTGTCTGCCTGTTGTTCTTGCCATTTAGACTATCCTCCTTCCAGTGATTATATTTTTGCCTGTTTTGACTACTTGATTGTGATGAATAGGTTTATCTGACCCTTTCACAATGAGAAAAGGCTGCAGTTTTGTATGCCAGCTTTCAGTCAGCATTGGATTGCAGTGGAAAAGCTGAAGGTTCTCTTTTCAATAAATAAGTCAGATGGAACCATTTGCCACTAGCAGCGAGAAGACCAAATCTAGACTGATTTCAATATTTGACAGAAAACTGGTAAAGAAGCCACTCATCTCTTACAAAGTTACACATCTTCAGCAGCTTTCCAGTTGAATCACCTGGTGGATTTTACCTTTAAGTACTACAGTAACATAAAAATTGGCCACCAGTAGACCACCTACCCACCCTGAACCTATTAGCCTGAAATTTTGCATGTTTTATCTACTTTTTGAAATTTGCATGCAGGGTAAATATGCATGTATAAACAGATAGATAGAACTTAGCTTTTCAGAGATCAGCTTAATATGTGTTGGCATATGTGAGGGTGAGGATGTGTGTGTTAGGGTAAGAAGCTTGAAAATAGTAGCTGTGTGTAAGAACAGCCTTGGGTGAAAGGGGTCTGTCTCAAACATTTGTGAGGTCAAACTCTTGATCTTCACAGCTGGCTTTAAGGAATCATTGTAATAGCTTCCCATCAGCCAATTAACCTAAGTCCAGGAAGAATCCCCTTTCTTCATTGCCAAGTAATCTACCTTTAGTACTGCCTGCTGGCTGGTGACTGTGGAAGGATTTTTGAAAAGCTCCTTCCAGGTTTAAAGGATTGGATTCTCTGTTACTGTAGATAATACTTAACACATATAAGAAGATAATGTTTGTAAACATCAAGGCCTGTGCTGCCTGATAAATAATTCTACTGAAATAGTAAAGGACTGTTCAAGGATTGCTGTAAATGTCAGCATCTTTCCTCTCACGACATTCCTCAAATTGACTTTTGTTCACAGGAGAAATCACAAATGCCACTATATTTAAAGATGGTATGAACCATTTTAATAATAATAATTTAAAATTCATTCCATCAGGAAAAAAAACAGAATTTTGTAAGCAAGCAAGCAAATAAACAAACAAACAAAGTATATAGGAAGTAGATCATTTCATTCACATAAAAGTCAAGGTCATATGTTTCAAAACACACTCACTGTTAAACCTGCAACGTTTACAGCCCTTGTAGCTTTGTGTTGGTGGTCAAACTGAAACTATAAACTAAATATGAAAAATACACAGTTGTCTAGGTCATTTCACTTGCCAGGATTTAGAGAAAGTATAATGGAAGCAATAAACGCAAGCTCTTATTCTTTCTAAATCATGGTTTTTATAGCCTGCCAACATTTGGCCACTTACAGAGTAAGTTTATTTGGGGTGATGTCTACAGCCTTTGCTTCTGTCACATTCCTATCTCAATAAATACATCCATTCTTAAATTAATATATGGCTCCCCTTAAACTCTTTGTAACACTATATCCATCAAATAGATTGAATAAGTAAGTTAAATGACAAAAACTCTTAGTGTTTTTGGTTTTCTTTTTGGTCTAGGTACAAACATAATTTTCTGTAGCCTTAGATTACATTCATGCAACCCTTTAAACATATTTACTGACTCTACTTCTCTGGGCAGTGAAGCTTGGCTATCTTTGCAAGGCACAATGAGTTAAAAGGTCATGTGAATGCGCCTGTTGAGCATAATTGTGTGTGCGCAAGTGTATGTCGTTTTTAATAGCACAAAATCTGCCAAAATCAATTCATTCTAAATTTGGGGATGATAAAGCCTATTGTTTAGAGGAAACATTCAAGACACATCATCAGACACCAGATGGTAGCACAGCCTGCTGTCAGTTTCAAAATTCCTAGCCAGCGCTTGACACAAAGTAGCATGGTGAGATTAGCATGCCTTATTCATTGGGTAGGAATACTGACAACTTTTTTTAAAAAGTAGTTTTTAAATGCTGTTTTAATTTAAAATGCAAATTAATGTCGTCGTCCCCCAAATTGTAAAATAAAGTTTTTCCAACATCAACACCTTTTGAAAAGTTGCAAATTTAGTTGTTAACAGACAGAGCTTAAACTTGGACGCATCATACGGATATGCAAAACGTTCACTTTCATAGATTTATTTCCAGTTACCCACATGCGGAAGGAGCAACTATAGCAGTTAAACTCTGCCAAAGTTTAAATCTGTGTGCATATCTGAATCATTATTGTACATACATGCTTTGTGGGGAATTCTTTGTAGCAACTGGATGTGGTTAATATTTCAGCATGTCCAGTTGAGAAAGAAACAAGCACAGAAAATTTTACTATTGCATGAGAACTTGTTCATCCAGTTATCATACTGGCAGAGCCAAACCATGCTTCAGGATTTGAAGTGGAATTGAAACATGTCCTCTCTGAAGCCCACAGGCGGATGCAAAGGGTTGCATGTTACTTACGAAGTTTGGATAACACTGCTTCCCTCAAATTTCTATTGTAAATTCTGGTTATTTGGGGTTTAAACATTTAGCTTAGTATAATACGGCATGTTGTTGTTGTTTAGTCGTTCAGTCATGTCCAACTCTTCGTGACCCCATTGACCAGAGCACGCCAGGCACTCCTGTCTTCCACCGCCTCCCGCAGTTTGGTCAGGCTCATGTTTGTAGCTTCAAGAACACTGTCCAACCATCTCGTCCTCTGTCGTCCCCTTCTCCTTGTGCCCTCAATCTTTCCCAACATCAGGGTCTTTTCCAGGGAGTCTTCTCTTCTCATGAAGTGGCCAAAGTATTGGAGCCTCAGCTTCAGGATCTGTCCTTCCAGTGAGCACTCAGGGCTGATTTCCTTCAGAATGGATAGGTTTGATCTTCTTGCAGTCCGTGGGACTCTCAAGAGTCTCCTCCACCAGAATAATTCAAAAGCATCAATTCTTTGGCAATCAGCCTTCTTTATGGTCCAGCTCTCACTTCCATACATCACTACTGGGAAAACCATAGCTTTTACTATACGGACCTTTGTCGGCAAGGTGATGGCAGCATAATACATTTCAGATCCAGACCAAGAATATGGCATTGTATTATCATTAGCATTGTAAAACAACTTACTTTAAGAAGATGCTTTTCATTAAATTAAATTGGTTCATTAATGTAAACTAATTCATTGGAATTCAATTTTGCAATGGCAATTTTGCTAGTGTGTTTTTGTATAAACTTCTATGGGACCAGAAAAACAGCAGATTTTGTAGCAAAAAGTTAGTCATCTCTAGAAATACTATTATTATTTAATAGTATTATTTAATAGTATAATTTTGCAATAATGAAAGGAAAGTGAGCCAAAATATATTTTTTCTAGAATATCATGTAGGCCAAATGGTAGAAATGCATGTTTCTGTATACAAGAGAGATCTAAATTGATCCTGGAAGGTAGCTGTGTATGTGTGTGTGTTTAACTCTGTTGCTTGTTAAAATGTCATATGTTTTCCTTGGGGAAAGAAAGAAAAATGGCTTCTAGGGATAAATATATTAGCAACCTTGAAGTAATTGTGTGCATGGACAAGTTAGATGGCTCATCTGAGTTTGTTTTAAAAAGGAAACAATATATTAAAGTAATGTAATATGGAGGTGGCAAGTAACAGGATTGCAAAAGTGCATTTATTTTATTTATTTTTTTGCTTTGAGATGGCATAGACTGTATGAAAGAAAGAAAAAAGTACTCTCAACCCTTTCCCATCTTGGCTTAGAAGATCAATGGATGGGCCCAGTTAGTGGTGCAGAGGCTTCCATGTGGCAGGGAATTGTGTTGTCTGCCTTGAAGGGGAGAGTGGTACATCTTCTCAAGAAGACCTCCCTAACACTCAGAAGTGTGTGACAACTACTGTCCACACTCTGGAATTGTACTGCTGATCCTGCCAGATGTTGCATAAACCCACCCAAACATCCAAACACTAAGTATGAACATCTGTAAAAGGAACTCGAAATGCACAGATCCTCTACAGCAGGGGTAGTCAACATGATGCCTTTTGATAGACTACAACTCTCATCACCCCTGACCATTAGCCATGCTGACTGCAGCTGGTGGGACTTGTAATCCAACATCTGGAGGGCAGGATGTTGCTTTCCCTGCTTTACAGGACCTGAAATCCTGCACAGTCTCATTTGACATTTTGAACTACAAACAACTTCTAGAGGAAATAGCACTAAGTTTGTATTCCAGCAGAGCATTATGAACTGCACAGATTCATACACCAAACTAGGTAATTACAGTTTCTGGTGGCATCATTGTCTACAAGTTAAGGACTGAGGTACTAATGTTTCAACAATCAAGATATTCTCATACATTCTGTGAAAATGTTGTAAACCAGTCTTTTCTCAGCAGTGCTACATAGAGTTATATCGTGCTATTTCAAACTTGCAGATTGTAGCATTTTACAGGGATATCACATTTACGTCTAAGTGCTCTCTCTCTCTTTGAAGGAGTTTATCAGTAATATTGTAAACAGCTCTCTGGGGACTTCATTTTTATTTTCCTCCTTTGGAAAATAATAGGAAGCGATCATCTTTTTCCACCAAGCGGCACTGTATTAAGCATCAAGTTCAGCAGTCCCCTTGGGGAACTGTTGAATGAGTTGCCTTTATGGCTGGTTTAGAGATTGAAAAACCAGTTGCCAAAATTAGTGTGTCTATATATTGGCATGTGGTTACACGTAGTTATGGTAAAATGCATTTCATATGTCTAAGGCTCCTTGGATGCAATTGCTTTCATGGGATAGTTTATGGACCCAGCAGCAAGGTCATTTAAAAAGAATCAGCAGCACTTAGTGCTGAATGCCAAAAGAAAATAAAACTTTGAATACACCAAGCATTTATCTAATGAAGTAAATAAGCGTGTTTGCATGAATAAGTTATTGCTCTGTCTCCTTGTTAATCTGTTTGACAGCAGGAAACCAAGGTGATGTATTAGTGCTGTAGTTCTCCTTCTGTTTTAATGTCATGTACTAATCCCCTTTGTATCAGATCAGAAACGTTTGACACAGTATTTTCTGATAACTTCATTTCTCTTATGGTCACTAGTAAATTTGTATGAAAGGCTATAATAATTTAATTGAACACAGGTGCTTATAGAATAACCCCAGGTGGAGACTTTTGATTGATTTATTTTTTTAACCAAAAGCTTCATTGGAGAAATGAACAATGGAATCTAACATTTCATTCAGTTTATCTATGGCAAGAAGTATGAGGGTCTGAGTTCTGTTCAGATGTGTTTTAACTCCTTTACCACAAAGTATTTGGCAAGCATTTCCCCCTCACACTTTTGTGGTCAATTTTGTGGTCTTTTTGGCAAACAATTTCTTTCAGACTTTGTGGTCAGTTACCTTAAATATTTATTGGAACACTGGACAAGATCAAAGTCTAGCTGGATCTCATTAGAATGTGTTTATAAATAATTGACTCAATGAATTTCCCCAAAGACAGGGATGGGGCACTTGCAGCCTTCAGGCCAAAATAGCCCTTGTGGGGGTCTTAATTTGGCCTGTGAGGCTGTTTTCCTGAGCCACCAATATAACATGTAGACTATATAAAGTGTGGAGTGGGACAGGTAAAGGATTGATTGGAGGCCTGATTCTTCCAGTTATTCACCTGCAAATAGGGTTTGCATTTGACACTTTTAAAATCTGGTGCCAAACAGAAGCACTCCTGTGATCAACTCCACTCAGGAGGAATGATTAGAGGTCCCAAGTGGAGCCAAATTGCACAACAGATGTTTTTTATTTATTTTTCCTTTTAAGACTGACTTGAATTCAGGCCAACCTGCAAAAGGAAACACTTTACATGATGTCATATTGTAACCATGGGATTGGCAGGTGGGTGGTGTTAAACCAGCACAGGACCTTCTTGGGAGTGCCCTGTTTGTGGAAAGCTCTCCCTGATGAAGTGTTATCTGTCTTCCTCATTATTAACATTTATGAAGAACTAAACAACATCTCTGTTTACCTGGACATCTGATGACTGAAAGACACTGTTCCTGGCAACCTTGAAATTATTAATTGTTAGGGTATGTGACTGTTTTACATAGTTTTATGAATTCCTAATGTTTTCAAAGGTTTTATTTATTTATTTATTTTAAACAGTTTTGCTTTATATTTAATAGTATTTTAATCGGTTTGGTGTCTGTTGGCCTGGGCATCTTTGCGAGGGAGGGTAGGATATAAATTTAACTAACTAACTAACTAACTAACTAACTAACTAACTAACTAACTAACCAACCCAGGCTCTTTTTGTGCAGGTTTCCTCTGCATCTGAGGGGCCGCTTCCTAAGTCCCTTACTGACCCTCTTCATAGTCCCGCAAAGGTTGTCCCTCTGATGCTCATACAGTGCTGAGGCTGACCTTATATTCTCTGTTCAGCAGGATTCTCTAGTCAGTCATCATATTTATGCTGGAATGTGACCTATAATTATGGTCCAGTCGGTTTTAATGGATTGTCAACTCAATGACCAATCATAAACTGGCTATTTAGCAGTAGGATCTAAATACATAAAAATGGAAGTCTTGCATGGTGCATCACTATCTCTTACATAATAGTAAGGAACTCTGGCAGGCTATCACCTCAACAAAGGAAAATAGTCTAGTTTATATTTTAATATTAGTTGGATCCAGGGGTTAGAAGGTTTTCACATGCAGCCTACTCCCATAACTCCCCCCCCCAAAAAAAACCCCTTCATAACAGTAAGGCTCCATATAATTGTAATGAAGCATAACTACATAGCATAACTATGTAGGAAAAATACCACACCTTCTGAGTCAGAGATCTGATGAAGATACACAGAACGTATTTCCCATTCAGGCTGAAAATGAATAAATGAATGTCATTAGGATGGTGCACATTATACCAGGGTTTCTACTCAGTAGTTTCTAAAAGTAAATAGATATTTCACATAGGTATCAGGGGAAATCCCAACGGTCTGTAAAAAGGTGAGTTTGGAAAGGTATTAACTGCATTGTCTCAAAACCTTGCAGCTTCTTATTTTTGTGCAAAGGAAGGCATCCCATAGGAACTGCCCTTCAGATTGAAAACAAGACTTATATGTTTAGGACCCCAGTAGTGATGGAGCTGCAAAAGAGTGTTGGCCCTGGGGAATGTGTGCTTCATACTCTCAAACTTCAGAGACCACAGTAACTTTTAAATTGCATCCTATTTGTTATTTCTACACTGCAAACTGATATGTGTGTTTCAAAGTAATGGTAATTTGCTCATTCTTAGCAAGTGTTGATCTTTTGAATTGTAATAATATTTATTTATTGATAGATTTGATTTCTTACCTGCCCTTCACCATGAAATCCTAGGGCAGGTAACAACAATAACACGTACAATTATAAAACAAATACAACTGTTAAAACCATAACACACGGAAAGTGTAAAAACAATAAAAAACAGTTTTATATATAAAATAACACCAAATCCACACACACACGATGCAAAGAAAATGATTCCATATATAAATGAATCAAAAAATTCCAATACAGATGCAGACTGGGGTCTCCACTTAAAAGCCTTATTGAAAGAAGAAAGGGGGGGGGAAACACAACAGAGAACGAAAACCCAATTACAGAATGCAAGGACTTTCCTAAAGGTAGGTGCCAGCACACTAACACCTCAGTTCTTATACAATAAAGAACAGACCTCCCATACATCTTCTGCAGAGCATAGTAATTGATTAGGTATATAAGGGTACATAATGATCATTCAGATATCAAATTCCCAAGCTGTACTTGTCTCAGTGGCTAATTGGCAGTCAGCTCAATTCTTTCAGCAGCGGTGTAACATGATGGTGATCAGTGCTTTTTTCTAGAAAAAGAGGTGCAGGAACTCACCCCCTAAGTTGTTGAGCTTTTTTTGTTTGTTGTTGAGCACTGCCAAAAGCCTCCTCCTATGAGCACCATTCCAGCAGCAACATTAAAAGATGGTAGAACGCACCAAGGAGGTGCTGGAACTCACCATGGAGGTGCCGAAGCTTAGTTTCGGTGAGTTCCAGATGAAAAAGAAAGCCTTAGTGGTGATAGTCTGCTCTGGTGAGGTTACCCACACATGGATGACAGTGGTCAGGCAATCTTGGTCCAGAAAAAGCTGTAGATGTCCAACTAAGACACTCCTAGCTGCTGAGGTCACCGGGCCTTTAGTGACTAAGATGGATCTAGACTATGAACATGGTCCCTTAGAGGGAGTATGATCCTGCTGAAAGCAACATGCTATTTTCACACATCAAGCTAAAGGTTGTTTTGCCATTCCACACAAAAGTGTGTAATGCCTACATTGTGTAGAAAGTATGTTTAATATAAAATATACTCCCTTCCCTTTTCTGTCCTCTCTTAACAACTTTCACACGGGGACACAAATAGTTCCAGGGAGATTCTGAGTATTTCTTAGTGGCATGTGATGGAGTATCATTAAATTGTTACTGTTCCTTCTTATAGCAAACTCACATAGTGAGTGTCAGTAGGATTTTAGCTAAACTGGGATCACAGAGAAACTAGAGGGAGGTATCAGAATGCTTGGGGGAACTCCAAGGTGCACAATTTATACTTTTCTTTCTTTCTTAAAGAAAACAATCTTTATAACACCTAAAAAGAGTCCAAAGAGGACCAAGTAGCCATAGAAGTCAGAGAAGTCAGAGAAACACAGAACTAGATGAAGCGAGGAAGAGTGGCAGACACTGCTTAGAGGACGGATGCAGGTCCCACTTTCACTGATAGTTTTAGCATAGAATATGTTCTATGCAAGCCTAATTTGCTTGATTGTTGTGTCTTTAAAGGTGTTGTTTGGTCTACATATTGCTTGAAGTGCTGTTGGCAAGATCAGAAGATGGCTTTTTCAGTTTTGTTATCCACTCTTTGGAACTCTTTGCAAAGAGTGTTTGACCACTGCTCCTCTGGTGGCATTTTGGTGTCTCTTGAAATCTTCTTTGTCCAGACAGGCCTTTGATTTGAATGTTGATTGATTTTCCTGGTTATCTTCAGTTTCTAGATCTTGTTGCCATTTTATTTGCATTTGTTTGCTTATATCTTGGTATGTTTTATTATTTTAATTTTAATATTCTTTGCTAGGTAGGGTTTATTTTCTTTTTGTTTGGTTGTAAGTCGCTTTGGGTTGCCCTTGCCCTTGGCAAGATAAAGTGACTGACAAATTGTAATGGTTCTAGGGGTTGCTCGTGCGTAAATCGTTGCCACACCTGGCTGGGTTGCCTGGGTGAACCCTTTCTGTCCGGACAGCCACTCGCCCGTGGCTGTCTCAATCGCTGGCAGAATCCGTCAGTGGGCGTTTCTTGAACTTCTTCCAGCAAAGAAGCTCTTTGACGCCTAGTCTCCGCCTAGTCTCCCTGCGTGGAAGACTTCTGCACAGGGAGGGTGTGGGCAGCAGAGGACCCATGCTCTCCCCGCTGGTCCCCGGCGAGGAGTCGTGGAGCCTCCTCGCCAATTCCCCCATCTGCCCCCCTTCTACACTGGTGCTACGCTGATTTCCTTCCCCAGAAGATGTGCTGCTTCTCTCCCTCCCGGGACGATCTCCGGAACCCCTCTGGAGCCCTCCCTCTCCCTCAGGCTCCGATGGCAATTCCCTGACACAAATTTAATAAGTAAAATAAAATAATGCTGACTGTGCCTGGTTCAAGGATCAGGCTTTCTGTTCGTAAAGGTAAAGGGACCCCTGACCGTTAGGTCCAGTCACAGATGACTCTGTGGTTGTGGCACTCATCTCGCTTTATTGGCCGAGGGAACTGGCGTACAGCTTCCGGGTCAGCTTTCTGTTCATACCTGAGCATAAATCTGAACAAATTCAGATTCGGCAATCTTGTGTCTCATCCTCCAAGGGAGGAAAGCTAAAATCAAAACATGGAAACTTCATTATTATCTGTTCATTTCTGACTGGTTTCACATGACTTTATTCATGGAATAAATACACTCTGTCTACAATACCAGTAACTAACTTAGTTGGTCTCTAAGGTGCTACTGGAAGGAATTTCTTTTTATTATTTTATTTTATTTTATTTATTTTGTTTTGTTTCGACTATGCCAAACCTACCTGTAATTAGAGATTGTTTGAATATATAGCATTAGCATACTTGGGGCTGCTGTTGATAAAACACACTTAATCCCTCATTATTGCCACTTCTCTAAAACAGTTTGCTGCCACAAAAACATACTGCATAACTGAAGGGATGCTTTTATCTGTAAATTCTGGATTTACTGGAAGGAGGAAATGTTTTGGCAGGGAAAGCTGGTAAACAGGCTGTGAAAGCCTTCCTTGCTCATTTTTGGTTCCCAATGCTGCTGCTCCTGTCATCTCCTCTGAAGGTGGAGGAATTTGTGCTGATTGAAACCCTGTTGCAGCATGGAAGATGCTCTCACAATCTGTGAGTCTAATTTGCCTGATTCCGGCACCTGGCATTTTTTAATTCCACTGAGAAGATTGCAGCCTGTTTTCCTCCAGCTGGTTATGTGTGTCCCACTCCCCCTCCTCAAGTTTTCATAATGGTTCAGTTTTCTATATTAATAAATAATTAAAATTCAAATAAATTCATATTATAAAATGCAGCCAATGGCCACTAATATTTCAGTGTCTGCTAGAGGAAACAATACCTTAATTTCAAACAATAAGCATAGCATTACTTGTAGCAATACCAGAGCTCTAAATTTAGCATTCACAATTTGTGAACAGCAATTGTCAATATGGCCAAAACATGTATATTCAAAGTTCCCTCTCCTCTCAGTTTCACTCATTTGTATCTGCCCTCCACAGTAATATATATTTATTTACTTATTTATTACATCTATATCCCACCTTTTCTTCAAGGTCACATACAAATTTCTCCCCTCTCCATTTTTATCCTCAAAAGTACCATGTGAGGCAAGTTAGCTGAAATATGGGGTGACTGGCCCATGGTCACCCAGTGAGCTTCATGACCAAGTAGGGATTTGAACCCTGGTCTCCCAGGTCCTAGTTTAGCACTCTAACCACTATACCACACTGCTTTTCAACTACCATTGATTATTGTAGAGGAGCCTCTTAATTAGACTGTGCTACTGACAGGAGTGCAGCATGCATGGCCCTAGCACTGATTGTGGGTGCCTGGCCCTTCATGGGGAATTTTGTGAGTGTTCAGGCCCCAGGGAGTTGGCACATATGTCTACTGAGCTGTCTTTTATGCATACTAGAGAGAATCAGCACCCCAAAATGTTCTTGTTTCTCCCACTGCTGCAGCCTTGGATTCAAACAGAAACCAAACATTGTGCTCTGCCTCGCTGGCTTTCTAGCTTTGCTACTTTACTTCTAGGTTACATCACAGCCAAGCTCAACTCTCAAACTCTGGCTTTGTCCTTCTAACTATCCAAGAGTTCAAGGAGGGGCCCCACCTATTTGCCCTCTGGCCCAAAGACCCCTTGATTATCTTAATGGCCCAAGCATTTCCTCACCAGGAAGCTGGTCTGGCTTATATTTTAACACTTGCAGGATCCAGGGATTCAGGAAGCTTGCTTAAATCCTAACAGTTGCTGAATCCAGGAATAAGAAAGATCTGGCACCCAGAAACTCATAATAATACATTTTAACTGTGCCAAGTCTCTGGGAAAAGAAATACCCTCCTACCCTGAGAGCTCACTTGGCAGAAGTATTAGAGTTACTTCCTCTGGGAGTGTAAACGGAATATGAACTATAGTTCCATATGGTCAGAGTGCTGTACAGACAAAGAAAAAGTGTAAATGCCACTAAAGTAGAACAGAAAATGTTTTTTTGGCGGGTGAATAAATGCTGAAGCCACAAGTTGAAGCATGAGACATTTTGGAATGAACAGCACTGATCCAGTGATAACACTTTCTCAGTGTGATTTCTGTAAAAGGATTTGATTGGCATAAAGGCAATGTCTTCATCAGATATTTTCTAGTGGAACCAAATGGTATTTGCACACAGTGAGTTTAATCCTAGTGGAGCAGATAGGATGTCCATCAGCATCATTAAGGATGTTGAGTAGGAAGGTCTGTTGGAACATCTTTTTTTTTTTAATAAGATGTATTGCCTTATCAAAAAAATAAAAATAAAAATACTACTTAGAATTTAAACACCCTTGGAGATGGGAACAAGCATTTAGCATCATAAACCCCAGGAAGCTATCAAGCTAATTATAATTTCTTAGCTCTAATCCATCTGGCTAGCATTTAGACCATAGTGTTCTGTGAGATGTGTGCTATAGCTGCTGTTCATGCAATTACGTAAGGGGTTTCGAGCCATTTCTGGTTGTTAGCTTGCACTGATTGGTGTGTGTGTGTGTGTGTGTGTGTGTGTGTGTGTGTGTGTGTAGCTCTCCAACACAATAAGCTTCATCACAGTACAGGGATGAAGAACGTTTGCTCCTCTAGATGTTTCTGAACTTCCATCAGCCCCAGCTGGCATGACCAGTTGTCAGGGATGATAGGAGTTATAATCCAACAAGGTCTGGAATTGCTCCAATACTTTGGCCACCTCATGAGAAGAGAAGACTCCCTGGAAAAGACCCTGATGTTTGGAAAGATTGAGGGCACAAGGAGAAGGGGACTACAGAGGACGAGATGGTTGGACAGTGTTCTCGAAGCTACCAGCATGTTTGACCAAACTGCGGGAGGCAGTGGAAGACAGGAGTGCCTGGCGTGCTCTGGTCTATGGGGTCACGAAGAGTCGGACATGACTAAATGACTAAACAACAACAATGTCTTGAAGGCCATGGGCTTCCCATCTCTGACACAGGGTGTCATCTTGCATTGTGGTCAGTTATTCAGAAGGTTACTGGGTTATCCCACTCCTGTGAAATGGCAGCTCCTGCTGTGTCCCCTTTGACTGACCAACTATTTCAGAGTCAAGTTATTGCTCAGCCTTTGTACCAAATTGTATGCCTTTCTTCATGACTATTAAAGTGGTGGAATACTCCATTAAATGTGTAGTGCGGATGGGGCCTTAGGCTTCAGTTTGCTTATAGCAGTGTCCCATGGAGAGTGAAGCCATGGAATATCCACACTTTCCATCTTCCTCAGTGCACATGAAGTGTAGAGCACAAAATATCATTGGTGGGGAATTACCCCACCCACTACCTTTAGGAACACAATAAGAAATTGTTACACGGTAGAGACAATGAGGAACATCATAGAAGGGGGTGTTTCTAGGATCAAGGTGAAACTTTCATACTCCTTTGTTATTTTTTGCCATTGACAGATGTTTTTACACTTGAAATATTGAAATGCGATTTTGTATGTTGTTATTAATTGTTTTTATGATTTCTCTTATTATGAAATTGTTCTTTAACTTGTTGATTTTGTTACAATAGTGCTTTGTTGTAAGCTGCTCTGAGTTCAAGTTTGTGTGTGTGTGTGTGTGTGTGTGTGTGTGTGTGTGTGCAGCAACATACCAATATAATGAAAAGGTGAGTTTGCCATGCTCCCATTTTTGCACTTCAAACGTAAACCCCAAATTCAGGAGAAGAAGAGAAAACCAGAAATCTGTGGCTAATACTACAATGGCTGGGACCAACCCTGTTGGCAAGCTACAGGTAGCAGGGTTACTGCAGGCTAAGTACCATCTGCTGTGTAAACTGTGGGGATGGGGTGGTACTAAATGAGTGCTTCCAGTTACTTGAAAAAATAACCAGTACAGATATACTTCTGTCTTACCCCAAGCCACATCCATCCACCATTTAGGTGAACGTCCAGACTCAAATTCTCTGTGTCTTAATTTCCTTCTGAAATGAAAAGCATGCTTGCTTTACCCAGTTGTTGAGGATTTATTAGCAAAATTTCCATGAACAGACAAAAATCTTTGTAAAGGTTTATTTCCATTCTTGCTCCTAACAAAGCAATAGATGGATAGAATCAGCTAGTGGCCTGGCATATTGAAAGTTTTCATGATGCTTTCTTTCACTTGGGGAAAACTGAATTTTATTTACAACCTGTTTTGTTTTCTTCCATTCTGCTCTGATCGTTTTGTGGAATGTTCCCGACTTCCATTTATGTTCAAGCAGGTATATTACAGAGGCTTATGGCTAGCAATCTGTGATAGGAATTAAACATTCATGGGAATGAAAGATTAACAGCACTGACTAGAGGCAGGTACAGAAAAGGGATGGCACTATTCAGTCTCGCTCAGCTGGGTCAGCAAGCACAATCCTCCTCATTTCTGACCCACAATAACCCTGATATGCCAGCCAGAGGCCTCTCTTGAGCAAGTCTGGGAAATTATATTACAAGAGAGGAGAGCAGCTAGAAAAAAAATCACGTATTAGCCTCTCAGAAATGACATCAAAAACCTTGTTGACACTGAGGGCGAAGTGAAGCCATGACTCATCTTCACCAGAGATATATGAAATAACTTTCCCTGAATGCATTTCTATTTCTTGCCCAAATCTGTACTTCCTGTAAAATGGATCTCCAGAATTACAGCGCAATAGAAGGGTGGGGAGGATTGTCCACTTTTCTCGGTAAAGTTTAAAATAAAGTCTTCCCTTTGTTTTCAATTGTCATATTGATTTGAAGAACTCTAGAGGGGGCACAGATTCCCCACCTCTGGCGTGGACCATCATCTGTTCCATGGCCACTTGACTGTCAGCTAGTTATCGGGTGATCCCATTCTTTCATTTTAAATGGTCATATTGATTTGAACTACTTTTCTTGTTGCTAGTATTCAGCTAGACTCACTGAAGCTCCATTAACCTTAGTTACAGTTTGCTCAGTATTTTGTCACGAAGTTGTCTACACATCACCTGCCTCTCTCTCTCTTTTATTTCTGGTCTCAGAGCACTTGTTTACTTTACACATAAATCAAACCCCATAGAGTATGATTGCTGTTAAACATGTCGGCGTACACTTGTGACTTGTTTTCTAGGAATCAATTATTTCCCTTCCAATGGGTGTATTTGCAACCAAATATAACCATTTATTTATGACAGTGCTTCATACACAATTTGAGAATTTGCATGTTAAAGATGAGTAATGGAACCCACTCCCAGGTAAGAGAACATAGGATTGCAGCCCATGAACACTTATCTGGGAATAAGTCCCCAGAACTCAGTGTAAGCTACTTTCCAGTAGACATGCACAAGGTTGTGCTGTTAGGCACTTGAATGCAGATTAAAGGCAGATGTGAATGCAGAATAATGGCAGCATTCCATACATATCCAATAGTTGGAAAGGTTGCCTATTCTTGATGGAGTTACATTCCTCCTGAAGGAACAGGTGGGCAGGAATACCTATCCCAGCTTCCGCTGTTCATGAACCAGGATAGTTGAGATACACTAGTACATGCTCTGGTAACCTCATGCTTAAAGTTTTGTTATGTGCTCTCTGTGGGACTCCACTTGAAGCCAGACTGGAAGCTGCAGCTAGTGCATATTGAGGCTGTCAGGTTACTTACTGGTGTCACAAAATAGGGTTGCATTTCCATAACTCCTAAGGAGCCCAACCAGATTCCTGTTTGTTAAGAGGCCCTCTTTAAAGTGCTGACCTTGATGTAAAAAGCTGTATATGGTTTAGGACCCAAATATCTGAAGGATTGTTTTTCCCATTATCAACTGTTCTGGGTCTAAATATCTGTGGAGGGCCCCTGCTTATGGCTCCGTCAATGATTGTGATTCATTGTGTGGTAATGTGGATCATGGCCTTCTCAGTTGTGGCCCCCTGGTTGTGGACCTTCCTCATTGTAGATATAGCTGTTTCCCACAATTCCTACACCAAGTAAAGTTTGTGGGTTTTTTATTTAGACTTTTAAAATGGCTGAAGTAAAGAACTGTTTTTTTCCTGTTGCTGGATTGTTCTTTATGATAGCTATTAGTTTTATGATTATTAGTTATTAGTTTTGTGATTTTTCTATATGGCTATATTGTATGTTATCTATCTACCATACTGGGTACCTTTAGGCTGAAGGATGAGATGCAAATTAATTAATTAATAATAATCAGAAATAAAGTGCATTGAGTTCAACAGACTAACTCCCAGGTAAGTAAGTGTAGTTGGGATTGTAGCCTAAATTTGCACACAGGATTTGTATCATAGCCATTTGCTTCCATCTAGCATATTTAGTATTTAAATGAAAATGCAATTCTCACAGATTTTGCTGCATCCATAGTGCATTAATTGGCAGTGCACCTTCTTGACCTGAAAGGAACACAGAGTGTTCTGCCTTAGGCAGGCAAATTATACAGTCAGGTTTTGCAGTGACATGGAGCTGATGAGCAGCTCTTTCAAATGAGTTCAGTAGAAAGTCATTGAATTACAATATGCTTAACTAATAAAGTCCACATTAGTTAGTGTAGTATTCGTATGCCCTTAAAAATGCAGAGCTAATCCCATCATTAAACTCCTTGTTGGACAGTATTTCTCTATTATATGCATGTTCAGGTTTAAACCTTTCCACATCACTTCTAAGACACTGTAATTTGAGGAATCATTATTAATCTACTATTTTAATTAGCTAAATGGAGGCTTCAACAAATTAAGGAAATTAGAGATAAAACATAAGGTTTTGGTTTTGGGTTTTTTGGGGGTTTTTTTGTTTAAAAAAGACCTGTAGGAGCAGAGATAATTCGATCATGACCCACTACAGTATAAAAACTTTCAGGGCGCCAATGAATGTAGTTTCTTGGCTAAAAATATAAGTTTATCTGAAAACCCTACTAACGGTCACTCGTTTCAACCCTGTTCCTTGCTCTCTAGCAGCCCATTACAAATGGAAACAGTGGACACCTGGCACCCCCTTAGATTTGATGTTCTTTATTTGTACAGTGCAGAATAAGCAAGTTGTTGAAAAGAGGGTTGTCTGAATCATCCTTTGAGGAATAGTTTAGACAACCATCCAAAGGTGATGATATTGGTCGGTGTCAGGGGTTCAGAGACAGAGGCACAGGTGAGGGGGGAGACGGAGAGCGATGGGGAAGAATCCCAGGACAGTGAGGAAGAGGATGACAATGACTTGAGGTCTTCCATGAGTCTCTCAAGTGAATTGGAGGATTCCCAGAAGGGGGCGCCCCTAGTCAGGCCAAGGGGGGTCACAGGGGGGACCTGCCAGGAGCAGGGAAGCAGCAGGGAAACCCCGAGTGGGAGTGGGAGATCGGGGCCGGCTTCCCAGCAGGAACGAAGTGAAGAGAGAGGAGTTCCCAGTGTGACACACGGAGCGGAGCAGGAAGGAGACAGGGGAAGGAGATCGGGGCAGGACGTCCTGCCGGAGGAGGCGGAGAGTAGTACAGGGAGTAGTGTAAGTGTCAAGAGGAAGGTCAGGGGTAGCGAATGCGCGCCAAGTTCAAATGTGGAGGCGCGCGGAAATGGAGAAAGCCCGGAGGAGGAGCCTGGCCCCAAAGCACGAAGGAGGGGGGAACAGGCATCTGAGGAATCCGCTTCAGGAGAGAGCAGGAGGGAAGGAACCCAGGGGGGCAGAAAGACCCTGCGGAAAAGGAAAGACAGGAAGAGGTGGACTAGCACAAGCCTCTTAAGCTGGTGTAGGGGCGGGACCGATTCAGAGGGGACTTCAAACCTCTAGGCTAAGAGACGCGGGGCTGCGCGCCTCGGTTGTGGAACCAATAATGAACTGCAATAAACATCCTTGTATATAAGAAGAACCTGGCGTTGGTCTTTTGTGAGCTGAGGCCTGAGGCAGCCCTGACAGTCGGATAAAAAATTTTTTTACCTGAAGTGAAGTACTCAGGTAAATTAGTTCGGAGCTCAGTATCCAAACTGGTTTCTGAGTTTTTGGTTGGAATTGAGTCTGCTGAAACCATAACTGTTTAGGGAAGTACAAAGGCTATAGTCTGCAAATGTCTGACTTTGTTACATTTTTCCATAATATGGCTAGCCTCCTGCTGCGCTAATTACATATTTTAGCCAGAATGGCTGTTAAATTTATCTGTGCAAAGAAGATAGGTGGAAATGAGTTTTCTCTTGCTACCTGTGATTTATATTTCTAGTTGCTATGGTGTCCGGGAATACCTGAATATTTTTGAAGAGGCTATCCCTTTGTAAGCCTTGATGGGTATTTTCCTTTCATACTATTTATTTTAAACGTGATTTGGCACAATGTTGCTTTGGGATGAGGGAGTCCTGAGTATGTAGGAGGGATTATTTTTAAGCTATTATTTTTATTACCTTCATCCAGCCTTGAAAGTATTGAGAAAATTAAAGATAAAACTAGAATGTTAATAACTATACCACCCAAAATAATTTCTGAAAAGAACCAAGCAAAAGGATGGAGCAGTTTAAAGTTGTTTTGGCAATTATTTATTTCATATTTAAACATGAAAGCTATGAGAACTTTGTAGACTGAGTAACAATACAGAATAAGGCTGCTGTCCTAACTCTGCTACTTGGGGGTAAGCCCCATTCAGTTGAATAAGACATGTTTAGGATTCGACAACTCTCTCTCTCTCTCTCTCTCTCTCTCTCTCTCTCTCTCTCTCTCTCTCTCTCTGTGTGTGTGTGTGCACATGCACGCGTGTGTGTGCGTGTATATCTTTAGGCACTATGCAAAAAACTTTCCTCTATAACCATTCCTTTGGCCTTTAACTATCTGTGGCCTTTGAGAAGTAAGTGGGGTGTTTTTAGTTATTTCTTTTTCCTCTTTGTTTTAATATATCTTTGTGTGTTTTGTCTGTTTGTTTGTAAGTTGCTTTGGTTCCCTTGGGCGGCATAAAGTGACTAACAAACAACAACAACTACAACAACATTCTTAGTAAGGGATAAGGATTAATAGGAGGGTAAATGGCAATTCCCTAGGAGCAATATAAATGTACAAAAAGAAAGGTGCAAGCTTTTCAAGAAACAGTAAGGGCAACATCCACCCAATGAAGTGGAGAAACGGCAAGAAAGGGTAAGAACCACAACCAGTACAAATTATTACATTTTTTATTTTATTATATATTTGAGAAATGCTATAATTTTTAATGAAATTGAATAAAATATGCATGCCTAAAAGCCCCTCCAGGGTGAATAAAGACTGCCAAATTACAGGTATATAGGTTCTATGTGTGTGTTGGATACCTTTTAAGGTTTAATATCTTTTTCCAAAAAGGAATACACTCTCTCTCTCTCTCTCTCTCTCTCTATATATATATATATTAAATGTATAACATTTCTAGGTATTGTAGCCCCCTTTGAGGGGATGAATCTTGGCAGATTTAGAAAGGATAGCTGTTTTCCTGTAAAGGCAGCCTTTACAGTTTTGTGGCAATTAAAAAATGAATTGTGTCTTAAAACATTCCTTTAAAACAACATTAATTTATGAGTCATTTGTATGGTGCCTCTAGGAAAGGAACAAGCCAAACTGTAGACAAACAGGTTCAGGTTTGGTGGCTATGTTTGTTTCACTAGACACTTTTAAAGCTATTGGTGGGGGATAATTAAAAGGTGTTTACTTTCTTCCCAGTGCCTTTTTGGGTAATAACTTTATTAGGAAAACAACACCTACCAAAGAGGCACCCCATGGTAATTACCCTGCAAAATTTCTATGTAGGGGCTAAATAGTTATGATAAATGGGATGGGAAGAGAGTTTCAGACTTGTTAAATTGCCACTAAAATTCACAGTAACCAAGTGCAAAGTTGACTTGACATGAATGGATGTGTGGGCCACTGAGGGTGGGGCAGAGGGCTACTAATGTATTGGGCCTACAGCAAGCAGGGGGCCCAGACTCTGGGTTTTATTTTTTATTATATTTTAAGTAAGCTTCTAGCCTCTTGAACACAAATGTTTTTAACCAAAATGTGCAGGTAATTACTTTGTGAGAAATGAGCCTGTCATTTGTCAGTGTTTTTAGCAAATGAGTGAAGTCAGAGCCTGATTGATGAGTAGGGTCACAGAGAAGGGACTTCCTTACCCATTTTGAAGCTGTTTTGACATCTTTCTTGGGGTTGATTTTTCACTCTAGGTTCAGGAAATGGAAGACTGCCTGGTTAATTTTGAAGGGACTGCCTTGTTCTTTTCATCTTCCATGGTAGAGAAGTAATTGTTGCCCAGAAAAAATAGCTGAAAAATCCAGATTTTTAGTTCAGCTCTCACTGGGCAGTAGTAGCAGGTCCATCCAAAAGCAAGAGGTAGCAGCAAAATATGTTCTCTGTTAACTCTGGTATAATTTCTCTCTCTCTTTCTCTCTCACTCTCTCTCTCTCTCTCTCTCTCTCTCTCTCTCACACACACACACACACACACACACACACACAGTTTTTCCCTAGGCATATAAACATTAAAAATATTAGCAAGCTAATTCAAATAAAATTCATCTTTAGTATATTCATATTCCAGGAACCACAGGATTTTGGTTGAGAAAGGATGGGTTACACCAGTCCTGCAAAGTAGTGTTGTTCTACAAATATTGCAAAGGGGAGTCTAAGAAAGACTGGTGTATGACAACCCAGCACAGTAGTCCAATGTTGTTACCCAGTCTCTGGGAGCAGCAGTATCTCTGTTGGGGGGGGCATGTCATGCTCCTTCTGGGGTAGTCCGTCCAACTTTGGTCCCCACCCAGCAGCATTTTCCAAGCAAGCAACTCTAGCAGATCCAGCAAAGAGCGTTATGTCTTTTCCCATGGATATCAATACTGATTTAAGTGTATGGGAACAGGTTTAGAAGAAATATTCACAATGGGAACAAACAAGGTAAAATTGAATTGGTCTCAGTCCAAAGTTATTTGGAATTCATTATCAGCTGAGCATGATCGTTGATCAGTGGATCGTTGATCTTCCTTTCCCTGGAGTCAATTCCACTGGGGCATTTTGAAAGTCACTGCTTAAAGGGAGACCCACAAACACCTTGTCTGAACTAGTAAGCCCTCTCTCTCTTTCCAAAATTGTTACGGTTTGTCCTTACCATCTCATGAAAAGTCACTGAATATCATCCCAACTTTTGCAAAGGACAGATGATTGGCCCAGCTTTATTCCATGCCTGCGATTCCTGGTGCCCTTTAATGCTTTCTCTTTCTTCAGTCAGATAAGGAAGAAGAGAGGGAACAGAGACTGGCTTATGGTTTCAAAAGCTTTGTAAATTTAAGTTGCTTAAAAGGGTGTGTTTATTATTCTTTTTTTTTAAAAAAGACACAATACTGCCTCAGTGTTCTAGCTCTAACATGCTTATGTTCTCAGGAAAATGGTGTGGGGAGTAGGGAGGTTAAATATAGCGACTCTACCTGGCACAGCAAGGAATTTTGTGAAACTGGGGTAGAGGTAATATAGTCCCCCTCATTTTCAAAGCAGTGATGTCCTCCTACGCATTAGACAACCTGTTCACAGTCTGCAAATTGCCAGGTGCACAGCTGTGCAAGGTAGTTTGCGTCTTTCATAACTCTGCAGCATTTTGTAGAGAGAATGCAGGGTTGCATACTTAGCCATTTTTGCTGCTTCACTTGCACGCCCTTGCATCCTCCTTTGTTCTGGATTATTGTATTCATAGAAATAAAATTATTTTTTGCTACGTCGGTGACATAAAGTAAATACCATCATTCACTTAACTCCCCTTTCTTCTGTTATCTAAAATAAGTATGAGGCAGTGTTGTGCTTAATTTTAGCTACAGAATTTGAGATGAAGTAACAAGGGGTAGGAAGTTTTGTATCTTTTCTAACCTTCATAAAAAGAACCCATTGGGGGCAATTGCTTTGTGGGGAAGGGCTGGGACTCGCCTTAAAATATAGTGTAACAGTTCTACAAGATCTCTTGATATGCATCAATATACACTTTTTCTTCCTTTATGCGTTAAGTGTGAACAAGGTTTTTTGTATAGTGTGAGAATCAGGTATGTGGCTTGAATATCTGCATTTGTTGGTTTATGATGCTAGTGCAGCAGGTGTGTATTTGTGAAAGACAGACTCGGGTGTCTTCATGTTCCACATTTCAGTTAAGACTATTGTCCTAGAATTATCTTCTCTTAAAAAATAATAATCAGAAGACTATGTTTTAGTATTTCATGTGATGTTGCAATTTGGTCAAAATGAATTCAGCAACTGGCAAAGCTGTTCTACTTGTATTTGCTTAGTGCTTCATTATAGATTCATTTATGTTTTATTTAATTAGCAGGGCTCTAGTAGTCATCCCCCTCAAACGCTGCAGTCTAATGTTTATGGAAGTGCATGTGACCTTGGAGACAGACGCATAGCCATTGCTTTTCCCTGTCTTCTGAGAATACAAAACCCATATGGTGCACTCCAAAATGGGCAGCATTTATGCTGCATTGATGCCAAATTAACTGTCATTACATTTGAATAAAAGGTGAACAGTGTAAGGCAGAAATCCAATAATCATCTAGTGCCGCTTAGATTGTTTGTACAAATTGAACATCTACATTTTTAATAACAATGCAGAAGACCAAAGTATATCTTTGTTAGGCTGAATATGTGAAATAAAGATATGAGGCCACAAATGAGGTTAAGTGCCACAGCTTTATTGACTATTAGCGCAAGGATCTGCAATGGGAAAGGATTTACTAACTCAGTCTGTGCAGGAATCCTAACTGGAAGAGACAGATAGACATATGTCCCACTCTCTCCCATGAGCTTCATGGCTGAGTGGGGATTTGAACTCTGGTCTCCTAGTCCCTAGTCCCTCCTCCTATTGTAACCACAACACCAAACTGGATCTTCAGCAATTGGTTGTGTTGGCAAGGGGCTGATGGGACTTGGAGTCTACTGGCATCTGGATGGCCACAGGTTTCCCATCCTAGTGGATCGTGCAGTGCATTGGGACACATGATGAGATCAGCAGCTGTTCACATGCCTAGCAAAGATTAGGGCCTCCATGGACTGAGGCAGTCTATCCATAAATCTTGTTTGGCCACTGAGACACTTCTTGTTGTTCTCTGTGCCGGCTCCAGAATTTGGGGTGGGGCTCTCACACAGCACCCTATTGAACATTTTCAAAAATTTAAACACAGCAGAGCTACAAATTTGATTTCAGTTTTTCAACAGGCAGTGTTTTTCTTTTTGTTGCAGAACATTGTTGATTCCTGCTGCTTAACATGTCTAAAATGTGCCTCTTTCTCTTATGATAAATAGAAAAATATTTAGTCACTCTCACTTGGAATACTGTAATTTCTTCAAATATTTTCGAATATACCTTTTTCATGTTTATCTGTTTCTCACTTGAAACCTCTCTCTCTCACTTTGAATCCAGTTGCTTATCTTTCTTATGCTCTTTCTTTTTGACCATGCTCCCTTTTTTTGTTTGCTGTGTGACTTTGGCTTTCTTTTATATTCCCTTTGAGATGCATTTAAGCATCTGTACTCTGTTACACTCTTTCCTGGCTTTTCATGGCACTCTTTCAATATTCTCTCATACACTTCAAAACTTATGTTATCCTTTGTGTTTCTCACCTATAGGGGTTTTCTCTCTGGACCTTAGTTTTTGGAATGCTATTCATATATCCTCTTCAATTATAAAATGCCATCTGAAAACCCATTTTCTATCTCAGTTATTTGGTTTTAACAGAACAGCTTAGGAAAAAATATATATATATATCAACAGTAGCAGCAACAGCAGTATGCACAGATTTTTCAGTATAACCTCAGCTCTGATCAATCATAACATGTGTTCTCCTTGAGGTTTTGATCTTTTCATTTATTTATTTATTTAAATTAATTATTCATTGTAAATATTTTAAATATGTATATGTGCCTCTGGACTTAAGGTGCATTGTAAAATCTAATTTATTATTTTCATTATTTATTAATAGCAGAAGCCACTTTTTGAGTGGCATTTAGTATAGGGTTTGCATTTTCACATGAGGTTTGCAAAGGACTTGATGAGCAGAATTTACTGTGTGTGTTTGTGTCTGAATTTGTGTGTGTGTGTGTGTGTGTGTGTGTGTGTGTATAAACAATATTTTTTTTAAATGGAACAGAGCATAAACAAGAGACGTTAGGCTATCCTTGTCCAGATAGGGGTGCAGCTGCCTTCACTGTCACTTAATAGGCTCGGTAATGAACCCTCACCACTGCTCTATTGCATTCAACTGGAGTTTTCCTCCACCTGCGTTCAAGTTGTCTTCCAACTTGTCTCATTGCCCTAAACTCTGGAGTGTACCAAGGAACCAAGTGGGCTGTATGAGTGGGTGCTCAGGGATGATTGTGTCAATGGCCTGAGAGATTCACATGTTCCAGAGGTTGGCCAGGGCTTTGCAAGAGTGCCAGTCATATCAGCTGGAAAATCCATGAGAGCTGTCTGGAAATTTATTGGATCCATCAACCTCCAAAGGCAGACCATACTAATAGGTCCCCCACCTCTGCAGAGGTGGAAAGGTGCTGATAGCCTAAATCTCAACAGGAAATGATCTGACCAAGACAAGGGACTGATGTCAATATCCCCTACTTTCAGATCATCCTCTTCCTGCTCAGTTGAACAAACAAGGTCCAGAGTGTGGCCTGCCACATGCATTGGGCCAATGACATGATAAAACAGCTCCATGGTTGTCATGGCAGTCACAGTCCTGAGCTACCCTAGAGCCAGTCATGCTAGAGCCAGTTTGGGAGGCCTCAACACCACCTCCCCTCCAGGAACAGCTCTGTCAGCTCAGGCAGGGAGACTGCTGGGCAGCAAGGTGGGCAGTAAAACAGCAGAATCCCTATTCTGTCTCGATTGCCCAACTCCACGAACACACACTCTAGATCTCTCCTCAACTGGACAGAGAGCCTGGAGAGAAAGAGATGGCATTTCTATAGACTGCAGCAACCCTCCCCAACTCTCAAAGTCTGCTCTGATGCTGCACCAAGTACCCAGGTTGGCACAGCAGTGTGAAACCAACTCTACCCTGCTCACTCACCCAGGTCTCAGTGATACAGACCAGCCTCCTCATTCACAATCAGATCATGGGTGATGGATATCTTATTCAGAGCTGACCTGGCATTCAACAGCAGCAGCCACAAACCCGAGGGCTGGCTAATAGGACAACCAGAGTTCCCCAGGTTGGAGGAAGGGCTGGCATGTCGCACAGTCACTAACTGCCTTGCTATGTATCCATTACCTGGCCTGCCCCTTCCCCACCCTGGTGTACAGCACAAAGTGACTCTCTCAAAGCAAGCAAGGATTCAACCCGCTATGCCCCAAACAGCCCACAATACTGGTGTGAATGCCAATTGTCTCTCTTTAAGCGTGTCGGTACTACTGTCATTAAATGCAGTGTATAAGCATGTAGCGGTAATTCCTTGAAAGTATTGTGACAGTTTCTGTTTAGACCTTTTGTGCGACAAGGCTGAGAGACTACTGCTATCCAGCTATCTAACAAAGAAAGGAATATATGATAGGGAAAATGGAAGACATTGAAGTGCATGAAATAGCAAACATCTTTTCACAATAGTATCATAGTTCATCTTTTTACATTTTCCTCACCAACAGTAGCTGAGAAGCAAGATTTGGCTCCCTGACAACTTTTGCATTGTGAAAGTTCAAGGCATGCTGATTTGATTATTTATTCACAAGATGTGTACTGTATTAAATGTAAATTCTATAAAATCCCCTTAATGCCAACTATGTATTAGGATAGTACAAAAGAACCACTGAAAAATATCCAGCAGATGAACAATATATCACACACACTTAAGGACCTTAAAAGCACAGGTTGTCCCTTGAAATTAGATTTGGACGGTATAATTGAAGTGCAGTGTGAGTGCATTAGCATCGTATTCAAATAGTACCTTGTAATGGTATCATGGAAAGGTTTTGCTTCTCATCCAGTCACTCTATCTCTGCACCTGTAAATCTTTTGTAGAGCTAAATTGACTTCATTGGTAAATGATTATTGCCTTCCAGAATGGGAGCTTCTCTGCCTCTAAAAATAAAGCATTACAGCTCTCTTCTAACTATGCAAATAGGCCTGCTGCTTGCAGATGTGATCTATAGTCCCATTTTTGTCAGTGGAAAAATGGCCACAATAAGGGTGCATTTCCTGTATCTTAAAGTATCGCACATTAAATTCCAAAAATCATGAATTCTAATGGAAAAATATCAGCGTTAATAAATTAACTCTGTACTGTACAATCAGGTAAAGGAACCACCCTAATTCTGACAGAGGATGTCCCTGGCCTGTGCACTTCAACAAAATGAGGAAAGACGGTGCATGTTACTTGCTTCACCTTTCCAGCAAACACTGAAGTGAGCTGGCCTTGAGGGGAAAGTCGCAGGTACACTGTTTACACAGAACGTCCCTAGATTGTGACAGCACTGCTTTTAATGATGACACCTACATTAGTTTGTTCTAGAGTGGTAAAAAACAACCCTTTTTATCAGTAATCAGAAAGGTTCCTATAATTTTAAAAGCAGGATAAAAGGTAACGGTAAAGGACCCCTGACGGTTAAGTCCTGTTGCGACTCTGGGGTTGTGGCGCTCATCTCGCTTTACTGGCTGAGGGAGCTGACGTTTGTCCACAGTCAGTTTTTCCAGGTCAGGTGGCCAGCATGACAAAGCCACTTCTGGTGAAACCAGAGCAGTGCATGGAAATGCCGCTTACCTTCCTGCCAGAGCGGTACCTATTTACTTGCACTTTGACATGTTTTCGAACTGCTAGGTTGGCAGGAGCTGGGACCGAACAATGGGAGCTCACCCCGTCACGGGGATTCGAACCGCCGACCTTCTGATCAGCAACCCCAAGGCTCAGTGGTTTACGGCATAAGTTACTTGAGCCCCAGATGCCTTTGAAGATTGCCTGTTTCAATCATAACCCCCATTGCAATCATTAAGATTTTTATTTTTTTAAAAAAAAAACACCATTTGCTGAACCTGGCACCTTGCTGCCCATGGGCATCACGGCATGCTCAGACACACGCACCCTTAGTGCCCATCAAGGCCTACTGCCACTTCCAATTTTAATTCTTTGAAATTCTTACCATGGGTGGCACTGGGTCGGCAGAAAGTAAAGTGCAGGCATCCACTCAGCAAACTCCCTTTACCCTGAATGCTGGGGAGAGACCTTTGCTTGCTTTACTGTTTTGGTTGTATGGAGTGTGTTTTGCCTGCTTTTCCTTTCGTTTGGTTGAGTGGAGGTTAGTTTAGGGAGGGGTGTTTCCTGCTTTTTGCTCTGTGTTTTGTTTGATTGAAGTGTGGGGGGAGGGGCTGTCTGTTGTTTTGAGGGTGTTTCTAGGGATCACAAAATCTGTAAAATAGGTATTTTTCTGTGCACACTACATTTTCTTAGATTTCCATTTGTGTCAAAGGTCCATATTGTTTCAGTTCCAGTACCTATGCAACTAGTTTAAATATCAAGACACATAAATATTTTTTTTCTCATTAGCTGACTTGAATTTAGTTTGCTTCACTTGAGGATTTACCATAATCCTAGCCTAAATTTATTTTGAAAAATTATGGGCTACTGTAAAGCACTCTGTGTGGGGCTGCCTAGAAGGCAGGTCTTGAAGCTGCAGCTAGTGAAGAAGGTCTTGAAGGTCTTGAAGCTGCAGCTAGTGAAGAACACAGTGACTAGATCTACCGACTGGGGCAGTTTACCATGAGCCACTTTTACAAGAATTGCCCTGGCTGCCAGTATGCTACCAATTCAGGCTTAAAGTTTTGTTGCAGAGTAATTAACATCTTGAAACAAGGCCCTGGTCATTTTGCAGCACACAGGAGTCTGCATCAATAGGTCCATCTTTCAAGAATCAGGCTGAGGGCCTTTTTGTTATGGGTTTCACCACACGGAACAACCTCCCTCCTCTAAGAGATCAGACAAATGCCTACTGTTTGTGGGTTTTGGTGCTTCCTAAAAACTTGCAACTTCTACCAGGCCTTTGCTGTCCATTAATATTAATGAGCTGACTTTACTTGGAACATTATCATTAAACTGGAAATAAGAGAAGCATCCCTCAAAATGTTTTAACTATTAATGGTTAGAGTGAGAGTTCTGTCATATTCAGTTTCAGATTTGTACTCTCCAAAAGCTAGTACTTAAAAATGTTGGCAGTATTTCCTTTTAGTTCCTGGAAGTGATTCTGGACATACTGAATTTTATGTGAGGCTAAAGAAGTCAATAGTGGCGATTTCTTCTTTATTACAAAAGACAGAGACTAAGGGACTAAGGGACTCAGGGACGCAAGAGGTTGCATTTAAAGGTTTACTTCTCTAGCTTGCTGGTCCAAATATAATCCAAGACAGAAGCAACAAGATCTTATCACCTTCTAACTGCTGATTTATGGCTTTAGTCCATTCCCAGTGACAACTTATGAAAGCATGCCTGTTGGTATCCAATACAAATAACTGGCGTCAGTGTGGACTATTGACTGAAATCATCTAATGAAACTCTTTGTCCTCCAATTTCAGATGTTTCCTGTTGGTGGACTGATGACGGAAACAGGCACTGTGGTTTATTGTATCACAGATGCCTAGTGCACTTGTGTGCGATGTATCCTATTAGCATCTTTCTGCAAGTCCAAGGATTAAATTCTTTTATGTTTCAGCGTGTGCCCCACCCATAATATAACCACATTGTAGTACATCATCAGCAAATTTTTAAAGGGCTTTGGTTGCATGCAACTCAAAAAACATATTTTCAGAGGAAAGAAGAACAAAAACCTAAGCCCCAGAAACTGCACCTTGTTGTCTCAAAATGGATGTACAAAACCATTTACTTGAGCAATATTATCTCGCGATTCCTTCTGCCATTTGCTTCACATTTCACCAGTGCTGCATATGTTTAGTATTATAGCAACCCTGCAGCGCTATAGAAAAATATTTTTCACTATCACTTTTAATAGTAGGAGGACTCATAATAGTAATAATCACCATCCTTTTCCTAAATGTTGAAAAGCTAGCGCTTACAATAATATTACCAGTATTATTCCCATATCACAGATGTGTGGCTGAAAGACAGCCTTTCCATAAAGTCATCCGTGTCCAGGGAGCTATTGGCTGTGTTGAGATTTGAACCAATGTCCATCTCTATTGCTTACACTGTTAGTCACCATTCTATACCAACTCAGCACTGTTTGCTTATGGAGAAGACTGAATTAGCACAGAAGCTGAAGCAGTGGAAACAATGTCAGTGTGTGTTCTCACCAAATCCAGAGATGTGCAAATAGATTGGACCTGTTCTATAAATAAATACTGGGATGTGGATTATTCTGTTTTGTTGTTTGTCTAGCACCTTTTCAAAGCTCCTGAGGCTTATTTCAAGCATTGTCATGTGCAGGCAACAGAAATAAAACCCTCTAGTCAAATCCTTGACTAATTTTCTTGATTCTGTTCTTTGTGGAATGCAGAGTTTATTCTTTTCTAATTAAATACAGAAAAGGGGAATGGTGTTTTTAAAAAAGTGATATGTAGTTTTATTACACATTTCTGGGCCATTGACCTGTAACATAAATTGGGTTGCTTTTATTTCAGTTGTTGTCCCAACCTGAATTACTTTTTCATAGCATGTTGCTTTTCTCAGCTTTCAGGCACTCAAATCTGTCTTATTACTTTCATGCCCTTTTCTCAGTAGAATCAATCGATAGAAAGTGTTTTTAGCAGTGACACATGACACCAGTTTACTGCAGTGTAGGTGCTGGATGGTATTAACCCTGTTGACCTTCTTTTACACTGTGTTTTGAGTTAAATAGTAGGTATCATTTGTTGATTCTTTAATATATGTCCTCAAGGTGCTTGAACATGCCTAGAATTAGGCTTGAGTAATATACATGCCTTCTTGAATTCTGAAGGGACTCTTCTTCCACTTCACAATTGCTTCAGATTACGTTTAAATAACAACACACTCCTGTGTCTAAAAGCCCTTTATTCCAAAGGAATAGCCTACATTCCCAGAACTGCAATTCTCCACAAAATAATTTGTTGTTATTGTCAAATTTGTGGATTCACATCATAGTCATCCCAGTCTTGTTTTCATCATGCTACAAAAGGTACAGTCACATATACATTTGTTTAAAACAGGCTATTAAAAAACCATTCATGAAAACACACCAGCACAGATATATATGTGAACTCGGTAAACTTTGCCCCAAATGCCTATGCCTGGGAGAATAAAAATGTCTTCACTTGCTGACAGAAACTGACCAGAGTTTATCTCATCCATACCTCCAGCAGAAGGGAGTTTCACAGTCATACACAGCAGGGCAAGACCAGTAGATACAGTGGATATCATACTGCTCTAGAGTGATTATTTGTCCGACATGAGAGAAATAGTTATGAAATATGTATCTTGCAGGTGATTTCTGCAGTTCCTGAAAGGGACTTTTCTGTTAGCCTTAATCCTCAGCTACTGTATTGTTTCTTACCATCACACAAATATTCATTGATGCCCATTAGAATTTCAACAATAGTTGTTGGTGTGGTGGGGCAGAGCTGCAGAGACACCCTCCTGACACTGCCATCACTACAGCTTACCTGGGTGGGACAGAGTGCTGGCAATGTCAGGAGCTATGTGGATGCATTAGCAGGTGTGCCAGATTGGTTATTCCGGTGCATCTGGGCAGCCCTAATCTTGGCACCATCTTGCCCCACCCAATTCCCATCTAGGGAAGATATAATAGTGGTTGGAGGGCAATTCTGCAGCTCTGTCCCACCACCCTAGCTACTACTAATCTTAAATAATTTTGTTTCTTCTGTGTAAGCGGACTGTCAAAAGCTTCTGGAATTTAACTAGATAAAAAATACACATTTCTTTGTGTAGAGAAGTGGTTCTTAACGTATGATCCATGGACCCTAGGGGATCCATGATGCGCTTCAGGTCTGTGCACTAGGTACACGTACACACACACACACACACACACACACACACACTTTCCAGATTCCTTCCTCTTACTTTGAAAATTGTCTGGGGGGGGGGACTGGGGAGTCGATCCATAGCTTTCATCAAATGCTCAAAGGGCTCCAAGAGTCAAAAAAAGATTAAGAACAAGTGGCCTAGAGTGCATGTTTCTTGTCCTGTTTCTACATAAACAAATACTGAACTGATTTGTAAGAAAAACCTCAAGGATGTGCTAGTATGAACAGTGGGCATATAAAAGGACATTAAATGCATGGAATATAAATTCTTTTCATTCAGGTTTAATACGGCATTAATTCTCTTTTAAAGTATTTGCTGTACATATCCCATGGAATGATACATAAATAACAGGGGAAATAATTATCATATGAATATAGCTTCTGAAAATATTTTCTGTAACTTCTAAGCCCTGAGTTTAGTGACTCTCCTCAGCACACACTAATTTTCCATAGTATACGCAGTTTCTCCTTCACTTCCCTTTTCTTACGCCCTTATGAACTTTCATTTATACGATTTGTATGCCTTTTGATAAACTGATTGTATTGGCTGAGTTGTGAAGTATAAATTTTCATCTGTCTCAAATCAGCACTTCCTCCCTATTTCAACTTTACAATTCAGAAAAATAGTGCAGATACACCACATTAATCAGAAAATCTCTTCCCTCCCCCCCCCCCATTCCATCCCAAGCTAGGAAAGTGCAGTTGATAAAAAATGCATATTAAGACCACCTCATCTTGGAACTCTTTTGATGAGTTTTTATGCTTCTCTGATGGGGGTTGCCAGAGGTTTTTACTGGTGCCCTCAGTGTCCCCTCTCCCCACTAATATTAGCCTTGAAGGAAGCATTATGTTGTAAAGTTGATGTCACCTGTTCCATGAACTGTTTATGGATGTGTGTTGAAAGCTACAAATATATTTCTATGGTAAGACCAAATGTGCATCAATTAGCCTGGAACAGTGGAACACCATCTCTGGGGGGGGGGGCAGCAGGAAGCTGCTTAGGAATAAGTTCACTGATTAATTGGAGTTCATTTTGATTCCCACCCCACCTCCCATGAGCAGAGAAAAATGATTGATAAAGAAGAAGATGAATACTGTACTTGAGAAAAGAAAAAAGGACATTACCTAATCCTGGGGAAGGTTTCTGATCTGACTGCCTTGAGAGCCAGGAATAAAGGCTATCTCTGAGTGAAACTCCAGGGCTATGAGTTTGGTTCCTAAACTATGCATCGTATTTTCTGTTCTGATGGCTACTTGCTATCAGTTCAACCATAACTGCTGAAAGCATAAGAAGATATTTTCACACAGAAGCTCTGAAAGCCCAGTATGCTCTCCCATGGAGAAGAAAATAGCCATGAAATGTTCTTTTAAACTCACTTCCACTGGGGAATCAGGAGCAAAACAGTATCTCCCACAAGAAGATCAACAGTACCTTATGTCTTTCAGTTTTATTCCCCACTGCTATGCAGTGGCAGAGGTAGACAGAAGGGTGGTTTTGTTGTTTGTTTGTTTGTTTGTTTTGCATTTTCCAACCACCTCTTACAAACATTGTCCAAGAAGGAAAAAGGTTCCATTTGCATGGTGGATGCACCAAAACAGAGACCTATCAGCCTGTGCACTGGTGGTTTTAACTAATGTATGCTGCTATAGGCCCTGCACTCACCACCTTCCTTATTTTACAGAGGATTTTGAAAAGTTCTTTCCACAACCTGATAGGCAAGTTATGTTTCTTTACATTTTTCATATTATCATTCAACTTAGCTTCAGCAAGGTGCTAGCCTCATGCGCTCTCAGACCATACCACTTAAATATTATAACACACACACACTTAAATATGATAAAGATAATGTTACTGTGAAAGATATGTTGTTCATAATCTTCTGGAATTTTTTTAAGCTAGCATCTGTTTCTTTCCTACAGGATCATTCTCAGCAATTTATTCTTGATCTTTATCTGCTGTGCTGTGGTCTAAACCACTGAGCCTCTTGGGCTTGCTGATTGGAAGGTTGGCAGTTTGAATCCCCACAATGGGGTGAGCTCCCATTGCTCTGTCCCAGCTTCTGTCAACCTAGCAGTTCGAAGGCATGCCAGTACAAGTAGATAAATAGGTACTGCTGTGGTGGGAAGGTAAATGGCATTTCCATGCACTCTAGCTTCTGTCACAGTGTCCCGTTGCACCTGTTTTGTCATGCTGGCCGCATGACCTGGAAAACTGTCTGTGGACAAACGCCAGCTACCTTGGCCTGAAAGTGAGGTGAGCGCCGCAACCCCATAGTCGCCTTGGACTGGACTTAACCATCCAAGGGTCCTTTACCTTTTTACTTTTATGGATTGGAGGCATCAAATCAAGACAGATATAGTTTGATAAAGATTACTGGAGATTGTTAACGAGATTCATTTTTCACATTAGAACAAAACCTGCTGCATTCATCAATCTCTTTCATGATGTAAATAAGGTTCTTTGTTTAATACCAAATTATTCCCCCACCCACACCATTTTTAGATAGATTTTTCATCTGAGCAAAATTGGTTTAAGGTCTGAACATCAGGCCTTCAGATTCTGACTTTGCTTCTGTATAACACAGAAAACAAAAGTAACTGCCTACGGTTATACAGTAACAGTTACTTTTCACCATGTTTACATAACCATGTTCTAACTGATATACAAACACTCATGCACTTTAGATCCAATAGAGGTATGTTTGCCTCTCTAATGTTACAGGGTTTTCCTTGTGCATACAAATGTGTATATTCTAAGATATGCCAGGTTATCAGAGGTAATCCTTTAACGTAGTTGCATATCATCACTGAATGGTGCTGGCTTGACAATTTTGAGAATCTGGAATTTGGTCCTCTTTATGAGTGTCTGCATTTTATCTTAAATCCTGCATGCTACAGTTGTTCTTTTACTTGATGGTAGAAGTCTGCTGTTTGCGTGTCTATATACTAATGACAGTCTCCACAAAGGAGGCTATTTCCTTGTTAACAGATTCTAGCAGAACAGAAAGTTTGTGTGTAACAATTTCCTACTTTGAAACTCTCGTCAGATTATCCTGTAATGGTGCCTGATGTCCATACCTACTCCACAAACTGAACCAAGTTAAACCAGATCATACCAAACCAAAGTTCTAAAATAGGCTGACTTATGCAGAATATGTCAAGCACTAATCTCTTACCACATTGTCACAGGTTCTGCTTAAAGTAATGTTTGTTTCAGCCAGATTTATGATGTAAATATAAAGCCTGCATTGGCTGGAGAGCTCATTCTCATTACTAACACCTCTCATCCACATTAGCAGCAACTAAAATATCACTGTAATGGCAAGAGAGGTCTCTTTCATTTCTGTTCCTGCTTTCTCCCTGTCTTTTCCTCTGCACTGCGTATCTTTGATCTTGCTGCCATAGCTTGGGAAGTTCCAGGGTTGATTGGATTGACACAGTTATATAAGCTGCTATAGGATCTCTCTGTGAGTTCTCTGCATTGAAGTGACTCATTGAGCAGGGTAGTGGAGGCATGGAGATAGATAGATAGATAGATAGATAGATAGATAGATAGATAGATAGATAGATGATAGATAGTACAACAGCATGCTGGGCTGCTGGGCATGCCTACTGATCACTTTAATTGTATGGAAATTTGTATCATGGGCCTGTGTCCAGAGTCTTTCACATACTAAGCAACACCCCTGGGTCAGTCCTATACAGATTAAAGTATTGCTCTAGTTTGCACATATCCAGGAGGGCACCAGATTGGTGAAGGCAGAACTAGAGTTACAGAATAGAGTCAGGAGCCACCAGGTCCTGATCTGGAAACCTTCAGACGTGTGTGCCAGCTGCATGTTGTAGCTGCTGATAGCATCTGCCTAGGCAGTTAAGTTCCCTCAGGCCTGGCACTGCCCACTCAGGCCGGCTACTGAAGACTTCTAGACATGTCCTGCACAATTCTATGCACTCGGCTCAGATCACAGTGTTGATTCAAATGAATAAAACTGAGGTAATGGATGGTAAAAGCAAATATGTGCCAGTAGCAAGGCCCTTGGGATACAGCCAAGATATAAAACCGAGTGCTGAGTCATGATTTTCCAGTTCATATGCTTAGCAAAGAAAACACTTTATAGAAGGACTGATAAAATGTTTTGCAGCTTAATGCCTCTTTTTTCATGCTGGTTGCACTAATTGCAGTTATAGCTAAACAATGGAGTACAATCTCTATAATTATTCAAATAAGCATATTTGCTTTTGTGAAGCAGCTGTTAAAAAGGAGGTGAAAAAAATATTAGCATTCCATGCAGTTTATTTATTTATTTTAAGATGGAAAACATCAGACTACTCATCACTGTCAAGAGATCCTAGGCTTCTTACTATTATTTGTACTTGGGCTAATTTGATTGTTAAAAGTCCAAATTAGTTTCAGGGTGTTTGAAAGAATGAATGGATGTTCTAAATGAACTGATCCATCTTGGGATGATACATGCATGGAAGCAAGGTTCTCCATGCATCTTCCTAGTTGATGGAGCATAACAATGGGTGTTGGCTCCTAATTCCACAGCCAGTCCAGCAAACAAAGATGTGCTCTCCTAAACCCACATTCCCAGCATGTTCACAGTCTCAGTGACGTCTATGCTGGCTTGGTCATGTGGAACTGGGAGATAAATGCAGCCAACACTATTCCCTTTTCCTTTTCAAACAGTTGATTGGTGGATTTGGGATTCATTTGATCAAGAGCATTTTGTTCTGTTTCTGCAATAGCGCCAGGTGCAGTACTATGACCTCAAAATAAGGGCTTTTCAGGGACAGCATGCTTTAAAATAAGAGATAGTAGAAGAAAAATAACAAAACTTTATGAAATATTAGGCAAAAACAGAACCTGAATATTTTGAAATGGTGTATAAATAAGTTTTGTTTGTATGCCTTTGACATTTCCTCTGGTCTGGAGAAGGGATATGAATCAGGGGTAGTGAATGTGCTTTGCTTGCAAAAAGCTACATTCTCTGGCTTCTTCAAGTAGGGCTTTGGCAAGCCCTTTTCTGAAACTCTGGGGAGCTGATGCCCATCAGTGTACTGCAGACAGTATTGAGGTAAAGGTAAAGGGTAAAGGGACCCCTGACCATTAGGTCCAGTCGTGACCGACTCTGGGGTTGCGGCGCTCATCTCGCTTTATTGGCCGAGGGAGCCGGCGTTTGACCGCAGACAGCTTCCGGGTCATGTGGCCAACATGACTAAGCCGCTTCTGGCGAAACAGAGCGCACGGAAATGCCGTTTACCTTCCTGCCGGAGCGGTACCTATTTATCTACTTATACTTTTGATGTGCTTTCAAACTGCTAGGTTGGCAGGAGCAGGGACCGAGCAATGGGAGCTCACCCTGTCACAGGGATTCAAACCGCCGACCTTCTGATCGGCAAGTCCTAGGCTCTGTGGTTTAACCCATAGCTCCACCCGCGTCCCCTATTGAGGTATATTGAGGTAGATGGACCAATAGTCTGGATATAGTTTCCCCCCCATGTTTGTTTCTTTAAAGCAGGGATGTGGTACCTGTGACCCTCCAAGTTTTGCACTACAATTTCTCAGCAGCCCCGGCCAGCATGGCTAGTGTTCAGGAATGATGGGAGCTGTAGTCCAACAACATAGGGCCCAGATTCCCCATCCCTGTTTTAAGTAATGAGCAACTTTAATTAAGCCAATAAACAAACATGTAAGCAGTGCAAATCCAAAGCCTCTAGCCCACCCCACAGACAGTAGTCTAGCAGTGGCATGGCCATCACTGAGGGAGAGATGAGGTAGACAAACATATGTTCTGTATTTCCAGCCTTAGAAATTGATCACTTACAGCTTTTCCTCAATTGCTTACATCTCATTTCCTAGCTAGATACTGGTGCCAAATGTTTGAGCCTCTTAAATCACAATATCTCTGTCAGGGAAGTTATAAAAATAATTACTCTAAAATGGAAAATAGACAATTCACTTAGACATGCCTAACTGTTAAGCACTTTACTGAGAGAAGAAAGAGAGGTTCTGATAGTCAAAGAACCTGAAACGTATCAGATAAAGGTCTGCTGCACTTTGTACATTTTGGATGGCTGAGGGAACTGAACAGATCAGTGCCTTAATCTTTTGAACATTGACTCTTAACTGCCCTTATGAACATAACATGAAGAGAAAATGGATTTTGTTGTCAGAAGTCAGTAATATTTTTCAGTCGTAGGCCAATTTGATCTCACATTATCAGACAAAAGCCAGTTTGAAAGCTATTGTTTGTCCTAGATATCTTTTAAGACATGGGTGTCTAACCTGTGGTCCTTCATATATTTTTAGACTCCAACTCCCATCAGCTCTGGCCAGTATGGCCAAAGGTTAGAAATGAGGGCCACAGATTGCCAACCCCTGCACTAATTTGTAACATTTATCTTTAGATGTGCTATTAACTGCCCTGAGATCTTAAGATGAAGGGTAGTATATAAAGTTAATTAATAATAACAATAAATAAAACAATCTGCAACGTCAAAGAAAGCTGTGGCTTGGAAATCAATTCATCACTCTCTCAGCTTCCCTAATGTGATATTAATCTGTACAAGTCTTCTGACAGTCTTCAGCCATGGCCAAGATTCACCTGGGAGCATCCCAACTAGCCTTTCACTTAAGAACACTCTGGTTGCTGGAGATATAGCAGCACTGTATGCACCAAGTTCTGAACCTGATTTGTGAGCAACTTTGTGAGGACATAAACAGGCTGGTTTCATTTTCATTTTTTTTAGGTTAGGGATGGAGAACCTGTGGCTTTCTAGATATTCTTGGGCTACAGGTCCCATCATTTATGACTATCAACCATGCTGGCTGAGGCTGATGGTAACTGGAGGCCAATAGTATCTGGAAGGTAGTCCTTGACAGTTACAGTATTTTGTTTTGTGGGATTTACCTCTTTTGCTGAATCTACTACCAGAAACCCCCAAACCCCTAATACAGAGGGATAAGACGAGGATGTTCTGTGGCAAGTATATATTTTGCATGTAGCAACATGAACACAGAGAAAACTCTGGAATTCCATAACTTAAAAAGGAAAAAAAACCTGACACATTTTCACCACATGATACAATATTTATCTGCCTAAATAAATGCAAGTTTCCCTATTGAGTCATTTAAGGCTTTAAAAAAAGTGTTTAACATGTCTATTATATATGTTAGAACTTCAGCATAATAATGCAGAATTATCGAGCAGTACCACAAATTCAATAAGGGAACACGCAGACCAGGCTTGTCAGAAACAATAATGATGTAGACTCGAGCAAAATCAATGATCCAGCAAGAGTTTTGATTTTCAGTTAAACGGTTTCCCTGAATTATTGTAAATCCTTCAAGAGTGGCATTTTTCAATAGGCAGCTTGAACTCACTGTAACTATTACTCTGGTTGGCAAGTCGCTGGGAACACTAAACTGAAGCACAAGGTCTATTGATCTTGGCGAGGCTTGAAATGTTAGGTCTTGCAAATCCAAACAATAAAAAGAATAAATTTGGGGTGGGAGATATGCACAAAAGCCACCCTCCTAACATTTCCATAATTTGAGGTCAGATTTTGATATCGGGATCCTAGGAGGAACAGATTTCCTTATAATCATGTAGTTTATGACCCCATGAAAATAATCTAAAACACCACCATTGTTACGGCTCTAAGAGAAACCAACAGTGAATATAGCCTTTGAGCTACTGATTTACTGAAACTTTTTGAAGGACTCTTCTGAGCTGCTGTTTGTAGTGCTGGGCTGCCAGATGTGTGGTCTACTACAGATTCTGAATCTGGGACCTGAGAGATACCAGGAGCAAGGAGTCAGACTGATTGGCAGTCTCTAGATATGGCTAAAGAGGGAAACTAAAAGGAGATAACCTAGGCCAGCAGTAACATGCCAGAACACCTATAGGCCAGTCACTTGTTAAAAGTATTCAGGTGAGCCTTGCTCATTAGTATCAGCAACAAGGGCAGGGATGTGCAGAAAGCAGCTTGGAGTCTACGGACAGGTCTCTGGATGATTTCCAGTAGATCAACAAGGGTTTCTGACTCCCAATTTGTTTAAAAATAGCAGCAAAACAACTTGTTCCATTTAAATTAGGCTGCTGAAATGAAGAAAGCAAAAAAGTGGATTTTGTGTGAAAGGAGTGTTTAGCTCGGATGTTGAAAGCAATCCCTAGGCTCTAAAGAATGTGCACTTTTAGATTAATTATGACAAACCTAAAGTCTGTCCATCCCTGACTTGCTCCTGTAGTTCCTTGTGCTGGCTACACTTGGTCCTTTCCCTGCCTTGCGATTGCCTCTGCCTCTTCCATCCTAGCCCTGATATGAACTGGGCCTGGCACAACACAAGGACTACAACAGCATACTGAACTTCTAATAACATTATTCGGGTTAGTAATACTGATGAACTATTTCTGATACAATACTGACTCAAACACAATACTCAGACTTTCCACTCAAGGAAACCCAGAAACATTAGTCAAGAAGTCAGCACACAGTGGAAGTATCAGCCAAGATGCTGGAGGCTCCTTGGTGATAAGACCAGAATCCTATCCTCTTGACTCTCCCATCACCTCTACTTTGGCAAACCTTGACAGTTCACCAACCATCTCCTCGGTTGCCATGGGAACCTTGCATTCAGAGGGCAGAGTGGTGACTTTCTCAGGTGGCTCCCCCTCCCCTTCTGTGTTGTTCAGCAACAATGTGGCAGAACCCTCTCCCAAGTCACTGCTCAACCTCTGGTTCCTCTTCCTTTGACATATCTTCCCATCTCATTCCAGGAGGCACTGTGGTAGCCAGAACATAATCCAGTGACTTTCCTTTATTTGGAACTAGCAGTCTTGCACCTGGCCTTGCTTGGGAAATCTAAGAAAAATTAAACCAGTGCAGTTTTGAAAGTTTGCATCTGCCATCTTTATTCAAAATGGCATCCAGTTTTATCTATACATAGATGAATACATGCTCCTTGATCTCAGGAACCGTCATTCAGATTTGGTTATGATACCTTAAAGAGTGTCCAAATGCAAAGAAACAAGCAAACAACTTTCCAAAACATATGGTACATGAATGGAGAGTCAGAAAGTCAAGAAAGTAAAGTAAATGCTAGCTGCTGCATGTGAGGATCATTTTGTACATTTCTCTGTATTGGTCATGGTGAGCACAATGCACATAGAACTTATTCGGGTTAATCACATTTAAGTATGGCTTGAGAAGTGATGCTCAGTACCTGCATGTACAATATCAGTAATATTTAACCAGTAAGTATATAAATACAGTATCGCTTCTCAGCTCATTGAAATCTTTATTTTTAAGCCTGCTGCTTCACCATATGAACCTTTAAGGAGCTCTTCAATAATTGCATGTGGTTTCACAATAGTTGTGAAAAGAGTACTGGTAATCATTTTGTGTGAGTCTATGTGTGTGTGTGTTTAATCCTTAATACTTTCACTGTGCCTTTGAAATGAAAACATGGAAAGCAGCAAGTGCCTCATTAGCTGTTATTATTTTTCCCCATATTTATTATTTATTTTGATTTATAATACATGAAAAGCTTTCTGTGCTCTTATGCCATGAATGAAAAATGCAGCCATAAAAAGATCAAATCAGCTGCTACTGTTCATGTCTGAAATAGAAAGTAAATTCAGTCAAAATTCATGGGAAAACTTGTGGGAGTGCAAAAGAAATTGAATTTTCATTCAACATTTCAAGCTGTCTCTTATATAAATGTCACAAGATGACAAGGGATTGAAAGAACAAGCAAACTATGATAGTTGCACACAATACAACTAAAATTAAAAATTGTTTGAATATAGCTTTCCCTTAAATATGAAAAATTGCATGTCAAGATTGCTCCAGTCCTCCCTTAAAGTCCCAAGGATCTTCAGAACCCCACAGTGTCTTTTATTTTCAGAGGCCACCTGGTGAGCCCATTGCTCTCAGAAACCTGGATGCTCTTGCCATCATCAATACTGTTTGTTTTACATTTTATTTCCTCAGCTAAATAGTCCTGATTACAGTCACACAGGGTAGGCTCCCTGCCTCACAGAATTCCTTCTCAACTCCCTTAAGCTTGCCATTGGATGTTTCCTGGTCCCCTGATCTTCCTTCCTAATGTAGCCCTGTGGCAATAGTTGCCAGCTGTTCCTCCACATCTCTCCTTATCTCCCTATTCTCTTCTCCCTTAACTTTCTCCTTCTCTTCAGTTCTCCTTTCCTGCACTCTTTGTTTATATATCCCTAAATGCTATCTTTTCATTCTTAGGACCTGCGGAGGATGTGCAGCCTGTGACTCTTGTATCCCCTAGCTCTGTGTGGCCATTTGGCTCCTGCTGTGTTACTGGCCCACATCTCCACTTCTGGTCTATCCTGGCCAGCTCCCAGTTGGGATACAAGATTAAAGGAATAACAGGAAGGTTGCTGTGATGCTCACTACATGACTGATCAATCAGAAGGTAGAGAATCAAGTTACCATGTGGAGTCTAGAGCTAGCCACGTGCTAGCTGAACACTTTTACAGAGTGCCAGAACAAGCAGGAGCCCCTTGAATTCCATGACAACGCCACACTGCTCTCCCCCATGCTTTTATTTTCTGCAAATCCATATATTGTTGGGGATATATCTACTTAAGCTGGGGTATATCTATTTGGCATAGGATGCTTCTCTTGGTAATGGAGCATCTGGCAACTCCACTGGTGTCACTTAGCAGTCCTTTTCTTCCAATCAAGTCTTGGCCTGCATCTGACTTACTGAAGCCAAATGAAGGAGGGAATATAAGGCAATGAGCCAGCTCCCCACTGCCTCCTCCCACAGTTGAGTTACAGCAAATGCTATGGCTACAGTTCTCTTTCAGTCCTGCTGGAGACATAGTGATCTTCTCACATTAAAGCTATGGAAGACAACAATTAAAAGCAGATTGTCACTATGTTTTGAATTCAGATAGCAGGAGCAAAAAGTAAAATAAACAAACCACAATTAGTATCTGGGGTTATTTATTTATTTATTTATTTTATTTATTCCCCACCTTCTACTCCAAAAAGCTCAAGGTTGTCCACATGGTTCTCCCTCCCCTCATTTAAATCCCGCAATGACTAGCCAGCGGCACTGAGTGAGCTTCATAGCTCAGTGGGGATTTGAACCCTGGTTTCTCCCAGATCCAACCACTATACCACACTGGCTCTCAAAATGTAGCGAGGAAGTATGATCTTGTGAACTGAGACCTTTCCACAAAGCATCCATCGTGACATCTGGGGTTTCTCAGCTGTTGCCACCCAGTTGAGAGGACTGACCTGGTTCAGTACACCCAGTGTGAAAGCCAGGCTGATTGCCAAGGCTAGAAGAGGAAAGGATCCATACTTTTAAAATTAAGAATTATACAGCTTTTCATCAGAAGTCTAGGGTAGGAATGGAAAATGTATATAGTAAGCTTCCGTGGCCCACAGCCCTAAGGGACAAAAGACCCCGGACTGAAAGAAAAATGCAGGGCTCCATGCTCCCAGCTCTTATTTTTCACTTTTGTTTTGAAGTGCCCTTTCCTTTCATATTAATCAGGAGAGATGCTGCAGCCGTCACATCTCTGCTACTTGTGTCTTTACAGGTAGGGCTCTATAGCTGTTCCCCCACAGAATAGTCACACTGGTACTTCCTCCATGATTGCATCTATCCTTTGGGATCTAAGTCACAGATGTCTTGCAACACATTTGAATCAATCTGTCTCCGGAAGTGAGCAGTGGCCTCTTTCTTTCCATGTCTCCTTGGGTAGTAAGGGAGCACTCTCATTGATCTTCCCTTTGTCCTTATTTTTCTTCTGTTTGCTTTGTTCTCCTTGAATGATGATGTCAGTAAGTATTAGCTTCTTTTGAGGCAACTGGTATGCAGGTCCTGGCTAATGGTGCTATTAATATTGTCATCCCCATTGGCTAGCAAAGGTGAAACACTGCTGTACTTGTACTTTCTTGTATAGAAAGGTCGCAGAGCAGTCTATTATTCAACGTCCTTGATCCTGAGGAAAGTCCTCTACTTGATTTATTTGAAAAGGGGCAAAGGGTACCTCTGAGCTACCAACATCAGGTCCAGATCAATCCCAATGTGAAATTTCTTAGGAACCAAATCCCATATGCGCTATATTGTCAGGAAATGCACTGCAAACCACACTTTGAAATTTTCATGTTGTAAGTCACCTTGAGCATGGCTTGAACTGTGGAAAGGCGGCATACAAATAATATTATGCATGTATGCATGTATGTAGTGAATGATGTGGGCAATCAATCCACTCAAGGAGATATTGAGAATTCAGTCTGTTTCAGGGACCTAAATGGCTGAAGAAAAGACTCAAAAATAAATCTTATAAAATGGGATCATTTTGAAGTAATTCAATTTTTGCTCTTTTTTAAGTTCCAAAAGGGAAGCAGTGTGCCTTGTGCCACACAACAAAAATTGAGTATGTAACTTTACCTATTAAGCCACACACACCCAATCCCATTACAGTCGTACCTCGTTTTGTGGCTGGGATCTGTTCCAGAGCCCCGGCCGCTATCTGAAAAGGACACAGGGCAAATCTGTTCCGGTATTGGAATGGATGCTAGACAAGGCAGATGTTCGTGGAGGTATTACTGTAGTGCCATCAGAGCTTAGAAATGTTTTCGCTCCTCTGCATATTCTTATAACCCTCAGATAGCTTTATTGAATGTTGTCAAATAAATATTCTTGTCCAAAAACACAGAGATGCACCAGTTACTACCACTAAATTACCACAGACTACCTTCTGTTAGTCTGTAGTCATACAACATGTGCCAGTGTGAAATCTTTTTCATTCATATATACAAGAATGATTTTATATTGGCTTGTATCAGGAGTTTAGCACCTTGAGACCAAGAACCAAATACTTCTCTATTGAGCTCTAAGGATTCTCCTGAAGGCTGTATCACTTCTTTCCAGTCCATACCCCTTACCAGTCTTCTTATGCATCCTCATGTGTTTTTACCTGGACAGAAGGTAAGAGTATGATCTGTTTCCTCACCAATATTTTGCCCTAGGTTCCATCCACTTTTTCCTTCTATCTCCTGCCACCATCAGCATATAACATGTGGAAGCTTCTCTATAAGGGAATATGATCCTAACCCCTGCCATGTATGTCATTTTTTTAAAAAAAGTATATAAAATGAGTTTAGAATATAATTGTGCCGTTTAAAAGATGGCACTTGTGTTTGCAAAACCTAGTCAGACTTCCAGTGACAGGTGCAGTTTTATAGACTAATTTGTCTCCTCTCCAAACACCTTTAAAGAAACATTTTGGCCAATACATGATTGTCTTCTGAAACCAGTGCTTGGACTTTTAAAGCAATTAGGTTTAGGCTTTATTAATGTTCCAGAGAATGGATTCCTATAAAGAATAGTTCTCCTATGCATCCTCATTACTTACGCTTTGTGAATATGAAGGCACATTTTTTCCACATCTTTTCTGTCACAATACTGTCTGTCCTGTCCATACCATATTTCAGCCTCCAGATTGTGAAAAGGACTGGCTGTATCTATTATGGCTTTAGTTCTCCTTAGTAACACAACAACTGCTTTCAGACATTTGGTTCATAGAGCTCAGTATTGCTGTCATTGACTAGCTAGAGTTTGCCATGGTTTCAGACAATTCCTTGCATATTCTTATAGTTTTAAAATATCTTTCATTCTCTTCCCATTAATGCCATCAAGTTGTGCTAGCTGGGTTTGGTGGGAATTATAGTCCAAAACATTTCAAGGGCACTGTATTGAGGAAAGCTGCCTAGACTGAGTCTATTGAGAATATAACATGACATCCACTCTTATAACATGGAACCTGCTGTGAGCATATAGATTTGTGTGTGTGTGTGTGTGTGTGAGAGAGAGAGAGAGAGAGAGAGAGATAAAAGCTGTTGACATAACATCTGCATCTTTATTGACTTCTCCAAATATTCTGAATTGCAGAATATCAGACATTAAAAATCAGATATTTGATGTTTCCTTCTGTGAATAGAAATAGAGAGAACTTTAGAAGAAAAATGGTGGCTAGAGCAATAATTTGTAAGAAATAAAAGATGCCTAGGAATCGATAGGAGCTGCATCAAGCTTGCTTGGCAGCCATATCATTCATATGATCCCTGAGAAAGTTGTAATTGACCTACATCAATGAATGAAGTTTTTCAATCAAAGTATTGCTATAAAGATTAACCATCTGGGGAAGCTTCTAGAATTACATTTGGACAAAACTAAATGGAGTATGGATTTCTGAAAGTTGAGAAGAAACAAAAGACGTGTGTCCCCCCACCCGGTATATAAATACTAGGATGATATATTTGTCCTTTCAGAGCTTTGTTAGAAATGCAACATGCTATGTCTTCCTTCCTAGTCCATGGCCATATAGAATCAGAGGACATAGAGTATGGTAGAGTCTCAGTCTTAAGTTTAGAACATCTACACTCTCCAGAAACAACCCTTTTCAAAAATTGTATGTTGAAAATGGGCCAAAATCGCCCATGTAACACACATTGAGTAAATATTTTTTCAATAGATGGTGACGTTTCGCGTCCTTCAACATAACTCCTTCACTCAAGGTGGGTATTAAATTCCTATAGTCTCTCCTATCTATTCAGTCATGGTAAGCAAGAATTGAGAACACAGATGCTCACCTGTCACTGAGATGGTAAACTTCTATTTCAGCTCTACAATTTCAGACTCCAGCTGATTGCACAAATAACTGATTCTCCTCTATATGGAAAACACCCACACATATACAAACACCCTACACATAGAAAATTAGATTTCAAGGAGAAGGATTCTTGCTAAGCCTTCTTCCTAACATGGTAGATTTCTGCAAAGGAACATTCCTTCATCTCAGTTTTCATTTGCAGGCTGAAGTGGTACATCAGGACCCAAGCTTACTAACTCAGTGACAGCTAGACTTCAATCCATGGTCACTGCAACAAAAGCATAGGGCCATATACAAAATCTGTTATATATTCCCAAAAGAACGGGTTTGAGCTAAGCAGAATTCACTCCCCATGAATGATGATTTGACTTTCAGCAATTTATTTTTGTGTTCATCATTACGTGAATGGCGTGGTTATTTTTTGTTGTTGTGTGAATTTGTTTAGTGTATTTGCTTCATTATGAAGGATTTTTATTGTATATTTTGTCTATTGTCCTTGAAAAACACTCCAGGAGTCCTTCTGGCAGCATGAAGCTGTAGTAATGGGAAATTATAGTGCTAAACATTGTCTCCAGTTATTATAGGTTGGAGTTAAGACTTCATCCTTTTAGCTTATTCTTGTAGGTACTTTCATTTTCCTATGCAGATGGGTATTTATTGATGAACAGATTAACAGCCTCTTTTTCTGGGCCTACAAAGTGAGCAACCCTGCTGTATCTTTCTATATTATATTTGCAGTAGTCCATCATTGCACTGTTTTCATTTACTGTTTTCCGGGGTTCTAAAAGCAAGAAGGGGGAGGAGGGGGCAGTGAAAGGCAGGGGTTCATGTCTGTAGCAAATGACTGGGAGTGCAAGGGAAGATCTGGGTGAGGAAAAGAAGGATCTGTCTGGCAGTCCTAGCCCTCCAGTGAGGGGGACAGAGGATAATGATGAATTAGGGAAGGGGGCGATGAAATTGTGTTGGGTAAAGGTAGCATTTGGAGGACTGAAGGGGTATATAGGAGAGGGAGAGGGAGCCTTAGAGCTTTGGTGACAAATGTAAAGAAAAAGAGAAGGAAGGGGAAGATTGAAGAGGATGGGGTTAATGAGGGCACTTGCAGTGCTCTGGATGAGCAAGAGGGTGCATTGAGAGAGATGAAGGAGATCCATTTTTGATAGATTCAAACTTCTCTCTCTTCCATTCCTCAGCTGTGTTGTGCAAGAAAAAGAAATGATGTAGAGCCCTCAAATATTCCATAGCACTTCGCATAGTGTATTTCACCCCTGGTACCACGGGTTGTCTTCAACATGAAGTTCCAGACTCAGTGTACTAATTTGGAACAGATACCACACTGTGTGCAAGATGAATTTGAGAAAAAGGAGGAGGGAGGAAAAAGGGTGGATGCCATAGGTGGATGCCAAAAAGGGAGTAGGAGGGATTAGTAATGGGAGTGAAAATAGGAGTAGAAAAGGGGCTGCAGAATAGGAGGGGATGGTGATTTCATTATTCAGCCAAAGGTGAAATGGGTGTTTAGATGCAATGTGTGGAAGGAGGAAAATGCAGGCGGTTGCCATGGGATGGTCTGTATGTAAGAGAGGGTTGCAGAAAAGGAGGGGGAGGGAAGGCATGGATGTGGAGATAACAGGAAAGCAGGTGCACAGCGGGGCTGCAGAACAGAAGAGAAACGTGGCTTCAAAAATAGGGTTGGGAAGGTATAGCTCAATGGAGTGGGAAGGGGAAGCTCTAGAGGGTTAATGTGGAGAAATGGCAGAGGGCTGGCAAAACACACACATACCCCAGTATTTAAGAACTTAACAAAAGCAATACTGAATTGTTTACGAAATAACTGTGAACAGCGAACATTGTGGGTTGGAAATTCAGTTCATTGGGTATCTAGATTCTATTATCTGTCATGCTAAGATAAATCTCATATGCTGAGAACAAATGGGTAAGACTGATAAAGCACATTTATGTGCTTAAAAATAACCATAATTATTGTGATGTTAGACCAAAGGGTTTAGGACAAAACAGAAAATGAAGTAGAAACTACTTGGATGAGGAGTAGATGAATATTAAAAGGTTCAGGGAAGAGTTTTAGATTCACCTAAGTATTTTCTCCACTGCCTCTGAAGGAGTGAAATTGTAACAATATTAACCTCTGATCTTGACATACTTTAACAAATGAGCAGTGATAAAGAGGGAAAGAATAAAAGAACTTAAGCAAACAATGCTGCCAAGTTCTGCTGGTTTCATTATAGACAATCAATTTTCTACTGTCCTGCTAGCCTAACATATTATTTAATGTTTCTGATACTTTACAAAACAAGTCACTTTTTTCTTCTTAGAATTATTTCGTATGCATTCTCAAACTCTGGGTGAGACTCAGAATGTTGCACAACACAGAGAAGTGCTGTGGATTGTTTATCTACTGATTTCCAAGCTATGATTTCCAGGTGTTAGAAACAAACAATAAAGGGTAGCTATCACCCATTTCCCCCAGCTTCTGATCTTCTGAGGGCATCTGGCGTGGAAGACAAGATTAACTTTTCTCAGGGTGCATTCAGACCTAGGAGGGTTGTGTGTGTACAGATGAGTGAGTACACAGCCATTGTTTGTTTTTCATTTCACCATAATCCATATTAAGATGGGTTGCAACTGCATACATACAGTACACTAGCTATATGAATCAGGCCTGAAATGGAACAGTGAGGACAACTGTTCTCATGCAAATTAATAGACACAAACAACAGCTGTTAATTACCTAATTATTTCAGTCTCTTTCTTCTTTCCCCTCTGACCTCGTTGTTACAATCCACTCCTCCTGAAACCGTGTTTGTGTTTGTATATTTGTGTGTGTATCTGCAACTACATGGACAGAGCAACTTAGGTCCATTCAGTTTAATTTTCACTGGTGCTCAGTCATAGATCCATTCTGGTGTGTAGCTGTGTGCATGCATGCTTGGTTTTTCTGAAGTTTTCAAAATAACACACACAAAATCTGCATGTAAATTAATAATAATAATTTATTTATACCCCGTCCATCTGGCTAGGCTTCCCCAGCTACTCTGGGCGGCTTCCAACAAAATATTAAAATACAGTAATGCATCAAACATTAAGAGGTTCCCTAAACAGGGCTGCCTTCAAATGCCTCCTAAAAGTCTGGAAGTTGTTGTTCTCTTTGACATCTAGTGGGAGGACATTCCACAGGGCAGGCACCACTACCGAGAAGGCCCTCTGCCTGGTTCCCTGTAACTTGGCTTCTCGCAGTGAGGGAACCGCCAGAAGGCCCTCGGCTCTGGACCTCAGTGTCCCGGTAGAACGATGGGGGTGGAGACGCTCCTTCAGATATACTGGACCAGGGCCATTTAGGGCTTTAAAGGTCAGTACCAACATATGGTGCTGGAGGAGACTCTTGAGAGTCCCATGGACTGCAAGAATACCAAACCTATCAATTTTTAAGGAAATCAGCCCTGAGTGCTCACTGGAAGGACAGATCGTGAAGCTGAGACTCCAACATTTTGGCCACCTCATGAGAAGATAAGACTCCCTGAAAAAGACCCTGATGTTGGGAAAGATTGAGGGCACAAGGAGAAGGGGACGACAGAGGACGAGATGATTGGACGGTGTTCTCGAAGCTACTAACATGAGTCTGACCAAACTGCGGGAGGCAGTGGAAGACAGGAGTGCCTGGCATGCTCTGGTCCATGGGGTCACGTAGAGTCGGACATGACTAAATGACTAAACAACAACAACCAACATTTTGAATTGTGCTTGGAAACGTACATATTTTGTACATATTTTGTACACAGTCTCCCCCTAACATTCAACTTATGATGTATTTCAGTGCTTTTCAATGCATTTTCATCTGAGGTATGCATTTTGAATGCAGTTCTTACTTAAAATGCATATTTATGTGCACACTTGTTGGTAGTGAAATAGCAAAATCTGGAGAAGGGCATAATCCAACTGGCATTTGCTCTGCAAGCGAGGTTGATATGCTAAATTGAGTTGGTCCACTGTGAAAAGCGTCCTGAATAAATTTCTCTTTTATTCCTACTTTCAACTCAGGATAATGCTTCATGCATCTGGTGAAGTCAACTATAGTCCATGAAAATATATGCCATACTATATGTGTTAGTCTAAGGTGCCACAAAATTTGTTGTTTTTGTAGCAGAATAGGATGGCTACCTACCCATCTAGAACTAGAAAAAGATTTGTGTCTCTAAGACATGTTGTACCCTGAGAAAGATAGAGACAAAATTGCCCTTAATTGAAATATACAGCTTTAATCAGTAAAACTTCTAAGCTCATTCTGTGTTTGTTTTCATCAGTCTCAAAATATCACATCCCATTTTCTTACTTATTGAAAACAAAACAGCATTACTTTTTCTGCACATTTTTGCATCTTCATCTCTTTTTAATCTAATAGGCAGTAGCAACCCACATGGTTTTTGTTGCTGTTTCTGTGCATCAGATTCTATAACAGCATGGGTGCCCATAGTAAAGAAAATCATATGGGTTGCTGCAACAAGGTGAGCAAATTAGCCCAAGATCAGTGAGAGCAAAGAATAAGAACATGGTAGGAGAAAACAAAAGGAAAGACACCAAACAGCCTTGAAACAATACACATGCTCAGGTAATGATTTGTTTAAAAAAGAATTTGGCTGTGTGAAATCTGTTACTATGGAGAAAAAAAGCATAAAAACTAAATTATCACTGATGAAGCTAATCCTAAATGTTCTTACTATGGAGTAAGCCCAACTAGACACAGTGGAACTTAAAATGTATGACTACCTGTTGGTGAATCGGGGTTTGGTGTTGTCCTTTAGCTGAAGCCCCACACCTAAAAACCAAGAGAATGTCTGGCTTTTGTTACAGCAAAATCTCTCCTCCCTCTCCCTCCTTTGTGAACTGCTCTGTCTCTCCCCCCTCCCCCCCCCCTGAACTGCTCTTTTAAAGATAAATAATACATGCTTTTGTATTGTGAAGAACTGCAGTTCTAAGTTAACTGACATTGAAGGTGTACTGTTGCAAGGCAGATTTTAAAATTCAGGCCAAAAAAATGTTAGTATAATAATAATAACTCTTAATAAGGATCATTGCAGTGAAAAGCAGTTAAAGGAAATTAGGTATCTTTTGTTGGAGGTGTAATTTAGGAACTACAGACACTTTACTTAACTTGCAGCCTACCTAATGGCATCTACATCTTCTGGTTCTATTCATGGCAGCTGCTAATTTCTGAGAAAAAGAAAAATGTAGCACATTCATTGAAGGTACTGCTGTTCGTCTTGAGCTTTGCACAAATTTGTAAAATAGCTTTTCAGTGAAGAATCTCTCTATTTTGCTGTAAGCAACAAACCTAGGAGTGCTCTCCTTTCTGTGGTTGGTGCATAGAATGATTCTGAACAAGGACACATTAGGTACCCAAGCATTAGAGTTAAACTATACAGCAATTGTGTCATGAACTGGCAGGCCTATGGGGAGGGGGAGGAGGAGGATCCCAGTGAGGGCTGTATCCGGGAGAGGGACACACTGGGACAAACTGGGGATGAGGAAGGAGAGGTGTAGGAAGTACTTACAGAGTGACAGAGGATGATGAGGGGATGGAGGTCAGTGCACAGGAAACAGAGCAGCAGGACCCATCACCAGAGTCAATGGGGGCCCTTTCTCCACAAACACGGTGGGCTCTGAGGTGTAAGGAGCAGTGGGTGGGGTGCTCCAGGAGGCAGAGGCAGGCAAGGGCCCACAGCCTGCTTCACTAGCTGGCCAGGTGAGGCTTGCTAGCTCTGGGAAGAGGCATGGGATTCTTCAGCTGGAGTAGGCTTGGAGCAGGTGAGGGTCACATGCCTCATCAAGCCCAGATGCTGCAATCAGCAGGCATAGTAAAAAGGACAGCAGAGCTCAGGCTGTGTCTGCTCATGCTGAAGGACCATAGCTTGGCTGCTTCAGGATCTCCCCAGAATTGTGCTTCAGTTTGGACATGTGGATTGACCCTGGACAGGGGACTCGGCATACTGACTTGCTGCCAGGTAGGCCAGGGGTTCAGGACATATGGTTTGTGAAAGAGGGTGAACTGTGGCAGCAATTGTGATTGACACATTATGGCCTAGTCCAAATCAGTGCCCCCAGTCTCCCAACCACTGTTATTGTTAACCATGGCTGGTAAGAACCAGCATTTACCATTAGAGTTAGAAATAGGATATCCTTAATGTTGCTGAAGGAGGGACGTGGGTGGCGCTGTGGGTTAAACCACAGAGCCTAGGACTTGCCGATCAGAAGGCCAGCAGTTCAAATCCCCATGATGGGGTGAGCTCCCGTTGCTTGGTCCCTGCTCATGCCAACCTAGCAGTTCGAAAGTGCAAGTAGATAAATACTCTGGCGGGAAGGTAAACAGCATTTCCGTGCACTGCTCTGGTTCACCAGAAGCGGCTTAGTCATGCTGGCCACATGACCCAGAAGCTGTACGCCGGCTCCCTCGGCCAATAAAGTGAGATGAGCAACCACAGAGTCGGTCATGACTGGACCTAATGGTCAGGGGTCCCTTTACCTTTAATGTTGCTGAATTATAATGCTGAACTATGGTGACTATCTTTGAAGAAGAATGGTGTAGGGTAAATTTGTATGCAAGAGGGAAGGGTACACTACTACACCATGACTGACAGATGAGAATGTGATTGCACTGGACCCTTGAACAAATGCAATAAAGTGGAGGGAAGTACTTGAAAATTCCTAACAGTGTACAAATCACATCCCCAGAATGCACACATTGAGAAATTAAAATGGGATTTATTTATGAAGATGAGCACTGTTTGAGCAGATGTGTGGCAAATTAAGGGTGATAGTGAATCAACTTCAGCATAAGTAGTCAGATTCTAACATTCAACCAATTTAATTAGTTAACTAAAGCCTGGAATCCTACACAAATCTTTCTGGGGGTAAGGTCCATTCAGCTCAATGGAGCTTACTTCTGAGTAGACAAATATAAGACTACACTTTAAATAAATAAATAAATCTGGAAACATATATATCAATGGGGATGAGAATAGCCATCTTCTTCTGCTTTTTTTTTTACCTTATGTTACTGTAATCAGAAATGAAAAAGACAATGTTTTAGCTGTTTCCTTCTACCTCATTTTATTTTGTGTGAACATCCTTATATATTGAGATTTTAGGTGATGTGCACCATTATTTAAAATGAATTAACTGGTTAAAAGGCAGATGATTAATCAACTAAAATGTTTTAATTGATTGTCAACCTTAGTTTCCTGACATTTATTTAGTGATTGCATTGCACTGATACAGTATGCTTTTAGAAACTAAATTGAATTAATGAAGCAATTTGTGAATACAGTTCATGTTCTATAAACCTTTATTTACCCGTGCCTCTCTATAATTTATACAAAAGAGATTTGCCTAGGTGAAAACAGGCATTATTCCACAGAAAAATGGTTGTCGTTGTTTCTTTGAAATATTTATAGCCTGCTTTTCTTTACCAAACATGCACCCCAACATGGATAAATTCTTAAAATGCAAACATAAAATAACCTAAAAATAAACATCAGGAAAATCAGGAAAGCTTCAGGAAAGCAAATTAGCAGCAATAACTTCTCCAAAGTTCTGGAAGTTTCTGCCAAAAAACAGATCATAATGTCAACCTTATTTGATATGGGAAGGAATTCCTTAATCAGGGTGCTTGTATTGGCTTGTGGGTTGAGCATGCTGCTTTATGGAAGGGTGTTGTGGGCAACTTACAACTACCCTGAGCAACACCTCAACACTTTCCACATGGGTTGTGTCAAGAAGATTTTGAGTGGCAGAACAGATGCGGGGAATGTGGGTTGGGAGAGCGCATGTTCACACTCCAGTTCAATGGCATCTGTGCTGACATGGTCATGTCCACAGAATGGAATATGACAACATCCCCAAGGATGTGCTCTACGGGGATCTGGCTTCAGGCACCAGGCCCCTTGGCAGACCAACTCCACATTACAAAGATGCCTGCAAATGTGACATGAAGGCTGCCAAGATCAAACCTGTCTTGTGGGAATTCCTTGCAGACAACTGCTGTACCTGGAGATAGTCAGGTCATGTATCCAGGGCAGCAAACATATAAGCAATAAAACAATACAACTGAATACATCTCAATTATGTTTAGGGAGGTTTTTAATCTTTGATGTTTTATCATGTTTTTAATATTCTGTTGGGAGCTGCCCAGAATGGCTGGGGAAACCCAGCCAGATGGGTGGGATATAAATAATAAATTACTACACACACACACACACACACACACACACACACACACACACACACACCACGTATTTTGCAGGACTGTACCATGTTGGTGAAGACCGCTATCAATAAAGTGCAAATAGAACAGTTATTCCCAGTTCTGACAGTAAGTTGAGCAGCAAGAACTCATCCAATTAGGCTGAGCAAGGAAAAAAGAGCAAAACCATTAAATTAAGCCAGTTGTCTGCAGGTAGGGAAGAAATATATGCTGAGCTAATTAGGCTGCAGACCTCTGGCGAACTCTGAAGTCAAGTATCACCCATTCTGGTCTGGGATATAATGAAAACTGAGAAAAGTAGCTACCGTAATTAACTCAATTGTAATAAGAACAGTTATCTCAAGATAGGGCTATTATATATATGTATTTGTTTTATTGACCTCAGAGGCCTATGTAGCTTTTTCTCTGGAGATCAAGACAATATCTATCTTCTCTGAAAACTCAAGACACTATTCACAGGTTGCTTTATTTAATGTAACAGGGGCCAAACAGCACTTGTAAATCCTTTTTATGAAGGATGGCATACTAATAAAAATAATAATTTATGGGAGGGGAGTGGCACTAGCAAGAAATACGTTGCTATTCAGGATTCAAGCCTTCCAGCTATGATATATCTTAGAAGACTACATTCTATTCCATTCTCCACCTTTTCTATTCCACCCAGCAGTGACAGTGCAATCCCATACATGTGTACTCAGAAGTAAGTCTCATTGACCTCAATGGGCTTACTCCTAGGTAAGTCAATTTAAGATTGCAGACTTAGTGTTCTGTGGCTCATTGGGTTGTTAACTTGGAAGGGGAGGTTGGTCTCTTAGGGTCCTCTGTCAATTTTTTTTCCTTGTATTTCTACAAACGTTGGTGTTCTGTCTGATACCTTCACCTTGACTGTCTGTGGCCTGGCTTCGGCTACAATTCTGTCTCCCTTCATGCACAGAGCTTGCTATTAGAGGAAGTGGTATATTTCTTTTTTTAACCAATTATCTATTTTTTAATCTTTATATTTTAACATGTGTTCAGCTGCTAAGTTTTATAAACTAGAAAGCCCTGATTTGGGCCAATGTCTTGGTCTGTTCCCTGTCTTACATTCACGAAAAAGAAAACTCTGTTTTCAGAAGCCATTGCCAAAAACAAAGGTTTGGGCAGGTACAAGTGAGAGAGGGCTGTTCAAGTAGGTTAAGACGAGGCAGAATAATTTGTTGATAGTGGTGAAGGGTTATCTGGAAGATATGAGAAAGCTAAACGATGGGCATAGCTACGATAGTGAAAACCACAGTTAAAACCATTAGTAGGTTTAGGTTGCTAGTCCCATTGTAAAAAGCCCAGGAGGCTTTAAAAATTAAGAAATTCCAGTACAACCAGGTTTTGTCATTGGATAACAACCCCATATTTATTTTCCAGACCACAATATATTCTACCTGAAAATAATGGAGTGTTGATTGTTATGCTGCTATGATTATTGTGCGGCATGTAATTCCACAAAGCTAATTGACTCCTACTTGTTGGTGACATAAGTGATCATTAATGCTATTTTTAAAAAATCTAAATTACTTGATGTTTGTGTGTGCCTCCTCTATAAGAATAGTGTTTATTAGTTTTGTTTATTAGGTAGTCCTGAAAATGTACAGTTACAAAATATAAGGATTTCAATTATACTTATCATTGTTTGAGAAACAGCGCTTGATTTCTAAACGTAACAGCCTTGGCAGTAAATTCTCCCTGGAAGCAATACGATGTGTCCTATAACCTTTCTTTTTATGATACTATGTCTCCCCTTCTGTATTACTACATCAAATATATTGAACAGGTCTTGAACCTGGCTCCAGAACCAAACCTGGTGAGCCCTGGAACACATTTAATTCTGCTTAAAAGATCAGTACAGGATATACTGCTGCCCTAAAGATTAAAATTCTTCCCTTGGAGCAAATCACTGAAACTAGCTAGATCTTCTCATATGTGTATGCTCTTACTTTGCTCACTGCTTTGCTCCTCTTCTCTTTAAACACTGAAAGAGCAAGCAAATGCAGTTGTGTGGTGCTACTGCTGTACTTGCATTTTTCCTCAGAACTGTCAGGCTAGTTTACCAGTATTTGGGTCTTCGAAATTTGTTTCTGTGTGAAGGCTCTAATCCCTTTAAGGGTGAAAATTCAAGGTAACATAACTTTGAAGCACTTAAGAAATGAAATTACTTGTATTCAAAATGAGTTAAGTTTGAAAAGTATTAGAATACTACAATAATATATTAAAACAATTTAATGTTCACTATTTAGCTTTTGACTTAGGATTTTGTAGATTTATTTTTTGCTTATAGCAGATATTTCCCTTCAAAATAATTTTTTGCTTGCAGAACAAATGATTATTTTCATGTATTTCAGTCTTCTCCTGTGTTCATCAGATCAAGTACTTGAACGCTCATTCTTATCTTTATTGCTCAGCTATCAGCGTTAGAAACTGAGATATGAAAGCTAGGAGCTAAATGGCACCTTAAACCTAGGTTATGGACACAACAATGGAATGCCCAGGCACACTTTTTTTAATAACACGAATACAAAGCTGAAAATGAACTAACTGCAGCTAAAACAGTATGTTCATTTTTCACATGATCTAGTCCTTCCCTTGCCCAACCACCTAATATTCTTAAAAGGCTCTTTTCTCCAGTCTTCAGAGAGTAGCTGGAAGTGGCAGAAAAAGTTCCTCCTTTCCTTCCGCTCTGCAGTTTTTATCTGAAATCTTAGGCGCAGTACCGCACCCAGAACTCAAACTGCTCGTGCTAATGAAATTCTCAGTTGCAAAATGTGCCTAGAACAATGGGAGTTTCGAACATTGTCTGCTATCTCACCCATCTCCATTTTATGGTTCTAGAACAGATAATTAAGCAGTCAATCTGTGACCACTTAGAAAAGGATGCTGTGATTACCAAGACCCAGCGTGGTTTTCTCAAAAGCAAGAAATGCCAGATGAATCACATTACTTTTTTTGTTAGAGTTTCATGCTTGTTGGATCAGGGGAATGCTGTGGACATAGTGTATCTTGGTTTCACCATTATATTCTTGTGCAGAAGCTGGTAAAATGTGGACAGGATAAGGTAACTGTTAGGTGGATTTGTAGTTGTTTGGCTGACCAAACCCAAAGGGTACTCACTAATTGTTCGTCACGATCCTAGAAAAAAGTGGTAAGTGGATGCTGCAGGGTTCTGCCTGGGCCTGTTGATGTTCAGCATCTTCATAAGTGACTTTGATGAATATATTGAGGGGGTCTCATTAAATTTGCAGATGACACCAAACCAGAAAGGTAACCAGTGCCACTGAAGGCAGAATCGGGATTCAGGATGACCTTAACAGATTGGGGAATTGGGCCAAAATTAACAAATTGAATTCCAGTAGGGAAAAATGTAAGATTCTACACAGGCAGGAAGAGCCAGTTCCACAGATTCAAGAGGGAGACACCTGTATTGCCAATAGTAAATGTGAAAAGGATCTTGGGGTCTTAGTAGACCACAAGCTTAACACGAGTTAACAGTGTGGTGAAGCAGCAAAAATGCTAATGCTAATCTAGGCTGCATCAACAAAAGTATAGTGTCCTGATCAAGGGAAGTAACAGTACTTTCCTTGAGCAGTACTTTGCACACCTGAAGTACTGTGCCCAATTCTGAGCACCACAATTTAAGAAGGATATTCTCAAGCTGAAATGTGTGCAGAGGAGGGCAACAAAGATGATCACAGTTCTGGAAACTACCGTATTTTTTGTCCCATAGGACGGACCTAGTTTTTTGGGGGGGAAATAAAGGGGAAAAAATTTCCTTTATTTCCCCCCCAAAACCAGGTCGGGGAAACCGAACCAGGTCAAGGAACAGCGGGATGGCGGCGCTGCGCCTCCTTGCTGTCCCCCGAGCTTGTGGGGCTGGCCGATGTCTGTCCGGCAGGCGGGGCGCTCTGCTTCAGGGCGCCCTTCGCGCCGGGCGACAGGCTGCTATCCGCACCGTGGGGAGCCCTGTGGGGAACTCCCCAGGGCTAAAACACGCTGCGGATGTCTGTCCGGTGCGCGAGGAGCTCTGCTTCAGGGCGCCCTTCGCGCCGGGTGGCAGGCTGCTATCCGCAGCGTGGGGAGCCCTGCGGGGAACTCCCCAGGGCTCCAACACGCTGCGGATGTCTGCCCGGCGTGAGGGGCGCTCTGCTTCAGGGCGCCCCTTGCGCCGGGCAGCAGGCTGCTATCCGCAGCGTAGGGAGCCCTGCGGGAACTCCCGCAGGGCTGCCTAGGCTGCGGATGTGTTCCTGAAGCCTGGAGAGCGAGAGGAGTTGGTGTGCACCGACCCCTCTCGCTCTCCAAACTTCAACGTAAGCCTGCATTCGCCCCATAGGACGCACCCAGATTTCCCCTTCATTTTTGGAGGGGGAAAAGTGCATCCTATAGGGCGAAAAATACGGTAAGTCTTATGAGGAACGGTTGAGGGAGTTGGATATGTTTAGCCTGGAAAAGAGGAGTCTGAGAGGGAGATATGATTGTCATCTTCAAATATCTCAAGGGCTATCACATAGAAGATGAAACAAACTTGTTTTCTCCTGTTCCAGAGGGTAGGACTTGAACCAATGGCTTCAAGTTACAAGAAAGGAGATTCTGACAAAACATGTAGGAAAACTTTCTGACAGTAAGAGCTGTTCGACAGTGGAACAGTCTCCCTCGAGAGGTTGTGTACTCTCCTTCCTTGGAGGTTTTCAAGCAGGGGTTGGATGGCCATCTGTCATGGATGCTTTAGTTGAGATTCATCCATTGTAGGGGGTTGGACTATATGACCCTATGGGTCCCTTCCAGCTCTACAATTCTATGATTCTAAGCATACATTTTGTTTTCAAGTACCACTCACTCTTTCCCTCCCTGTCTCAAGTTTAAAGGATTCAGAATGGTGGTAGAAAATAGAGAGCTGAGAAGAAATTAAAAGCGAATCAGCAGTAATATCTTATAGTTAATTTCATAGGTTTAAGATAGAAGGTCTGTGCCTTTAGCAATGTTTTATGAATTAACCGAGCACTGAAGTATGTTGGCGTGAATTAATAAGCTATTCTACTTGTGTCTCTGTACTTAAGTGGAGTTTCTTGAATGGGGTGTGTGAGAGAGAGAGAGAGAGAGAGCGCGCGAGCGGGGGGAATAATTGAAAATACATGTCTTGAAAATACCTATGAAGCCATGTTTATACGAACATTGCTTAGTTGGTAGAGCATGGGACTCTTAATTTCAGGGTCATGGGTTGGAAACATGGGAATCTCAGAGAAATAAAAAATGACAGATTTGTTCATCCCTAAGAGCAGAAGTGAGGAAGCATTGGCCACCCAGATGTGGATTTTTAGTTCAACAGAAACATCTGGAGGGCCAAATGTTCCTCACCCCAGGTCAAGGACATTAACAGAATCAAGTTATTAAAAACACTTCTCCCCATGCTGTACACGGAGGTATATCAACACCAAGCAGATATTCTGTGTGAATGGGAAGTGCAGTATTTGAATATTTTAAATAAACAAATTGACATTAATCATCCTGGAGCAAAAATATCAGTTCTAAGAGAGAATATTCTCTCTTAGAGTATTCTATATAAACTTTATACATTGCCTAGAAGTAGAAATATTTTGTTCAAATGCTTTGATTTTCACTTGAAATTGCTAGAACCTGTAGCCCATTCTAAGTGTTGTTCCATTGTAAAGGTAAGTAATTCAATGCTATACGAGCTACTTCACTCATCCATTCCTTTCACTCCTCACTGCTTTCCTGTCACTCAGCATCCACTCCACATACATCTGGACCCTTATCCTGAACAAATAATAAATGCGGCTTCAGGCACTGACCTTGTTTGTTGCTATTTGTTCCCATGGTTTTATGATTGATAGTACTGCTGTAGATTTGAGAAATTCCTTAAGTGACAGTCCTGAAACCCATTCTCCGGTGGCCAGTTGTGATTTCTTATTGTTTAATGGAACAACTCTGAAGCATGTCCCTTCAGGAAGGTACTCACCTATGTCAATATTATAGTTATATGACTGCAGTTGGACTTGCATTAAATTTGCAGAACATTAATGATACAGAGAATATAGAGAAATAATCAAAACAATATAAAATAATAAAAAATCCTTCCAGTAGCACCTTAGAGTACAACTAAGTTAGTTATAGGTATGAGCTTTCGTGTGCATGCACACTTCTTCAGATACACTGAAACAGAAGTCATCAGGCCCATTAATAATAATAATAATAATAATAATAATAATAATAATAATAATAATAATATATTATTTGTACCCCGCCCATCTGGCTGGGTTTCCCCAGCCACTCTGGGCGGCTTCCACAGAAACCAAAAAACACTAAAATATCATACATTAAAAGCTTCCCTGAATAGGGCCGCCTTAAGATGTCTTCTGAATGTCAGGTAGTTGTCCATCACCTTGACATCCGATGGGAGGGCATTCCACAGGGCGGGCGCCACCACCGAAAAGGCCCTCTGCCTGGTTCCCTGTAGCTTCGCTTCTCGCAATGAGGGAACCGCCAGAAGGCCCTCGGCGCTGGAGTGAGAGGGTGGGGAGAGGTGTTACTCAGAAGGGTGGTGGGAATGGGTGATTGCCTGACAGGTGTGGTAAACCTGTTGACGACTGTTGACGACTGCAATTGGTCTTACAGGAAAAAGCATGGGATGAGATGGCTAAAAATAGCTTTATCATGTATAGTGAGATAGGAATCCAATGTCTCTATTCAGACCAGGTCTCTCCATGGTTTTAAGTTTGGTAATAAGTTGCAATTCAGCAGCTTCTCTTTCCAGTCTATTTCTGAAATTCTTTTGTAATAAGACAGCTACTGGTCTCTCTGTCTTGTGATTCCTGATATCAGTAGGAGAACACTTCAATCTCCCAGGACATTCTATACAAGATCTCAAAGTAGCTGTCTTATTACAAAAGAATTTCAGATATACTTTCCCTCTCATTACAAGGAACCACAGTGAATTCTGCTGGCTGTTAATATAATTGTTGCATCCATATTCACACACTTTTATATTGCGCTTGAAGAATACACACACACACACACACACACTATATCCAATATTATACCTCTCCTTCATATCTTACAAATGCATCTATTTGGGATCATAATAGTAAGAATCACAAAACACAAACAAGGTTTCTGGTTATAATGGAAGATTCTTTGTCAAACTTAACTAATGAAAATTGTAATCAAGGGAATTTCAGCTTGTTTAATGACAGTGGGACGTACTTTCTGTGCGGGGAGATTACTTTCTAAAATTTCATTTTTTCCATAAAATTAATTGACAACCTACTGAACCTATATAGTAGCACATCAACTTTCCTTTTGTTTTCACTTCCACCCTTGCAGTTCAAGCAGTAGAAGGGAAATGTATGCTATTGAGTTGATTATTTAATAAGTTGTTATTGCAATGTATATCTGGCCTTTGTGCCCATAGCACTCAAGGCAGCTGATGATACACTGAAAATGCAATAAAAGTAAAAGAACATGAATAGGTAAAAAACAATGCGAAGGCCAAATCAGGATACAAGAGTTATGTATCCAGCTCTGCTCATCTTAAGGTTTTGCATGCCAGAGTTTAAGTCCTTTTCTGTACTAGCTCTGAAAAGAATGATCACTGCAATACAGAAGTTTATTATTATGATTATTATTCTTATTGCTATATAATTATCATTAAATATTTATACCATGCCTTTTCCCTGACAGGAACTCAAGGCAGCTTACTCATAACAATAAAAACAACTAAACATAAGTGTAAAACCCCAATCATTAAAAAAAAACTATCAAACATTGGCAGATTAATTCTGTCTATAATCTATTAAGCCATACAGTCAGTTCCCAAAAGTCTGTGAAACAAGAAAGTCTTCACCTACCAACAGAGGTGGGCTACATTTATCCTGTAGTCCAAAAAGAGCTACCAAGATACTTATGCTAGAAAATGGTAGTTTCAAACTTCTTTTTAACTCTCTCAAAAAATAAAAGTTAAATTTATTTCTGTTGCTCATAGCTTTGGAGATAAGCCTGAAGACTGGAGGGCACTGTGCTCACAAGTGATTGCAACCAGCAGGCAAATAACAGAGAATTCCACATTTATACATTTAGAATTTTGTGTGGAGGTAGATTCTGATTCAGATTCATGGGCAATGGCAATTTCAGGACGCTTCATCACCCCAGCTCACTGTTAGACTGAGGACATTTTAAACCACATACTTGAGGCAGAATATATTGCAAGGCAGGGAAAGCATATGGTACTGTATGCAGTCTACTGAGAGGAGGTGGAGTCCATCTACTGTATACAGTCGACTGAAGGAAGGTGGAGGTATCGGTAACTTAGGGAGACCGTGTGCTGGGAAAATGGCACAGTTCCCTAAGAGGAGTGAGGCTTGGCATACCAATGAAAGCCTTGAACCAGGCTATATGTTTTCTGGGGCTTCTGCCAGGAAAGTGACCTTTTGCATGAGGCTTACTGATATTACAAAAGTAACTGAAATTTAAGGCATCACTGAAATGCTGACCACATGTGTCTTGCTGGATATGGTATCATAACTGACAGTGCTTTTAAAAATATAGTAGTTTTAAGAATGTGTCTTTTCAGTACATCAGTCAATACATTAAGCAAAAGTGACTGTGCAGTAAATAAAGTAGGCTATTAGTAAAGTCCAACCTCCCTCCTCCATAACATTTTATATAATTTGAGCTGCAATAATAATTGCCAGCCTTTTTTTTTTTACAAGGACAAGAAGTCTCTGAGGTTTGCTTGTGATTCAGTGTGTGTATGTACACACACACACAACTATAAATATATATATATATATATATATATATATATATATATATATATATATATATATATATATATATTCTATTTTCAACTTTCAGAGAAGAGTGCCAAAACAGGAATAGCCACACACAAACAGGATATACTTGGAAGTGTTGGAAAACAACAAGGTTTCCAAGAAGTACAAAACAATTATAGGAAGAAACAGCCCAGTAAGGACTGAGCATGCTCGATAAGCATGGAATACTTATTGGCTATTGTGGGGTGGGGTGCGCAGTCAGAAAACAGGATGAGAGGAGGAATAGAATGGAGTGCTTGGAAAACAGACATAGATATAATATACAATACAGCCATCTCATTGGACAGGTCAGCCTGCGGTTCACATTGAGAAGCTATTGTTAAATGAGAGCTTCCTATAGAATTCGGTTGAGAAATCCAAGATTTTAATGAAGCCATGAATAGGAACAAGTAGGTACGCTCCATCCCCCCTCCCACACACCCCATCCTCAGGTTAGCACAAAATAAAGCTCTTGGTGTAAAATGTTTTAGAAAAATAAATGGCCCTGCTAATGCAAATTCCAAAGCAAATGCAATTAACTGTCTCAGGTTGGAAAGGTTTGTGGTTGTAAGAGAGAATGATTTAGAACAGTCCTGCAATGTAGTTTACAATATCGCATATCAAGTTCTGAGGGTTTTACAACAATCCTGCAGTTTTGTCTGGATATTTGGACTAAAGCTGAGAGAGCAGCTGGATTTTATCCCCACATTGTGGGTTAGATTGAGAGTACTAGACAAGAATCCTGGAGGCCATGCTATGGCTATACCTCATTGCAGTTTGGAAGATTGGGATTGAGAAAGGGGAAGTGGGAGAGGGAGCACTGCAATGTAGTCCATTATCAATACTGTATTAGGTCTCAGATCAGTTAGGATTTCCAGTCAAAACCCCTCCATACCCTTTAGGTTGCACCAAAGGTCAGTCTACTTAAATTGCCTCCTCAGACCTCCCACCCAGGCCAAAACAAACACGCAGTTGCATGCAGAAGCTTCATGCTCCATTTGTTTGAATGCAGGCTTGTTGCACTTTTGAATGTTCAAAAGCTTTTGTTGTTGTCTAGTCCTTTAGTCATGTCTGACTCTTTGTGACCCCATGGACCAGAGCACGCCAGGCACTCCTATCTTCCACTGCCTCCCGCAGCTAGCTAAATAAATAAATAAATAAATAAATAAATAAATAAGCGCGAGGAAAGACCCAAGCTACATCAGGGACAACTGTTTTTGATAGTGCTAACATCTGTTTTCAATCCCATTACATGTATTTAAAACACACAAATGCATGTACATGGATACCCTGCAACTTTTTATTATGGGGGCCTACTTCGCGCAATGGGGTGAGCTCCCGTTGCTCGGTCCCTGCTCCTGCCAACCTAGCAACACGTCATAGCGCAAGTAGATAAATAGGTACCGCTCCGGAGGGAAGGTAAACGGCGTTTCCGTGTGCTGCTATGATTCGCCAGAAGCGGCTTAGTCATACTGATCACATGACCTGGAAGCTGTATGCCGGCTCCCTCGGCCAATAAAGCGAGATGAGCGCCGCAACCCCAGAGTCGGTCATGACTGGACCTATTGGTCAGGGGTCCCTTTACCTTTTTACCGTATTTTTCGCCCCATAAGACACACTTTTTCCCCTCCAAAAATGAAGGGGAAATGTGCCTGCGTCTTATGGGGTGAATGCAGGCTTTCGCTGAAGCCTGGAAAGCGAGGGGGGTCGGTGCGCACCGACCCCTCTCACTCTCCAGGCTTCAGGAAGCTCTGCGCAACCCTCGGGAGACCGGCTCCGAGGGTTGCGCAGAGCTGCCTGCAGTCCCGGGACCAGCGCAGCTCTGCGCGGCCACCGGGAGCCGGGGGAGAAGCTCCGCCCCACTCCCGGTGGCCGTGCAGAGCTGCCTGCGGTCCTGGGACCAGCGCAGCTCTGCGCCGCCATCCCGAGCGGGGCGCTAAGTCCCGCCCCGCTCTGGATGGCGGCACAGAGCTGACTGCCGTCCCGGGACTACAGGCAGGTCTGCGCCGCCATCCCGAGCGGGGCGCTAAGTCCCGCCCGCTCTGGATGGCGGCACAGAGCTGCCTGCCCTGCCGGGACTGCAGGCAGGTCTGCGCCGCCATCCCGAGCGGGGCGCTAAGTCCCGCCCGCTCTGGATGGCGGCGCAGAGCTGCCTGCCCTGCCGGGACTGCAGGCAGGTCTGCGCCGCCATCCCGAGCGGGGCGCTAAGTCCCGCCCCGCTCGGGATGGCAGCACAGAGCTGCCTGCCGTGCCGGGACTGCAGGCAGGTCTGCGCCGGCATCCCGAGCGGGGCGCTAAGATCACATTGCAGCTTCTGGGTGAAACCAGAACAGCATTCCTGTTCAAATGTCTGTGGCTCTTGTCACCTATGCATGTTAAGCTGCATCTGCCAAGAAACTCTCTCCTGAAAAGCAGCTAGTGATATAGCTTCAAAGAAGGATGTGAGTTCATTGATAAGGCTCTTAATACAACCAATGTTTTTATCAGAGTTTTAAAATATTGGCTTTATATTGCAGATTGCATGTGATACAATATTATTTCTACCTCTCTTACATTCATCTTGCTTCTCCATTCAGAATTGTTTTACTAGGGCTGCTCTTTTCCATTCAATGTAATGAAAAGAAAGTGCATGCATAGAAACATGAAGTGCATAGAGCTAAAGGAGGTGCTCTTCTAGACTCCTGTAAAGTGTAGATCAAGCACCTGAGAGATAAGTACTGGCCACTGTTCCAATAAGTGCTACTTGTTAGAATGAGAGCAAACAGAAGCATTTGTGAAAAAGCATAACATGTTTAGACATGTTCACTCTTTGAGGTTCAGTTCCCTTTCGACCAAGAGGCAAGAAGAGTAAATGCACACAAAAGTTAAAGCGCATTCATTTTTCTCTATACACTATACACTGCATGCAGTATAATTGTAGGGGACATTCTACAAGAGGTTTCTGAAAAGGCTTTCAATGCTTATTCTTTAAAATTCTCCCAGGCACCAGTTTTCCATTGCCTGTCTGATAATCTTTGATTAACATCAACAAATGCAATTCTTTAATATTTATTTTAACAGGTGGCGGATTTATGGCACTGAGAACAGAGCAGGGAAAACCTGTCTTTGTTTGGTTTCTAGAAAACAGTAACACAAGTGAAAGTTCATGTAAATGAACAAAGTGATTCTATTTGTTACACCATCAACAACTTCATTTCTATACTTAGCTCTTGCTTGGTGGCAACACTTACTCAACCTTTGAACTTTTTACTTAGTGCTGCATGGGCAATTTATTTAGATTGCTCAATAACAAAATACTTTCCAAATACTTAACAAAGTGTAATTAAATATATTGTCTTGAACACATTTACTCTTTAAAGCCTTTTTTTATGTGTTGGAATCCAGCAGAATTCTTTGAGCTAATTTCCATAAAGTTTGTGGCCTGTATTATTGCTCCTGTTTGTCTAGAACTGGTGAACTATCTTGGTCTGCAAGTGTTTCTCATATGTTCAGACTCTTTTGCAAAACGAGTGCCCATAGGTCGGGGGTGGCTGCCCCTGTAATATGCATGTTTATCTGCACGTCTGCAATGTGGCTGTGTGCATGCCAATGCACATGTGTTGGGGGTCAGAGCCTGCAGCCCTCACTCTGCACACATATACTGAACACATGGAGGAGAGCCTTCATGTGTGAACACAGCCTGTTTTGCTGGGGTTTGAAGCTTGCAGGGGAAGTGGGCAGTAACTCCTGTTGCAAGAAATATACAAAGCAGAAATTGTTATAGTAATTAGAACTAAGTCAGATGCTAGCAGTGAGGCAAAATTCTAAAGAAAGTAGCCCTTCCCAAGTGCATTAATTAAGGCTAATCAATGTTTTATAATGGTATCAGTTAGACAAAGCTCAGACCCAACCTTGCTACATTACAGTAAAAAGCACTGGATACAGAAACTATCCTCAGATGTGCTTTCTCTGTCCCAAAAGCCTGCATGTGCTTTAGACCAGTCATGGCTCTCCAGCTGTTGTTGGATTCCAGTCCCAGCAGTCTGTCAGTATGGCCAATGGTCAAGGATAATGGGAGGTGTAATCCAGAAACACCTGGAGAGCCACAGTCTAGCCACTCCAGCTGCGCATGTGTCCACATAACTATTCTCCATTCTCTGTTCGAGGCAAGGGATAGCTATATGGTTGTAAGGCATTCAGGCACACAACTGTCAAAGAAATAGGAGTCCCTCATCCCCATGCTCTTTGCCAAGTGTAGCCTGAAACATTATCCTATTCAGAATAGATAGGCAAGAAAGAAAGTGTTTTAAGCTATGAGAAAGTAAATCTGAAGTAAACATGAAGAAGGTTGAAAGGCAAATTCCCCCAATTAAACAGTGACATCTTACTAGAAGACTTTCAAGGAGAGTGTTCAGAGCATTTTTGCTAAATATGTTTTAGGTTATGAGTTCTCCCTACAGTGCACAGATTAGGGTGAAATGGTCTTCTGGAGTCACAGTTGTGTGATTCTAGCAAAGAATTTAGTAAATTTTGTTTTGAAGTCCTCTTTTTACACACACCTTTTTTGGATTGCATCATTTCCCTCCTCACTCCTCCTTGGCAACAATTATGGTTTATCATAATTGTTGCAGACATAGGCACAGTTACTGCTGATCATAGTTTGCACTCATTTTCTTCTCTGATTTGATAGGGAACCAGGGTTAATGGTAACCATAGTTACACTGTTCAGATATCATGGTGAACCATATGATTGCTAACAAGAAATGGGAGAGTGGAGAAAAGACGTCTGGGAGCCACCAGGGCACTGCCAATTGCCAATCTAAAGGTTAGCAATAGCTGAGCACAATGTCTGAACCATGACACCATAGTTAACACATTCAAACCTTTATGGAAAATAAACTCCACATGGGTTAGCAAATGACATTTATCCCAGAAGCAAACAGAAAGAATATCCAGTACAACAGGACTGCGCTTTTCTGTACTAAATAACAATAAACTGCACCATAGTAAAAGACCTTTTCATTAGCATTGTTTTCATTCCTTTCATGTAATGTATAATGAAAGTGTTGCTATTCATAATAACTCCTTAGGAAACTATTTGCTGCAATGAGCAAATTATTCAATGAATTCAGCTTCATTTTTAAGTTATCCATGCACAGCTTTGCTACTATTTGTGAATTTGTTAGTAATTTAATATTGTTCAACAAATGCATACTGGAAATAGATTTGGGCATGTGAAATCTGTTTTGTTTTAATAAAAAAGAGTCTCCAGTGGCCCCGGCTTTAAGTATCTATTATTTCCGCCTTGTAATTAGCCCTCTATAGCTGGGACCTAAGCAGGGGTTTTTTTTCAGCCAGAACTCACTGGATCTCAGTTCTGGCACCTCTCAGGTGGGCGCCCTTGCCATTCTAAGAGAACATGGGAGGCTTTAAAGGTGAGTTCCGGCACCTCTTTTTCTAGAAAAACAGCACTGATCCTAAGATTAACTGAGCTAGGAAAGACATTTGTAGGATAAGGAAGACCAGGTTCGTATGCTGCTATGAAGGGTAGTATTACACCAGTATAATATCATTACGCCAGTATTTCAAGCAAACATGTTAACATGCATAGCTAAGATAGTTGTGTATTCTCATAGTACTGAGAATAACGTAAGAACAGTCAAATACAGTTAGAGCACTGATCATAGCTGTCAACTTTCAGATTTGAAAATAAGGGATCAGCAGCCTCGAAAATAAGGGATCAGCAGCCTCACCTATCCCAGGGACAGTCTACGGGATATCTAACAATCCGGGATAGCAGTGGGAAACGGTGCTGGAATAAGGGAATTTCCCGCAAAAAAAAGGGAAGGTTGACAGCTATGGCACTGATCCCTCTAGTTCATCATTCCATCGTCCAGCAGGAATCAGTCACATGCCATAAGGAAGATTGCAACACAAACAAAGCATGATGGTGATGTTTGTTGCCAAGTCCCAAGCTGTCCATGAACAGTTTTTTCTTCTTCTTGCTTGCTTGGTTGGTTATTTTCACAATATCTATCCTAACTGTGTATTATCAGATGCTTTTAAAATACCTTATATATCTGTGGCTATTCCAATCTCCTATGGCAATTAAATGCATTGGTTAAATATATGTACCAGCAGTGTGCACTGACTGCAATATTTGACTTGTATCTGCATGTGCAGCTTTGGGAGAGCAGTCCACTCTGTTTTGGACTTGTTCTGTCTTTCCAGTTGGACTCATTATCTGTGACTGAATTAGATCTATTAAAAATGAAGCTGTGTTCCCACCCACCCCATCTAGTATATATTTTGGAGAGTGGTTTTTCTGTCTGTCTGTTTCTTGAGATATCATCACCAAACTCAGCATGAGGTTTCCCAAGGTCAGATTGACAGTGTCAGTCAACATTTGGATGTCAGACAGACTTTAGTGTGACTGTGCCCATTTTTTTTATCTGTTTGGCCACCACCAAGATATTGCCAAGCTTGGCACTAAGGTTCCCAAGGTGGGGGGTCTTGTCAACGTTTGAACACTAGGCTCCATTTTGAATCAAGATGGTAGACCAAAACATGACTTTGGTGTAACTTCACACAAATTTTAGCGTGACAGGTCCAAACTCATAAATTATACTGTCCATTTAAAAATCATAAAAGGTTTTTGGTTTCTAAAAATTCTTGGGCAGTGCTGGGCACTTCCTACTATTTCAATTTAATAGGGACTCTAAAAAGGCTGTCTCATTTCCCCGTTTTCACAGAAGTGGATGAATGTTGCAGGCAATCGTCCGCTACGAGTGGATTAATTCTGCAAATTTGTAGGCAGATCTATCTTCCACTCACACAGGCTGCTTTAATGCAGGTGGGAGAGACTGACAGTGAGAGAAAACTGGCCTTGATGCCTGCTTTGCTGACATATAACTGGATTTCTCCCCCTCTCTTCCTTTTGGAAAATGCACAGGGAAATTATTTGGGAGAAGAATGAAATTGGGGTAAATAAATTGAAGGGGAATTTGAGTGGTATCTGTGGGAGAAATTCTTGCAGATGGCTTTAAAAGGGGATTATACAAATCCTTGGAGGATAAGGCTATCAACATGTAACAACTTATGGCTATGTGCTACCTCCAGTTACTAGGAAATAAGAACAGTGGGAGATAACTATTGCCCTCTTACCCTGCTTGTTAGCTTCCAAGAGGCACTTGACTGACCCCTGTGGGAAGCAGGATGTTGAACTAGATAATCTTTTGCTCTAATCCAGAAGGGCTCTTACATTCTAAATCAGAAGCAGGAATCCATTTGGTAGGCCTCATCCTTAACTTTCTCACCCCCTGCACACCAACTTTGACAGATTGGTGTGCCATCCACCTGTCAATCACCTGATGTCACAGTGATGTCAGGTGACCTTGTTTGCATGGCAGTGTGCAGGAAAGCTCCAGTGATCAGCTGATCATCATAGTAGGCAAAACTTCATGCACAACTCTATGCAAGCCCTGCTGATCAACTAATTGTGAACACTTAGAATTCCTTAAGGTATCTGCTCTGCATGTAGGTTATATCATTCTTTCTGAATGCACTGTAGTTTCAGTCTGGATTGAATTGATGTATGGGGGTGGCAATATCATGTATAGCTGACATTGTGTTTCAACAGTGGACTTGTAAGTATACACAACAGCTGTAGATAGATGACCAGAGTGTTTTCTATAGGCTGCAACTCTTGACCCCTCAGACTTCATTGCTTGACCTGCCAGGCTTTTCTCCTTGACCCAACCAGCCTTTGCTGGTGGGAGATTTGAAGTGATTCAACTTTTGGCACCCAGTGTTTTGGAGATGCAAAATTTCAGCACCAAAATACACATTAAGGCAGCCTTTCTCAACCTGTGGGTCCCCAGATGTTGTTGAACTACAACTCCCATCACCCCTAGCTAGCAAGGCCAGAGATCAGGGATGATGGGAGTTGTAGTCCAACAACATCTGGAGGCCCACAGGTTGAGAACCACTACATTAAGGCAATATGCTTATTAGACCAACCAAAATGGTGCAGAAGAGTGTGCAATGTATAGGATTTCATCTTCATCAGGCTGGATGGGTGCTGCTGGAGGCATGGATCGAATCTGCATGGAGTCAGTTTTAAGATGGAATGTGGGATGAGGCAACAGACATTCCAAGGCAGCACACTGAAGTGCTCTGCAGGTTTCAGTTTGAACCTACGGCTGATGGGAGGAAGAAACATGCAATATTTGATCCCCCACTTTTGAAAATATAAAATCCAGTTTTTGTGTAGATGGGTAGGCTTTAAATGCCAAGGAGAAAATGTTCTAACAAGAGTAGCAGATTTTATTCGCTGTCTTGGGTCTGCAGTCCCATCAATAGTGTTGCTGATGTTTTTAATTTAGATAGATTAGGGAAGTAGCTAGGAAACACATTCAGTTGCTGTTCTCACAGTTAAGTAATTTTCTAGTTCATTTTTTAAAATTTTTAATTATAACAGCCAGTGGTCCATAAATTACAAGTGCCCTTGGATTGTTAAGGTTGGATTTAATTTTCTGGTTGAACATTTTGTTGAATATTCATTTTGATTGAATATTTGACTCCAAGAAAATAAGTAATCCTGGAAACTAATAGGAATAGTTTTAAAATTACAGTTGGAAAAGAGCAGCTCTAGAAAAACATGCTTTTAAAAGATAATGATCCAATTGGCAAAGTTATATGTAAAAAGTAGACACAATTAACTCTTATTCGTAATACTATTTTCCCTTCTTTTGCAACACAGATAAATGTGAGTTGTTGCTGTTTTAAATACTTCATTTCAGGTGGCAAAACCTGAAGGGGTACCAAGTAATATAGTGAATGCAGCAACTTTACAGATATATCTCTAAGATTTGTTGCCTGATTGGGTCTGTAAAATACAGTTGATGGGGACTGACAGTTTGTGGGTTGTATTTGGCTAGGTGAAGTTCCCAGCTCAGCTGATTTCAGAGGAGATGAATGGGTGATCCCTAAGATGGAAGGAGCAGTTGTGTGAAGCATGAACTCCCACCAAGTGTCCTATTGTCTTCCCAACCCCAAATCATGACCTTTGAAAAGAAGGAGGGGGAACTGGTGGCATTGTGGGAGAAACCTTCCTAGCAGCTCCATAATTAGAAGCAGTGCTACTAAACTTCCACAGTTGTGTTAGTGCTTGCCAGTGAGCATGCAATTTCTTGTCTTCCAAACTAAATCAGGAAAAATTCCTGATTTTTATCAGCCAGAACTCACTGGAACTCAGTTCTGGCCCCTCTCAGGTGGATGCCATTGCCATTCTAAGGTAACAAGGGAGAAAATCATGGTGAGCTCCTGCACCTCTTTTTCTAGAAAAATAGCACTGCTAATACTTTGGTATGAAAGGGAAGAAAGGCCTGTCTAAATGACATAATCTGCAGCAGGAGTCAATAACCCCTGGCCCCGTCTTCGACTCCACTCTCCATACAGCAATTAGTTTCTATGGCAGGACATTCTGCTCACATGAATTTAACTGATTATTACTTCATATCTAAACAGGACAAGTGCCACACAAATTATGTGCTAGTTTTTCACATATAATGTGTAAAAGATATATGAACTTCCAACATTCACGAAAGCATTGTGTGCCAAGATCTACAGGCAGTTTGTGGAAATTGGAGATGGCTGGATGCATGAGGCAAGGCTGAGAGTTGAAAATCTTATAATAAAAAAACAAACATTATACCCAAACATTATACTCTCTGTGTTAGTCTGTATTTAAATCTTCCTTTCTTCTCCATAGAAAAATATTCAGTCCTTTGCCAAGCTGTATTAATGTAATAGTTATGAGATAATATTTATCATCGGCGGTATGAATCTTTTGTACATCTATTTTAAACTCTCATTTTCTTTGTGAAATATGTATCTAATAAAATTACTTTCTAGTAAGATAAAATATCATAAATATGTGTACCACTGATGCACTTACTATGTGGCATATTCTTTAGCTTTCATTACTCTTTGATTGATGAAACCTGCTTGGTATCTTAGCCTTTGTACTGAATTAATGTTGGCCCCCTCGGCACAGATATCGGTAGCTAAAAAATAATAGCTGGGTAATATTATTCATTATGGCTCACTGCAGTGCCATTTATTCCATCATTCCTACAAAGACCTAAGTTGCACTTTGCTTGAATATCTGCAAATATACCTCTGGGGCAGTGTTTTCTGGAAAACCACCACTTATTTTTGAGAACTCCTCCCTCCATAGTCATACATTTTCTTAGGCAGCTGACGAGTCTAAAATTACTATCATCAGTGTATATATAAAGTAGCAGTGGGTATCTTTCTCAAATATTATAAATGTAACCAATTCAAACACATACAGTTTATCTTGAAAATAACTTCAATTAAGACAGTAAATAAAAGGAGGATAAAGTTGTTAGGGTCAGAAGAGCTTCATTGTAGAATTGTGTCTTTGCAGTTCCTTTCAGGAAAACACATTCAAACAGACAATTTGGACCAATGGCGATATTCCGCAATGGGACTTTACTCCCTCTCTTTCACCTCAAGCACCCTCAAAATTACCTCCAGGTGGGCAAGAGCATGGCAAGTGGAAGAGACGAGAGTGGATTGTTCTGCATGACATGTTTGGAGTTTGGGGCTTGGGAAAGTAAATCCAATGTTCCCCCTCTCTCTCCCCACTACCTCCACCCCAAAGTATTGAAGGGAAGTGTCCTGGGCAATCTTCCAGAGCCTTGTGAACTGTCTCTGGAACATAAGAGTGTAGCTTAGTTATGCAGTCTAATAACACACACAGGCAAGTTTATAGTGAATAAATGAATGAAATTGATAATGTTTCTTCAATTAAAAAGGATTGTGACAGCTGTGCTGGGCTGCAGTAGGAAGTCACAGCCATGTAAGTGTATGAGCATATTCATTAACAGAAACTGAGGTCCCACTTACCTGAAACAATATGGTTTGCACTGAGCTGTAGTTACTTCCACATTCTTAGTCTCCAACATTGTAGATTGCATAGTTACCAGGGATAAATAGTTTTTCTGCCAAATTCCATAATTCAGCAGTGAAATTTAAGACGGCCTCACCAGATTCCATGATGAATTCTGGCTTGATCATCCAAGAGTGATCAAACATTTCCAGATGATGCAACATCAACACAAAAATGGGTAGCAGGAGTTTTTGGTGAGCCCTGTGACCTTGTTTATCTGCTGTAACATAGCTGCCAGCCTTATTTCTATTTATTCTGTAAAAAAAAAAATAAAGCTAGGTATAATCTAATATGACTTGCACCACTTGCATTTTTACATTTCTACATATGGAGCAGCTTTAGAAAAGGATTTTCTCCAGAAGCAACCAGAACATTTTCAAATATTAAAAGTCACCCTTTGGGTGTGCAAGTAAAGGGAGGAAAACGATCAATTTTCTTAGGAAAGCATTTTAAGAAATAAGCCTTTATCTATAACAGAACATCTTTTCTAATCTTACCAGAACAAATGTGCAGTTAGTTATGGATCTGTTGGCCTCTCTGAAATGTGAGTACATTTCAAAATTTCCTACAGCTGTTGGTTTTATACTGGGGGGGGGCAACGGAGTGGCACACCTAATAGCAGACCTTGAGTATTGCGTCACAGTAATCACTGGTGGATTTTCTGATTGCAAATTGAAGGCTGCTTTACATTTACCTGATATCCAGAAGGGTTTTCTTCCTTTCTCGTTTAGCTCTGATTTGAAGCTTTAGGAAACAGCACAGCATCTTGTTTTCAAATGTATAAAAAATGATTTCTTAAAATACAAAAACAGGATTTCAAAAAATGAAGTACAACAACCAATTAAATGTTACTTGGTTTCATTTTCAGGTTGGGGCATTGTTTTCCAGATACCCATGATACCTGTGAGAAGGAGGTAGAATTCTGTCACATTGTCCAGGAAATCCTTATCAAAACACAGCTTGGTTCTCTGGTGGCCTGGGGTGTAAGGCTTGATAAGTGAGTTCTATTTTGTAGCCTGAACACCGGTTCTTTGTTGCAGAGGGCATTTATTAAGGAAACAGATGGAGAGACATCAGTTATCTTTTGTGCCTTCTGTTTTCTACAAAGGCCAGGAATCACAGTCAGAATAATTGAAGGCGTCATAGAATAAGTCAGGTATGTCAGGAGAGAGCAGCTTTACTAAACCTTCAAGTCTTGGTGTGGTTCCCAGCAAAGCAAAGCATTTTAATCTTTATGTTTGTGTTTGTGAAGGATGTTGAAGAAACTCAAAAGGATGAAAAGGTTTTTTGTTTCTTCGTTTTTCATTGATGAATATAGAAAGACGAATGGGTCTTTAGAACCGACAGCCGGTGTTCAAAAAGCCCTTGTTGCATGCCTAAAGTACTTTATCTAGAATGTGTGCTCTCCCCCCCCCCCATTAAAATTCCTTGTATACTTTAAGATATCACTTTAGAGGTTGCCAGACTTTCAAGGGTGACATTTATTGGCGAATAAGGAAAGGAGCATCTGAATTGCCCTCGTGCACATCTGGGCCCTATCCAATAAGTTTATATCACCTGAATAATTTCTGTAGTGCTCCTCCCCCTCCCCCCTTACTGGTTGCATCAATTATTCTGGAACTTGAGCAACTATAATGTCCAAAGACCAAACATTTTTTTTGCCTTTAGTCCATAGTTAGTGAAGGGGGTGGGGAAGAGATGCCAGATCTTAACCATTTCTTGCCACTCAACATTCTAATGTCACAAGTGAGGGGGCAGGATGCCTGGCCATGTTTATTCATGGACAAGCAAGAGGGGGAGAAAAATGTTTAGGAGTTAATTTACTACTTCACATGTTTCAATTCTAGAATGAATTAGAAATTGTTCAGCTTCAGGATGTCATTTCACTCTCCATGATAATGAATAATTGAATTTGGCAGTTATTTTCGGAGATATTTTTAAGTGTAGATAATAGAGAACATTACTTCTTTATATGGGAGTACATACTATCTCCTTTGAGATGTTTAAATTGAATGGGGCAGCATACTCTAGATTATTAATAGATTATTAATTTCTATTCTTTAGGGTTTTCTTTATCCACCAAAAGGCCCTGGGAGAGGTTAGAGCATATAAAACACAATACAATGAAAACAATGAAAAACAACTCCTCACACATAATCCCCAAACAATAATTCCACACAACTTATTACAGGGAGGACACCAAAATCCATTCTACAAATTTCAAATGCAAGGATAAAATATGCATTCATAACAGCACGCAATGCTAAGCTGTTAAAGCCCTGTACATCTATTCTGGACTGGGCTACCATAGCAACACTTCACAGCTAAAGGATATATGGGTGAGGTATTGTCTGACAATAATGTATTTGTGGTGTTTTCCAGAATTAGTATGACATTTCTATGGCAATTTTATAATTCCATACTTTGTGTGTCACATGTGCAGTATGGAATTTGAAGTGCCTCTATAAGCATATATAACTTAGTTCTAATAGTCCATTCTGCTTTGTTTTAATTTCAGCATGTACACCTCCCCCCACCCCCATTTCCTTAGGCCTAGTGTGTTCCCCAAATACAAAACCTCAGGAGTAAACAAGCTGACAGTTTAAGGCTTGGGAGCAGGGAATCACAGATTGCTTGAAGGCTGCCTTAATTTCAGATGTCCTTGCAACTTGGAAACAGTGTTGGCCCGTGTGGTGTTATAAAGGATCTGCAACCATGTGGAAATGTAGACTACAGAATAGTTAATATATGGATGCTCTCGCTCAGTTGCTATGCTGCAGCATTCTTAACATAAAAGCTAACTGATGATGAGTTGATTTAGTACAGTGTGATGAGGCTTTCTAAAATGCTGTCTGTGACTCTACTGTATCACACCCACTGCATATGCATCATTACCCTAAAGCAGCCTGCTCACCCACCAGTCTTTCACCCTGAAACTTAATAAGCAGTGGGTTCATTACTGACCACTTTTAGAGGATGGCAGGTGGCCGATAAAGCACTCCATGGAATTTTCCATCTGGCTTTCCACGTTTGTTCCTATCCAGGATTTGCTAAAAGATACCCTTTCTCCTCAAACTGCACACTTCAAAATGCCAAAAATCATTTCTCTTCTGGTGCTCTGACTTCCATAATGCTTCATCAATCTGACATGACTTTGTGATGACACACATTTTTGATTTATTTTCTAGAGTGACATTGTATCCTAGGTATACACTCTTCATGGTGCCTTGGCATTTAGTGCTCAGCAGCTGAAAAGCCCTATTAAAACAGAATAAATTCACACCAGGGGCATTTTAAAAACACACACAAAAATCATATTAATTTCGATGTTGTACAGGAAATTCAGCAATCAACCTTTGCCATAGTTAATGCTAACCAAGGTTCCCCATTTAGCTGTACTCTGTGGTTCCCTAAAATATAAGAAAAGCAGCAACCCCCCCCCACACACACAATAGCCTAGTAATAAGGTTTGAAGGGCCCACATAGCTTGATTCATCAATGTGTCACCAGAACTGGGAAATAAAACCATAAAAGGAGTCCACAAAATTGACTGTGATATCTAAAGGATTTCTGAAATGATCTTTAAATCATAATAGGAAACAGGAACTATGATAGGAAATGGGAATGGTTAGTAGTAAGCATGATTAAAAATGGTGCTGATATTTCCAATAACTCTGGGATAGGGGGTGAAAGGAGCGGGGGGAAGTTATCATGACAGGCTCTCAATCTTTTAACCATGGTGAAGGAGGAGGCATTGAACTGCTTTGTACTAGACACTAAATCAATCTATGGTTTAGCACAAATGTGTGGTTGGTTTGGCTTAGCATGTCATCTAAATCCAGGCTCAGGGTTTGTAGAGCTGTGGCCAAGGGTTTTTGTTTGTTTGTTTGTTTGTTTTTGAGGTATACAGATTTATTATTTGGCTTCTCAAGACAAACCATGAGCCCAGGTGCAGATGACATACTAAGCCAAACCATGGTTTAGCTCACTATAGCACAGTAGAACTAGGAGAGAAGCACAGCAGCTATGATATCCTCTAGAAAGTAACACTCTCACTCACACATTCATGCTGAGCTATGGTTTGGCTTAATATTATGTGTGAAGCACTTCAACATGTCTGCACTGACCCTGCATGTGGTTTCACTCCTATGCTGCTTACATGTCAATAATTTGTGATGGCATGATATCTTAGACTTTCTGCAAACATGCAAAAAATGAGATTAATACACTGAGAAAACTATTTCCTGGAGTATCCTGAATGACACTTTCACTTAGAAAATAATGTAGTACTTTCATAGGTGAATAAAGTGGGCTTTATTTCACAGAAAGCCATGCCACTGCATCTTTTTTTTACAGATAAGTCTTAGAAATAGGTTTTTCCCCAGGCTCTACCACTCAGTTACTTGGGTGACCTGACTCAATTAACTTAATTGATTCTTGGTTAGATTGTCAATGGCAAACACACAGTGCTTCAGTGCCTAAAACCTATTAAAAATCAATAGGGATAACTAGACCTGCTAAGAAGCTGAACACTCTCAATCCATGCATGAATCTGTATTCCACTTAATTTAAGAACTGGACAAATAGCAAAGCCCTGAGTATTAGGGGGCAACCCTGAAATGGGCAAAGGTAGCAACTGGGAAAGGTAGCAACTTAGAAAGCACCTATAGATTCATAAATTGTGGCTGATGATGGTCTTCCCTGTGCAAAGAATCAGAGTTACCTGGAACCAATTATGGCAAGGCCAGAGGGAAGCAAGCAATGCTTGGGTAGATGAAGCTATGCTAGAACCTGAGGTATAATAGCATTCTGCAGCCTTTAATGTTCTGCTCCAATTTGAAGCCACCTGGTTCTAGTTCTGGTTGTCTCTGATACATGATATTTGGATCTTTGAGCTCTGCATCTTTCAGAATAGTTATCATTTATCCAAGGGTATGTGGAATCTGGTTTATTGAAATCCTGCACGGAATACTGAATTGCATATTTTCTCATTTAGGTCATTAAAGGCTGAAGAATTACCTTTTTATTGGTACATTTTGTTTTTAATTAGCAATATTGTCATGAAGAATGTATGTTAGAAATATGTTCAAATTGGCTAGCATACCTAATTTAGCGTTTTCATTGATATGGTCATTTAAGCAAAAAAGCAGCAACATTCAGTGTACGTATTTTTATATTGCTACCAACTGCTGAGAATTTCTGTTGCTTACGAACTTAAATGGAACATTAGATTTCCCTCATAGCTTTCTTCTCCTAGACTAATCCATGTTAAATGGGTCAAAAACAATTGTAAACACCTAGCTTTTTGCAGGTCATGATTGCATAGATAATTGCTTCTTACCATTCAAAGAGGGTCATTAGCTAACAAGCCAGAGTACTCAAAATGGACAAATTTAAGTGGCTAACCTGAAATTTTCAGCTCACTTTTTTCCTGATAGGCACTGCAGAATAGTCAGACGCAGACAGTTTAATTTGCCTTTCATAGCCTGTGACAAGGCTCATGATTATTGCATACAACAAATATTCAGTGCAACAAATTAGCAGATTCTGCTGTTTTGGACAGGCAGCATTTAAAACCCTGCCACTGAATTGTTGGCTGCATCCCACATTGCCAGCATAATAATTACTGCTGAGTTTCTGGACCTCATCAAGTCAGCAAGGTGATAACCCTATTGGATCAGATAGGGATATGAGACATGGCCAAAAGAAAAAAGGGCAGAGTACTGAAATGGCAACATCTCTGCGTTAGAACCCTGGCAAGTGCCACTTGAATTATGGCAGTTGTTTGGCAGGGGCAGGACTGTTCTGGAGAATAGCTTGCAGCAACACTAGATTACAGCATTTGTTGCTTCCAAGGGGAATTGCTGTGAGCACTGAAGCAAAGAAACCAAATTGGAGGATGGGGAAAGTGAGGATTAGAAGGCAAATGTAGTATGGAAAACTGTGATTTGTGACAGTGTTACAAGCTCTTGTTTCACTGGACTTGCTTGCATTTTCTGCCAAGGAACAAAGTCCATGGTATAAGCCAAAGAGGAATTACATTCTCCTCTATTTTCTCTTATAGTTTAGCAGGACGTGGTTGAAAAATGATTGACAGTGTATAAATTTAATTCTGTTCTTCTAGCCCTATCCAATGGACACTGGTTTTAAAAAAGTGCAGCAGCAAGCAGGATATATAATATCAACTGAACAGATGATTGCAATAGCCTGGCTAGACACTGTAGATGACCTATGGGGGTGTCTGTCTAACTTCTCTCTCTCATACACACACTAGGTGATCATCATTGTCAGAGCTGGCTATTCATATCATTGTTTAAGAGAATCCTGCACAAAATCAGTCCAGCACAGATCACTGCATATGAAGCCCTGTGTCAGATTTTTACCCTTTACCCATACAGCATCCTTTGTTAAATGCATGACAAAATCCAGCAGCACATTGTGCTAGCAGGAGTCCTTATACAGGAGTTTCACTTATGCAGCAGGTTAGGTGAATCCCACCCATGGTCAATTTTATAATAAATGTTTAATATATACAACAATATACATTTTCGCATACAAATCTCTACATTTAATTTGGTTAAAGGGCATCCTGTTTGACATATACAGCACGTATATATGTTAGTTTTGATATAATCTCTTTCCTTTAGGGTTAAATTTACCTCCATTTAATTTTTGTATGAATGAAAAATATTTTGCCAAAAATGAATACTAGAGGTGTGAGCAAGATATTTCATATTATAAAAATAATAAGTAACATCATATCTTAATAGAATTTCATATTTTTTATATTTGCCATGTGCAGTAACTTTAAAGATTCAATCTGTTTCCTAGGATGTGTAGAATGCAACAGTGTCTCATTAGATTTGTGCTTGGCTTGTTATTGCAGTTGTTAATGAACAGGAAATCAAATATGGTATGGAGACTACTAGTTCACTGCATCTCAAAGATTATATTACGCACTGCAAGTTTGTAGCATGGAAATTGCAAATAAGCAATATTGAACATCTAACACAGAACAGTTTTCACATGGCTAGCTTTCTCAAGATGCTATTTTTATAATAGATTGATATAAATCTTGTTACTCTGTGTCAGCGAATGCTAGATAGTATGCAGTTCAGACTGTCTTCTAAAACACATTGATATTAATCTTGTCCCTGTATATCAAGTTGGTAACTCAAGTATCCATACATACTAAATGTAGCCTGAATAGCCTCTCTTCATTTGCAGGACCACTTGTCCCTCACTAAAGGGCTATTCAGAAACTTTCAGGATGTGGGTGAAGTTTTAAAGAATTCTCAGAGGATGGTGGTCTTACGCTTTTCACACCTGTGGAACATCAGTATGTCACATTCTACCATTCGGAATCAAAGATCACAAGTCTCCCAAAAATCTACCCCAGGTTCTTCTGACAGCCTAATTTAGCAGCTTTAATGCAGCCTCCCTGGGCTTCCGAAAAACTTTTCTAAATCAAAGTCTCTTGCATTCTCTCTCTCTTAAATATAATTTGTATTGATTTTGAAAATGTGGGTGGGTGTGAACCGACATTACAAAATATTCAAAACAAATAAGCCACTCAATACTTTGCAGTCCAAACAAGAAAAAGAAAAGAAGGAAAGGAAAGGAAAACAAATTACAGATTAAGCATCAGAGTCCTTTTAAACTGTTTTATCTTCTTTATAGTGTTTAGCAAATGCAGTTAAGGCACAGAAATCTATTTCAGCTATAAATCATTCCATATACCCACATACTAAGTGAGGGTTACTGGAACCTCGATTTTTCATTAATAAATTTGATAAAATCACACCACATCAAAAAGTACCCTTTTTGTTATTCCTTTGTGTAAATGTATATTTGGGGTTAGCTTTTCAGATAAAGCCCCAAACCAGACTTTATTATGCCAATATTCTAAAGGGGCATTTTCCTAATATTTCCAGAATCTTGTAATGGTTAATCTAGGCACCAGTAAGAGGAAGTGGATTACGTCTTTATTCTTACAATCAAGATTTTGCCCATCTCTGATATTTAAAAGTGCAATGGATGGAATCACAAGAACATTTAGGTGAGAAATCAAGCACCTAGCACTAGAATCTTTCCACCTTGTGTAAATTTACCATGTGTAAATAAGTTGCTTTTGAGATGTATGTGTGACAGGTGTCAAGTGCCATCCAAAAAATAATGTTAAGGTTTGTTTCCTTACCTAACGCTGAAATTGAATGCATAGGTTTAGTAGCCCAGATTTTTGATTTTTTTTGGTCAAGCATCTACCTTGAGTTGAAAGCTAAAGCATTATTTCCAGCTTTCTTTTAGTGCCTGAAGGGAACCCATATTGATTCCAATCAGTTGATAAGTCCAGCCCTTGCTATAATTTCTTTCAGAAAGAACCACATTTCATATGCATTCAAGTTTCTGGTGGCACCTAGTGAGTGGTTTTTGCTGTAGGGGCTACTGTGGAGCTGTTCATAAACTTCGCTAAGCATCTGTAGTACTGAACAAGCTGTTCTGTAGTTACAGTTGCTGATATCTGATTGGTGCCAGTCTTTCCCACTGCCAATAAGCTAATTATACAAATAAAGATTATTGGCAATGTTTCAGTGTTAAAACCTTCTGTAGTGATTGCCCCCTTTCCTTGTATTTATGCCTATATCTCTCAGCATTTTTTTCTTTCTTGTTCAATATTGCACATTTGGTTATATTTGATTTTTGTCTTCATATAGTGAATTCTGATTGGACTTAAATACTTTGTTCCTGAAACAGATCTTTCCTGCCTATCCATATAATGTATTTTCCATTTTCTTGAAGCAGTTCTCAATTTCTTGAAGCAGCCTCTTGTCCTTACGGTGATCAAATTTTCAACCCTTTAATTGCATTTCACTTAACAGTTTGGGTCCCCCACCAACCTTCTAGAGCAATTTGGGATTGGTGCAAGGCACATGTGGGGAGCAGAGGTGGGAAATCCTGTTGTACAAGAGGAAGTCATTCTGCTTCCACAATTATTTAGTTGAACACAGCCCATCGTTACCTGCTTCTTAACTTTCTGCCCTAGACTTTATAACTCTCAGTAAGTTGTCACAACCCATGCATTATACAGATGTCCCATGATTCCTTTCCTTTGGCAAAGTTGTTTTATATTCCTCCAACAGTGCAACTGAAAAATAACTTAGTGTGATTCTGTGCATGTCTCCTTAGAAATAAGTCCCATTGAGTTGAATGGGATTTACTTCCAGGTAGAAAGGTATAGGACTGCAGCTATAATTTTCTGTTGAGGACTATTTTAGTACTCTCCATTTCTGAAGTGAAAACTGTTGTTTTGCCTTTAAGGGTCATGTGATTACAGAGATTAGTCATCCTTGGAAGAGTACTTTTAAAAACATTGCCTCATACCTAAACATACAACCCATTCCCACAATCATGGCTAATCATACTCTGCTAGGTTCACCAGAAAGATGGGATAAATACAAATAGCAACTTAAGAACAAATCCAATGGTATATGATAGTCCAAACAGAGCAGTCCAAAGAGAAATCAACAAGTGATGCAAAATAGAGAAAAGTTCAGCATGTGAAGTTTCCATCAATGACAACACTGCACATTGTGACCAGACAAACCTTACCTTCAGAAATCCTTAGTACCCACATTTATTGTAGTATATTTTAAAAAGGAAAGTGTATTTTGGGCAGTAATTGGCAGCCACTAGGAAAACCACTTTTCTCTCAGCATACATACCATCTAGCCAGTTTAATCTTATGGAATTGTCATCTTGAAAACTTAAGTCAGTGGATACATTTTTAATTTAATAACTCAATGCATTATTTACTTACCCATGTTGTTTTCCTATTAGATTTCTACCTCACAACCTTGGTAATAAAATAGATATTATATGCACATTACTGGTCTATAAAATGCTGTGGGGAGGGGATTCAAAAAATTAGGAGAGCAAACTGAGCAACCAGAATGAAATACAGAGATTTGAACAATATGTTGGTCTGGGGAAATGTGTTTAAAAGTCATCACAAAAAGGCCCAGTTATCAGTATGGTGCAGGGCTTAACCCCCATCAACCCCACCCAGTAATTTTCTACTTTACTGTGAAAGTGAGGGGGGAAATGTGCTGTCTTATTCAAGAATGCCAAGAAAGCTGTATACCTACTATAGAAAGATATGACTGAACCATAAAAGATACATAGAAGAAGGACCATCAAAATAATTGGAAGCATGAAAAAAATATATTTGGAAAGAAATTCTAGCATGTTCAGGGCTTTTCAGCTTAGAAGAAAAGGCATCTCTGAGAGCAGGAGGGTGGGAAAATAGATTTGTCATAAGTAGTGTGGGAAAAGTGAATAAGGTACTATTACCTGCTCTCTTTCTCCACACCAGTTGTGACAGGCTTATCTCTCCACCCTGTCATAACACACTGTTGAAATAAGCAGTTATTTCTAAGTTGATTATTATAAATCTTGTAATAAATGTCTTCAGTAAAGTGCATCTCTGGGATGGGAATGTGAACCACAAATGTAAACATTTTGATCAATGGTCACTGTATTTTTTTTCTGCATTAATTGTGTTTAAGAAGTGAAGCACATGATCAGCAAGTTCACATGATGATCAGCTGTTAGACAACACCACATCAGACTATAGTTGGAGAACTGAAGACTTGGTTGCTCCCTGATTCAAAATAGTAATAATAAACATCCTTTCACATAACTACTGTGTTTTGGAGAGGACTAGGCTAAAGCTCTTCTCATTGCTATACTGGATTTTTGTATATGCTGTAAGTTTGCTCTCAAACCTCTGAAGTTATATACAGTGCAGATCTATTCATGTCTACTCAGAAGTAAGCCCTATTGAGTTCAATGGAATATAGTTCAGGTAACCATGTATAGGAATGTAGTCATAGTCAAGCAAAAGACATCAAGTGGAATTGCTGATCATGTCGTTTGACTATAAATTCAGAGCACAAAAAACTTCAAAGAAAGAAGATGGGGAAGATGTTCCTTCTAAAAAGTAAGGGGGGGCGAGCAAAAAGAAGCAGCCCAGAAATACACTGTGAATATATCTACCTTGCTCATAAGAGACAATGGATCAATTGAATTAGGCATTTATGTCATGCGGGTACCTTAGTTAATTTAAAAGTTAATATTGGGGCCTGAGATTAAGTATCACCAGAATAATTAATTTTGTTTACTGATTTTATTTTAATTTAGAAAGGCATTCAAGGACATAACCAATCAAACTCTCCGGAGGGAACTAATTCTTATCAGTCTGCTGCTGAATATTTGCCCTCAAAAGCCAAAATTGATTCTCATGTAATCCATTCAGAAATGGTGATGTTTGTGTTTATTCTGCACTCTGTAGTTGGGTCCAAAAGTGCCACATGAAGATGTTTTTATACAGTCTGAAGCAAGAGCCCCTCTTAGGAGCACTCCACCACTGCGTTTTCTCAAGATTATTAGAAAATCATCACCTCTCTCTCTTATCAGTTCAGAGAATCCACAGGATCCACTACAGTGCCCCATGTAGTTGGTGATAATTGCTGCTAAAAACAGGGCCTCAATGAATGATTTGTTCCAATATGTGTTGGACCTGGAATAAATTTGATTTCAAGCACCCTCCTACTCAGTATGGATAAGAGGTTCCTTCCATATAGAGCAGCTGAAAATAAGATAGAAGGTAGAATGTTGGTGAATGTCCATTCATAGCTGAACTGTAGCTCCCACTGATGGGTTGATGCTGTCTGTTATGGAGTTGGGACTTGATTTCTCCATCCAGTATTTGATTGGTCAAATTTGACAAACAGTATTTGATTGGTCAAAATCAGTGCATTGAGCATTGCTTGACATTCTGCAGAAAAGCAGTTTGTGGATTCTTTCAGAATTTAGTGCCGTTTCAAGGATGAATGTATTAAGCACACTTTTTGAACTTAGAGATGGGCAAATTTGTCAGTTTTGGTTTTCTCAGGTTCTCATTTCCCCCCAGCCTCGAGTTCTCCACATTTCCATCAGTCTGCAATTAATTTATTTTTTAAAAGAGTCTCTGTGCATTTTAGTGCAAATTTCTCCTAATAAGCACATGTTTTTATTCACTTTTGTCTAATACGCAGTATTGCAAAGCAATATTCCCATAAACATTATTTTCACTATCATATGCAAGTTTTACCTTAGTACAGGGGGGCGCAACCTGTGGACCTCAAGATGGTTGTTGGACTACAATTCCCATCATCCATGATCACTAGCTATGCTGGCTGGGAGTTGTAGTCCAGAAACATCTGGAGGGCTACAGATTGTGCACCCCTGCCTTAATAGATAGATTTTTGTATACACTGTTTGGTTGGAGAAATCCATTGCAAAATTCAGAAAAGTGTGAATTTCAAGGGATGGCTGTCTATTGTTTGTAGATGAAGGAGGTTCACCTTTAAATATTAAATATGAACTGAATAGAATTTCTCCCCAATCACCTTTTCTATCATGCAGCAATTTCATCAGCTGTGATTTGATCTGCAAAAGAAAAGTGTTAAATCTGGCAGCATATTTTAAAAAGAGCATTTCTTTTTGTCTTATTGATGCACCATTGCTCTTAAGGGGAACTGGACATATTTTACATTTTTTTAAATTTAATGCCCCCTAAGACTGAAGGGGAGAATTCAATGTAAAATAGTAAAATGTGTGTAAAAAGATGTATGTACTTTACACACATTTTAAGCATTTTATGATTCCCCCTGAGAGCGATGGCAGGTGATCAAATTCTGTAACTTCCAGGAGGCCTTACTACTGTGATTTCAATCTGCATGGCAACAAACCACTTTTTAGGCTAGCTGTACACAGCTGGATGAAATCACTTTTTAAAAACATGATTAGGCAGACAGCCCCCAGATCACCTTGTGAGAGCTCACAACTTAGACCACCTCATAAGTGGTTGTGAGGGTTGTTATTGTTTTACAACCAAGCAGTATATAAATTTTATAAAACAAACATTTTCCCCCTTTGTTTTTTCATTTAAAAACTTCTGTGCAGATTTTAACAGATATATACTTTGGAAACCTGTCCTGAACAACCTACATGGAAACAGGATGGAATGGAATTTTGTCCTGTCCCATGATGACATTGATTTATTCCCTGGTTCTATGCCTAGTTTTTAATAACCCAAGAAGGTGAAAAGTGTGATGGAAAGTAGCTCCGACAGGGTAGATTTGTATGTGAGATATATACCATTTTCTGCCCCTCTCTGGGATTATCTGTTACATTTTATTATGTCAGAAATACATGTTTAAACAATACACACATACCGTATCTTTCGCTCTATAAGACACACCTTTTCCCTCCTAAAAAGGAAGGGGAAATGTGTGTGCATCTTATGGAGCGAATGCAGGCTGCGCAGCTATCGCTGAAGCCAGAAGAGCAAGAGGGATCGGTGCGCAGCGATCCCGCTTGCTCTTCTGGCGTCAGGGATAGCCACGAAAAGCCTCTTGAGCACAGCGGGAGCGCTCCTGCGACTTCGCTCAAGAGGCTTTGCGTTGCTTTCTTGTTTCTTGTTTTCCTCCTCTAAAAACAAGGTGCGTCTTATGGTCGGGTGCGTCTTATAGAGTGAAAAATACGGTATCTCTTGGTAATGAGAAATTTCCTCAGGAATGCATCTGAAGCAAAGGCTAAGAGAAAGGATGAGTTGGTGCAAATAGAGGGGAAAGATGGGGCAGCTGTGTCGTTAGCTTGGCTTGGACTTCCAAACCAGCTGGTAATAGAGAGCCTGTCAGTAATAACAGTAATAAATGACAGATGTAGTCGTGCTGTACCTGCTTCAACTAAAGCATCTCCTTGAATGGGAGTAATATCTTGGCAAAATTGTCCTTGTGAATATTTTTGCTATCGGATTATAACTCAATGGACTGTCACAGAAATGCTGTTTTCAGTAAAACAAAAGGAGTGAATTGTTGCAAAGTCATCCCAACTTTCCCCCCTGCTTCCTGAACCATATATCTAGTGAGGCAATGTTTCTAGTGGTGGTAAGTGAAGAGGGAAAATGCTTTCCAAAGCCTCTGACTATTTTTTCTCATGAGCTATTCTAATCAAATCATTGTTGCTGTTTAATCCTAGGTATGTGTGCTGGAGAGACAGATATTTGATTTCCTTGGTTATCAGTGGGCACCAATCCTGGCAAATTTTGTACACATTATTATAGTCATACTTGGCTTATTTGGAACCATCCAGTATAGACCTCGCTACATAACAGGAGTAAGTACCATTCACCTTGTATCCTTAACTCTGTATTTGCCATATATGGTACAAAACAAACAAACCTGGAGTTGGGAAGAAATTTTATTTGGAGATTTGAAGTAATATGCCCAGTATATCTAGCTAATTGTTCTCAACACATTCAAATGTACAGTGTTTTGTTTTTTTAAAAAAGGGGGTGGGAGTATATTTTTTAAAAATCATACAGAAATATATCGCTACATTATTTATTGCTACATTATTGCTATACATATGAAAACTTAAATTATTTCTGCTATTGTTTGTATAGAGAAAACAGGAATACATTCTGGCTCTCTTCTCGTTGCTTCCAAAATGGTTTAAACTTGAAAACCATCAAACAGCAGAAGAATCCTGCAGAAAATGGCCATAGTAAATACTGAAAGCCAAGGAATAGATGGAGAGAAAAGAAGATTTGCAGCCTGATATTGCACATGTTTGATGGGTTTCAAATTAGATCACAGCCTTAGAACAGTAGGCTAGTAACAAATCTAAGTGTGTGTTGAAAGTCAGGTCAGAGTTAAAGTTGAAGGGTGACCCAAAGAAGACAAAACTGATGAGCTGTAGTGATGCATGGTAAAAAGAAATCTGTTAGCAACCCTAAACAATACTACATCACAATTAGGCTATTAAAAGGGGATACAATGCAATACAGTTAGAGCTTGGATCAGTGGTCTCCAACCTTTCTGGTCCTATGGACATGTCAGCAAACTACAACAACTGTATGAACACCACACACACTCCGGCTGCAACTTCACAAAATACTCCATACCACAACTAGGCTTGAAGAAAAAGCTTTCTGATGATCAAAGAAGGCTTCTTTCAAGGCTAATTTCAGTGTGAGAGGGAAGACTGTGGGCCCTGGAAAGGCCTCTCTGGGCATATGTGTGCCTGCAGTTGCCACATTGGCAACCCATGAACTAAACCAGTGGCTAGACATAACATGGATATAATCCTCATAAGAGGGAACTTCTAGATATACCACAGATTTCTGAATTTGGCAAATGATACTGAATGAGCAAAATAAAAGTGAACCTGAGATTCCCCTGCAGCAAACTCATTCCCACTTTCCTACATTGCAAACATATTATCCATCTCTGACCTTTTCCCCAATTTATGACATGCCTTTTTAATATCAATTTGCAAGCCCTCGAGTCAAGGACTATCCTTAGGCTTGGTTTGCATGTATTTACCAGCTACAGATAAAGGGGATGTGCTACCCTGCCCACTAGTCTGGGGGTGCCTGTCTTCTACTGGGGTGCCTGGTCTTCTACCAGGCTTCTCCTTGTAGGTATCCTTCTTAGCACAGAGGCTACATGTGAAAAATCCAACAAGTGTAGGCTCATCTGATATAATCAACAACCCATATACATTTTGGAAATTGGCTAAATGATTCAGACCTTGGTGCATCAGCTGTATTCAAATATGATGCCATTTGTGGGTGTCCTTTGGGCCCATAGGCATGGATGCTGCCCAAGGACAAGGCAGAACAGTATAATCCCATTGCCCCTGTTGCATATGGCTGGTATGTTTGTCCAAACTACTTACTTAGTGCAGATTAAAATATTGGCAATCTTTAAAAGCATAATAAAACCCCATTCCTAAAAAAAACAAACCCACCTCTTATTCCTTTCTTTATGATCTTAGAACTTTTATTGCTCAAAAACATTAATAAGACACCCTGTTCATGATGCCCCTACCTCCTAACCTTTATGAAGATCCTTCTTTCCTTATTTCTTTAGAATAAGTCCTGTGAAATAACATCAGAGTGACTTGTGGGTTCTTGACATTTTTACAAGCAATCTCCTTCTGTACTAAATATATAGCACTTTGTACTGGATAAAGCACAGATCAATGAACTATGTGGGTGCTTCACAGATTACAAGCATTGTCACTCAAGGATAAAGAAATCTTTCTTCTGGCTTGGAATGGCTCACTTTGGTGGTCTTCCTGTAACCAATATAATGAAAAGGAAGTTCCTATTTTTTGCACAGCAAGTCAAGTCCCCTTAATTTTTGGTAATGAACCTTGAAAATGTGGAGTCTCTGTTTGCATCTTCAGGTTGCTTACACCCCAATCTTTCATAAAGCAGCCTATTTCATATTTTCATGTGAAATCAAATGAATACATGCCAGGGAAGTGGCACTGTGTAAGTAGGTTCCATACCTGACCTACATACATTCATTAGAATGCATCTGTAGAGAGCCCAAAATGGATATGAACACTGTTGTGTTGGTGTATGCATGGCCACACTTAGTAGGACAAATTGGCAGTTCACGTTTTCTGCCAGAAGCTTTTCCTGTCAATGGCACAAATTCCATTCAAAGTAGCACAAAAGTGGAGAACAGATGCAGTACCATCAAGAGAAGAATGGCACCTTAAAATATTAGAATATATAGAACTTGCCAGCATGACAAACAGATTAAGAAATAAAGATGATAAGAATTTAAAAGAGGACTGGACATCATATATAGAGAATATATAGAAAAAAAATAGTATAACAAGAAATGAAGTGTAACAGACTGAAAAAAATACTCAGCAGTAGATGTGACAAAGTGGGACAGTGTAAGGTAATGAAAATAATTTAGTGGAATAATAAAACGCAGTCAAAAAGACAACAGATAGGATACCAAAGAAAGAACAGAAGGGAGTTAAAATTAAATTGGAGGAATAAGCTATGTTACTATTGTTATTTACAGATATATGTCTTATACTTATGTTATTTTCCCCTCTTCTTACTATCATGTGTTTGACTGCAACATACTATGCATTGATAATATGATAAAAAAGTATTTTTAAAAAATCAATTCAAAGTCTTTTACCTGGTACAACAGTTCACTATCACCAGTTTGAAGTGGGTAAAACACAATCTCAAACTATTTGATGGATATTAGGGGTTATGGAACTCACCTATGAGAACAGAACTTCAGTTTCTTTGCAGTCTGGTCCTACAAGTCATGGTACTCTTAAAAACAGCAGTCTATCCATCTCATTGACTCCTATCCTTGGTATAAGGATGGATCCTTCATTTGGAATGACACTTGAATGGCACTTCTGGGGCACCTGTAGTGCCATTTAAGGTTCCAGACTTCCTTTACTGAGGAAACTTCCCTCCCCTTTTAAAATAGCAATACATTCCATTATGTAAAATCATAGTTTCTTGTTAATATTAATAAAGACTCAAAGAGCATTATTACAGCAGGTAACATTTAGTAATGGACCTTTCAAGCCTCTCGGATGGGAAAAGTAAGTAAACAAATCCTCAGTCTTAAACTGGAGATTAGCAGTTAAAACTAGTCCACCTTTCTATTTTTACAGTGCAAGATGGTGCTTTAACTACTTCTATGTAATCCTCTGCTTGAGTTTCAAGAGCTAATATGGATTTATAGGATAAGGTTGCAAACTGTCGTTTATTAGCCTTAAGCTGCAATCCTAAACACAGATATTTGGAATTAATTTTGGTGAGATCAGTGAGATTTTCTTCCAAGTAAATTGGTAAATTTTTTTGTTTGTTTCATCTGTCAGTTTTATGGATTATGTGTGTTGATGAGAGGATAAATGATGTTGGGGAAATGGTTGGGAGGATGCTTACCATTGGGTGCACATTCCCTTCTGCCAGAATCCTTTAAGCTGTGAGGAGGACTGCCACCTGATTATTTAAAGATGGGGTGTAAGGTGTGGGGTAGGAGTTGTTTTGCTGAGACTGGATTCACAGATTTACCAGGCAGCTAACAGCTGTATCTCAAACTCTAATTACTTCCTAGCTTTGTAGTTTTTTCTAGGTAAATTATTCTAATGTCCTGTCACTATGAGGAGGCAACAGTGCGAAAGAGATGGCAGAAGCGTTCTCTGAGCTGCCCAAGCCATTCTTGTGCTAGAGGAAGGTCAGGACCTTGGACAGGACCCTAGACCTAAGTGCTAGACCACAGTGCAATAACAATAGTTTCAGGACCATGGTTAGCAGTCCTGTAACTGAGAGCAGGAGGGAACAAATTTCCTTGTTACAACTATCCAAGCTTTATAGCCATATCTCGAGGATATAGACTAAAACTCTACTCCCAGTTTGCTTCAGCCTGCTAGTTAAAGGGCCCGTGACCATTTATGCAGACCCCTCTAGGTGGTAATGCTTTGGGATGTGGGGCCTTAGTTCATGTATTCTCTGCAGCACTTCCATGATCCTTAAAGGATGGGAATCTGTTGATTCTTCAGAGTCCAGAAGCAAAGATACATCTTTGGTGTTTGGGTGGCTAGGTGTGGAATCTGATGCTGGTGGGTCTACTCAGAAGGAGCTGGGGAGTGGATCCATTTCTTCCCTGGAACTATTACTTCTCTACAACTCAAGTTCTGAGGACTCTGGATTTAGAGCCATGGCACTAAGGTGACAGCTGCAATCAAGATATTGGGGCATCACTACCACATGGTTCCATTTGTATGCCAACTTAGCAGAGCTCTTAAGAAAGATGGGATTCTGTGGGGTGGGATCCACTATTTTGGCCAGTTCCATAGAGCTGTTATGCAAGTGTAGAGCTATTAGCAAAGGGGCATAACTTAGTGAGAGAGCACACAATTTGCATGAAAATGGTCCCAGGCTCAACCTCTGGCATCTCCTGGTAGTGCTGAAAAAGACCCCTACATCAAAGTTCAGACAGCCATTGCCAATCTATGCAGACAACACTGAGCTAAATGACACAAGGCATCACCTTATTTTCCTAGATCTCACAAGACATCAAACATAGAAGAGGTAAAGAGAAGAGGCGGGGGGGGGTGTGAATGAGAATATGAGATGAAAATGATGTAGAGTAATGACTGAAGGGAGGTACAAAGGTGAGGAAAAGACATAAACAGGGACAGGCAAGGTAGTGGGAGTCGGCAGAGGGAGAGAATGTTAAAGGATTATCTATCTATCATCTATCTATATCTATCTATATACCTATCTATCTTTATGTACCACTCATACAGCATAGCTCTCTCAATTATAAGCCAAAGTTTTAATGAATTTCTTGCTGCCTCCCATTCCTCACCCCAAGGATCCTTTAATCAGTGATAGGATTTCTGCCTTGCAGCATAGAGAGTGGCCTAGAGTTTACATTTTTTATAGGTTCTCATCAGCAAAACCATCCCAGAAAACCATTCCCCGCAGTTCCCCATTTTGCAGTTCATTCAAAGATGTGTGTGCAACAGGGAGAGACTGAATAACTGTATGTTTGAGAAATGCAGTCCTTGTCAATTATGATAGGGACTGACCTGATCTGCACTTCCCAGCCTAATATGTGGACTGAAATGTAATGTATTCATTGGATTTTGCACTTCTCTGAAGGTTGCGACAGGGTTCACAACTCAACATTATTATCTGTGCTCCACTTGCAGGAGAATGAGCAGCCTGGGGGGTGGGATAGCATTGAACACACCAATCCAGTAGTGGGTTAAATATGCCCACCACTGTAATACTTCCAGTGTGTCAGAGCTTGGTGTGGCACAGGGCAAGGAGCCTACCATCAGGCAGCCCACCTGCTGCCCCGCTTTTCCATCTCTTGTCTTCTCACTGGGGAGAACAGGAGGGATCTGCCATGCTCTTAAGTCTACCATGGTGTGTAGCATTCTGGTGATCCTGCCCACAACCTGCATGTTTGGCAACCAGCCTTAATGCTGTAAACTGGAGCTGAGACTGTCAGGTGGCTCCAGTTAAAACTTTTCATGAAGCTCCTGTTACTCAGATGTTGATCCTGCCCAATCTCCCCTGTCATATAAATTTGTGATTAAAAAATAGTATAAGAACAAGAAAGTCTTTATTCCTATGGGAGTGGTGAACTCTTTATTGCTTTATTGAGGCAAGGTGAGGTGACTGCCTCAGGCGGCAGGATCCACCAGATCAGAGCAGCAGATCCCAGTGTTGATATTTCTTCCCCACTTGTTCCTGATGTAGATCTTCCCTCACTCCTTGTTCCTTGGTGTGGAGGGGGAAGCCCTATCAACTAGTGTGGCTGGCCACAGTCCACAAGCATTCTCTACTTTTTAGGAAGGGTGGTTAAGTTGGGAGCAGGGAATCCTGGCACCCATGGCATCAATTTATAACCTAGGAGTGGGCCAAAGTTCATTCCATTGAATCCTCTGATTGGCACTCTCTGTGTGTCAGGGTTTGTCCTGGGCTCCAGCACCATGGTGCTGTTCCTGCTTGAGTGCTTCCCTGCTGGCTGCAGAGGCAGCACAAAGGAAGTCCCCATGGAGATAGTAGCGAGCCAACAATTATTTTTTGTAAATATTTATGTTCCATCCTTCTAGGGCCTATGCACCATTCAGTGCATAGTTTGAGATCAAATACCTTTAGGAATGTGTGTTTCTAGAGGAACATATAATTTTTGAGCCAAACTGTGGCAGCACATGTGAACGTCACATGAATCCAAAATAAAATTGCCCATCTATCCCTAGTATATCCATTACAATCCTTCCCTGGTCTTTTTTGTTTGAGCAGACATTTTCTTCACACTGTGACTGTATCTGCTGGGTGGCCAAGGCAGGTGGGGAAGGGGATGTTCCATTGTTGCCCTGAAGTCATACTGTGAGACACTCACTGTACCTTTCACTTTTTAGCCACAATGCTTTGTGTAGTAACACACTGGCTAGCTTTAGCTTTGTTTTAAAAGCTGTTTCATGCCGTTTGCCTTTCTTCCATGAACTTATGCACTGAGCCCCCTGTAAATCTTGTTGTTATGATCACTTTAAGTGCTTATTGTTTCAACATGTTCTTCACTTTCTTGGTGGTCTGCAGGAAAATAGCGAATTACTTTTTCAAACCATCCCTGTTGTCATGAGTGCTATTACCAAGAAAGAAACATTTTACAGCTGACACTGAAAAGCAAGATAAACAACATACATGGTTGTAAAATGCAGCAGTAAAGAGGTTTCAAAACTTCAATTCCTCACCATTTCCATAGTTTGCCTGTCAATTGTGCTGTTTATTTTGAGATTTGCTTTATTGTCTATGCACAGGCCCAAATGATAAGGCTACACATATTCTTGTCAGATAAGCTCAACTGCAGATAATAAATCTGAAACTTAAAGTAATAAGGATCTCAGTGAAGAAGCATCTCATGTTATGTGAATTCAGCAGATACTGCGTGCATTATAAAGGAGGACCAAGGAGGCACTTTATATAGTCTTTGACACAGAAATAATTCCACCCCTAAACATTTCTACTGTAGCATCGTTTTTATGTTTGCAAGTTCCATGATTTTTTAAAAAGAAAAACATTGTGAAGAGATAAAGAGGAGCTACTACTAAAATAGGTTCTTGTCACTCCCTTGTTCAAATCCAGTGAAAAGTCAGCCAATTATGTATCTCAAAACTCTTTATAGCATTTTGCATCCATTGCAGTATTCACTGTTTCTTTGTTTGAACACAGAGCTAAACAATTTCAAGCTTGAAAATCCTCTTCATATATTATTTAAGAAATTAATATCTGCTCTGTAACCAAATTAGAGCACCATTTGTTTATCTGTAAGGTTCTGTGCATGACATGAGTTGCATAGCTCATCAGTGTGATGAGTTAACAACAGAGATTACTTTGGGTATAATCTTAACATTAGTCAAAGGAGAGGGTATCTTTAGATTTAGTCAGTTCTTTCTGGCCAAAGTTTGCATATGGAAATATCATGTTTTCTTTCCCAGTAATTGTTTATTTGTATCGGTTTGCTGGAGTGTATATTTTAATTATTATATAAAAGTAAATTTGAGAAACTTAGGTGCAAGAAAATTTTGAACAAAAGTCATTTGTTATTTTCATAATTCTGGACATTTCTCAGCATATCCTAGTAAATTTACTGCGGCATGATGGAAATCAGGAGGAAATTGGATCACTTGTTGAAGACAAATGTCAGGTCTATTTGAACACTTACCAATCAGCCATTGTATATGTCATCCTTCACTGCTAAATGAGGGAAATGAGAATGAAATTTGGTTATTAGCCAAAGGCACTTGGCTGACACTGAAATTTACTGGTAATCAGAATGCAGCACCAGTTTTATTTTGCTAAAAAATATATTGGTAAATGTCAACATTCTTCATAACATTTATTCTTAATGCATTCTTGGCGTTCTTCATGCATCTGATGAAGTAACCTGTTACCTACAAGAAGTCATATCAAATAAAGTGCTGGTCTGAGTGCTAGAACAGCTTTTGCAACCAGACACAAGTGTCGTGTCAAACTAGGGTTACATTTTGTTAATATTGTTAATAACATCTGCAATGTTACTAACAATAATGAGAAGGCCAGGAAGCTAACTTCAACCTTTGATGATATTATTGAAGGGAAATTATGGGATGATATCAAAAGTTAGTCATAATCAAAACAGTCCTATTGGAATCAATGGACTTACATTGCCTATGACTTAGTTTGATATCAACGCCAATGTGCTAGATGCCCTTTAGATCTGCAGCTGCAGTAACTTGCTCTCGGTGAATGTGAATGTCATGTGGCAAGGCAGTTTTAAATCAGCTCTCTGACTTACTGAGTGAACTCTATTGTTTGTTCTTTTTCTAGAAACCGCTTTGTGATCATTTTTCAAAATGAAAAGTGACATACAGGCGTGTGTGTGTGTGTGTGTGTGTGTGTGTGTGTGTGGTAAATATAGAATAATTGTCCTCCCTTTAGGAATGAAGCATTTTTTCATATTTCACATTTTCAACAATACTGTTGATAAGTATGAAAATGTGATTTCTTGCACTGGAACAGATAGTGGCTACTTGAAATGACATCAGATGGATGCACATAGAACATATTTCAGAAGTCAAAACAGCAAATAGTCTTGTGGCACCTTAAAGACTAATAGATTTATTGTGTCATAAGTTTTCATGGTCCACAGCACACTGTCAGATGCACCAAGTGTTGTCTTCTCATGGCAGATATATATACACACATGAGTACGGAGGGAAAAAAGAATTCAATAGTAGAGTCAAAAGGCCATGAAATGTAAGAAAGGTTCAGTATACTATGCCAAAGCCCAAATGTTTCTATGATAAGAACTGGGTAACTCATTTCCAGCAGTGATCACAGGGAATAATACTTTCTAGCTATCTGGTAGTTTGTTTCTCATTTGCAAGGATATCATCACCAGCGACTGTAGAATGAGAAACCTTTCCTCTGTGTGGCTACATATCAAATAGCTTTAATTTAGCCTCACATTTTAAAAAGATTCATCCTTAAGCAATGTGCAACTGCAAAACCTGTTGCTGCTGTAGATACCAGCTGAGGTCAAGAAGGTTCCCCAGCAACTTCCTTTAATTTTCAGTATTTTTTCTTTCCTTTCTCTGAAGTGGCAGGGATTGTCATGTGCTGCTAATCTGTAGCATTAGATTATATAAACTGATGCTTAGGAATGCTTTTGTTAAGGTACAGAATGCATACATACAAAATGAGATACGGGAGTGCCAATATTTCAGCTATGATTTAATTTTCCATTTATATTAGAGCTGCCATCAAAATTTGACAATAAAGGAATTTTTGTTATCTCTAAATATTACTCAGAAAGTTTATAACAGGCCTAATAAAACCTGCATTCTCATCCATAAAGTTCTTTTGGTCAACCCCCCCCCCAGGTCCAACATTCTGCAGTAATAATTGCTATATATTATTGAATTATTTAACCCTTCTTCAGAAAACCATCTTCTGTAGTTGCATTAAATCCCATGCTATCAGTGAAATACATAATGTTTAACAATGCATTCCTATGCGTATTTACTCAAAAATAAGTTTCACTGGTTGTTTGAAACAAGTGCTCCCATATGGGATGGAAGCACAACTACCACATCGGCTCTCAAAAGAACCGATGATCACAAAAGTGTGTGTCCTGTATGCATATATCCCCATACTCTCAACCTCCTATAAGAGCAACAGGAAGCTTTGGTAGCACAATAATAGCTGAGCCCGTCAAAAGCCTGGGGTGCAAGGAGATGAAAGTGTCAACAAAGGCATAAGACAGACTTCACCAGGGAGAGCATTCCACAGATAGGGAGCCCCAACTGAAAAGGCCCTCTTTTTTGTCATCACCCTTCAGAGGGGATTCCAGAGAAGGGCTTCAGAAGAAGATATGTGTGTCCAGGTAGGTTCATATCAGAAGAGGCATCCCAGAAGCTATTGGGACCTGAGCTGTAAAGAGTCCTATAGGTCAAAATCAGCCTTTTGAATTGGTGTTATAAGATCTGTTCTCCTTGAAGAGTTGGGGATCTGCATTCTGTACTAACAGAAGCTTCTGAAAAGCAACCCCATGTGAAGTGCATTGCAATGGTCCACTCTTGATGTTACCATAGCATAGCTAACTGTAGCATATTCCTTTGAATACTGTACTATACATGGAACATGTCCTAAGAAATGTCTTGATCCTGCTGGATCAAGTCTGAGGCTTCCATGGCTACTAGTCTCAAGGAACAAAGAACTCCATAACTGTCATTGTATATAATAGCTTAGCTGAAAAGTATCAGGACAGAGCGAGGTCTTCAATATTCAAATACTGTGAACTTTTGTCAGAATTGTAAAGGCTCCATGCTATGGCTTGTACTGTGGTTTGGACTTCATTCTCAGGCTTCATTAAAGTCCATAAAAAGACTTTCTGGGACTAAATTACCAGCAGTCATTGAAAATTGTAGCTTGCTGTGGTCCATCAGAGTTACTGGTACAAATTTGTGCTAATGTGTATAGCCGGGACTCTGCATCTGAGTTTTTCCCTGGTTTTAATCTCTTTTATTTCTTTAGTTGTGAGTTAATTGAACATTATCAATATTTTAATTATGTGCATGTGCCTGGAAGGCCTTTGGCTACTGGGCAAACATTTAATTACTGTTAATAATGTTATTGCTGTTGCTACTGTGACTGCTATTATTACTAGACTATAATAATATAAGAAATAACATAAATGGAGATTAAATAAAGTTAAAGAAAGAAGAAAGGAACTGAATAGGTCTCATGAGGTTACAAATACAAGACATAATCTGTACAAGTAATTTTCTGTTACATCAATACTTCAGTGCCTGCTATATTTAATCCAAAGCAAGTTCTGAGCTTTGACTTTTTTTCACTAGGGAGCTTCTATAATATGGATCATATCATGTATTGGTCACATAAATAGCGCTATTGCTTGCTGTCCAATTTTGATTACTGTTCCATAGTTTCATGCCCTAGGTGCTTCTCCCATCGCACCCTAAGGGGACCATTGCAATATTGTTTATCATCTAGGATGGGCAACTGTTACTTGTTCTGATCCCACTCCCTTGGCTACTGCAATAAACTGGAATATTCTCCATATGACATGCAGAAGCCCAGGGCCTCCTGTTTCCTCTTCCCCACATGCTCCCATTCACTTGTTTTCTTCTAGGCAACAGCAACAAGCAACAAACCCTTAGTTTTCTTCCCAGAAAATTGTTTCTGTCTGGGCAATAAAAAATATCAATTTTACAGAAGGTTTAATGGATCTTGGCTCTGCCTGGCATGGTAGGGGCACTTAATGAAATCTGTGAGAGCCATATTTTGATTCTCAGCTTCAGTGAGTCCCACTTACACCCAGGGTAACACTGAATAATAATCAAATTTGAGGGCATCTTGACTGAAAACTGGGGACATAGAGGACAGAACCATTCAAACCCAAATGCTTCCAGTCATTTTTCAGTGAATATCAAATGCATTTCATGAGTAGTCTGTCCCTTCCCTTGTTGCACTACATTGAAAGGATATAGAAAGGATATAGTAAGCTGCCTTAACCAGGTCAAATTATTTGCCATTCTACCCTAATATTATCTGCCCTAACTAGGAAGGACTCAACACTGCTTCAGGCAGAAGTTTGTCAAATCTCTTGCTATCTAATCTTGCCAGAGATTGCATATTGGAGAGATCTTTTGCATGCAATGCATGTACTCTGCCACTGAGTTATGGTTCCTCCCTGTGTCACAGGACTATTTCCACACATCACTTGTCAGCAAACTGGCTTTGCCACAAGTGTCTGTTTGACAGGGGCCTGCAAAGAATTGTGGCTCACTGATTAGTCTATCTGTATGATGGTTACATTGTGCTGGAACGTCACTTACTTTTCTTTCTCTACATTTTTATACCACTTGTTTGTAATAAAATGCCCAAAGCACTTTACAAAATGAATAAAACAATAACATTGGTCAATTAAAAAAAAAACTGTTTAAAATCAAGTATTTGAAACATGCAGTAAGCTAATACCAGATGAAAACACACAACAACTTCTAAACTATGGAAAACAATGTGCGAGGCAGCATTTTATATTGAAACTCATATTTTCTCATTTCTGCAAGCCTCTTACCCTGGCACAAGAAACAGGAGGATGAAATGAGAGTTCACCAGGATATTGATCATATTTTAACTGTTAATGAGGTATAGATGAAATATTCATATATACAGTAGAAACCTCTATTATTCTATCCGCCTAAAATAGCCTGCTCCTGACAGCTGTGTAAGTTTTGGGGCTGTCAGTGAGGAAATGTTAACATTTGGAATTGAAATTCTGTTCATTGTGATACTCAAGGACAGTATAATTAAACCAATATATGTGCAAGTAACAGAGACCGCTTATGATCAGCTTAACAACATTCACCATATTTCAGTTTTATGTCTTATTGGTTTATCTGATGCCACATTACATCAGGAAATAATGAGCGTTGGTGAAAAGTTTTGTATAATTCTCCACCAAATAAGAAAAGTTTGGCTATGGTTATCAGTTTATTATTGTTAAATTACCAGGGTTCAGGGTCTAGTCACGTGACTACAGATTCAAGTTTGTAAATCTGTTTAACTTTCCTTGAATGAGTCCCCAAAGAAGGTACCAATTAGGTTAATAAAGAAATCCTTTTAGCTTTAAGCCCTGTTACTGAACATGTAAAAAGTGAACAGAATTGCATCCACTGTGTCAGCCCCCCATTTTATATGTGTTAGTCATTTCCCCCCCTGTTTCTTATTGATGCAACTTTGGTGGAGAAGGACATTGGTCAAGATCCATAGGGGAGTTGGGAGTGGTGCCTCAAGGTCTTGAAGCACCTGCCCACATAACTGAACTGGCTGGCAGAACCCACAAGAGCAGCTTGCACCATGGTGGACCTTAAGAGCTTGGCAAATCCCACATTGTGTCCCCATCAGACAGGCCGGGTGACTAATCAGCCAGAAGACAGGCTGCCTAATAATTTTTGCCCTATGCCAGATCAGCCTCTGGTAACCAATCAAGCTGTGGCCTTGTCTGACCCATAATGGCCTTTCTGTGCTCAATCATTGCTCCCTTGGATTTTGCCTAGCTGTGCATGCATGGTGAACAGAATACTGACAATCTGGAGATGACCTAAACCACAGGCCCTGAGATCCTTCCTTGGATGTTTACAATGTTTAAATGTATGTTCACATTTGAGGATGAAGGCCTAGTTTTAAAACCTTAGTCCCTGTATTTTTATAATTTGCATGTGAATTTTTTTAACACGGTCACCTCTACAAGTAGGTGATAAATTACGCATACAGACACCATTGGGAGGATTGCCGACTAATTTCACACCTTTTAACTGCAATTAAGTGCTTGCTTCCAGCATGCTGAAAACGGAAATATCTTCCTGATAGCAATTCATATTTTAAAGACTGTTGGCTGGCACTACAGTGGGACAGTCCACCAGTTATGTTAAAAATAAGATCTTAATTCTGGGAAGCACTACAAGGTCTTCATAATCAAGTGCCCTGTCCTGTGGCAAGATCTTTCCAGCATTGGCACCTATAGGCTCTCTGTATTATATAAATTGCCTGAGTGCAGTTCTTATTCCAACTGCCCTTCCAATTAAATCTAATTGGAATAACTCATGATTAGTTCATCCAGGTTTATTCTCAGAACAATTTTGCAGAGCATATATTTACTTATTGCCAGAACAAAATCCCACTCAAGACTTCCTCTTTTGAAAGACAGCATGGTAAAGAACTGTGTAGAGCTGACTCAAATGTTTGTGAGATTCGGCTTTTGTTTCAACACTTGCATAACTGATGAGGAAGAACCTTTTATCAAACTGCCAAGAAAATGGCCTTTAAAAAATTGTGATTCTGGGTATTCCAGCCTGGAATAAAAATGACGATGATGATGATGATATAATTGTTTTCCCACCCTTGCCCTAAGGTTCCAGGGTGGGTTACAACATTAAAACATTAATCACAGCTTAAGGCTACAGTGAACTGTACAGTGATTATTATCACTGAGTTATCACAATGGGGCATAGCTCAGAGAAGGTCTGAACCTAGGAAACAAGAGATCTGTACAGCCCCTAAGTTGCTGGGGGGCAATGTTCTGACATACACTTGTATAAATGGAGTCTATTTGTCATGGCTTCCAAACCTGGCCTCTTACAGTACACTGAGGAAGATACCAGTAGGGAGGACAGATAGACTGCTCCACTTGATGATCATCCTCAACAACGCCTTCCTTGGAGCCCTCTCAGCTGGAGAGGACCTAACTCTTGAACCTTCCTAGGACTCTAGAATGAAGCTGAAATAGCATTCCCATGCCTTGCACAATCTAGAAGTCAGTGTCTCCATACTTAGGCAAGAGCCCTTTAAGTCAGCACAACCAGCTCCTTGCGGAAGCAGGGCAACTGCAGTACAGGACATGCCAAACTCCATAAGGCTACAAATAGGTCCAGCTCTTGATTTAGATACCACCTTTGAAAACTCCAAAGCTCAAGCAGCAGGCCCAACTGGGAGCTGCCCAGGGTCCTGACCTATTAAGAAAGCCATGCTTCAAACCACTTGCCTCGCCAGACTTGACTTGTTTCTTGCTTCCACTTGCCCATAAGGTCCACAGAGCAGAAACTCTGGCTCTTTGGAGAACTTGGTCAGATAATTATAGGATTGTCCTATTTCAATTTTAGAAATTTGTCATTTGACATATTCAGAAATGGTTACAATTAATTTATTTTCCACTCCTAAGTAGAGAGATTGCAGTTCCTTTGTAGCCAGATCATTATATCCATCTATTGCATTTTTTAAAAGTACTTGTTAAACTGAGTCTGAAAGTTTAAAAGCAACATTCTATTATGAACCCATTTTACCCCTAAATTATCTCTACCTGTGTGGATTCTCTTCCATCCACCAAAGCTTCAATGGTTTTCTTACTTCCAGCTGTATTTATTTCTCACCTTTTATAATTGCTTCTCTTCCCCCTCCCCCTTCTTTCTACTAATCAGTACACACATTACCAGTATGGCTCTAGCTTTCAAGTATCAATACACAATCAGATTTCTATTTATTGTATCTATCCACAAGCTGCTTGCATTAGTAGAAGGATATGATGTTTTATTAGTATTCCAAGAAAGATTGGAAAGTGAGTTAATTACTGGGAAAATCCTTAAGATGTGTACTCAGGAGCATCCATTGCATCTCTGTCTGAAGAGGAGGAACAATCCTTTGCTATGGCTAAAGGAAATAGGGGAGTGGGGCTTCCCTAGCATTGGACTTGATTGTTCCAGCCTCGTGTGTATAGGAGGGATCACTTTAAATGCTTCTGAGCATACCCTTTCCCCCCATATAAGTGAATGGCTACAATTTGCTCCTGGGACACTATTTCAGAGGTAGCCAAACCTCTCCTATCTCCACTGACACTGGACATCTGACTCCCGCTGGCAGAGATTCCATTGGGGGCAAAGCATTTGTGGATTTAGAAATGCATTGTGTCTTCCCCTCTCCCAGTGGATCTTTACTGTAAAGCTTTTTAGGTCTGTGTTGTGTTTATAAATTTATGCAGTGACTGACACCAATCCAATTCCTAAATGGCAGGAATCTTGCTGAACACTCCAGGAATACAGATGTATGCTAATCATAATGATGAATGCAACTGCCTTTTCCTGCAACACAGGCCACTTTAAATGCTCATAGCCCTGTAAGTCTACACGTGCATTTACTACGGTCCTGTTCAATGTATGCCTCATCCTAGGATTCCAGCTTTAGATTTGCACATTATAATAGGAAGCATTTAAGATTTTGTTGTTACCCAGTCAAATTCATCTTGGCTCTAAAGTAGGCCACAGTAATATGAATCTCTCATATCATGTATGAATAAATGGTGGCTAAAGTACAGCTAATGTTTTGTTTATCCAGCATCAAATTACTGGTGTCCTAGGACTGTGTGACCCTGTGAGTGCAGAACTGATGTGATAAATGCATTTGCTGCTTCCTTCAAGTGAAATTAGTTTTCATGAAAGAAGCCAGTTTGGGGGCATTAGAAAATGAATCATGGTTTTATCTCCTGAATATTAGCACAGCATGTCCCCGCCTCCCTTGCTCTCCAGCATATGTATCAAAACCTTGGCAAAGGAAGAGGCACACCAGTTCAGCCTTCCTTCCTAGTGTTCATTTATGCAAATTCACCATGACCAAATATTTCAATCTTTGGCCTGTCTGCCACATCCAATCTAATCACAGCAGTTTCTGCTACAGAAAGCATTACACTGGTGCAAGTGCTTTATAAAATTATAAGTCAGCAAAATGTGAAAGTGATTTGGCTTATAACAACATCTTCCTTTTTCCAACTGCATCCATTATATTACCAATTATAATTTATTTACATATTTGCTTTTCTGTTACCTCTTTCCTTATTGTTGCCCTTTTCATTTCTAATACCTTCCTTTGTGGACAGCTGATCATCATTAAAACCACCCAAACTTTTTTTCTCAATGTGATGGTTGTTGATTTAATAAGAAGACACAGTATTTAGTTTGTTTGCCATGTTGTTGTTGTTGTATTGCTTAAACACACACACATATATATGTTGTTGTTGTTGTTGAGTCATTTAGTCATGTCCGACTCTTCGTGACCCCATGGACCAGAGCATGCCAGGCACTCCTGTCTTCCACTGCCTCCCATAGTTTGGTCAAACTCATGGTGGTAGCTTCGAGAACATTGTCCAACCATCTCATCCTTTGTTGTCCCCTTCTCCTGTGCCCTCATCTTGTTTGCCATAAAAAGGTAAAGGTAAAGTACCCCTGACCATTAGGTCCAGTCGTGGACGACTCTGGGATTGCACACTCATCTCACTCTATAGGCCAAGGAAGCTGGCGTTTGTCCGCAGACAGCTTCTGGGTCATGTGGCCAACATGACTAAGCCGCTTCTGGTGAACCAGAGCAGCACAAAGAAATGCCATCTACCTTTCCGCCAGAGCGGAACCTATTTATCTACTTGCACTTTGACATGCTTTCAAACTGCTAGGTGGGCAGGAACTGGGACCGAACAACGGGAGCTCACCCCGTTGCGGGGATTCAAACTGCCAGCCTTCCGATCGGCAAGCCCTATGCTCTGTGGTTTAGACCACAGCACCAGCCGCGTCCCTCTTGTTTGCCATAAGGTGTTCTAATTGTGGCCTTTCACTATAGTAGGGTAAAAGAGCATATTGTTTCAGGTTTAGCCTAAAGCACAAGAATTGTGGAATCATACTGCTAAAGAATATATTGTGCCAAACAACCCTGTCTAATCACACATAGCTTTAATTTTTTTCCTAGCATTTTATCAATACGCCATTGTGAGTTTTTCTCACTTGCAAATAGCAAGTGCAGGTGTCTTGATCCAGATCAGGGCCACAGTGAGGAACAAATAATTAAAGATCCCTCACCCCTCTCATGCCAGGGCTGCCCATGCCAGCTAAAGTAAAAGCAGCTACACAACAGAAAATTATATTCAAAAGTCACATTTTAAAAAGTAAGTTTGACTCTTACTAATCATATATATGTGTTTATGTGTGTGTGTGTGTGTGTGTGTGTGTGTGTGTGTGTGTGTGTGTGTATGATATATATTTCCTAAATATATTTCTAATATTGACATGGAAAATACAGTACTAAAATGCTTTCCAGCTTTCCATTTTAATTATTGAAAGACATGTGGGTAAATTAGGTGAGTTGCATTTTACTGAAGTAGTAAGAATGCTTGAGTCAGGACTCTGAATTTATGGATTCATTGTTGAATCTTTTTTTTTTTAAGTCACATTTTTCTCTTTGAGATCTAAAGCACTTAAGCATGTTAAGTGTGAAATAATGTTATTTTTCCTAAACTGAGTCTGAACTTTTGGCTGTTTTGTTTGACAAAGAAGAGACAAATACATATTGAAACACTTTGCATATTGATATCATTAAATCAATAGGGTCCATTTGAAGAGCAATTAATATTTGCCCCCAAAACAAATGCAAAAATCAGCCTTCATCTCTAAATGGGTTGACTATTAAGTCACAAGGGAATTCCTTATAACCTTTGTTAGGAATTCTGACAAGGGAAGGCAACCACACTAATTTGTGCTGCTAAATTGCTCTGGAAAAAAACTGCCCTGTTTGTATGATTGTGGTGCTTGCAAATGAATCAATAAAGCCATCAAAACTGCTCAGGCATTTGGCCACAAAGCAACAGGAGTTTAAAGATAAGGCTATAGATTTTCTTTCAAAAGGACATTACAAGAATATAAGAAGGTTTTTTTAAAAAAATATGAAAAATGAGTTTACAGTATCAGCAAGAGAAAATAAAGGATACATAGCTGATTTCTCTCTTCCAGCCCCTTGTCCTCAAGTGTAAGCACATGCTGCCATTGCCATACACAAATGGGGTTGTATCCAACAGTTGCTCAGTTGATGCTAAGGCTTCCATCAGTGGAACAGGAAGGGAATCAAATATGATGCAGGGGGACCTTCCAGATTTAAAGGGGCACAGAAACTGCAGGGGGAGGGAAAGTTGTTGAAAACTGCTTTTCTCCCCATTTTGCTGATGGAAGCCTTACTCTCAGCTGAATTACACCATTGAATACAACACAGTTTGTATAAAAAGGTTCAAGGTGCAGTCACAAGTATACAAAGCCTTCGCCACCAATGGCTCTGATGTATGCACTCAGTTGTCAGGGAAGAATCTTATTCATTAAGCAGAGAGTCAGCTTCTTACCTGTAGGAATCAGGAGATCCATTTTTAGAAGAGAGAAGATCTAGCAGTCTGTCCTAGCAACCTTAGCACAATTTGGTATGAAGTAGTTTGCAGACCAGTATTACCCATTAGAACAAAAGCTGGAAATGGGTCATTTTTAAAAAGCGAATCTTTGCCATTGAAGTCAGTGACAGACAGCCAATCCATTTTTGCTCCAACATTAGCCTTTAATTCTATCAAGATGCTTGAAGAAGTGACCCCTTCCATTTGAATTTTACTCGTTTGATGTTTAAAATATGGGTACATTCAAAACTGCTGTGAAAATTGTAACTTAAATTTTCATATGTATAATGTACATTTTTTCCATACATTATCATTTATATTATTTTTTATTATATATTTCATTTATGAAGCATTTCCCATGAAGCCTCTCAGGGCGAGTTCACAGTACAATAAAAACTTATCTAGAACAATTGCATATATAAAAACAATTTGAAATTCAATGCAAATACCCACTGGAATAGAAATGGCCACTTCTTGAAAGAAGGAGGTCTTCAGCGGGCATTGAAAAGATCATAGAGGTATGGTGCCTGTCTGAAATGTTACAGGACAGAATTCCAAAAGATAGACGATGCCACACTGAAAGCTTGATTCTGACATTGTGTGTCATGGACCTCCTGATACGATGGTATCTGCAGGATCTCCTCTCCTGCTGAGCACAGGAATGTGTTGGGTATATTATTAAAGGGATGGGATTTTGTGTAGTTATCTTAGCGGTTGTAAGTACTGGCACCTGGAGCTTAGCTCACCAAGTTGTAGCTTCCATTAATATTTTTATACAAATTTACTTTTCTCCAGTTCAGCAGGCAGTAAAACACAATGGACAGGAAAGAAATTTTCAGCAATTTCCCCTCCCTCTGCAGGAACAGATAAGTGTGGTTGGTTGAAATAGTAGAGCCATGAAACCAGATCCTCAGATACTTAAAAGAGTCAGCATGTTCTAGTCTTATGGCCATCAGTGGTCCAGGAATGCTTTCCTTGGCCTTTCTTTTTGAAAAATTCATAACCTTTGATTTTCATCATTAATTGTTTGAAATTCATTTCTACAATAATATGCAAATCCAAGTAGTAATCTAGTCATCAGTGGTCTGACTGGTTGAAACAGTGGGCTATTTAAACAGCCAGCATTATTTATAACTACGTCCCCAATGCAGTTTACAGATACAATAAAACAATCCATCAATTAAAAGGATAAACCAAATACCAATAAAACCACCATAAAATAGATCATTGCAGTACTTTTTCCACCCAGTACTTCAGGATTTGCATAAGCCTTTACCCATCACCAGTTTTCCTATTGCTGTTGAAATCCCCATGAGAACCAGTGATGGGTCTCCATCACTGAGCAATTCCTTTGCTACCAGTAGTCTTGCACACCTGTAAAAGACCCAGACAATTAACTGATAGTATGATGCACAGATGTGGAATGTGCTGTAACATGTATCCTAAGGTTGTTGTTTTTTACTTATGCATAAGTCTCATGGAGTTGAGTGGATGTTATCCCAAAATAAGTGAACATAGGTTTGAAGCCCAACTCATTCTGCAACCCATTACAGTGTCAAACAAAGCTTCCTTTCCCATTTCAGCACCTTATTCATAAGTTTTTCTTCTGTTATTTGTCTTTGGTTTGTTCTGCCTTCAGTTCTTTTGCCTTTGCATGTAGGTGCTTCAGCAGCATTCTATTGTTCTTCTGTTCAATAGCATCTTCATTTTATGTTGCTATAATAAATTATTGCTTGCAGTTTCACAAAAGTGGTTGAGAAATGCAAAGGAACATTGTACACCAGTGTTTTGAGCTTGTCGGGGGGGGGTACCTACTTTGTGCAAAAGAACTGGCAAGGTTATGGATGCTGCCTGTCAAAGGCCATTACTTGGCGCTAAGACCCAGTCAAACACTCCAACTGACTGATGAGTGGGCACCAGGCCATCAAAGCAGATGGACATGAGTGTGCAGAGCCAAAAGACAATGTATGTGCATCAAGTGTAAATGTTGATGGCAGGTTTCCCAGCCAGTGTCTAAGCTTATGCATCTGTAGTTACAGAAATGCCAGGCTTGTTCTGGATTAAATTTTCAAACAATTAAAAGGAATGCGGGCAGGGGAGGAAATGTTTTTTAAAGCAGGCCTGGGTAGAAAAGTGAAAATAGAGACGATTTAATGTTGGGGATCTCATCTGCTAAATTCTCTCAGAGACACTTCCGCAGGTTGAGCCACAACCAAAATTACTATTGACTGGATATTATTCAATCAATAGTAAATTGACTGAATAATTGACTAAGCCTAGTCTTAAAATCTTTTTAAGCTTCCTGCTGAGCTGTGTTGATATGCCAAATCCCTAGTACAGAAGCTCATTGGGTCTGATGGCCTCATCTTCATAGCACAGTGAAGATTTTTCTGGTTGGCTTTTGCGGACTGTTGGCTTTAAAGTATTTTTCAATGCAGAGCCCTTTTAATGATAGACATTCACATTTTGCAAAACCACAGGTAGACTTTCTCTCCATTGTCATGGGGGATGGAATGCAGGATTCATTTCAAACATGTTATTTTCAAACGGGTTGGCTTCCTCTCCTATCAGGGTTGCCAGCCCAGGCTTTGAAACTGTTTCTTTAAAAGCAGTGAACCCTAAAAAGTAATATCTAGAAAGAAAACTGCCTAGCCAATTCCTATTGTTTACAGAAATTGTGGCGTTTCAAACATTTTACTTTGGACTGAGAATGTTAAAAACTAGTTTTCTCTTTATGAGTGCTATCTTGTTCCTATGGATCTTTTTAAAGCACAGTGGTGCGGCATAAGACTGGCATACTCAATACTTTATATTTGCACAATCTCTTTTTAATGAATAATTAACTTATATTTCTGTCCTTTGCAGAAATAACGTAAGAGCTGCATTGCTGGCTCATATAGTCCAACATTGTCTCTCTCAGTTGACAGTCTAAGTCCTAATTTCATTCATTCATTCATTCATTCATTCATTCATTCATTCATGTATCATTTCTATATGTTCAGCTCTTCAAACTACTTTCTAGTTTCCTAATTCATTATTGCAATTACTTTTATACCCTCTTCCCTTTTCATTCCACCATCTACACTTGCATCATTTCCTCCCAGTGTTGCTTATGCCTTTTATAATCTGTGGCATACCTTTGCTTTTATTTTATAATAACCTCACATCTCATACCAAGTGAGTTGGAAGCAGGGTCCTAGAAAACACAAGAGAAGACTGAGCTGGTGATGGCAAAGGCAGGAATGTTCCATGAGCTGGTGACTGGGAGGCAAACAGACGGTTCATCAGGCAGTATAACAGCTGGGTGGGAGCCTGTTGACTCCTCCTGTCACCTGATCCTTGCTGGGCTGACAGCTATGATCTGCCAAGGTGGCTCAGGGATAACTATCTTCCAGAGCTGCCACAGTCACTAGTTTGAGACTTCTGGTCCCTTAACAAATAAACAGGAAATGAGAGAGAGAGAGAGAGAGAGAGAGAGAGAGAGAGAGAGAGATGAGTCTAAGGAAGAGAACAGCAGCAAGCTGAATCCTGCAAAAGATTCCATGAACACTACAGAGGTTCAAGCAGTTTTTTGTAAATCTTGCTAGTCATATTTTATCTCATCATGCTGAATGCTGACAAGCCTGCTGAATCCCTGCCTAACTTTCCCAAAGTTCAGGACCCTCTGCAGTCTCTCTAGTCTTGAGACTTCAAAGCTTACTTTCAACCTCTCCTTTCTGAGACAGTTTCTCATTTCATTTGGAAAATGACAGTGTTGGGTTTTCTCAACCACTGTCCGCATGTGTGCATGATGAACTTGATAGTATTGTGGTTACTCCCTCCCCCCCATTGATGCTGTAGCTCTTGTATCATTCCCTGCCTTGCGCTCTTGAGCATTTGGCTCGAGAATTCTGTTTATGAGGATCCAACACAGTAGCTGAGCTATAGTGATTAAAACAGTAAAAAGATATGGGACAAAAATATGTCTTGTATTATAGCAATCACTTCTCATGCAGTGATACAATACTGCAACCATCATTGCATGTTTTCTTCCAGACTGAAGGGATTTGTAAGTGTTTACCATACTTCTAAGAAAACAATTTGTTGGGGTACCTAAAGCACTCCTGTCTAATGTTGCTAACTTTCACTTAAGCATAATGGTCCTAGCCTGAGCATTTAAAAAATACAGACACAAAGAGTATTTGATGGAGACATTGTTGATATAATTGCAGTTATCTCATGATAACTTGGGTGTCCAACAAGCTATTATCCATTATGACACAATCAGTCACTGATGGATTGTTGCTTTGTATTAAACAATTTTCCCAAGAACAAGAGCCATACTAGGGGACAATAAGCTTTTTAGAGCTAGGCTATTACCTATTGCATGATGAGTATCACACTCTCCAAATATCTTTAATAACCATGGCAGCCTGTGTTTTCTGTTCCATAGTAGAACTCTGCTCCTATTTTTGCCTTTAGAAATGTTAGCTATTGTTTACACATGTGCACGACAATTATTCACATTTCAGCTATCTCACACACAGCCGTTCAGGTGTGTCAGAGATGTTTGAATTCTAGCACATGGGCCTAAGAATGAATATCCATTGAACTGCTTCCTTTTCATCCTCTCCTTCATAAGAACATAACAGTCCTGCTGGATCACACAGAAATAGGATCTTGGCCGTATGCCATGCCATTTTCCTCTGTGAAGCTATAGCTAATAAAATGTTACAGTCATCATACGTTCTGGGTTGGTGACCCTGTTTCAACTATGCTCTTCTGGTTACAGCTATATGTGCAATTGATGAAAATGCCATGCTTTTGTGTAACATGGGGCCACCATGTTCTGCCATGATGGGAATGGGTTTTGGAATTAGGCATTATCCCCTATTTCCTCTGGTGTCTATACACTGAGGAGATTTGAAGCTTTTGCTTTGGTTTTTGATTAGCTACACTTTAATAACAGTTTGAGGTCTGAATATAATTCTAATCTTAACTATGCTTTGTTGAACAAGCCTGCTACATGTTTTGAAGTTGGCTTGTTTCAACAAACCATAGTTAAGATTAACCACAATTTGTTTGGTTCAAACAAAATAGCAAACTATGGTGAATCAAAAACTGTGACCAAATTGGAACAAAATGATTTTCATTGAATTGTAGAACAAGAACTACTATTCTTATCAAAACACAATGGGTTGGGTTCAGACTTGCCTGAGATCCAATGGAAACTTCCACTGCAGGAAGAGGGAGGTTATCTTTACAAATACCAACTTTCTCCTATAGCCTACAGCTGCAAACCCCCCCCCCCCCGTTGTTCCAAGTTTGGAGACTTCTGGAGCAGCATTTTAGTGGTGAGGAGGCACAGGCAGAGAGCAAAATAACTTTCCCCTTCCTCCACAATGAAGCTCCTATGCTGGTCTGGATCCAGTTATTCCGCCCACACACAAACACACTTTTATGCAAAGATTGCATTTGAAATATAACATATGGTACACACAGCAATTTATTATTATGAAAAATGATGTCAAAATGTGGAAGGTGGTCAAAAGCAAAAGCACAGTAATGACCACAGAAATATGAGCTATCAAACTAATAAAAAGAATTTAATGATGACAGTGTGTAAAATTAAACTAAATGGAATATAATAGCATTGAATAACTAAAACACAGACACAGTGTTTAACATGGATAGAACAACAAAGAACATTTACTAAATAACAAAATGAGGATGCATAGCCTTATGGCTGTGTTTATAGTAGCTTGGAAAACAATTTTCCACATAAGTGATATAATGGGCCTGTATAATCAATTTAATTATTGTGAAAATGAGGCACATTAGCATAAAGCCCCCCCCCCCTAATTTAGTCTTGTAGAAATATCAGAGGTTGTTTTGGAATTTTTGTTTGTTTGTTTTGGCAAAGACTCTAGCAAAGAAAAAGGGGTGCATAGAAAGTTGGTCCATGAATGTAGATGCAATGGAGAGAAGAAGGGGGGTTACAAGGAATAACAGAAAGCTGTGCTAAATATGGAAGTCCTGCCCCTGTCCTCCTTACACTGTTAGAAACTCTCCGTTGACCTAGTTTCTGAATTTCTACACCTGTATCAGGCAGTTTTAGAATTTCAAATATTCATCTGCAGCTATGGCACTTAGAAATATAGAACTTCTTTGTCATAAATACTGAGATCCTTAGCTTTATATTACACTAAAGTCTTGCCACAAGCTGCAGTTCTATGTAACATGACATATTAATACCCCTACAAGTTTTATAAAACCAGCAGCTATAACTAGTTTGTTCCAAGTGGAATGGAAATATTTTCTTTTATGAATGAAACTCCACATAGCTTTAATGCATCGACAATACTAGGGTGTTGCTGTCATTTGAGATTTGTAGTTTAAGCTTAATTTAAACACTGCTGATTTTGGGATTCATGATGCATTATTCCTTTTTCCCTTTTTTTACAGTACGCTGTCTGGTTAGTCCTCTGGGTTACATGGAATGTATTTGTTATCTGCTTCTACTTGGAGGCTGGGGACCTATCAAAGGTAATTTGCCATCTGATATATCTAAGCCAACTGATGTTAACACCCTCCGAATTCTGAGGATGTTGCTTTGTATCTATTTAATCTCCTTCCATTTTTTTTTAAATGAAGAAATCACCTTGGGAACAATGAATAAATTGCATGCCTTTTGCTGTGCATGTCCTAAATTGCTGCAGAAATCATGTAGGTCTACAAGCTACTTACGTGATTTTGTGCAATTTAGGGTGTGTGTTTGTGTGTGTGTGTGACTTCTGATGTGAGAAATTTCATAGATCTCATACTTTCATTTAATGAGAACTTCATATCTGTAGTTATCAAAGCTGATAGTTAATCAAAGGATAAATACATTTGTATTATGTAGCTTACTGCTTTCTGTTTCCTTTATAGAGTTGTGAACCTAATGTGAAAACATAAAATAGTTTTGCAAGAACTGAGGCATGATAGTGAGCCAAAGCATTGGAGTGTTACGTTCTCTATTCCTTGACCCCTTGTTAAGATTATTGTGATGGGCTGATTAGTCTGTGATATAAAGGATATTTAAAGGAGTGAAAGTTTTGGTTGTATCTTATATTGTATGTGATTTCAGTGGGCTTCCTTTCCCAAATGTAGAAGACACCTGTGACTGAGCAAGAAGTACTGTTTCCCAATAGTGCTCTTCTGCCTTGAGTTTTATTAGAGAACATTAAGTATATATTCTACTGCATCTCAATTTACTTGATGCTCCATCATTTCCACGCTGTAGGAAAATAAGCCATGATCTGGCTTGTGTAGTCTGAACCCATGGCTTCTTCCTCTCCAAACAAGCCACTAGCAAAAGTTAAGGTTTGTTCTTAGCTACAGAAAACAATGGGATCGAAATCTGAATGCTGGTGGCTTACTGCATTTTGTTACCATTATCACAAAAGTAATGTAAAGTTAGTGCATATGTTTCTTTCCTGGAAGTAGAGACATCTGAGGACATTGATCTTTGCAAATTCCAGTATAAACCAACCTGATCCACATGTCCTGGACTAATTTCAAGATTGGTTTAACAATCAAACCCTCTTCCCAAGGAACTCTGGGAATTGTCACTCTGCGAGGGGATAGGTGTCTCCTGACAACCCACAATGCCCTTGGCAAACTACAGTTCCCAAGATTCTTTGGAGGAAGCTATAGCTGTTTAAAATGGTTTGATATTGCCATAAATGTAAAGTGCAGATGGGGCCTAGGTTGTTGAGTTCAATAGCTTCTCCTTTGTCACATATCTTTACATATTTCTGAAACTCCCTGGTAACAGCTGTATCACTGGATGCTGACCTATTCCTGATGTCCTCAATCACCAATCCATCACAGGCCTGCAGAGATTAGAATGTTAATATAAAATGTCAGTACAATATAAGATGGTGATAGAAATAATCTAAAAATGTAGAAAATGATTTGACCTAGCTGTAAACCAGCAACCGTCTTGGCTATGAAACTCTAGTATGCATGTTGCAGAAAATATTCAGGCTAGCAATGAGGTAAACTGTGAATTTCATCTAGAAGAGCATCTGTTAGATTGTCTCATAGATATCTCATTGAATTCTTTGCATTACTTGAATTTGCAGCTGAGAATAAATATGACATCAAATGTGTAATGGCACTCCTGAGCATTTCCTCCTGCTGGGAAAGGAAGATTGAATCTTTAAAAAAGAAAGATATTGCACTGAATTAGCTCTAAATAGAGAATAAAAAGTAACCTTTAGGGAAGCATAGGGCTAAGCATTATCTTACACGAGGGACATGGCTGAGGTTGTAAACCATGAGAGATAATCTTGCACAAGATGGTTTTAGGAATTGCTAAGTAAAAATTACAGTCTAATAATTGCCCAACTGGGTATACTTTGTTGTATATGGGTATGATTTATGGCTCTCTGCCACATAAAATATTTGTGGGGGTGGGGAGAGGTATGTTTTGAGGCTTACTTCTCTTGCCTATGTACGACTGGTTTTCTGTCATTACTCAGTAATATCAAGATGCCAACAACACATTTCAAGCTACTGGCATATCTTCTGTGGAGAAGCTTACTAATGGGTGCTTCCTTCCCCTTGTCACAGAGGTCATGTCATTTTTTACAGCTGCTCTTTATTGAAGTGAAAAGAGCCCTGATAACAATAATGGGCTATTCAGAACGATGAGATTACCACCTCCTCATAAGATTGAAGCAGTTAAAGAACTGCCAGTAAGGAGCCTAGCAGAGCTGTTCACATCACATTATAGCCTGGGACAGATACATAGTTTGAAGTTTGGCAATGGACTCAGAACACTTCATGTCATTGTGTCACTGTTAATGTCTTACCTATGACAGCATGGCTTTCACAGCCTGTCAAAATTATTATGATCATGTAGCCTGGTGACAAAAAGAAGGACAAAAGATATGTTTTAGAAAGCCGCTATATACACATAAAATTTGCTGTCAGGAATTCGTATCACCCAGAGCATATCCTGTTACACAAGTACTGTTAAGTCACTAGTCACCATGTTGCCACCACCTCAGTCATATATCTGCCTTACTTAGTAGAAACAGACTAATTTACTATTTTTTAAATGTTATTTTTTAAGACAGAATTTATTTCTAGTTCGCAAACTGGATTCAAAGGAGGAGGTGCATCTGGTGCCCTTACTTCAAAGAATTACAGGTTGGTGAGGAGGACTCCCTGGTCCTGAATGGGGTAACTGTGCCCCTGAAGGACCAGGTGCACAGCCTGGGAGTCATTTTGGACTCACAGCTGTCCATGGAGGCGCAGGTCAATTCTGTATCCAGGGCAGCTGTCTACCAACTCCACCTGGTACACAGGCTGAGACCCTACCTGCCCGTGGACTGTCTCACCAGAGTGGTGCATGCTCTAGTTATCTCCTGCTTGGACTACTGCAATGCGCTCTACGTGGGGCTACCTTTGAAGGTAACCCAGAAACTACAACTAATCCAGAATGCGGCAGCTAGACTGGTGACTGGGGGCTGCCGCCGAGACCACATAACACCAGTCTTGAAAGACCTACATTGGCTCCCAGTACGTTTCCGACCACAATTCAAAGTGTTGGTGTTGACCTTTAAAGTCCTAAACGCCCTCGGCCCAGTATACCTGAAGGAGCGTCTTCACCCCCATCGTTCTGCCCAGTAGCTGAGGTCTAGTGCCGAGGGCCTTCTGGTGGATCCCTCATTGTGAGAAGCAAAGCTACAGGGAACCAGGCAGAGGGCCTTTTCAGTAGTGGCGCCCGCCCTGTGGAACGCCCACCCATCAGATGTCAAAGAGATAAAAAACTACCTGACATTCAGAAGACATCTTAAGGCAGCCCTGTTCAGGGAAGTTTTTAATGTGTGACATCTTAGTCTATTTTTGGTCTTTGTGGAAGCCACCCAGAGTGGCTGGGGAAACCTAGCCAGATGGGTGGGGTACAAATAATAAATTATTATTATTATTATTATTATTATTATTATTATTATTATTATGCAGAAGTTTCTAGTTCAATTGGTCAGAGAAAGCCCAAGCAACCAGATGGGATTTTGCTACATGAATTCTGCACCAGCTGCAGCTTCCAGACCATTCTCATGGTAGCCCTGTACAGAGTTCAGTAATTCAAATAGAACATCAGCAATGAATTAATTTTATTGTTTAAAAGTTTTGATATCAGTTCCTTGATGTCAGCGCCCTACACATGTAGGTTTTACCTTTTCACACATGTTCAACTCATGGACATCAAGGGGGGGGGGGGCTATTGGGATGTGGCTACCTAGATCTGCCCAGCTCATATGTTGATTTTAACATGAGAGCTAGCTTCTGAAAAGGACTTTATTCCTAGACTGCTTTACAGACTGCTTTCAACACCAGGTGATTTTGAGCTCAGCCTAGAAAGAAACTGGTAGCCAGTGAAGGCGACTTAATGCATACATAATATGCTCTGGTTTGCAAACACCATCCTCCCTCCCACTCCAGATAGCAGTCATGCAAACACAGACTGAACTAGGTGAAGCTTCCTAACTAGCTTCAAAGGTATAGTTTGGATTTAAAGATATTAGCTTCTTTCAACGATATTTTACATTGCCTTAATTTTATTGTACATATTTATCTCTCACTGTCCCTGTGCTAAAGATATGTAGGCAGAACGATTGTCTGAAGCACTAGTAGCAAGTCACTGAAGGTAAACTGTCGCACATTAAAATAAACAATTACTCCAAAGAGACAAATAATTGGAGATACTAAATATCAAGGCACAGATTATAGTAGCAGAGAATGCTTACATTTGTTGAAAAGGGAGTTATAAACGGAGACATTCCCTTTGCTTGTTTCCCCTTTCTAAATCTTTTTGAATAGGTTTGGGGAGAGCTGTGCTTTCTGCTTGAGAGAGTATTGAAACTGAACATGGGAAACCCAACCAACTATGAACATATTAGATGGTAGTGGGCAAACTGCATTGCGACCTGGTAGCTGGATAAAGAAGACACATGGGGTGGGTTGAACTAGGACTGCTTTATTTAAGATTAAAACCCATTAAAAAAAACCCTGCTGGGGAAACACTATTGGTGCAGGAGCAAGCATGAATCTGAAATAAATTGCAGCCTTTAGGGCAACCAAAAGCCCTCCCTGTAGGACCTGGATGCAGAGCTGTCCAGCCTGCCTCCCATTCCCAAGACCCACCATGAAGGTGAGTAGGAAGGCCTGTGCTGTTCCACCCCACACACCCTGAGGACCCATAGCTTTGGTTCAATAAAGCAGTTTAGCCTCAAGGGCAGACCCAGAGCCCAGAGAGTAAGCCTCAAGATGAGCCCATCACCCAGAAAGGTGCATACTCCCCTTCTCTCACCTGAACCACCAGAGGTAATGGGATTAAAAAGCAGTTTAACCTAATTAACAACATAGGAGTCCTTCTAGTGCCCACCACCCAGTCAGTAGGGCAGGGATTTTCAACCAGTGTGCGGTCGCACCCTGGGGTGTCTTGAACGATGGACAGGGGTGCTGTGGGCAATGCTGGCCTCTGTCCCTCTGTCCTTCCCCAGATGCCCTCTCATGTCTCTGCCTCCCAAAAACTTGCACACATGTTTATTGCAGTAGCCCTGGCTATAAGCTCCCCAGGCAAACGGTGCCTCTGGGAAACACCTCTCTTTGGAGCAGAGGGGGCTGCTCAGAGACCTGGGGTGGCAATGGCTGCCTGGAGGACTCCCAAGTAGAGGGGAGAGGAGGTTGAGGGAACACTCCACAAGGGAGGCTGTTCAAAAAGGGGTAAGGGGCTGCTAGTTCTGCGGGAAAGGGGTGACATAACTGGGCTCCTGAGCCCCACAGGGGTGCCTCAGAAAGAATGTAGTTGGTCAAGGGAGCCATGGACTCAAAAAGGTTGAAAACCTCTGCAGTAAGGAGCAGGACAGCCCTTCACATAGAGAAGTGTCCTCTGTAAAGTAAGACACATGGCCACCCTATGTGTGCTAGGGCAAAGCTCTGGGATATATGAAAGAATAATATGCCACACATCTATAACTGGAAAGGTTTTGTGAGATGGTGATGAAGCATGTTCCTGGCTGTAGCATAAAATGATGGGTTCACTGAGATATTCACATGCATGGGAAACTCACTGGTTCAGTGCCCTACAGAGCAAAAGATTGCCTTCCCTAGCTGTGATTCAGCCTTATTGATCCAGAGACACCTGCAGCAGCAGTCTACCTTGACACATCTAGACACATTAAAAAAAAAGCGTTTCAGGAAAGCACATTGTAAACTTCATAATGAGAAATCACGTTGGCAAAAGACGGGACTCCACATCGCCATCTGGTGTCACAGTGCTATAGCGCATATAAAACACTTTATTTACTAATGTCTCCCACACTAATAATAATAACAACAATTTTTTTATTTATACTTCGCCCTTCCCGGTTCAGAAAACTGGGCTCAGGGTGGCTAACAACAAAATTAAAACACTTAATTGTAAAAGCAGCATAAAATACAGTATAAAAACATGAATAACAATAAAAATCAAAAATCAATTTGGGGCAAATCCATCTAATAAGCATTAGATAGTCACTAGGGCTAGCTGACTGAATTAGTCCTACTAGAGAGCCCTGTAGCAGTAAGAGCATAATGAAATGGACTGTTAGGTTCTCATACACGGCATGCATTGAGGACCTGAGGTCCATACAAATACCTAAGGTAGCACTTCCAGCCTCCTGGTATTAAATTTTCAGTAATGAGTCAGTTAAATGTGACATTTCAAAAGGATGCTTAACACACCAGTTAAAAATACTAAGTGTTTCGTAATGTTTAAAAGGTAGCAAATTAATTTTTTAACATGACAATGTGGTGATTTGTTCATTGTATTAATCCTTTCATATTAGCTACAAGAGTGATTTGGCACTAGAGATGTATTGGTGCCTTATTAGTTTATAACCATCAAAGAAATAATTAAATTGTTGTGGTTCACATTTATAATGAAGTGGTTAGCAGTTAAATTTCAGTGTTGCGTGTATTCTAATAAGGCTACCTGCAGGATATTTAATTTTGAACACATTACCTTCTTTGGATATTGGTTTAGCAGATGTTCTGTTAAGATAACGGTGAAATTAAATTAGTTTTCTTCTCAAAGCATCTGGTTAACTTTGTAGGTAAATGCCTTTGAGCACGAAATCTGACCAGGATTTTTTGGACAAATAGCTATCAGAATGTTTTAAGTAAATGACTTCATTTTATTTTTCCAACTTCTATTACTCAGGGCAGATTTGACATGGTTGATCATATATCTAACAAATGAAAATTGAAAATAGTGCTGGGATCCAACAGCGTGGGGTTATATTGAAGGTAGTTTCATGGGCAGATACTATTAAGCATGCTTGTGGTTCCAGTTAAATTGGTTTGCAGCATATATTTTTAAACCTCAGCATCTCTACCAGTTAGAATGGAACTGATTACAAAATTAAATTCCCCATTACTGTAGATACAGCACATTTGGGCAAGCTTTCATGAACACTTCCATTTTTGTACTCTCAACTAATAATTCATATGGTAATGAGAAGTTAAAGGTGATAGAATAGAGGGGAAATTGTATTCATGGTCTGTTAGAAATGGTTGGATACACAGCAGCCTGCATTGGAGGTTTTGGGCTAGTTTTTTATTATTTAAATGTAAAGATGCCCAACCTTGAAATCATAGGGTGGATAACAATAAGATAAAAAAGAGGAAACTGGCCCTGTTTGAATTTCACATTTGAAATACTATTATTAAAATAGCCAAAAACATATTGTTGCTGAAACTTCCAATACAGTTTAACCACAGTTCCCATACTTCAGCCCAGATATCACAAAAGGCTTTGGAACAGTTAAAAAAAAGGGGGTTACACCAGTAGTAGTTTTTAAGTAGTTTCTATGAAAAGGAGTTACACACTTGTCAAACAGCTGTTGAAAATGCTTTTCTATATGACCTAATACAGTGCCAGACTCTGTTTGTTAGTTGTCTTCCTGCCTTCCCTTTGTATAATCTGCATGCTAATTCATTGGTCAATGGAAAACTTTAAACAGATTGCTAGTGCTTGGTTAAAAAGAAAATCCATGAAACATCAGGCCTGACAGCCTATCTGTACTCCACATCAGTAGATCCCTTCCTCTGAATAAGAGATCAGGTTGCTATCTGTTTGGTATACTTGATCGATTTTGCTGCCCATGTGGCATACATCTATGTAGAATTGCTTGCTAGAATTGGGGCAGAGACAATAAATTGCTCCAGACTGCATACCCTCCAACATTTCTGCAAAGAAAATAGGGACGTCCTAGTCCATAATGATGATGATGATGATGATACTCTGGGTGGCTTCCAACACATATAAAACATAAAACTATATAGGACTGCCTTCAGATGTCTTCTAAAGGTTGTATTACTTATCTCCTTGGCTCTGGGGTCACATAACTCCATACCCTCCAACAATTCTCCAATGAAAATCCAACATCCCAAGGAAAAGCGGGACCTTGTGGGGTCAAATAAAAAACTGGGGTGGCTTCTGTAAATTCAGGATGTCCCTGGAAAATAAGGGCAGTTGGACAGTCTGAGACTGGTGTAGCTGAGGGTCCCAATCCTCATATTACACAGAGGCTCAATGGAGCTTTGCATACATAGGATCCAAAGCCACCAATACTCCTATGTAACAAGCTCCATTTTGATATTATCTGCTGGCAATAGCTTCCTGCTCAACTTGGTGAAGGCCAGGTGGCCACTGTGGTGGAGCTCTGACAACGAGCAGCACAGTGGAGGCCAGGATAATGTCCTAGCAACCACCCCCACCCCCACTGCCACACACATCATCCACAAAGGAGTTAGGAGTGTACCGAACATCAGCTAAGTCTAATAAAGCTACCTAGTACACAGCATGCTTTTAAATTTATTTTTATATGCATGAATTACCTTTTTTTCTAAATAAATCTTAATTTTGCCAAGGTTATTCGGCAGTTCTTGACTAAATCTGATATTTAAAAGTGCAGCACTGTGTGTCGTAGGGGGGAAAGAAAATAGATATTTGGGAGATCATTAAATACAAAAGGCGTGCATGAACTATATCAGGTCTCCCCTAATCATTTATGAGTTTCCAGCTCTACAATTCTATGATTCTGTGATCTTGGGAGAGATTGCCCATCTCAATTCTTTAAGCACATCAACTTCACTCCTGGTTGTTCTATCTTTTAGAGCTCCCATCAGCCTAGGTATTTAAAAAATGGTATCAGCATTTGATAACTTGAACTTAGCTTAAAAACAGAAAAAAGCATGGGGGGGGAGATTTTGAGAATAAGAAGAATATGCCTCATCCAGAACAAACTTCTGGGCATTTAGGAGACACACCACAAGGACAAGTTAATGCACCTTAAAATAGAAAAAATGGAATTCTACTTTAATATTGGGGAAATAATAATAATAATAATAATAATAATAATAATAATAATAATAAAGCAGTTACTTAATACGTTAACATGCACAATTACTTTAAATAAAAACAAGTGCTTAATACATTAAAATAATTACCTAACACATTATTAAAGAGGTGTCATTCTGATAAAGTTCATGTGCAATTAATCAGCATCACTATCTATTGTAGAGCAGCTGCCTGGCAGATACCAGTGACTTTCACCACTCAGGGTAAAGTGTTTCATAAACATGCCTCAGCTCAACCTGTGAATTTAAAATTGTTTATCTGCACAATATCCCAATTTATTGTAATGTATTTTTTCATGCAAACCTACTGGAAATTTGTGATGGGCTTAAGATGCAGTCCAACACCCATTTGCCTCATTGTTGAACTCAGTAAGACTTTCATTTGAGTAGGCATGTAGAGGATTGTACTTTACATTTCTTTAAACTTCCAGAATTACCAAGAACTTTAAGATACGTTTTGCTGCCAAATGAAGTTGGGGTAGGAAATGGACAAAATCATACCCAGGTGCTCTTTTCCTCAAATGTTTCTTACTGTGCTATTTTATAATGGAAAGTCAGGTAAAATACACCTTATTCCATTTTGTCATATAATGTCATACATTTGTGAATTCAGTCCTAGAGAGTCCAGGTCGAGCTTAATGCATCTCCTTTCAACATCTGCAGCAACAATTTCAATGGGATTAATTTAAGGTGTATGCTATCTATTCAGGAGTCGACTGCAGCAGTATAGCATTATATTCCACTTATCAAGCTACTGCAAACACCTATTTGGAAAGAAATTGGATTCTGTGTTTTGAGGGTAGGACTTCATTGATTAAGTAACCTTATGAACTGAGCAGAAGTGCACTTGATTGTTGGTTTCATACTAAGAGCGTGCTCTTCAACAAGCAACAGAATAACAAAGCTCCTTTCTCCCAAAATAGCTGACTAATCCAGCAATTCTGAGGTGATCAGAACTTTATTAATCTGATATTTCTTAGTGGTAAATTTGGTCTCACATGCTGCTGATACCATATGGCACAGGCCTCTAGCTGTAATTCCTCCAGATGATCCATTAAAGAAACTTTCAGATCAACTGATAAGTACAGTTTCAATAAGTTAGAAAACAATAACTGAAAATCCAAAAGTGGAAGAATTTGCAAATAGCCAAGCTATCATTGGCTGTTCCTGTTTCCTGTATCATTCCTGTATCTTAGTTCCTCCCCTAAGTATACAGACAAAGGGGGGCCCCTAATATTAATAACTACTTGATGCTGGTCAACATGGCATTGGTGTAAAGGAAGACATTTCTCTAGTGGGAAAAGGAATCCCCCCCCACCGTTTGGATGGGGCTTAACAAAGGAAGCTAGGTCATCAGAGCAAATGGGGCACTGCTCCCCAACCTGTTTGTGCTCTGTCTGCCACCATCTGTCTGCCTTCTTACTTGCAACTATTCCAGGGGGTGGCAATGTTTCTCAACTTCTTCCTTAGTCTCAGTGCTGCCCTGGTGCAACTCCAGAGGGAAAAGGGTAGGAACAATAGAATTAGCTGGCACTACCTGCCATTAACTCTGGTCCCATCTGCTGTTGGTCTCTCTGCCTTTTGCCCTACCAGCCCCAGTGAGCATTAGCCACAACTGGGACTTGTTTGCTAGGACGAGCCCAATATATTTTGTGACCTCCACCGGCCATGGAAGAAGGAATGAGCGAATATCTACATCAGGAACAAAGGTGGGAAGAGATCAGTGGTGCCTCCTATTTGCCAAGAGGCCACTGCAGAGGCAGCATTGAGGGCAAACAGGGTCAGCATTGAGGGCCAGCATGGCAACAGCAGTGGACAATACATACTTTGGAGGCTGGATTTGCTGCCCCTATTGATTCTGCCACCTGAGGCAGTCACCACTTTGCCTCATGGGTGGGCCAGTACTGACCTTGGCAATAGCATATCTTATTTCTTTTTCCTAAGGGCTGCCCCCCCCCCGATTCTGCTACTTCAGCTGACAACAGAAACTATATTGGCAACCTGGTCATAATTTTGTACCCACCACAATCCAGAGTTGTTCCATATTATGGGAAGAAAATGATGGAAGTATTTTGAGAAAATTCTGCAAAGTGGCCTTCTTTTAGTAGTTTGTGGGAAGTTAGCAAGTGGGAGGAACTCCAAAATTTCCTCAGACAACTGACTTCTGATCATTTTTTGGCTTAGCTCTACTACTTACTATCAACAGTTTCTACCATTTGGCCTTCCACAAATCTATGCAGGGACACAGCTGAGAACTGCTGGATGCTCAGCTGATTCCCCTTCTCAAAGTAAACATTATGGGTATGTGTGTGTGCATGCTTCACTTTCTCAGTGTGCTAAATTCATGCTGATCTCTTTTAACCCAAAAAGAGCACATGGAAAGTTCATTGAAAGTAGTTTCATGAAATTAAAGACAGAAAGTTGAGTGAAACTGCTGAGCATTGATCAAAGAAGATCAAAGTTCTAATAGCAGGCAAAACCCAACTATAGTTCTTTTAGCTACTTCCTGGGTCATTATGTGTATGTTTTTTTCATTTTTAATAAAGGGAAATGTGATGGGCTCTGATGTAATCAGGCATTTGTTTGGAAGGGAGGCTTGGGGAAAGGCTTGCTAGGTAACTGATTACAACTACTATGTAATTAGTTTTTCTTCATTAGCACATATAACCTGTTACAGGAATAAGAACATAATGATAATTGCACGACTCTTGGGTTTTGCTCTTTGAAATACCATAAGGAATGAAACTGGAGTAATTGGGAACTGTTACAAGAAATGTTTCCTTCTCACTTATTTAAAGTAGGCTTGCTTCCCTGGCTACTGAAATATCTCTTTAATTTTGTATTGACTTTTAAGAATTAAGAACACAATCCACTGATAAATTCTCCTCTGTAAACCCTTCTGAAATTCATGGAAGTTGCACATGAGCACAATAGGCTATATATAATATATACGGTATATATATATTGTGTGTGTGTGTGTGTGTGTTAAATTTGTATACCATACCACCCTTCATCCAGAAATCATAGGGCAGTTCACAACATAAATGTACAAAATGAGAATACAAAATACAAAAACAAAGCATAATCCTCCTCCCATAAACACATTTAAAAGGCCATATAACATTAATCAGCCAAAGGTTTGGTTGAAGAGAAACTTTTTCACCTGGTGCCTAAAGATATGCACAGTGGTACCTCGGGTTACGTACTTAATTCATTCCGGAGGTCCGTTCTTAACCTGAAACTGTTCTTAACCTGAAGCACCACTTTAGCTAATGGGGCCTTCTGCTGCCGCCGTGCCGCCGGAGCACGATTTCTGTTCTCATCCTGAAGCAAAGTTCTTAACATGAAGCACTATATCTGGGTTAGTGGAGTCTGTAACCTGAAGCGTATGTAACTTGAGGTACCACTATAATGAAGGTTACTGGATGCAGAGTAAACAGTAATATGTACACAGCTTTAACTGGTCAACAGAAAAGGAAACCACTGCTTCATTGGCTTGTGTTTTGAACTATGGCAATTCTTTTTTTAAAAAAAGATTCCAGTTATACCACAAAAGAGCTCCCAGATTTGACTGGGGCCACACAGCACAAAAGTGAATCCTAGTCTGACTTTACTCTGCCAGATCTTTGTTTCTTTCCACTCAACATTCCCACAAGTGCATAAATGTTAATTCACCATATACTATGCTTATTTCTACAGAAATTTATTTTAGTTCTTTTCTTCTAGATTTTGTTTTAAAGTAGGATTGGGGAAGTGTAAGGATTTGGACAATTGTGTTTTGCTTGGCATTTAAAAGAAACTGTTGCAATTGTTGAGAAGTACATCCTTCTGTACTTCCAGAGGCATAAAACAACATGGTGCTAGTTTCAGCAGACAATTTCAGTCAGCTTTAATTATGGCTTTAGAAGTGTTTACAAGCCAGTTACATATTCATATGTCATTGACAAATAATTGGGACTATAGCTAATAGTTCAAACTCTCATACAGTTTTTGCACCTGTGTTTGGATTCTTGCTAAACTGTTATTAAAAAGCCTGATTATGAGATTGACTTTGTTCATATTTGGATATTTAATCATAGCTGTCTCTTTCTGGAACATTTGAATATTGCTTGGCAAAGCAGGAATAAATCTTAAGAAATATTAGATGTCCAAAATATATTGAATATAATCCATTTGGAAACTGGTTTTTTCACCTAAATCATGTATTTGGAATTGGAGTGTTTAATGGCTTACTACCTTAAGATGTTAACACCAAATGTTTGCTCCACTATCTACACCTGTGACATTATCGCAGTCCTGAAATATATGTGTAAATAGGATATAGCATTGGCAATTATGCTAGCAGGGCTATGAATCTCCTTAAAGCCTATAATTTTAGCTGTGCTGGGTTGTGGATTGGGCTGCTTGTGATGAACATTATGTTTCCAGGGATACTGATATAAAAGCTTTTCTAACTTTACCAGCAAAGTTCATGTGCTTCTGTAATATTCTGAAAGCTGTGCCCTGTGAATTTTGGGTGAGGGAAAATAAGCATCTGGCACTGTGTTCTAGTTTTATGCACATGAGTATCTTGTGTTTACAGTATTTTCTTCAGTTTTTAATAACTTCAGGATTTCATAATATTCCAGTTTGTATGAAAAAATACTAACCATGTGAGCTTTGTAACATAAACACAAAGTAAAACACTAATGAATAATTTTACCAACAACTATTCCATGTTCACACCTCAGTCAAGGAAAACAGATTTACAATGGAATCACACAGCCACCGCTTTGAACTAAAAATGTTTTATTCTTACAAAAGCTTTGCAAGGTGGGTTAGGCTGTAAAGGAGAGGGAGACTGAATTGGACCAAGGTAATCTAGCTTTGTGTTTGAGCAATCCCCATTCCCCTGGTACCTCAGTTCATTACTTGAGATTTTATGAGGTTGTTTTGATTATGTTTGTTTTAAAAGAGTATGCATAGTTGTATGCTAATGTAAATCAACACAGGTCAGAAGTATTGTGCATGCAATTTTAAAGTCACCATCTCTCATACAATTCCATCCTCAAAAGCTGAACATGAGTTGCTAACATTTCAGCACCCTTTTTTGGCCACCGTTTTTATCTGTTGGAAAAATTTGGCATGGAGGAAAGGGTTATTTTCCGTCATGATTATAAATCATCCCATGGATGGGATAAGCCAATAAGGGCATGGTCAGCCAAGCCAGTTGCTATGGTAATGGCCCAGTGCATGTCAGCTCAGTGTCCAGGGTCTTGTGTTGCTGTGTCAGTCAGAGTAACGAGTAGGAGTCTGTTACATCCTGAATTGCTGGAGCAATAGAAATACTTCCTATTTGTATATATCTGCATCTGTATCTGCAAAGCCTGCAAGTTGTATGTATATATCAATGTCCAGAACTGTAGTACTGAAGCCTTATCCTCTGTAGCAGTAAACTACTTTGGTCCTTAAGCAGCTTGTGCGATGACTGGAACTGAGGGCAACTTCCACTGCGTGAGTATCTCACCTCAGATTCCCAAAAATATCATCTTAGGGAGACTCGTGACATACTCAGAAAATTAATTATCTGTAAATGACAACAGATACCTCCCATCCTTTTCCAACTCCCTTCATCCTTGAACCATTGGGCCATGCTGACTGGCCCAAAACATCTAGATGGCACCTGGTTAAGAAAGTCTGCCTTACACACTGACTTCTGTGAAGGGAGCTGTCCAGGTGCTGGTTTAATTTTCTTCCTCTCGTGTATGGCTTTAGCTATGTTTATGGTTTTCTATTCAGTTGTGCAGGCAGTGCAACATAGTCAACAGAATGCCTTTTCTGACATAATCTATGCTCTTTGTATTGGACAGCAAACCAGGTTTTGTTTTTTAAGTCTAAGTTTCTCAATTCATGGGAAACAATCCAACCAGTCTGCTTATTGGTCTGATATGAGCTATGGTTTTCTACCCCTTCTAAAAAAAAATGCTGTGGTCCCTAACCAATATTTTACAAACAGAACAAAAGATTTGAAGCACAGTGTTACCTAATATGTATATACTGAGCATAGGAAGCTAGCCGGAATGCATTTTACAGTACTGTATAAAGCATAGGAATATTCTACACTTTTCCAAGAGGGAATTTGGTTAGGTTGGCCAGGGCACTTCAGTGCAGCCCAGGGTATTGTGATTTTTGGCAATTTCTTCACTGCAGATTGTCTTGCTTCTGCATCACTTAGCAGTGTTTCTAACATTTTCAAGTGCATATTAGAAATGCATTTAATCTATTTTTCCTAGTTTTCATTGCAAAGTGATACCTTTTTAAAAAAATGAATTGTAGAAACTTACAATACTTCATCTAAAGAAAAGAAAGTTGACAATTGACAATAGGTAGCATCAACAAAATAGTATTTTATGCAAATGGAAGTTAAATAAAAGCATTTCCCCACTTTCAGTACCCCAAAAAAATGATCCCTAAGAGACTCTCCAGAATGGGATGGGGCATGGGTGGAGGCTTCCATTTGCACAAATGGGCTATATTTTTATTGCATCATAAGATGCAATTTGAAAGGTTGTCCTTTTAAAAGAGATGCAAATGTATTTCAACAGTATACCTGCACAGACTTCCTTCTCTCTCTTTCTCTTACTTGCACACACCCACACACCCATATATGTGCCTCAAGTCAGCATTGTTTTGAAAATTTATGCAGCCTTCAAATAGTAACATGAAATGCAGAAATATCAGTTGTAAATATGCACCTTGTGGGATGTGTATCATCTCTACTCCCCTCAATGGCTTTTGTCTGCTACTTGTATCTGACCCTCCTGGCATTTGTAATGCTCCCCTATAAATGGTTCAAGTATTGTAAAATGAAGAAGAATAAAATGCCTATCACATAATGTTGAGATAGTAAATGTTAGTCAATGGCACTTTTAAAAATATATGCCATCTTGGTTGTCAATGGCTACTTTTTAAATGTTATTCATGTTCCATTTAATGGGCTTATGTAAGCTATCTATCACTGATTTAAAACTGTGTGTGATAACTCCAGATTTCTGAAGACAAATGTTCTGGCGTAAGTAACTGCAGTTGCTACTGCAGTGGAATTAAATGCCGAGATGCTTGTGGAATGGATAACGATAGTACTATGAAATATGTCCTTTAGAAGAAGTGGCAGGGCGAGAGTATTTATGAAGCAAAAACTTGCTGTATTTGAACTTAAATACATTTACACTTTTTTTACAACTTTAGATATGTTGTAATAAGATTAGGATTTTAAAAAAATCAATTCAATCAAAGTGTTCAAATGTCTGCACTCATTAACAAATTGTGAGGTTTAAATCCTATTTAAGTATGCTTGATTTTTCTTAATTTAATTAATCTCCAGATTAAGATTGGTTTGCTTTTGTGCCCTTTATCCCATTCTTAGTTTCTACCCACAAAACTTTCAATGGAACGTGTTGTGATATATGATTTGGGTGCTCATCCACTGCACTTAGAAGGCCACCTACTGCTACATTTTGGCTACTAGAGGCCACATAACAGTTTAGAGAACATTTCTTACAAGGAGTGCAGTGGGGTGTTTTTTTTTGTGTGTGTGTTTTTGCAAATATTTAACTAACTCACATCTCACTTAGCTATATTTTTTCTTAGCAGAAATGCTACGTATCACTGCAGACTTAATTCATACTGCGGCGCTCTCCTAGGTGCTCCTCTTTTCTCTAGCCTGACACAATCTCAGAGAGGGGAAGCACTTCTGAGGGTCAAGGGACTCTCTGGTGTGGGGCATTGGGACTGCAGCAACAGGGAAGATTCAATGAAATTGCGGGTGGCTGCCTTGCATAAGCCAAAATGCCTTGTTCAAGGTAGGTTTGGATTGATGCCCACATATCCAGTATCCTTTGAAAGGCTTTGGCAGATAGAAATACTGTCATTCAATTCAAAGGTGAGCCTTCTGCTCACCTATTGCTCCAGAGGAGTCTTGAGGGTGCTGAGATATACTGCCGCTGCTGCCATGTGATAGGAACAGCCTCTATTGGTCAGATTTGTGGGACTTGCGCTACCTTCACACTAGCCAATGTCTGGCCTGCTTCATGGATCAGCTGTGTTGTGTTTTGGATAATTTGATATACAGTGGTACCTTGCAAGACGAATGCCTCGCAAGACGAAAAACGCGCAAGACGAAAGAGTTTTCCGTTTTTTGAGTCGTTCTGCAAAACGAATTTCCCTATGGGCTTGCTTCGCAAGACAAAACGTCTTGCGAGTTTGTTTCCTTTTTCTTAAAGCCGCTAAGCCGTTAATAGCCGCTAAGCCGTTAATAGCCGCTAAGCTGCTAATAGCCGTGCTTCGCAAGACAAAAAAACCGCAAGACGAAGAGACTCGTGGAACGGATTAATTTCGTCTTGTGAGGCACCACTGTATCATATTTCATTAATTATTATTCTTTCATAAATCACATGTGACAAATGCAATATGGCTACATAAAGGCATACAAATGAATACATGCTGTACCATGCTGTACCATACTGTACTTTATTCAGCAATGAAGAATATTTAGTATCATAGGTCTTGAATACAATGAACACACATTCAAATAAATGTAGCGTATATAGACCAGCAGTGTACTGCAAAGAAAGGGAGAGGGAGAGGTACATGGATTAAACAGGATGTAAGTAACTTTGTCATTCCATGCCAGATAGTTTTGCTGGCAAAGATCTGAACAGCCACACTGAACAAAGGAAACATCTATATGTAATGTGTCCAAAATAGCAGTATGATTTTGACTACTTAGTCATTCCACCTTTTTATTTACCTGACTCAACATAATGTGATTAAAATGGCATGCATGCAATTAGAAGCAATCATGGGTGATTGCAGACCACTTTAATTATTTATAATTTGCTCTCCATCTCCTTCCAACTCACTAGTTTTATGATCAACCTAATGTAGTATGCCTAACTCTTTCCCAGGTCACTCAAGACTAGGAAAAGTAAATGTCTTGCAGTTCTGTCCCAAATCAATATGTGATTTTCCAAATGCCGTGGAAAGGCTTTGCTGTCTAGTTCTTTTATATTGGCACTTAAACTAATCAGAAAGCTAGTGAGGAAAATTAATTTAGGGGCAATTCATATTTTCTCAATGACATTTCTGATCTTCAGGGAAGAAGTCATGTTGGAAATGCGCACACATACAAATAGTCTGTGGACTATTAAACAGTCCTAAGGGTGACTGGCTTATTTCTATACACTTGGCATTCCAGTGTGCAACACAACACAGGGGCTACACATTTTCTTGGTATAGGTTGTTCCATGCTTTTGCTCTGGCTGGACAGAACAAAAGATGTTTAATGATGGTAGGAATAAAATGGCACCTTCTCTGCTGATTTACAACATTTAAAGGCTGCTGCGCTTGGAAGAAAATGCCAGCTTCTTGGCTTTAATTGTTGGTAATTTGTTGGAAGGCTTGAAATCTAGTTGACACATGCAAAAGAAGAATAAAGCATCTGCACTGAATCTCTTTTTTTTTCTTGTGGCATGGAAGTCCCTTTGTATGAGAAATAATGCACACGGCACTAGGAAATGCACAGCAGTTCAAAAGTCCATTACTGCTCAGTTCCTGAATACATTTCCATGTAGATGAAAGGTTATGTGACTTTTCACTCATAGATTAGCACTTCGAAAAGTGCGGTGAAACTTTTACCGTGGATAATAATATGCCATAGTTGAGCGTGTACTCTAATCAACAACTTCTGAATACCTCCAGGGCCTCCAGAATAATTGTATTCAGTCATTTCATAGAATATATCTCTAATAGGGAAAGCTCCCCCCCCCATAGTTGCTAGAGACAGGTTCCCTAGCAGTGCACATATTTATAAGAAATGTTCAGTCCTCATTGGAAAAAAGGGGGCAGGGGATCTGATAAATATGTAGCAGGTATTTAGTATGTCAGTGTGAACTATATGAAATGTAGAGAAAATGAAGATTGCACCCACTATTTAAATCTCACCTGTGCTGCCTTTTAGCTGCCTGGGCAGAGCAATCCAATGAGAAGGGGCTGAAGTGAATGAATCACCCAATCCCGTCCTGCTGGGCTCATGCTAGCTGAAAGCAGGTGGAGATAATCAGATAGGAAATTAGTACATTAACTCCAGGGGATGCGGGTGGCGCTGTGGGTTAAACCACAGAGCCTAGGGCTTGCCGATCAGAAGGTTGGCAGTTCGAATCCCCGCGACGGAGTGAGCTCCCGTTGCTCGGTTCCTGCTCCTGCCAACCTAGCAGTTCGAAAGCACGCCAAGGTGCAAGTAGATAAATAGGTACTGCTCCGGTGGGAAGGTAAACGGCGTTTCCGTGCGCTGCTCTGGTTCGCCAGAAGTAGCTTAGTCATGCTGGCCACATGAACCAGAAGCTGTACGCCGGCTCCCTCGGCCAATAAAGCGAGATGAGCGCCGCAACCCCAGAGTCATCCGCGACTGGACCTAATGGTCAGGGGTCCCTTTACCTTACATTAACTCCAGAGCTGGCATTTCCCTCTTGTTCAGGAAATGTGCCAGGGTAACATGAGAGCTGTGGATCCAGAGCCTCTCCTGATCATAAGAACACAAGAAGAGGCCTGCTGAAGCAAGCCAAAGACCTATGTAGTCCAGTATTATTATGGGAAGGTTGATGGATATATAATACATTATGTTTTAGGATGCTGCTTACTTATAATGAAGTTGTGATCCTATTCCATTAAAATCACTGGAAGTCTTGCCTGTAATTTCAGTTGGATGTGGCTTGCATATGATACTCACTTTGGGGCTTTCATTTGCCTTTATGGTGGTATTAGCCATTACATCCCATGATACCCTGAACTTATGTATTTCCATAATCACCCATTGAATCAGAATTTTATTATGGTGTGAATGAGTTACTGAGGCCCACTTTTATAACTTTGGGGAAAATGCCTGTTTTCTGAGTCAGTTATGCATATACAGTGGTGCCTCGCAAGACGAAATTAATTCGTTCCGCAAGTTTTTTCTTCTTGCGAGTTTTTCGTCTTGCGAAGCACGGTTTCCCATAGGAATGCATTGAAAATCAATCAATGCGTTCCTATGGAGACCGTCCGGGGACAGAGGGGAAGCACCGCTCTGTCCCCTCTTTTCCTTCAAAAGAGGTCCGGGGACAGCGGGGAAGACGCGCTGCGCTTCCCGCTGTCCCCGGACCTGGGGCTGCGGGGAGAAGTTCGCTTCTCCCCGCCGCCCCTTGCTTCAAAAGAGGTCCGGGGACAGTGGGGAAGACGCGCTGCGCTTCCCGCTGTCCCCGGAGCTTGCGGGGCAAGCTTCGTTTTGCGAAGCAAGCCCATAGGGAAATTCGTCTTGCGAGGCAACTCGAAAACGAAAAAACCTTTCGTTTTGCGAGTTTTTCGTCTCGCGAGGCGTTCGTCTTGCGGGGCACCACTGTAACCTGATAGTTTGGGACATCGCTAGCATGATGTGTCTTTCCTGAACTGGAATTTAGAACTACGAATTTCTGAAATGAAACGTACATGCTAGTGTAGCAATACATTGTTGCTTCCATGCAAATCTTGCAAATAAATTACCCATTCTTCCAGAGAACTCTCAATATGCTATCAAAAATTGTTTCTTCCAGAGAACTCTCAATATGCTATCAAAAATTGTTTCTGTTGTAAGCAAGAAATTTATTACCACTGCTCACTTAGTTAGCGATGATTCTCTCCCTGTTAAAGATTACATTAAGGTGTCTAATTTTAATGCAGCAGAAAGCGCTACAGTAATTGCATGGCATCCTCCCAAATGTTTCTGCTATCTTAAAGTTTAGTGTTTGCTCTAGGCCTGGAGAGCTTCCAACTTACTGCAGATGAATGTATCAAGAAGTGTGCCCTGTACCAAATGCCTGGAAGGGGAAATGCAAGGAAAATCAACAACCAAAATGTCATGCTTATCCTATCAGCGGCACCTTCAAGAACGCATTCCTTGAAGTCATTAATTTAGCTGTCTTTCATGTGGTGAACGGTGAAGAGATAGAAAGGGTATCTCATTTTGGTTTTCCCCTTTCAGTCAGTACAAATTATAAATGTCTAATTCATAATAAGTTACTATCTCAATTTTGGCAACCCCTGATAAAGTGATTTGCTTTATAGATCTTGTCAAGAATGTGAAAATAGAGAAAGCATGGTCATATAGAGCAGAAGGTACTCAGGATACAGTCTAGTCTAGATGCAGGTGAGAAAAGATCAAGTGGACTTGCATCAGTTCTGGAATAGGATGGCTGTGAGATATTCCCAGGTTCAATCCCCAACATCTCCAGGTAGGGCAAGCAAAAATCCCTGCCTGAAACCCTGGACAGCTGCTGCCAGTCAGTGTAGACAATACTGAGCTAGACTAACCAATGAGTGTGGTGTGGTATAAGGCCGCTTCCTATGTTCCTAAATACTAGCATATGCTCTTAGGAATTTTAATATACTATATGCTGATTTGTATTGTTTTGAAACATAGAGGATGCTAAAAGTATTTCATAGCAAACATGCTTCCTGTTCAAATGGGGAAAGCGTCACCTAACCTCTTACCACCGTAAATTATTCTACCGTTAGCAGCTATGGCTTAAGCAGTGCTCAGAGCCAGTACATAGAAACAGACCATAGATAAAATATTAAGTATCTAGAATGGAAAGAGACAGCAGAATCCCTTGGGTTTTAAGAACTGGTCTGTTGTTAAACTAGAGAAAGGGAGTGTGAATTAATTTGTGACTGAAATGGATGGTGGAGAACTGCATTAGCGAAATGAACTATTACTTAGAAGATTCTCTCTGTGGAAGGACTGAGTCAAAGAAATAGTTTAATAGTAGCCAAATGTGTTTCATGGGCAGGAATGCCACAAAAGTAGGGCATTAATTTCCATTTTTGAGGCTAAAACCTGCAGTGTTAGTAGGGAGTAAGAGCCATTGAATATAGTGGGACTTCATAGCATTGCACTGTAAATAAGCTTTGACTTAGTTTCATCCTGGAACATAAATGCAAACCCTACATTGATTAGAGCAGGGGATTTCTTCTAGGCTATATCCTGCGTTTAGGGTTTACCAACACTTTCACTTGTCCCATGTCGAGAAAGCATGGATCCAAGAGGTTTTCTGCTTGTCCTGCTGCTTTCTCTGGGAAAACCTACTGTTTACTGCTGAATCGGGACAAATGTCAAACCACAGAAAAACTGATTTATGATTGTTCCAATTCAGGGGTAAACAGCAGGTTTTCCTGGGGGAAAGTAGCTGGACAATTGGAAGTGTGGATGAGTCCTTAATGATGGAGCAAAGGACAAATAAGAGGCTCAGATTAATATTGGGCCAAAATCTGTCCTCCAGTTTCTCTAAAGATTTCTTCCCTTGCAAAATTGGCTTCTATTTTTCTTCCTTGTTTTCAGCATACTTTAAATTTCCTTAGCATTTGTTTCTGAATTTTGGTGATTGTGAGATTAGGCTTATTTTATTGTTGTGAGCAATGTGTAGCCTCTGATCCAAAAAAGCTGCACTCTCTTCCTCGGAGCTTTAACTAAGGTGCAGGAAGCCAGGGAGGCTGACTACTGAATGCCAAAGACTGGTGCTGTTCCTGTTTTTGTTTTTAAGGGAACTTATTCCTTTCAGCTTTGAAAAAATCTTTCCACACTGATTTCTTTAGAAGTCTAAAGACTTCACTTTAGAAAAATAACTATTAACAGCTACCAGATGCACAGTAGGCAGCCTCCCCCGCCTTACCATGCTGACAGGAAAGCCCAGCTAAAGATGTCATGGGCTTTTTAGAAAGCAGCCAGGAAGGCTGCAAAATGCAGGCCACTGGAGAGCTTATTTGTTGAATGAAAGAACACTCACAAACAACTCTTGGCCAAGCACAATAAACCACTGCAACCCATCCATCAGAATTTCCCTGAATTTTTCTCTTCACTTTGATGGTTTTAAAAAGCAATTTCTTTTCCAATTAACTGGTGGAGAACATTTAAAAATGCAGGATTTTTTATTTTAAATTTTTTTTGGGGGGGAGTATCACACTAGAAAGTAGCAGCCGGCAGGGTACTATTGCTTTGGTCTTCTGGCTTCTGAAGGCTGCATGTCACTGCCAGTTATCAAGTGGGCTGCAGGGGCAAGGAAGTGGGGAGCTTTGTGCACTGGCGGTTCCCTCATTGCGAGAAGCAAAGCTACAGGGAACCAGGCAGAGGGCCTTTTCGGTAGTGGCGCCCGCCCTGTGGAACGCCCTCCCAGCAGATGTCAAAATGATAAACAACTACCTGACATTCAGAAGACATCTTAAGGCAGCCCTGTTCAGGGAAGTTTTTAATGTATGATATTTTAGTGTTTTTTGGTTTCTATGGAAGCCGCCCAGAGTGGCTGGGGAAACCCAGCCAGATGGGCGGGGTACAAATAATAAATTATTATTATTATTATTATTATTATTATTATTATTATTATTATTATTATTATTATTATTGCAAGCACAGTGGTAGAGCCCATCCAGTGTTCCCAAAGCTGCTCTGTGCTGAGCTCACAGTCTCCCTCTCAAATACCAGCAATGATGCACAGCATGGGAAGCCAAAATAGCAAGGTAGCCGTGACCCACCAGCTTTTACTGGCACAATATCCATAAATTCTGTCAACTATTACATCCATCCAATGATGTTTTCTGAGTACTCCTGTCCTGGTCTGTCTCATACACATAACAGTTTTCTCGTTCATTTAAAATGAAATCGCTGATCCATATGTATGTAACTCTGTGCATTCAAATCAGCTTCCACAACTTACATGAATAGGGAACTTTGTATATCAGGTTTGGGGAGCCTCCAATCCCGTCTGTTTGTTGAACTATAATTTATATACCGCTATATCATAACAAAAAAATCAAAGCAGTTTGTAATAGTATCCATATAATAAAAAAAAACCAATTTAAAATCAGAGACCATAGACTGTTTTGGAAAATTATTGTTGCAGGGACACATGAGATATGATTGCAATATTTGTTTACCGAATGAATTGGGAAGGATTAGGGGCATAGTGTAGTTCTTTGTTACTTATATGGGAAACCTTGACAGTAAGAGGTAGAATTATTCATTCTTTAGAGGCCAAATCCAATCAATGTTACATTTTTCAAGTCTTTTGAACTGCATGATAAAGCAACATGTTGAATTTCTATGAGTAGATTCACAACCAACACATTTTTTTTAACGATCTATATAATTTGCCTTCTGTTACAGCTATTGGCCGAAATCCTAAAATGATCTGAGAAGCAGCTATTGTTAAGAACTTAAGACCCTGTGAATTTCTAAAACCCTCGCTCAGCTATAGTGACATTTCAATCCATCTCTTCTTGTAATTGCCAAATATATCTTACTGCATTATTTAAAACGCACAGAAGAAACACATTTATACATTTCCACATAGAGTACCTCAAAGAGTCTTTAGTAGGTAAAGTCTACACACCTTGGTCTCCCTAGCTGTCTGGGAACCAAACTGGGCAAGACACTGGACATGCTGGTTAGCAGCAGGGAAGAAAAAGGAAAGGGGGCAGAAACCCCCTCTTTACCCTTTGCTGCTTGACTGATGCACCAACGTAGGGCACATGTAGCTCGTTTTCCCAGACTGCTGTGGCAAGATGTACGATTTCTAGGAGACTCCACAGACTGACCTGAGAGCGACTGACTGTGTCTACTTATCTCAAATCAATATGTGAAATTTAGTCCCTTCCCCCCTTGCCCCTCTGATATACTCAGTTTCTCTTCTTCTTTTATGCTTAGCCTTTTGTATCACTAAAATCCCAATTCTGTCTTTCCTTCAACTCCCTGACTCTTCTTTCGTATTCCCCACTGCAAATCCTATGGGTCCTTCTGCCCTCCTTCCGCCTGCTTCTCAGGTCACGGCACATGTGTTCTCCTTTCTCCTTTTCATTCTTTGTTATCTCCTGGGCCCTCTTCCTATTCAGCTTCTCCCAGCATCCTCAGTTTCAGAGGACCCTTCTTTCAGTCCTCTACCTTCGTCTTCTGCCAGCAGCACACCAGCTCTTTTCCTGTAGGGCAAGAGGCAGGTTATCTGATTATACTTAAATGAATAGAGAACCCAAGCCACAAAAATTATAGTTTATTCAGAAACAGATTTAAAACATTTTGAAAATGGGTTAATCATCTAAATTTTCATGTACAGATAGAAGGAGTGTACCGTTCTTCGGTCAAGGGTATACGATAGCTGCGCTCCCCTGCTAGAACCTCCAAACAAGCTAAATTTTCATGTATGATTCAACGTTGTTAGGGTTTAATTTCCTCCCTATTATTTAGATATTCAACCTGTGACTTTAAAGGGTTAAAAAGTAATGTAGCCATTCCTTTCCAAACTACTTTTCGTTTGACTTTTTCCTTCTTGTCCGTGGCTTCGTAAATGTGCCCCAATGTTGCCCCTACTTTATTATTATTTGCATATTTATATTCCATTGGCACAGAATGACTAGTCTAGATTACTGCCCCAGTGCTGTTGACCTTTTTCAGTAATCTGATTTGCATACTGTTAATTGTGTAGGGAAGGAAAGATGCAGGCACAGTGCCCTTTCCGCTTCTGTCTCCAGCATTATTGTGAAATGGCAAGATAAGCACAGATATTAACTCTTTTCTGTTACATGGAACTGAGAAAATAAAGACAACCTTTATATATAATCTCTGTCCCCATTAGGGTTTCAATGAATTAAAGCAGTTTAGATGACTAATTGCCTTTTTATTTTATTAGGAAAATGCAAATAAGCAAGTACAAAAAGTCATTCTAACATATAATGATCCTTTAATTAAATCAAAATATAATACTATTTTTGACTAAAATAAACAAAATCAGTGTAAGTCAGACTATATCAGTGAAGATAATATCTATAGTTGAATATTATATTTATGTTTGTATTCCAATGATTTGTAAATAAGCTCCACTTTTCAATAAAGTAGCTTTCTTGTAATTTTTAAGTTTTTGTTTTTTTTTAAAAAAAATTGCCCAAACCTCACTCATACGAGGATGATCTTGAGGTTTTCCAAAGCTATCTGTTTTTTTTACCTGTTAATCAATTACATAATAAATTTGAATAGTACCCAGATATTATTAAAGTTGTTGGCGATAGGCTATTTGCAGGACTGTAGGTGGTATTATGAATCTATCCATGCCTCAAGGCATCAAAGGTTCTTTTTATTGACCCACCTTTAAGATAATTTAGACTGACAAGCACAAGTGACAGGGTTGTCTCTGCAGTGTTCCCTGTGTTATAAAATTCCTGCAAAGGGAATGTATGGTTGACTCCTTCAGTTGGAGTATTGAAAACAGCTACTAAAACAACACCGGTTTAGACTGTAATTTGGACATTCTGCTGCTGATTTATTTTTTTTACTGCTTTGGAAATGGGTTTATATTGGGGCCATTTATTAGAAGTAGCAGTAGCATTCATTTTTATTTGGGTTCTTTATCCATTTAAATTTTATCAGATAATATGCTTTTTGTCCCACAGCGGAGTGCCAAAGATGAACCCTGTTAACATTGTTTTTTTTAATAATAATAAAATGGGCCAATGGCCCATTTAGTCCAATATCCTGTTCTCTCAGTGGCCAACCAGATGACAGTGGCAAGCAGGATTATGTGAGCACAAATGCATTCTGCCCACCTGGGATTCCCAGTAACTAGTATTCAGAAGCATGTTGCCTTTGGACAGTGGAAGTGGAGCATAGCCATTGCAGCTAACAGTCATTGACAGTCTTCTCCTTCATGAATTTGTCCACTCCTTCTTTAAAACCCATACAGATTGGTTATCGCTGCCTCCTGTGGGAGCAAGTTCCATAGTTTATGTGCTGCATGATGAACAACTTTATTTTATCAGTCCTAAATCTTCCAACATTCAGCTTCTTTGGATGTCTATGATTTCTAGTGTTATGAGAGGGTGGGGAAATTAGCACCAGCACTTTATGTTAGTGGAGAGGGGTAGAATATACAAACCCTAAGCTGGTGCCAACCGTATTGCTCTGCTTTCTTTTGGACCACATCAGCAAGGCTGAGAAGGGGGTCTGGTCGTCTGGGCAGCCCAGGACCTCCATACACACTGCTCAGTCTTGCACCCCAAGGAGGTCACTTCAGTGCTGCTAACACAATGGTTTGATTTCACTCCCAGAGGTGTACTCCATTGTATTTTGAAACAGATGGATGCCGACAACAACAACTGGTTGTAAATACTTTGATTTAAAGACCTCAGCTAAACTATCCAATACCCAGTTCTGAGTTCATTGATCCTGTCACACTCTTGATGATGAAATTGGATGTGCAAAGGGGCCTCTGAACACTTCTCCTCCCCATGAACTCTTAAACTCTGCCATGCCACCCTTTCCTCCTCCATATCACAAGTCTAAGAATCCTGGGAAACTACACTTCTCAGGCTCCTTGGCACCTAGAATGCTGCAACAGATGCATCCCAGACACCAGGAACCTCAATTTTATCACAAAAGTTCAAAATAACGTGGTACCTTGGTTTGCATACGTCTTGGTTTGCATACGTTTGGGATGGATTGCTAACTATTTTTTTGGATTACAAACAATAATTTTTTGGAGGCTCCATTGGCGAAAGTGCGCCTTGGGTTACAATCTATTTTGGTTTACAAACGGACCTCTGGAACAGATTATGGTTGAAAACCCAGGTACCACTGTACTTCAGAAGCCTTTCTTTCTTTGAAATATATTATTTTCCTTTTCACATATCCCAGTCTAATTTCTCCCTTCCTTAGATTGCCTTCTACCTGCAATAGAATTTCAGTACTTTGGTACAGATACTTTATATTCAGCTTCATTGATCCCAATCTGTGATAGTCACAAAGCATCAACAGTACATCTACAAGCTGCAAAAACAACTCTGCCTTGATCCCATTCAGCTGTCATCTGCTTTATGATATCTTTTTCGGCCTTTGGGGTCTCTCTTTCACAAGCAGTGGAACTACACTAACTGCTCTCACACTTCTATCAAAAACAGAGATAAAAGACACAGTAGAAAATCAGGTTGTTTAAGTTATGACTAGAAATATAATTCTGCTTGCCTCAATGTGCACTGCAGGGTGAACCCTGGACAGGCAAGATACAGAGAGAGAAAGAAGACACTTTAGGTGTTTTGTATCCCATAAATACATTTAGCAACATATATTTATCTTTTCTTGGGGAAGCTCCTTGACAGCATCCACAACTTCAAAGGCAGGGCTGTTTGTACACAGCATGTGGCACAGGTGCACATCTTTATAGTTTTATTGAGAATTCTATCTTAGCCAGCCCCTGCACATTTTGCTGGATTGTTATGTATGCCGATCTGGAGTGCCTGCAGGGCTGCATTGCACATTGCTCCCCAAGGGCCCAACAGCCAACTGGTTTAAGATGTCTGGGAAGCACTGAGCCTGCAAAGCACTTCCTGCAGCATTTCCCAAATGCCTGACAGCAGCGCTTCTGAAGTTGGTTGTCTGGTGTTTGGAAGCACTGCGCAAGGGACTTCGTATCTGGCCTACTGAGACCAAAATTCCCCCACTCCTGCTATGCATCATGGAATAATATTTGTGGGACTATATGCTATCGCATGGTATCCATAGGAATGTCACCAAAACGGGCATACCTGCAGTAAGTTCCCTTTACAGATGTACTGTGTATCACTATTGGTTGATGGGAGTGTTGTGGGTTTTTGCCTTGGGTTTTGTTTTTTTACTGTGTCTGTTCCCACCTTTCTAAAAACAGATGTTTTCTCTCATAGCCAAAATACAGCTACCCAGTGACTGCCACTTCAATCATTGTTCCATTTTAGTTTACAGAGATTCATCAATTAGCTTCTCTAAATGGACCTAGTTTACAACTGAACATTTGGTTCTAATTTGTCCCAGTTTTTATTTTATGAAAACCCACTTTGATAATGCATTGCTTCCGGGTATTGCAAACTTACATAAGCTCCTAAAAACTCCTGAAGCACAGAAGAAAATGCATAGCATGTAAGCTTACTAGGCTGGGATTTCTGGTGGCTTCAACAGTTCTTCAGATTCTCCATATCGAACACCAACAAGCTTCAGGACAGTGTCTTTATGGCCATTGGTTCTTTAGACATTATTTTGTCTCGTGAACACAGAACATAGGAAGCTGCTGTATACTGAGTAAGAGCATTGATCCATCTAGTTCAATACAGTCTACACCAGGAGCCAGCAAACCTTTTCAGCAGGGGGCCGCTCCACTGTCCCTCAGACCTTGTGGGGGGACAGACTATATTTTGGGGAAAGTAATGAACAAATTCCTATGCCCCACAAATAACCCAGAGACGCATTTTAAATAAAAGCACACATTCTACTCATGTAAAAACACGCTGATTCCTGGACCATCCATGGGCCGGATTTAGAAGATGATTGGGCCAGATCCTGCCCCCGGGCCTTAGTTTGCCTACCCATGGTCTACACTGTCTGGCAGCAGCTTTTTCATTTCATAGTGGGGGTCCCTATTAGCCCTACCGGAAGATGCCAGGAATTGCACATGGAACCTTCTGCCTGCAAGGAATATGCTCTACCCACTGATCTGCCGCCCTTCCCCAAAATACCTAAGGGTATTGTGCAATTCGAGCATATCTGCATTAACATAAAAAACAAATATATATTTGAAAATACCTCTGACATTCTATTAGAGTTGTCTTTTTAATGCCAATTGGTTAAAGCAGGTTATTATTTTTATGCTTGCTTGTAAAATCAGCAAAGGCATATTATTTTGCTTTAACAATACTGTGAACTCTTAAGAATACATGACATGTAGTAAGAGAGTAAAGTAAATCAAGTATCTTTATCCATATCAGCTATAATCCACACTGTTATTTCCTTTAAGTGGGTAGTGTAGCCTCTCTTCCAAAGCGGTTTCTTTTTGTTGCTGCTAAGTCAGCCTCTTTCATATATAAAACACTATTTATTCACAGAAATGCCACCACGATTTTGTCAGATTTAGTGCCTAGCATTTCATTGGTTGATGACCCCCTTCATCTTCTGTTACCAAAAAAGTTTCCACCAGAGATTTTACATAGCTCAGGATCAAAAGGGACCACACAATCATCTATTTCTAACAGCTACAGTATTGCACAGATTTCTGCCCCCCAAAATAAGATTCTGAAACCCACAAATGGATTATGATAATATGATGTTTCACAATGATATTATAAACCTTACAATTAGATTGCAAACTCTTTGGGGACACAGCTCCATCTCCTTTAATTTTCTAATATCAAATTGTAAATATCATGCAATCCATTTTCAGCTATGGCTTTAGCGTGGGCTGCGAAGTGTTTTTCAAAGCCTTCCCTGGACTTCCAGAGCCTCACAACTTAACCCTCCTCTACCCAATCTTCAGTACTCCCTTGTCAAGCCCTACACCCTCACTTCACCTTTGTTCTGCCAATCTCAGATTGTATGCCCTGTAGGCAAGAACTGTGTCAACTTCTGTGTTTTATGCTACCTCTCAGTGCTCCATGAGTGCTTTGATGCCAAAGAGACAGTGTCTTCACCCCAGGCTCTCTTGGATAATTACTCAGCATTTGGGTCCCAGCTTTGAATCAGGTTTGATACTTAATTGAGCCCTGAATCTCTTGCATGATGACATTCTGTGTCTGAAGCTTCCCATGGCATGTGATTCATTTTTCATGCGTTGCACAGGGTTGGCGTTGCAGAGTCACCTTTTCATGTGCTGTGCCTTCTCTTTCCAAGTCACTTCTTGCTGCTTCTACTGTTGTTGTTGTGTCTGCAGATTCCGTCTTTACTCGAGTACTTCAAATGTGTTCCTTGGTAGTGTTTTTAATTAAGCATCTTCTTGTGGAAACCTGTAAACACGGGCTCGACACTAGCTATTGTCTGAAAGAGGATAAACTTCACATATGCAGATGCACATACACTCAGGTGCACATACAGGCACTATAGCAGCTCAATAGTATTCCTATAAATTACCATAACCATAAACAAATCACAAACTAAGGTGACAGGGTTATGTAGGATTTGTAACGTGCTTCTGCCCTAACTCCTAGAAATAGAAAGGCTTTATTTTTCCTCACTGTATACTATTCTGTAGATGGCTAGTATTAGAAATGAATTATTACTTAATAATGCAAGGCATATGCCACAACGTGTGAGAGCCAGTGTGGAATAGTTGTTAGAGTGTTGGATTAGGACCTGGGAGACCAGACTTCAAATCCCCACTCAGTCATGAAGTGCACAGGGTGACTTTGGGCCAGTCACTATCTCCCAGCCCTAACCACCTCACAGGGTTCTTGTGATGATAAAATGGAGAGGGGGAGAAGTGTGCAGGCTACTTTGACTTCTTTGTATCAAAGGTGTAATATAAATGCAATAATATATAAATATATAATAAACTATAGGTGGGGAGGCAATAAAAGAGCCAAGAGGGATATTCTGGCTACCAGTACTTGGAGGGTTTAAGTGTGCTTTCTGAAGTTTTGCTTGTGCAGGCACATATAAACACATGGTACAGAGAACAGTTTTTATGAGGTCTCTCAAGGTTTTATGGGCAGGGGCCGCACTCCTGGAATATGGGATTGCATGTAAGGCATCTTCTGCATTGACACCCTCTATGACTTCATATAAAATTCCAGAATTCTGATAAACTGTCACAAAGAAAAATGATAAAGGGGTTTATGCTCAATTTTGCTGGAAGGGAGAAATGCGAGGGCTGTCAGTCTGGGTCTTTAGAACAAATGAGTCACAGTTCGTAAGGCAGCTCAATAAGGCTATCATTTCCCATCAGCTCCCATCCCCTGACAGTCACAAATTTATTGTCTGGGGAAAGCGAAAAACGGCTAGGTTTTGGTGCCAGGTGAGTCCGACACTATTACTCCATCAAACCAGACTTGTATAGACAAGAGCCTACCATGAATATTTGATATAACCTTCTTCCCAGAAAGAACACAGTGAAAGTGTTCTCTCATTTGCTGAGAAATGTTTCCTTTGTGTCAGCTTGAATCTCTTTGAAAAAAGGCCATTTGTAAACCACAAAGCTTTCTCTGGTGTTTTCACTTTTTGCTTGGATTGTTTGGCAGTGCATTTGTGGCATGCTTCTTATTTATAGCTGCAGAGAAATGAAACAAAAGAATCCTCAGCCTGCTAGATTTTTCTCTTTTTTTCTTTTATCCAGTGCATTTGTCATTATCCTTCTCACATGGTAGCATTATGCATATTGCAACGCAGCCACCTGTGTACCCAAAGAAAATAGACTTTGCCATGCTTAATACTTGTGTTTAAAATGTGCTGCTTTCTCAAGCAGAAAAATAAGGCTCTGGATAAAAATAAAGCATGGTATTTTTATCTTCTTACTAAAGGAAAGCATTAAAAAATAACTTTCAGTTATCACTTACAATTGGTGGTGATCAAAGTCTTCTGCTGTAGGCTCTTATTGAAAAGCTCTACATTATTGGGGTTTCTTAACTGAAATCTGTATCTCCTTCATCACCAAAGGTGTGGTTTATGTTTTGAAGTTGAATGAAGTTTTATGTATATTTTTTGTTTAATGTATAACTTACATTAGTCCTACTTTAGTTGTATTTCTCTACTTTGTCTAGTTTAAGCTCTTCAGAGTCATTGACCAAAGTCTTTAATCCTTGATCCTTAAAAAAAATGATAGAGTTACTAGGGAGTGGACCTGAGACCTTCCACATGTAAATCTTGTGCTCTAACACTGGTTGGTGATTCCTCCCTATCGCCAAGTTCTGCTGTGAACTGAAATGAATAATTACAGCATCTGTATTTAGCAGGTTACCAACATCACTAATGTATGCTGCACCAGAGAAGCAGGAGCTCAGTGAAAAACCACAGCATCTTTATGGGATCATATGCAAGTACTTTTGATATGGTCAGAGTATAACGCAATTCAAGAGATCGTAAAAAGCTTTCAAATTATCACTCAGCATACCTTAAGGGGAAAGAAAATCACCCATATGAGCCAGGTCTTTTATAGGTTTTTAATAACCCAAATATTTTCCAATCAAGTTGCTTATTAAATTATATCTGTATAACTAGTCTTCAAATCACGTTTTTTCCTGAGTGCTTATGTTCATCATTTTCATTTCAAAAAAAGAGTCCATACTCAATTTACAGACCTCAGCCTTATAAAACTTTGTATCATTGTATTCTGCTTTTTTTTTTTTTTACTAGCAACAATGAATAATATGGCATACATTTCAGGCCACTACAAGCTAGAGCAAAATAGTGTACAATCACAAGAACATAAGAAGCTGATAAACATAAAGTCAGATCATTGACCTAACTACTTCAGTACTGTTAACACTGAAATGCCAGGGGTAGAATTGGATACTTTTTTTATATGCAAAGCATGCACCGTACCAATTAGCTATCCCCGCCTTCCCCACATGGTGGCTAGTGTATTTAAAATGACAAAGGAGGGAAACTGAGTCTTATCATTCACCATTAGTAATATATACCAGTATTTATAAGAGCTTTTTCTTAGCTCCGATGCAGTCCTTGTCAAACCATGGTTTGGAATGGTGTTGATGGTGTCTCCCTTATAATCTGTACTATTGCTAAGATGCTGGTATAATTATCGGGTCAGGTCTTTGTACGGCCTCTGGGGATTCAGCTGATATCAGGGTAGCTTGGATAGACTGTAAACTTTCTGAGTTCAGCGTCTTGGTTACTTTTTGATTTAGTAGAGGGGTCCATTTGGCTCAGCAATGTGTTTCACCTGCGGGCATTATGATGGACTGAGAATTGTCCTGTGTGTGATTTCCATTAGGTGGAGTGAAACTGGGAAATGGTCACTCTAAAATCTGGGTATCTCTATATTCCTTACACGTGGAAGAAGGTCTTCAGAGACAATGATGTAATCAATAGCACTCATCCTGATTCCAGAGAGGAAAGTGAACTCAGCAGGATGGTCCTTTCCAAGAGCACCATTTATAATGTAGAGGCTTAGTTTGAAAGACATTTGCACTGGGCAGAGACCCACAAAGCTCGACATTTGGTCTTTTGAGGCTCAAGTTGTAAGTGGGCCTTCAGTCTCCAATCTGGTGGGGTATGGCGAAACGGCGTGTATAAGATCTGGTTGTTTGGCACTAGTCTGGCATTTAGGTCCCCTCCCAGTATCACCATTGTGTTTGAATTTTGCAGTATAAGGTCTGCAACATATACTTCCAGATCACCCCACTGGGCGCTGATCTCTGATTTCTGATGCATTGGGGGCATGTAGGCATTTATAATTAACAAAGCCTTCTCAAGATGGAGCAGAGTAGCCATGGTGTATGTCTTAAGTGAAGGGAGGGGCCTTGGTGTGGAGCCAATGTTGGTAGAAATAAGGATCCCCAATCCCCCTTTTGCTCTGCCATGCCTCTTCCCTGGTACAGCTCCCAATGTGAAGGAGAGGTATCCATTTAATAATATCCCTGGTCCAGGTTTCCTGTATCAGTAAGATGTGATGTTGTGATAGAAAATCAGTTAAACAGGTGTTCCTGGTATATGCAGACCATCTGGCTACATTCCATATTAGGAGGGTAACCTTTTGTTGGCCTGTTGCCTGTCAGTCCCTTTTTCCCTCACGGGGTAGTTGGGGGCTGTTAATTCCACCTGTGCCTTTGGAAATATTAAAGAGGCTTCAAAGAGGCTTCAAAGTGGGGGTCACTGGCCAGCAAGGAGCCAGCTTTGTAAGCAGATACATCATTTGTCCTGTTCTGCCAGAGATGTAATGAGGATAACTGATCCTCTTGTGTCTGTGCCTCATTAAGTTCCTGAGTCTTGAAGGTGTTGGTCAGAAGCCGGTGTGTAGCCTGGATACTGTTGTGTGGCTTCAGCTGTCTGTCAGCACCATGGGATTTCTTGGTTTCCTTAAAGATCATAGAATCATAGAATCATAGAGTTGGAAGAGACCACAAGGGCCATCGAGTCCAACCCCCTGCCAAGCAGGAAACACCATCAGAGCACTCCTGACATATGGTTGTCAAGCCTCTGCTTAAAGACCTCCAAAGTTGGAGACTCCACCACACTCCTTGGCAGCAAATTCCACTGTCGAACAGCTCTTACTGTCAGGAAGTTCTTCCTAATGTTTAGGTGGAATCTTCTTTCTTGTAGTTTGGATCCATTGCTCCGTGTCCGCTTCTCTGGAGCAGCAGAAAACAACCTTTCTTCCTCCTCTATATGACATCCTTTTATATATTTGAACATGGCTATCATATCACCCCTTAACCTCCTCTTCTCCAGGCTAAACATGCCCAGCTCCCTTAGCCGTTCCTCATAAGGCATCGTTTCCAGGCCTTTGACCATTTTGGTTGCCCTCCTCTGAACACGTTCCAGTTTGTCAGTGTCCTTCTTGAACTGTGGTGCCCAGAATTGGACACAGTACTCCAGGTGAGGTCTGACCAGAGCAGAATACAGTGGCACTATTACTTCCCTTGATCTAGATGCTATACTCCTATTGATGCAGCCCAGAATTGCATTGGCTTTTTTAGCTGCCGCATCACACTGTTGGCTCATGTCAACAAGATTATTAGCATAAGGGTAGCAGGGTTGCCAAGCCAGCCAGGGGAGGACTGTCAGGGGTCTGCCAGACTTCTGCTGTCATGTCAAGAACAAGACTCCACCCTGGGCCTCAGACAAGCTCTGCATGGGCCTGCCACACCCATGTATTTCAGCCTGGTGACCCCCTTTTGGCATCTGGCCCATGACTTAGTCTCTGGGCTCCGGAGTGGGGCTGTCCTTGAGGATAAACTACTTTATCAGCCTGGAGCGATGGGGCCTTGAAGGGGGAGCAACATAGGCCTTCCTACCATCATCATGGTGTGACCTGGAAGTTGGGGTCTAGGCTGGAAGACTGCCTCCAGTTCCTGTAGGCAGTGGGTTTCAATCCCATAGAGCAGTGGTTCCCAAACTTTTTTCTCTGAGCCACACTTTCAGAAAAAAATTTGCTCGCACAGCAAATTTTTTATTGCCAAGAAATACATTGGAGAACAAAAAGAAACAACTTGATAGAACACAACGACTTTATAAAGATGATCATGGGACATATAGCCTAAAACAATGCAGCTACATAATAACATGAATCCTTCCCAGCACTCTATTTTAACTAAAAAAATTCCTTCCAGTAGCACCTTAAAGACCAACTAAGTTAGTTCTTGGTATGAGCTTTCGTGTGCATGCACACTTCTTCAGATACACTGAAACAGAAGTTGCCAGATCCTTCTATATAGTGAGAAGGTGGGGAGGGGTGTTACTCAGAAGGGTGGTGGGAATGGGAGATAGGCAGATAGCTGAGAGAGCCTCTTGACGACTCTTAACGACTGTAATAGGTCTTACAGGAAAAGGCAAGGGGTGGGAAGGTGAGAAATGGTTTAGTTATGTATAGTGAGATAAGAATCCAATGTCTTTGTTCAGCCCAGGTCTTTTCATGGTTTTAAGTTTGGTAATGAGTTGTAATTCAGCAGCTTCTCTTTCCAGTCTATTTCTGAAATTCCTTTGTAGTAAAACAGCTACTTTGAGATCTTGTATAGAATGTCCTGGGAGATTGTACTGTTTTAACTAGGGAGCTGTATGTGATGACTAGAGGTGTTCTGTTATTTTCTTTTTTGGGTCTTTTTTTTACAGCTCCCAAGTTAAAACAGTACAACGCATCATCAGAGATCTACAACCTCTCCTGGACAATGACAGTTCTCTTTCTCAAGCTCTGGGAGGAAGACCTTTCATTGCCTACAGACAGCCACCCAATCTTAAACAACTCCTAACCCACAATAATACTACAACCAGACTTAACACAGACACTGGCACCAGAGCCTGCAATAAACCCAGATGCCAACTTTGCTGCCACATACACCCGGACAACACCATTACTGGCCCCAACAACATCACACATACCATCTCGGGACTATTTAATTGCTCATCGTCTAACATTGTGTATGCCATCAAATGCCAACAGTGTCCTTCAGCTCTCTATATTGGACAAACAGGCCAAACCTTACGCCAAAGAATAAACGGACATAAATCTGACATCAAGAATCACAGAACAGAGAAACCAGTAGGAGAACACTTCAATCTCCCAGGACATTCTATACAAGATCTCAAAGTAGCTGTTTTACTACAAAGGAATTTCAGAAATAGACTGGAAAGAGAAGCTGCTGAATTACAACTCATTACCAAACTTAAAACCATGAAAAGACCTGGGCTGAACAAAGACATTGGATTCTTATCTCACTATACATAACTAAACCATTTCTCACCTTCCCACCCCTTGCCTTTTCCTGTAAGACCTATTACAGTCGTTAAGAGTCGTCAAGAGGCTCTCTCAGCTATCTGCCTATCTCCCATTCCCACCACCCTTCTGAGTAACACCCCTCCCCACCTTCTCACTATATAGAAGGATCTGGCAACTTCTGTTTCAGTGTATCTGAAGAAGTGTGCATGCACACGAAAGCTCATACCAAGAACTAACTTAGTTGGTCTTTAAGGTGCTACTGGAAGGAATTTTTTTATTTTGACTATGGCAGACCAACACGGCTACCTATCTATTTTAACTGTGATTCTGGATCACAACTAGGATTGCCCTCAATATCACTTGATACTCTGGCTCTCATTTTGAAAATATATTTATCCACATTCTGGTAATTTGGGTTAAGAACTTAATTCGTTCCGGAGGTCTGTTCTTAACCTGAAACTGTTCTTAACCTGAGGTAGCACTTTAGCTAATGGGGCTTCCAGAGGTACTATTTCTGGGTTAGCGGAGTCTGTAACCTGAAGTGTCTGTACCCTGAGGTACCACTGTACTTTACTATGCTATAATGCAGGCATAGGCAAACTTGGCCCTCCAGATGTTTTGGGACTACAACTCCCATCAGCCCCAGCTAACAGGACCAGTGGTGAGGGATGATGGGAGTTGTAGTCCCAAAACATCTGGAGGGCCAAGTTTGCCTATGCCTGCTATACTGCATGTAAATTTTAAAATGTTTCTTTCATCGTCCTTGAATCTTCCTGGCACATTTGCCACCCTCTCCTGCCATACCTTTGAGAACCACTGCCCTAGAGGCTGCCGTTTCCTCTATTTGAAGTTTCCTCTCACACCAATAGTGTTCCCTCTGCAGGGTTTTTTGTTACCAGTTTAATCTTAAATAAAGTGGCCCTTTTTCAATCCAACCTCTGTGTGTCTCTTTATTCGGTCATCAGGTCACAATGTGTGAAGTGGGTCAGTGTCAGCTCTGTGAAACATTTTTTATTCTCATGCACGTTAAAGGGGTTTGGCTTTCTTTCGTTCATTATCAGCTTAATTTTCTCCGTGCTTTCTCCAAAGTGCCACTGAGTTCAGCACGCCTCACTCCCAAGTAAGAGTACAGAGAATTTCAGTTTTAGCCTAGAGTTTTAATCAAAATCTATGCACACTCCCAATGTCCCTTTATATCTGCATTATATTGCTCTTCTGCTTCTCAGAGTTGGAGAATTTCAGCCATACATGTTTCAGATTGCTCAAGGCTTGTAAATCTGCCTTCTAGGAAGACAATTGAAGAGTCAGTAATGATGCATAAAATATAGACTTTGCCCAACTGTGCAGCAGAATAGAAGTTAGGTAAAATAATATGCATCACCGGAGGGGGGGGGACTGACATAAAATAATGGCCTTTCTCTATGCAACTCTCTCTGTAGCAATTTAAGCATGAATGCACAAGGCCCCTCTCTATGAATCACTTATCTGTATTCATAGACAGGTGATCCAGGAACCCATAAGTAGCACCCAGGTGGTTCAAAATCTTGGATATAATATTTCAGAAAATCTTTCTATTAACACATATTCAACACAAAGGTAATTGGCCTTGGAGAGCTAGAATCTATCTCTAGACTTCTCATTGATTAACAGAATAGCCTCATTAGGTTTACATTGCCTCTGTTTAAAGTTTGTAAATTTTTCAGATGATTTCAAAATCCATGTTTTGCCTGTCAATATAAGCACTATGATTATTATCTGTGCTTAAGTGTTGCCAGAGACCATTTCTTTAACACATCAACCATGAACATTATGATTCTTTTTTATATAGACTTCAGTCACAATCCTAAATGTATGTAAATAAAAGTAGGTTCTTACTACAGTTTCGTAGCTGATGAAATCTGATCTGCATTCTGTTCAGAATGGTTTGCTTGCAACACTGAACCATAGCTTGGTATTCTCTGAATGAGCTTATCAAGTCTCTGGCCACCTTCCCTTTTCTTCAACAGTCACTAGAGAGGAAAACTGGAAGTATCTGCTTTCTGTTTTAGAATAGCCACACTTTGCTGTTATGTTCAGACTGGGAGTGAGTTAGTTTAAATGTTAATATATGGTTTATTGGAACAAGCTGGTAACTGGAACTAACTTTAAACTCAGCACAGGACATGCCAAACTGATTAGTCTAAACCTGGAAGTGAAAACTTCAGCTCTTCCTCTAGCACAAGAAGAAAGGGGAAACTTGAACAACATCACTTTCATATTGCTGAACTATGCTTTAGTAGTGCACCCAATACAAGGTTTTGCTTCCAAAATACAATACAATTTTGCTTCCAGAACCTGTCCTTGTACAGAGTATAGGTGATTCTTGGGCTTCCATACCTCTCTTTTTGCCTCCTCACTGCGCATAGGTGGTAACAGGCAACCTGGAAGAACAGAATTCTTTAACAAGGGCTTTCCTAGACTCTGTTTGAAAGCAAGCCTGGAGTAGCAGGACCAAAAAGAGATATTTTTTATGATTATTAGAACCCTTGAGAGCCAGTGTGGTGTAGTGGTTAAGAGCGGTAGTCTCGTAATCTGGGGAACCGGGTTCGCGTCCCCACTCCTCCACATGCAGCTGCTGGATGACCTTGGGCCAGTCACACTTCTCTGAAGTCTCTCAGCCTCACTCACCTCACAGAGTGTTTGTTGTGGGGGAGGAAGGGAAAGGAGAATGTTAGCAGCTTTGAGACTCCTTTGGGTAGTGATAAACCAGGATATCAAGTCCAAACTCCAAACTCTTTGGCCTCTAGTTATTATATTCAAGATTTAGGGATGGGGCAGCAGCATGTGATAGCTAGCTACAAGTTCCAGGGTGACTAGCCCTTGAATCAGCAACTGGTCTTTTGGAGTGTGCGTGAAATTCAACAGGAACTGAAGTGTGTCTTCTTGCAATACACAGATGATATAAAGCTGATCTTTAGCTAAAATGGTTCTGTTCAAAGATGAAAGAAGTACCTCCAGTTTCATGTTATTTGGTATGCTCCGTAAAACATCTCTGTGAATTCTGACATTTTTCAGTGCCTGTTTCCCCAGACAGAATTGGTTTGTCCTGTCTCACATGGCTATTGAGAAGAAAACTGCAGTCAGTATAATAAACTGCTGAGATGGGATCAAAAGAAACCCTAGTTGTATAAGAGCATGTGCCAAATTGTGAAAAGGCATGTTATAAGCATTATAATTTTCAAGTGTGTCAGGCACTTAACAGATACTACCTACATCTTTGGTTAAACAAGGTCCGGCTTCTCCACCACACAGAGAACATCAGTGGGAACAGTTGCCAGGCAGTTGACAACTACCAGAAAGAGACGTTTTACCTCCTTTATGGGTTGAGTGAGTTATACTGCTCACCTCTGTTCTATGCCTTAGAAGCATCAGTAAACTCTGCTGCCTCATAGTCAGAGGCCAAAGGGAGGAGGACCATGGATGAGGGCAGGAAATGGTTCCTGATTAATCCTCATGCTTTTTCAGTTCCTAATAGCAGATTTGGAAGATAGTGATGATTTAATTGCCTTCCACATATATGTCTCAATGTGATGTACAGAATATAATTAAAAATAGTTAAAAACAGCATAGAACAACAGAAGAGGAATAAAATATAATGCAGTTGTCATAAACCCTGCAGCATTTTCAGGGTTGATTGAGCTTGAGTTGGCAGAGGGAGAGGAGGAGGAGGAAACTGGGGTGGAGGAGACTGATTGATGGAAACTAGGGCCAGAGGAGGGGGACTGTCCCTAGTGGGTCTTGTCTTTAAGAGATTGGTGGGCAGGGTGTGGTAACTGTTGAGACATCTTAGTTGCTTCCATCCAAGCCTAATTCCAGAACTTCTGAATTGTGACTCTTGATTCTGTGCCTGTTGCTTATACCATTGCTTGTATGAACAAATATTTCTTTCTTACTTGCACTTAAGAGTCTCTGTCTGTATATGTTAGGATGGATGCAAGTGAGTTATATTTATTATGAGATTTATTTATTTTCTGTAAGCCAGTTTTATAGCTGCTCAGGGCTATAAAGTGGGATATCATTATGCCAAATAAAGAAATAAATATTGCTGACCATCGTCAATTTTATACAGAGGGACAATGTTTACATAAGCTGGTTATTTGCCAAGCTCCTATAATAACAACAACAACATCCCTATACTGAACAAAATACAGAGGTACCTCGGGTTAAGTACTTAATTCGTTCCGGAGGTCCATTCTTAACCTGAAACTGTTCTTAACCTGAAGCACCACTTTAGCTAATGGGGCCTCCTGCTGCCGCCGCGCCGCCGGAGCCTGATTTCTGTTCTTATCCTGAACCAAAGTTCTTAACCTGAAGCACTATTTCTGGGTAAGCGGAGTCTGTAACCTGAAGCGTGTGTAACCCAAGGTACCACTGTACAGAGTTAAAATTGATAATACAGCAAAATGACAAGACTTGTTAGCCATATTAATATTAATACTTTCATACTCTGCCACAAAATTAATTGTGTATGTAAATGTGAATGATTTAATAAAGGTGCAATGGAAGGAAAACCAGCCTGTCATATGTAGGGTCACTTTAAATTTCACCCAAAGTTTTAACCACAATTAGCTCAGCAGTTTGGGGTTATTACCTGATAGGCAGCAGGGGCCTATTAGAATTAACAAGCAGCTCATAATCTATTACAATTAGGCTTAATTGGCCTTCTCAGTCTCTGTTCAACAATGACAATCATTTCAAAATCTTAAAAGGTGGTTTTTCCCCTTTGGCCACTGCCAAGATCAGTAAAAGATATTGTAAGAATCAATTGCTACGGAATGTAGGATTTTAATCTAGACGTCTGAAATTCTAAGGTTTACTTTTTCATGCTTTTCAAAATTACGATGCAATTAATTCTCAATACATGCCAACAGAGCCAAGGTAAATATATGGGATTAATAAAAGCTGTTTGTGCAACACCATCTTTATATGCCCCCCCCCCCCCCGTTGAGCAGTTGCACTTGATGGAACCTGTATACGATGATCATTAGAGCTGGCCTCTGAAATTTTAAACATCCGCAAGTATAGTAATAGGTTATGTGGCATGTTTATAAGGTATTTGTTAAAGCACCTGGCTTCATTTGGTGCAGTTGCTTTGTGGAGGTTCCTGAATAATAGACATGGAGAGTGTTGAATGGCTCTAGGAACATGGATGTTGCCTGTGAATGCCTTCATGTGGAACATGACACAGATTTCATTGTGGATACATTAAAAATAAAAGCATAGCATGTTGAACACATTAGGTGTAAATAAGCATGTTGAACACATTAGGTGTAAATAAATTAGCCTATTATGAACTGCTTTCATTCAAAGTAGTGCTAAGGCAATCACTCTGTCAGCACAAGCATTTCTGCTTGCCTGGCGGAATAATCTGTTCTCCCTAAGCACATTGTTCTATGGGTTCTCTCCACGCACCCCAGGCAATCAGAGGACACTGGGGCATTGGGGGGGGGGAGAGAAAGCCCTATTGCACTGGCTCCCAATAGTGCACACTATTTGGCTGAATTCAGACCATTGTCTTCAGAAATGATTGTTTCTAATACTGACCATTCCTATTAATCCAGCATCAAAGTGATGTGATGTTAAAGCCAATCTGAAATGGACAGTTTTATGTAAGCTTAGCAATGACAAGAGGAGAGGCCCCTTTGTGGACCAGGAACTGGTTACCTAACAGGAACCAGAGTAGGACTAAATGGACAGTTCTCCCAACATCCAGTTTGGGGACGAGCACTTACATAGTTCTTTGGATTGGTTTTCTGGTTTTCTGTATGTTTTCTTCATGTCAACAGAAAGCAAAACAGACGGGCTATAAAAATAATCCTTTTAATATTTCAGATTCTGTCTTAACTGTACACAAACACACAATTATGCAGGATCTTCTTAGTTTTGTTCCAGTATAAATTATTGGTCGATTTGGTTTATTGTTAAATGTATGTAGTGTGTGGTTCTGTACTGAGTGCTCCCTCTTCTGAAAGAATTTTTCTTCATTCACTGTGATCCCTAGGTATTGTCCCTGGTCAATCACTGTCAGATCAGACCATGTGAGCATGTATCTGAAATTTATTTATTGCCATGGCATGCACCACTTTATACTTGTTTACATTGAGTTAAACAGGTCCTTCTGGAGCTCTTCACAATCCTTTTTTGGTTTAATAACCCTGAACAATTTAGTATCATCAGCAAACTTGGCTGCCTTACGGCTCACCCCAAACTCTAAACCATTTACGAACAAGTTAAAAAGCATATGTCTTAGGGATATGTTATCATTTTTGTTAGAAGATCAGCAATTTCACACAGAGTTCATTGAGAATTCTCAGGTGTATGCCACCTGGGTCCAGTGAATTGTCAGTTTTTATTTTGTCTGTTAGGCATAGAACTTCATCTCTCATCACCACTGTTTACCTCAGTTCTTGTGATGGGAATGGTGGAAGATTAAATAAGCATGCTGGCGTACAGCCTATGCTACAGGAATAAACTAAGGGCAGTGGTTGAAGTTTTCCACTGCTGCAAATTATGTTGAAAACAGTGGACTTGTATATTAGACCCAAATTCACCATCTGAACAGCATGGTATAAATACAACATAGTGTACTTGCCATGTAACCTGCTGCATGTTTCGCTGCACATGGCACATTTGAGTCTAGATTAGGTTAACCCCACCAGACTCCATCTGTCCACCAGATGCTGCACTGAACCTCAAGCTCTCGTGCCTGGAAGTGTCCCTATTTTTAAACAATTGATGCTAACTGTGGTCATACCTACTTTTTTCACTAAGCTTTTTCTGAAACGGTTGGCCTGCATTATTATTTTTTCTGTGGGACTACCAGAGTCCTTTTCTTTTAGTTCAGTTTCCTCCCAGAGATTTATTCATCGGTGCTTGATACAGCTTTCTAGCTTTGATTTGGTTTTTATTTCATGGGGGGAAATTGTTCTCCTGGTATTGTAGCAGTTACTTTTAAATATGAATAACTTCAAGCATCAGCATTAAATGGCTGTATGCCTAGTTTCTTCCTTTAAAAAAAACACACGGAAAAAAACCCCTGTTGCTTCCAAGGATGAGATCTGCTCTGTAAGAGAAATTTATGGATGAGGTCTTGAACAATTCCTTTAACAGTGGCATGCACAGCTTCCTCCTGAAGCTTTGAGCCAGAAATGTGAGAAAATGAAGGTGACTGAAGCCTGCCTGATAGGGAAAGAAATGCCCGAAGAGTGATTATATGGATCCACAGATAGCAAAACTGAATCTGCTGCCTTCACTGCATTTATTATTCAACTGGATGAAAACCTTTATTGAAACCATGATAGGTTGGAAATGCACAATTTTAAAAACTGTCCATCCAAGAATAATTGTGAAGCCCTGAATTAAGCAGCTAATTTCTTGTGTCATGGTGAAATCTCATCATTCAAGTAGCTTTTACATTTATTGGATTTCTTCCTCATATATTAGCAGAGAACCACTCTCTTTCCATGGCTTCATTAGGTATGCAATCCAATGTGAATTTAGAACACTGTTCAGTGATGAGTATTACTCCACATGCACCGTCTCTCAATATGCATAAGGCATCCCATGACATCAAGCTCTCCAGCACTTACTCACTACATGTGCACACCAGAGTCCTGTGAAGTTTTGAGCTGTGGTCAATAAAGTAGTATTCTTTTCTCAAGGTGGAAGACTGAGCCAAAGATAAGACTTTATGAGAGTACCAGAAGAGATGGTTAGAAGGTGACTCGTGGGAAATAAAGTTCGTTCCTTGAGATCTGAGAACAAGCATAACCTCATGGCCATAGTATTATAATTCACCTAGCACGAAATGATTCTGGGCCACCGCCCTGGTAGATCAACATGGTTGTAAACTTTTTTCAGAGAATGAATTCAAAGCATTTTCTTTGACATAGCAACTTTGGGAGAGAGCTACTTCACACATTTGGCTTCCTATGAGAAAATCAGATGATAAAGACGGTGCCAGCCCAAAAAATTTTGCTCCCTACTTCCTGCCTTCATCTATTTCCCACTCTTCTGCCATCTGAAGCTGGTTGCTGCACCCTACTGCAGCCCTGGGAAAATCCATCATATGAAGACTTTCTGCTACCGCAGAAACATGACGCCAACCCTTGAGGGAGATGCCTTTATAAATTGCTATTTAAATTTTGGACAGGGTTTTCCTCTGCATTCCTGCATGGGGGGATTTCTAATTTATCCCCCTTGTTTTTCTACCCCAGCTATCAAATCAATTCTGCAATAAAAGCATCTCAAGTGCCAAAATCCTTCCCTTTAGGCAGTGCTTTTTTGGTAAAAAGAAAACAGTGAAGTGCTGATACTCATATATCAATAAAAGTGTTGCGGATGCCAGCACCAAATAACTACTATGCCAATACTCTGTTCCATTTAGTACTATCATAAAAAGTCCTCCCTTTAGTTCTGTTGCACCAGTAGAGGTTTTCTTGTGTCCCCGCACCCCGATCATGGTAGAACTGGATATTGTGCTAGTAACTTTTGTGAACCACTCACCTGTTATTTTCCAATGGCCTTTGGGGAATGTAAAAGGAAAAGATTGGCTAGTAATTCCCTATGTGCCATTCTGAGCTGCTTTAAGAGGCAGGGTGGAAACATAAGAAATCAAAGTAAAGCTGAGGGTTTTTCGCTCACGCACTTAACAACTGAGCATGAGCAACGCTAATAAATCTGCAATTCCCCTCTTTCAAATACAAGCTTCTATATAGCTTCTAATTGCATGCAGTTCTTGAAGCATAACACCTTTTTTCAGCTGTGTAGATAGGCTGAAGACATTTCTTTCTCCTGTTCCAGAATTAATAATGAGAAATGAGGTTAAAGATCATTTTAACCAGATTAGTGCAAACTGCAGTTACAACTCAAAGCTTTTTTTAAAAAAGTTTAATCTTCTATAGTAAGGGACTGAACACAAACACATTTCTTAAAAAGAAATGCAACAGCATGTATAAGCCGATAGTGTGGTTCTCTCTCTCTCTCTCTCTCTCTCTCTCTCTCTCTCTCTCGTGTGTGTGTGTGTGTGTGTGGTTATGAAGGAAAGTTGTTCAAATCTTGTTGGATGTGAAAGTGTCTGTTTTTATATGAAAATGCTTGTTAGTTTCCAAAATATATATCACCACCAGCATTCAGTTTCAGGTTATCTTGAGAGGAGGATGATATTGTAATTTCTTTTCATTTTATAACAATTTCTAGAAATTGTATAGTATTGATACACACACACACACACACACACACAAACACAAACACAAACACACACCAAAAAAGAACCTATGTAGGTGTGAATTGATTTACCTCAGATGTATTGCCAAGGTTTGTTCAAAGACTATAAATTTGCAGGTTCTTTTCTTCAGAGTTAAAAACCCCACCCATGTGTGAACAAACAATGTAGGCAGGACATTAACAGCTAGATACACAAACACAAGAGGTAGAGTTCTGTTGAGCTCAAAGTGCTGAATACTTTGCTGATATTATTTTGCTAGGAAATACTAGTCTCTGTTCCTTATAAAGATTTAAAAGAACACATCATTGTTCAGCAGATCATGCATCTATCAAAATGAGCCATGCAAACATTGCATTCATGCCCCCCCTAAATACTCCATGTACACAATTTGTACAATTAAACCTTAACCCACCTTTTAATGAATTTACCATGTCTAATGCTTTTTGTTTCAAATATGTCAACATCTATCATGTTAAATGTATTGGTTTTAGCCTGTTGCAGAAAAATAGCAACAAATCCTAGAAAGTAAGGAATACCAATCTATGACTGGCAGATGGTAAATGGATGTTGACACTGTGATTTATCAGTCTAGGTGATGGCAAGGACATAAGTCACCAGAAGTGTGTGTCAAAAGGCAAACAAACAGCAACAGTGATAATAAAAAGTGTGTTACCGGTACCCTTACCAAAGCCTTATGACATAAATTGGATCACTGCAATGTATTAGGGATGGGGCTGCCTTGAAGATTGTTTGGAAACTTCAGTTGGTACAGAATAACATGGCACTATCTCTGGGCACTATTCAAAAGGCTCATTCTGGCCTAATAACATTCTTAGTGGCCTGTGACATAAGAGTGTCTGAAACACCTCTCATATTTAATAAATGTGGTAAGATTTTAATTGCTTCTTCTGATATCCTCCTTCAGTTGCTTCCATCTTTGTATTCATTTTTTTGTTAATAGGGAAAATGCTAGGTATAATAAATAGAGAACTGCCTGTCTGACTAAGATCCAGGTTTGTAACAACTATACTTTGGTGAGAGAACCCCAGCAGAGATTTAAAATCACAAAACATGCAGCAAAGTAAAGCATGGAAACATAGGCTGTTACACCTTTAACACACCCCTTTCTTTGCTTCCAAAGTTCCCTTGTTCCCTTAGCATAGAAAGAGACCACAAGTTTGGTAAGTTAAAATGGTTTACTTACAAACTTTTCAAAGGTCAGATTCTGGTGCTTTTTCATACAGTAGTAAGAAAACACAGACAGTAGAACTTAGGTGCCAAAGTAATAAATGTTTCTGTATAGAAACAGAAAGATGGCTTGCTTAAGCCATGCAGGCTGAGCATGGAGCAACCAGCCCAGACTGGCGGGGTTCACATAGTGGAAGTGGAAAAACATAGGCTTGATAACCCTTCCTCCCAAGGTGGGGGGGTGACCTAGCAAAACCTTGCAGAACAGCTTACTCTATGGTCTTAACCCCTTCATGCATTAATTAAACAAGCATTTTGGTTATATGACGCTGCTTATCCCATTCTTTGGAGTTTAAGCCAGTGGAAATCAGGGAAAAAATATTTTTATGGTGATGTCTTATTGTGGACTGTCCTCCCCATATATGTTTGCCAGGAACCATCATTGTCAATTTTCAGGCTTCAGATCTGAACCATCCATTTTGCCTGAGTATTTTATTATATTGTTTTTGTTTTCTGGGCATCAGTTAATATTTTTATCTGCTGCTTCTGCCATTTCTTGTGCTGCCTGACTTTGCTGCTATTACTGTTTGCTGTTCTGTGATTTTGTAAACTGTATTTATTATTTGGTTTTATTGTTACATGCTTTAAGCTGCCCTGGGAGGCAAATGCTGAAAGCTGGAATACAAATACTGTAGGCAGGCAAGCAAACAAACACATACTAAACACTTCCCAGCGACTGAAAATAAAGTGTTATAGAATTCAGTTCAAAGCAAGAGTTGGCAGTGGAATTTTGGTTCTGCAAGTCCTGAGCCAGAACACTGGGGCAACCTCAGCAAGGAACAATGAAGTAACCCAGAGCTATCGTTATTGGTTCCTCTGTCACCACATCTGAGACTGATGATGCCAGTTTGATCAAAGAAGCCACTGAGCAACAGGGTGAACCAGCCACAGCCCACATTTGAGGGCTCCTTGGCTCAATATTGGGTATAGACCATCACAGCCAGTTCTAGGATGGAGGGGTTTCCTGGTGATGGAGATGGGTCTTGGGTACCACGACTCCCTCCCTCCCTCCATCCATCCATCCCTAAAGCCTATGTTGATGCTGCACCAGGTACCCCAGCTGGGTGCAGCTGAGTCAAGTCTACTGCCAGCCTGCCCACCCAGGTCTTGGTAATACATGCCGGATCATTCATGATTTAGTCATGGGTGAGTGAGCTCTACAGGTTGAATTACTGCAATGTGCTCTTTGTAGAGCTGCCCCTGAGATTGGCCTAGAACTTGCATCTAATGCAAAACATTGTTCCTGCTGAAAGGATTACAGTGACTACCACCAGTTAGCTACCATGCTACTTTCAAAGCCTTATAAAGCTCAGGACCAGGATGCCTAAAAGTTCATCTCACCTCTTATATCCCCAATTGATCACTGTACTCTGCAGAAGAGGTCCGTCTGCAGACAATGTAGGAATCAGACTTATGGGGGGTAGTGGAACTCAGTCCTGTTATATATCACACAGGCACCATCTTGATTGTCTTTTTGGTGCCTGTTGAGGACCTTCCTCTTCCAGGAAGCCTTATAAGTGCATTTTAAAATCACAATCTTTATCTGCATTAGAAATTGTATTTGTATATATTTTATTATTGATAGGTTTTTATTGTTTAATAATACTTTAGAATGTTTAATGCAAAGTGATCCATAAATGAAATAATAATAATAAACCAAGTGATCTCTTAAGATTTCAGGAAATGCTTTGGATGGAGTAAGCTCTGTTGGGATGTGCCTCAAAATAAGCACATACACTAGACTGAGTATGAATTGAGATTCTGAACTCATTGACAGTAGATTAATCAACAAGCCTCCAAACCATGAATTAGCTAAAAACAACAACCCAAAACTGTATACTTTACAAAGTTGTTGTTGTACTAAGTGGCGTAGCGTGGGGGGTGCCAGGGGTGCCAGCCACACCGGGCGCAACACCTGGGGGGGCGCGAGTCCAGAGGGAAGGGACAAGCAATCGAGGCTTGGTTGGGGTGGGGGGTCATCGTCTCCACCACTGCTTCTGTTTTCCGCTGCGCTGAGGCGAGCTGGGCGCGGCCAGGCATGCAAGCGCAGCGCCTGGCCAAGCGCTGCAGCCTGGGGAGCCGGCGCCTTAGCGCCTCGCCGTCGGTGGCGCAGCCGTTGCCCAAGCTCGACAACTCGTAGAGGGCGCCCCTCTCTCTCTCTCTCTCTCTCTGCCTGGAGAGGAGGGGCTTTCCCTGCTCTTTGTTCCGTTTGAGCAAACACAGCAACGAAACAGAGGAGGGTGGGCAGTAAGACCCTGAGGCAGAATGCAGGAAAGCAGCCACTTCCTCTTTTCAGGTTTCCCTTCTCCGGTACCTACCCACCCACGTTTATTGCGAGGGAAATCTAGCTGACTGCAGGGAAGGGGTTGGGTGCATGTAATGTGTGACAAAGGCATCAGGTGTACGTCTTGGGTGGAAAGGGTATAAGGGTGGGGAGGTAGAGTGCATTTAAAAAAACCAAAACATTGTGGATTTAAACAAGGAAAATGTAGCATAATCTACTGTTTGTAAGGGCCCTTTGGGATTGGTTTTACCCATCTCAGACAGTTAGCTCATAGTGTAAATAAAGATGGCTGTTGTTTACATTTTTTAAATAAAAGCATCAACAACAATCCTTTTGCACGGTCTGTTGTGCTGTGTTGCAGAACTTTTTGCAGTTGCAGGATTAGGGATGGTGTTCTGTGTTACAGTGGCGTAGCGTGGGGGGTGCAGGCTGGGCTGGCCACACCGGGCACAACATCTGGGGGGCCGCGCTCCACGGGTTAGGGGGCGCAAAATCCACGGGTTAGGGGGCGCAAATTACTTGCCTTGCCCCGGGTGCTGACAACCCACGCTACACCACTGGTTGCACTTCACTAGATCTTAACCTATTTGTAGGAATGGATTCCAAATATCATTGAATTTGTCCATGACAAGTCTATGTTTATATGCAAGTTGTTCATATGTTGCGAGTTTGTATAAGTCTTCAATCCAATCATAGAAGGAAGCCATATTTTTATTTTTTCAATTAATCAGTATCAGTCTTTTTGCTGTGGTAAGGGCACAGAGAGTCCACTCATATTGTCCTTTTGTAATGTGCTGGGCATATAATTCAAAAGGATATTTTGCTCAGTAAATGTAAGGTTTTTCCGTACAGTACTGTTCATAGTTTCAGTTACCTTCTGCCAAAAATCTTTCAATATAAGACAATGAAAAAATGCTTTAGAGAAGCATTATTGCTCATGCATCTCCAGTGGTTAGATACCTTAGATAGCCCTTTTTTAAACAAACGTAATGGGGTCCAGTATATTCTAAATATTATTTTTTGATGTATGTACCTCAATTTAAGGTCCAGACACACCCTTGTTATAGCACTTAAAACAGTCTCCTACTGTGTAGTCAAAATTGAGATCTCTAATTCTTTATTCCATTACTCCCTCAATACTTGTACAGTGGTACCTTGGGTTAAGTACTTAATTGGTTCCGGAGGTCTGTTCTTAACCTGAAACTGTTCTTAACCTGAAGCACCACTTTAGCTAATGGGGCCTCCTGCTGTCACCGCACGATTTCTGTTCTCATCCTGAAGCAAAGTTCTTAACCCGAGGTACTATTTCTGGGTTAGCGGTGTCTGTAACCTGAAGCATATGTAACCCGAGGTACCACTGTATATAAAATTGGTTTGCTAGTAACAAACGTTCCATGTTGCAATAGCTTATGACTAACGTTGTGAGCTTGGGTAAAATGATGTCATGGGACTGGACAATATAGCATAAGAAGTACTGGGAGTGTGAAATGGTCTATGAAGTAACTTATCCTGAAAGGTTTGTGCAACTAAGTGAAAACTAGGAAAAAACAATTTTTTTCTCATTTTGCATTATTTTTTCTCTCAATCTGTATTTTTGAATGGGCAGTACTACAGCTGGTAGTTAATGTAGAATTTGATCTGCTCTTACTTTAGTTGTGCTACTGGGGTATATAAAATGTTGCCAGAATGGGGTTATTTAAAAATAAATAAGTAGCAGCTTGAATACAGATAAAGGTAGCAAATCCAATTAGGAAGTACATTTTGAAAAAATCTGAAAGCCAGCTTTATCCTCCTTTGCTAGAGAAACACAGCTGTGTGGAGTTGTGCTACTAATACAGTCTGCATTAAGCAGATTGCAGAGGAAAACAGATATCCTTATTTTGGACACAATTCAAATCATCTTCTGAGGTCACTTGCTCTACTTCATTATCATGCATAGAACTTGTTCAAACCTTGTTATACACCTATCAACTCTAAGTGAGATATTTTCATGCTGCTTCTGTATTGAGAGGCATTGTATTTTGCAATTTACAATATTTAGTGTCCAAGTGGATAACTGCCAACCACAATTTACCACATAGCTACGCATTTTGCAAAGCAAAAGCCTCTGTAAAAGTTGTTCATTATGCTGGACAGGCAATGTGCAGATGTTCCATGTAGAGCTACAACACTTAATTGATTAATGAGTCAAATCAAGGGAGGGGATAATCCAGTCCACAGGCCTAATTAGGCTTAATATGAGTCCCAGTTTGGCCCACAAGCCTGCTTTCCCCAAACATTCACCTGCCCCACAGCCAATGTCATGTCTGCAAAAGAAAGATGTCCATTTGCAGGCATAGCTTGATTCCAAATTGCCTGCATACAGACTTTAAAAGGGCTCCCTGGAGCAACTGACTGGCACCGACAGTGCATCTTCAAAGAGATTTGCTGTAATGGTTGATCAGCTGACTGTCAGGTACAACAAGCCCCTTTGAACTTTGACACTGGTATTCTGGGGACATAGAAGGGGTGAGCCGGCCTGGGTCCACTGCTGTCGCTTGTCAGCACTGGACCCAATTCAGGCCCAATCAATGCACCATCTCCAGGCTGGAGTGGTAATTTATGTACTTGTCCCCCAGCTGCCCATGTTAGCATGAACAGCAGGGCTGCAGATGCAGCCATTGTTTGGCTGCTCTGTTGAACCCTACTGCTTCACAGGTATGGTTTGGATTGCACCGCTAAGCACAATTCTCAGTAGGAAGTCCCGCTGCATTAAATTGTAGTTACTTTAAGGTAAGTGGTACTGGATTTCAGCCTAAAACATGTACAATTAATTGACTAGATGGCTTTAATCAGGTGAGAGCCATAATTTCAACCGTTGTTAATTTGGTTCTAATTTGCTGAAGTGAGGACCAGAATTTATGCTGATGATACTGTGAAAACGGTTGCTCCAACTTGGACTGAACACTTGGCTTAACACTTTAAATAAGACGGTAGAATGCAGTCATTACCAGCCCAGAAGAAGTGCAAGGTGGTTTCACCAGCTGGTTTCTTGATTATAATAGAAATAAGATTGTTGCAGTTTCACAAATCTGATACCTGACGTTTAGATAATCAACCACAATACATCTCCGTACAACAGATTTCTTCCAACGTTATCAAAGGAATGGATACTGGATTTAACAGAAAAATGTAATTTATTTCTGTAAACTTATCCTACAGCTGTTTCTGTCAGCTTAAGGCCTGTAGGCTTTATCAGGCCAACTACCACTTTTCACCTCTGAGTAACTGGCTATTGGTTGTGCTGCCATGCAAAGCCAAGGGATAATCCTGTTTAAACTAATCAGCTTGTTAACTGCTTATTGCAGAAGCTGAGTTTGAATAGATGTAAGCCCCTATAAATGAATGCCCCTTACACCCGTCAACTTATATTTGATTCCTGGTCACTGAAGGGTTACTAAAGCTGCCATTGTAGTAACCTTTCTCTTTGCAGCTACCAGGAAGCTGTCCCATGAACAACTATCTGTGACCAAATATCAAGTGCAAGACCTCTTAACTAGATCAGTGCTTGCATGTAACTATGCCAGCTACTAAAGCGCTGAAATCAAACTCACAAGATGCTCATTGGTTGGGTGTATTAGGTTTTAAATTCCTGTCATTACAAGCTGTATGTTTGGACCTACATGCATGTTCACCCAATGCACACTCCCAAGAGGGTTAGGATCTTAGATTGAAGTTAAAATGTGTACAGTGGTGCCCCGCAAGACGAAATTAATTCATTCCGCAAGTTTTGTCGTCTAGCGAATTTTTCGTCTTGCGAATCACGAAATCCCATAGGAATGCATTGAAAATCAATTAATGCGTTCCTATGGTCAAAAAAAGTCCAAACAAAGCCAAATTTGGTACAACAACAGTTTATTAACTGCTCTTTAAAGTCACACATACTGTAAAGAGCAGTTCAAAAACTGAAGGGAAAATAAATTAACTTTATAAACAAAACATGTCTTTGTTTTTAGACAAAGGAAACAAAGCCGCGAGATGTTTTCGTCTTGCGAAGCAAGCCCATAGGGAAATTTCGTCTTGCGAGGCAAATCGCGAATGGAAAAACCTTTCGTCTAGCGAGTTTTTTGTCTTGCGAGGCATTCGTCTTGCGAGGTACCACTGTATCTGTTATTCATATGTGTTTACCCTTGGCCTTAAGCCCAGAAATTCACACTCCAGAGGAATGAAGAAAGAATGGTGTGTGGTTTGAAATAAAAGTGGCAAAGTATATGGATGTTGCTTTCAGACAGAAAAGTTGCAATATAAGCAAGCAGCAAATCACACAGCATGCACACCTTGAACTCAAGACTAAAAAGGGATCCCTGTCAAAAGCCTAGAGAGAGCACGATCATTTGCCATGGTACCAACACACTAAAAATAAAATGAGAAAGGGAGGGAAGGATAGCCCTGTCTTGAAGCAAGCATGAAGTTGGCTCATTGTGAATGTAGAGTAAAAAAGGTTCCCTTGTTGGAGCTTGTAAGCTACCCTGCCATCAAGAATCTGGGACTTGAGTATTATTCTGGGCCAGTGTTACATTATAGAGGAAAGAGGGTTATATTGGTTATATTTGGGATATGTAGTACTGAGCAGAATAAAAAGGGGGTGTTTGAATACAACTACTGTATCAGATCTTGGCTGTGGTCAATAATCTAAGGTGAGCCAGCAGCCCAGCAGCCAGGGGACAAGCAAGGGCCATAGGATCTGTAAGAACCAAAGGCAGAATCAAGGAGCAAGCCAGATCAGGGCCAAAGTGTAAGGCAGGAGGCAGGACCAAGGAGCAAAGCAGAAGTTGGGACAAAAGAATAACCAAGAGTGCCAGAACAAAGGAGGATCTAGTTGTTCAAGAAAGAGCCAGCTGGACACAGGAAGTCCCAAATGCTCCTCTGGCCAGACTGGATGGGTTGAGTCAGTCCAGAAGTTTTACTTGAGAAGGCTAGTAGCCTCAGTTCAGGAATTCACCACATTTTTATTTCAATGTCCTTCCCCCAATCTGGGGTGCAGGGAAGCTAAAAAGAGGGATAAGCAAAGCAACTGTACAGAAATGAAATATTTTAAAACCACAGGATCCTAATAGCATCGGTAGAACCCTGCCTATGTGGGGCCGCTTTTCCTGACAGCAACTGAGAACTACAGGGGAACAGCTCTTTCTTTTGAGAGTTGGTTGAACAATAGATGAAGACAATTTGTAAATGAAGTTCAAGGCCTTGAGAATATTTGGACGGTGGGGTGGGGAACTTGAAAGCCTGTGAGTTCTAAGACTGTGATTAGATAGTGATTACAACATAACTTGGATGTAAAGATGCGCTGAACAAGCGTGGTGGGGGGAGAAAGAGCTTGAAAGACTAAGCTGGATTGCTTTCAAAAAGTAGTATGGGACAGAATTTTCTTTCAGTTATTGACTGTTCTCTTTTACCTAATAACAGATATAAACAGAAAACATACTTCTTTCTTAGTTATGAGCCACTCAAGCCGAACTTCCAGACATCTTGCCTGCCTCTGAGAGGGTATGCATTGTTAGGTATAATATGCTGTGGGAAGAAAATAATTGCCCCCCTGTTACTATCTCTTCCACTCAAATGCAATGTCCCTGGGAAGAAAAGCATATCATCTTGTCCCATTACTTCCAGGGGCATTTGTGGCCACTTGGTAAAATACTTTTTTCAATACAGAAAAATACAGAATAAGGGTACAATCCTATAGTGGAGTGGTGTTCCCTGTTTTGGGCAGTATCACCAGTGGTAGAGGTAGCGCAGCAGGACTTTCCACCAGCATACCATTCACTCCTCTGGCTGCTTGTCGTTCCTCTTGACTGGAAAAGCAGATTTGACACTGCTTCCAACTGCTTTTCATGTAGCCCATGGCCATCTTTTAGATTGCTCTGCAAATGAACACATCCATCTCAAGTTACTCTTTCCTAAACAGTTCCTTCTGTGGGAGGATGGGTCATGCCTTTAACAAAGGCAGTGCCGGATTTACGTATAAGCTAAACAAGGACCCCACTCTCTTGGGCCCCCCCCAAAAAATTAAAGGGGGAAAAACTGGATGTACATTTCAAAAATATAAGATAAAAAAAAATAAAATAAAACCTACATACAGCAACAGTGTTTTGTTTTGTGTTGTGTAGGGTCCTATTTTGTTATGTGCAAATGGCTTTAGATACCTATTAGGTCCATAAATTACCATATAGCTTATATTCAACACAGAGAACAGTGGCAATTTGTTGTTGACAAAGGACAGCTGGACATATAAAGGGCCCCATCACCTTCAGTAGCTTAGGGCCTCATCAAACCTAAATCTGGCCCTGAACAAAGTTCATAATATTAATATATTTTCTTAAGCATAACCTGTAGTTTTTATCTCTACAAATATTTATTCTGGTGATGATTTCATTGTTTGAAATGCAACAAATCTGTCTGTCTTCTTCAGGAAACAGATGTTTTCAGTGCTAGGAGAGTCCTATGTTAGGATGTCTAGTCTTACATAGATAGCCCCGTCTGTGTTCTCAGCTGATTGGTCTAAGGTTCTCTGAAACTTAGTCACTACATATTAGAAAATACATTATCTATTGGAAAAAACAATACAGTGAGGAAAAAATACAGTGACCTTTTTCTGCACAGATTTGAAACATTTTAAGTGGTGAATTATCTGCTGTAGATTTTTTTAAAGGAAAATAAAAAGGTTATTCACATCAAAACCTTTATCATTCCTCCCCCAATTATTTTGAATTGTGAGAGCCATCCTGTGTAGTGGTGGTGCATATTTGTATTCCTGGGTTACTTACAAGAAGCAATGGTAAAGTATTTTCCTAAAATGAAATTGCTGCCAAAGAGCTTATGTTGTTTATCATTTATGTTTATATAAAATTATGAGTAGTGCCATACACATCAAAATAAACTCTCTCCTGATTCCAAAGCTTGAGGGAGAAAAGATGTGAAGCTGCAATAACAGACTCCTAAACTTTAATGATTCAATGATAAAAAAAATAGATTTAATTTAGTTAAAATGTTCACTGCCAGTCTGTCAGCCAAAAGACTCCAGCAGTGTCTCCTTGTTTCTACTTCTCTCTTGTTTAGCAAGCATATGCAACAAATCCATACATTAGCATAGCTCAGTTTGAAAAGAACCTTAACTGGGCAATATGGGTCTTTTGACTTTTCTGCCATAGTTATGTTCACTATTTTACAGACAAATGGTAAGTTGTGAAAACAATCACCTAGTTATTGTCTATATCATGAAATTAGGTGGTAAAACAACAAACAGACCAAAACCTACAGACTTGGAAGTATATAGTTAAAAAGTGAGGGCTGTTCATAGCTAAATATAGGGTGCCTTTTATTCATCCATAGGCTCTGATTGTTCTATTAGTGACCTTCCACAGTCTAACATTCAAGATACTAACACATGTTAGTAATATACTGTAGACAGTTATAGATATTCAGGGTACTTGTTGGCTCTGTATTCCCCAAATAATGTGTCCAATTGATTCGAGACATTTCTAAATCAGACATTACAGTACCAAGATGCCTTGAGGTGGATTATTTTTTCCAAAGAGTTAAAATGCATGAACTCCCTACCTTCAACCATTGTCTTTTCTGAGAAATCAAGCTGTCTGGGGAAACACCCAGAGCTTGAGAGGGGAAGGTGGATAGGAAAGGAGAAGAGAGAGAGAGGGGGGGTATATTACATTTGGACAGACAGGACTACTTTTCATCACAGCAAATTATTTTTCAGTATCACTCCAGTCAGAGTGATTTGAAGAAGAGATATTGAGGGAGAGAGAATGAAGAACACAAGTTGTTCCTCATGTGGGTTGTCATTCTCCTTTGTGGTTTGGCTATGAGAGCATAAGCAGTGGAGTTAGACTATTGAGGTGGCCTCCTTTTTCCCATTTGTTCTTTTTACTGACAAACAAAAAGAAATAAAAGCTCTTTCTTTTCTTTTCATCATGAAGGGTACTTCCAGGAACAAGGGGTGGTGGGAAAACCCTGTGCCTCCCCCCCCTTTAAAAACAAAGCTAAAATTCACCTAGCAAAATAGCCACTGAGCCCATTTGTCTGAACTTCAGAAGGTTTCTTACTTGGGGTACCTCCCTGATGTTCCCACTTTTGTAAATTGATGTACCATCAAAAATTATGGGATGAAATATGTCCAATGCCCACCTTTGCAAGAGAACCACCTAATTTGGTGGGTTTAATATCCTCAAAGGGGCAAGAATGCCTGCAATTTGCATCTAATTCTGGCAGAAAATACTAATTTAAAAAGTTGGGTACTTTTTCTTACAAAAAAGTAAAGCAGTTATACAAGAAAACTCCTGTCTGGGTCTGACTGAAACGTGGCAGACTTAATTCTCAGTAGGGGTACATTTGCCTGCAAATTTCATCCACATGCAGGAAAAGGAATAAAGTTACAGTTTCAGATTTAACAGATGAGATCTGGACCCAATAACTAATGTAATTGGGATGGCACAGAACAGATTCAAAACAGATCGGGCTGCTTTCAAATGTTGCAAATAAAGATAAAAGGCAAATCTTGTGGTGGATTCACATAATTTACATGTCCATCTGTTAGTAAAAAAGGAAGAAAGGAAACAACATAAATGTTGAACCACTTAGTTGGGTATGAAGTTAGTGTTGGGATTCGCAGGATGATGAGTAAGTCTGCAGGCTTCAACAGGCTGATGCAATACACTGTGAAGTGCTGGGTCAGAGTGACTCAGCAGGAATGTGATTGGCTATCACCTGTTTTAAAAGGAAAGCCTGTTCAACAGTGGGTGTGGTGGTTGTGCTGTGGTGTGGTGGTGCTGTGGTGGAGAGTACTCGTTTGCCTTAAGGTGCAGGTACTCTGTATGAACTGCTTTTGTAAATACTTGTATATAGCTCACATTAAAAAGACTGCACACAAAAAGAAACCTGGGACTCTGAGCATTTCGCTAAAAGCGCCGCGAGGAATTCGCGACAGTTAGCCAAAATTTGTGGACCCCTGAAGATCCAGATTTTAGAATTGTTCAAAGTCCTTTAACAGGCATTGTTTTTAACATTTCCCATCCACTGTTAACAGTCAAATTTTTGGTAAATCAGCTGGCATTTTGACTGGGATGAGTTAACTGCACTAATAGTTTATATGTTTTGGCCATTAGTTATATTTTGAGCAATTTTTAAGTCAGGAAAAGAATGAAAGATTCTTCTCATTTTTGCCTCAGCTATGTTGTACTAATATGGGAACTGTGGGCCAATAAAAATATCAATATTTTTTACCATCCTGAACTTTTCCTCTCTTTCTCTATGTGAAGCTATTACTGTCAGACCTATACATTTAAATCTGTCTCTAGAGACACATATGCAGAGTGAAGGTTGAAGTTCCAGCTTTCAATTTTATTTTGTATTTATTTTGGTACTACATTAACGATGTTGTTGACATAAACGTTCCTAATAACCTCGAGATTTCGCCTTTCAGTTGTTTTTTATGTCATCATCACAGATTGATATTGGCCATTTGGTGATACTGAAAATGGAAAAAAAGAAGATTGCTCTTCACTGGAGCAGATGTAGAATTGCTGTTGGAAGGTCTTGAACGAAAATATCTTATATACTGGCTATAATTCAGGGCTCGAGACAGCTAGTCTTGAGGAGTATCAAAATCAGTGAGATGGCATTGTTTTCCTCCTCAGCAAAACAAAGTTTCAGGGCCAGTTCATAGGAAGACATTTTTTATATAACTTTAACTATCACATTATACTTTGGTTGTGCCAAATGCCTATTAAAGGTAAAGTCTTAGGTGAAAGAAAGGGCTTTATGTGTCTTATTCTGGGACTTGGGTAATAATATATTATTTGTACCCTGACCATCATACATTAAAATATTCACGATACAGCTCTTCCTTCAGAGGTCTATGGAAGGTCGTATAATTGTTTTTCTCTTTGACATCTGAAGGGAGGGCATTCCACAGGGCAGGCGCCACTCCCGAGAAGGCCCTCCGCCTGGCTCCCTGTAACTTTTCTTTGCACAAAAAGGGAACTGCCAGAAAGCCCTCAGAGATGGACCTCATTATTATGCCTTCCAGTGCGCAAACACATATGTTATGTAGTGGGGGGGGCATGGAACTGGAAAAGGGACAGAGAGCTTGTTCTTCTACACAGCATGCTAACTTCACACATGTATACACACCCTTCCTTACCTAGTTCTACATGTGCGCATACAAAGGTTTTTGTGCATCTTATTGTGTAGAGCAATCCTGAGCATTTACCTGAGCATGCTTAGGATTGCAGTCTTAGCTTTGCAGACACAGGCTATCCGCAAGTGTGAGTGGTAAAGTGAAGAACATAGCAGGTTGACCCTGCCAGGGTCCTTCCCATAGCTTTCCTGGTGCATTTTAAGGGTGTTTAGGCTGTTCCATCATTCTAATCTCCAGTAATAGCTAATCTTTTTTGCCATAGATTTGCAAGCAGTCTGGGGATTGATATGCTTAGCACTCTCAGTGGACTCATTTAAATATAATTAGATATGCTTTCTTACAGAAGTTTTCTGGAACTGTTGGAACAGTTCCACAGAAATGAACGCTCGAGGGGGAAATCTCTCTAATTGTATGTATGTTCATTTACAAAGTATTCTTTTTAGCGAAAATAGTGACGGAGCTTCTTTTCAGGGGGAAAGGGCTTGAGAGGGCAAGTGGACTGAAGGGGTCTCTCCTATGGCTGTGTCACTTGACTGTTTCATAAATAACCTTGAAAAATAGTTCACACTAGAGGAATGGAGAGTGATATATCCCTGCCCTGTCTTAGGACATGTTTCACAACCAAGATCAAGCTTGTGCTGCCTTTTAGTTCCAAGGCCTGGTATTCATGTTGCCCTGGCAGTGTGGCAGCTACGAGAATAGTGTGAAACACCCCATATAAGCAGGAAGAGTTCAGTTTGCAGCTTGCCTCCACACTATCATTTAGCCCTGGGCAACTAGCTTTAACTCTGGCATCGAATGGACTCCTGCCATGTATGTGTTCCTGAGCTTCTCCTGTTACCCAAGTTCCATAGGAAGGAGCAATCCTGGTATGATTCCTACATTTGTTGCCAGAGTAGCATAATGGCCCAACCTTACCATCTATGTGCATGTCCCGATCAATATTAAACATGCTTACATTACACTGATTCTATACTTTGAAGATTGTACTGTCTGACGCATATCTTGAATTTCAATTTGTATTTTGTGTAAACTTGAATTTACAAGAGGCTCTTTTTCTTATGATGTCCCCTTTTCAGGATTAAGAAAATAGTTTGTTTGCCTGCTGCTCTTGAAGTTAGTTTGTATTTTTTAAATTCAATGGAAAAGTAGCCACAACCATTGAATTAATGAGCTTATATTTTCTTTTTTCTTTTTTAAAAGTTGCATAGCAATAGAATGTCAGGAGCACTAAACTGGCTTTCTGATCCAAGAACATTAAATTATTTTAATTACATTTTTAATTATGTTTATTTTTTTAAAATGCCATTATCCACAACACTGCACCTATTCCACTTGAGGGAATTTCATAATTCTTCTATTTTTCAGTCAAAAAGTTTCCTAGTCTGAACTTTCAGTGACGCTTTTGAAACTATCTAATACAGTGGTACCTCAGGTTAAGTACTTAATTCGTTCCGGAGGTCCGTACTTAACCTAAAACTGTTCTTAACCTGAAGCACCACTTTAGCTAATGGGGCTCCCTGCTGCTGCCGCACCGCCGGAGCCCGATTTCTGTTCTTATCCTGAAGCAAAGTTCTTAACCTGAAGCACTATTTCTAGGTTAGCGGAGTGTGTAATCTGAAGCGTATGTAACCTGAAGCGTATGTAACCCGAGGTACCACTGTACTTCTTGACTGTGTCAAAGTCTAGTTATAAGCCATACTGATCTAAGATGAGAGTCCTGCTGAAAGTGGTGGCAAAGTGCAAAATTAGTTCCCAACCCCACTCCCACCCCCACCCCAAAAAAGTATCCACAGGCCCAGTACTGGTGCTGTAGATGTTTGTGAGGTCCATATTCTTTAAGTGACACTTCCTGATGGGCCGGCATTACTTGTTCTTGATAGATCAATGTGACATATATATATAAAACTTCATCCTTGACAGAGTATCATTTTTGAGAAAGTATTTGCCCCTGTTTTGCTATCTACATATTTTTGTACCTTTTCACTCTTTGGCGCACAGCCTTACTTCAATGCCAGCTGCTGACCATTGACCCAGAAGAGCTCGGTGAGAAGGTCTCTTGTCCCCAACTCTTTCATTTCCCTAGGTAGACATGAGTTAGAACTGTTAGGTTCTTCTTCCTCTGATGTGATTGAGTAAGAGTCAAATGTCCTTGTTGTCTATCTTTGGTCTGTGCTGCCGCATTGTCTGGCTGATTGATTTGCAGGGCACTGTTTAACGGAGCACTGGCTATTTGTACTGTGCAGGGCACAGTGTGTGTGTCATTTGTCTCATTTTTGCCTTAGTGGATGGAGGCTTTGTTTATCTGAAAGTAGCGTTGTCTAGGGACAGAGGAAAAGCAGCTAGTGCTAATTTAAGGAAGCCAAGAGGGACTGCTGTGGGCTCTAGTGGTAACTAATGAAGATGTAGAAAGCCAAATAAAAAAATCTGCTTCCTCGGCCAGCAAGAACAGGAAATATGTTTTTTAGGTTGCTGTGAAGCCAAGTAGCTAATGAAGCTTCTGAGGGCAAATGCTCAACAGAAGGCCAAATGCCAGAAAGATTAAAGTCACAGTGTGATTCTAAGAGATGGAACACAGTCTCAAGAAATCAAATCACCATCTGCTGAGAATCCCCCCCCCTCCCGGTGAGCATTACCTCTGCTACAGAATTCCCTCCAGAAAAAAGTTAAGTTAGCCCTAACCATGGTGGTTTCTAGGCTGAAATAAACCCCATTTTATTTTGCCTGGTTTTCTTTTTTTAAAATAATATTTATTAAGTTTTCCAATTTAACAATCCAATGAAAACCACATTAAAACATTCCACATTATAATACAATCAAAAAAGCCAAATTCATGCCAAATTATATGTCTTTGGGTGACTTCCATTTATTTTGCCTGGCTTTCAGTCATGTTAGAATTCCGACTTTTTTCATTTCTCTGCTCTCTCAAGCTTTTAACAAACTTTTAAGTCTGATTGATTTCACTGGATCTGCTCTAAACAGAACTAAATCTGAATCCACCCAATGTTTTAAACTGTTTAATGAGCCTATTGTTTTAGGGCAGTGGTTTTCAACCAGTGTGGCGTGGCACCCTGGAGTACCTTGAAAGATGGTCAGGAATGCCGCAGGCAACACTGGTCTCTGTCCCTCTTTCCTTCCCTCCCTCCCTCTGGTGCCCTCTCGCGTATCTGCCTCCCAAAGGCTTCCACAGCTGTTTGTTGCAGCAGCCCTGGCTACAAGCTCTCCAGGCAAATTGTGCCTTACCATCCAATAAAAGAACTATGATTTAAATATTTCTAAAATTAAGGCATCATTATTTGTACTATATTTCTCTCCTGCACATAAGTGCCACCTTACTAAAACATTCTAGCAACCTGTAAATACTATCTTTAATTTCTTTCTTTCTTGGGGGAAAACACAAGTACTTTAGTACATAAAGAGGTTGCTTATATACCTTGCTTTGAATTAAGTGTAATTTTGTTCTCTGAAAGCAGCCTTCCTAACAGCTTCTCACACTTGTGCAACTTCTCTCTAGTATAAATTGACATTGATTATCTAAGTGACTCTGGACAGGACATGCTTGCCGACAGAAATAATAAGAGGCTCTACTAATGCTTCTTAAGACTGAATGCCAAAGCATGCCCTTGAGGGACTTAAACAAGGGAGTTCAAAATTAGCTGGAGCACTGAGTTGGTCACTTGTTAAATAATTATCATTTACTTATCCTGCTGAATCTCCCCTATGCTCGGCTCCCCATTGGGCACATAAATTCTTTCCCATAGCTCAAATACAAATTATACGTATGTGCTTAGCAGCTTAAGCCATCATGCACAGAAGCATGCTAGCAAAACTTTTATGATGTTCTTAAAATATTTATGCAACTGGATTCAGCGAGAGGTAGCACTTCACCCTCTTAAGATAACGTGCTTCTATCAGCTATTGGCTCACATTAAAAAATAAAAGACATGTACCTCTGGCTAAAGCTTTTCACATTTATGGTGTCCAAGCATACCAGAGTGTGCAATTCATTTAAAATGCAGCACATTCTCATGGTATTTGAAAAAAGAATCAGAAATCAAAGGAGTTTTTGACCATAACTTTTATAAGACTGGTTTCCAAAGGAGCCCTGGGATTTCTGAACAATATCAGTAGTGGTTGACACATTTAAGTGAAAGAGAGTTAGTGGACCACCACCCAACCTTTCGTGTCAGATGTACAACTGCAGAGAGCTGGCCACATTCTAGACTTAGAATGACTGCTAGGCCTGAACAGTAGCCCCACTGAAATGAATATGCCCCATAGAATAGTTTGTAAAGTGTAATGTGTGTAGGTGGTGCTGCATAAACACCTAAATCAATGATACAAGTCAGTAGGAAAGATTTCTCTGAAAGCAGGTTTGAAAACCACTGCCATGGTAATATTGGTGATGATGTTCATATGTCTTTTTGTGTCTAGACCAGGAGTTCCGAAACTTAGGTCCATTGACCACCAGTGGGCTGTGAGCTTCAATCAGATATCCACCATGTGTCTGTGGGTTTATGGTTGTAGATGGGAGAAAGCATAGCCATGGCACTGAATATTCATGTTGATTTTAAATTGTGTATTTATTTTATTCGTGTGTGTGTGTGTGTGTGTGTGTGTGTGTGTGTAGTATTGTTTTACTGTCAATTTGGGCTGGTGGCCCAGCTACACCTCTATCTGGACAGGGATAGCCTAATGTTTGTCACCTGCATTCTGGTAACCTCTAGGTTGGATCAGTGCAATGCATTATATGTGGGGCTGCATCTGAAGACAGTTCAGTAACTGGTGCAAAATTTTGCAGCCAGACTGCTCACCTGTACAAGACAGTTTGAGCATATAATGCTGATCCTGGCCTGACAGCACTGGCTCCCAATTCAAAGTGCTGGTGCTGACCAAAAAGCCTCACAGGGCTCAGGACCTCAATACCTTAAGGACTGCCTCTCTTCATACCAACTAGCCCAGATCCTGTGCTTGTCATCCAAAGCCCTTTTCTCTGTCTCACATCCCAGAGGGTTTCAGAGGGTGCCAGCATGAGGTCAGGCGTTTTCTGTGGTGGCTCCTCATCTGTGGAATGCTCTTCCTAGAGAGGCTCGCCTCGTGCCATCATTACATGTCTTCAGGCACCAGGTGAAAACATTCCTCTTTATCAAGGCCTTTTGTCATTAAATAATATATGGCCTGTTAAATTATGATTTTTTTTTTTTATCCTGTGTGTTATTATGCTGTGTACTGTGGTTTTTTTTATTATGCTTTGTAAAATAGGTTCTTAATGTTGTACACCATCCTGGGATCTTTGGATAAAGGGCAGTCTAACAATTGAATAAATAATCATAGTATCTGTATGCTCTCAGCCTTTGAAACTCATAGTCTTGGGCCTTGTGGCTTTGGGATTTTTCATGTTATTTTTCTTTTAATTTACAAACTTGCATTTCTGCATACCTAAAAACATCCCCTTAGTATTTAGAAACCAGGCTCTTATTTTTTTGAATGATACACAAAGGGCATTAAATAAGTGAAAATTTCTAGCTAAACTAACAGAAACAGTTGCAGGGCAGTGCACTTGACTGGCAGCTCGCTCTTCATAGTATAGATACCCTTGTCCTATAAAACCCTTGAACTATTATTGCTTGTTTGAATCTTGCTGATATTTTTAGAAATACAGCACTATAGCAGAGTTACAAATAAAATGTTCTGCACATGTACACTAGGTTCTGGTTGTGGCCATATTTCTACTCATACAGGAAATAATTGCATTTACATATGCAAACCCAATCATCTCCAGTAACCTAGGACTCTGGAAGCAAGGTTGTTTCATCGTAATAATTATGTTTGTAAAGCTATCCTTAGCACAAATGAAAGGACAGACTACTGAAGGTGTCATTGGCCTTTGTGGCAACCTTTAGTGTAAAATTATAATTGCCTTGAAGGGAAGCTGAGTTCTGATCAATTGTTTTTATTTCCATGGGACAACTCAATGAAGGTGGCAGATTGATGAAACAAGAAAAATAGAAATGAAAGTTTTAGTGTTGTATCCAATTTTAGTCATACTCAATGCACCCACGGACATTAATGGACATGAACACGAGGTTGTAGGTTCGCTCCTCGTATGGGACAGCTGTATATTCCTGCATTGCAGGGAGCTGGACTAGATGATCCTCAGGGTCCCTTCCAGCTCTACAATTCTGTGATTCTATGACCAAGTTAGCCTCATAATTTCAATGAATCTATGTGTTTGTTTTTACATTTGTACAACACTTGCCCCCCAAGAAACTGGAGAGAGCACTGAAGCCGTGGGTGTCATGAGCTCAGAGTCCATCAGTGATCAGGACACTGAGTTAGAAGCTCAGAGACAGTTCTGTTAGTGACCAGAAGCGCCCTGAATCTGAGGCTAAAGCAGACCCTACAGCACCATGGGCACCTTCCTCTAGTGGGGAGCTGAATGCCTGCAACCCTACCTTAATTCAGATTCAGGGCCAACATCCCAGGCTTTTTCTCCAGAGTTATATATCTAGAGGTCTGAAGCACAATGTACTGTTGCTTTTAACAGCTAACTGGTGTAGCTGGGAAATGACTGTAGAGTGGAAAATTGCCTTTCTGTTTACTAGAAAGTAGAGCTTATTGGGCTTGAGAAGGGGAAAACAAGCAGAGGGGAAGAATGCATATATTAATAAGACTTATTTGTCTTTTCATTAAAAATTGTTTTGATCTCTTTGAGTATAAAGAATATTGAATCTTAATCTTTGATCTGAGACCTTTAGCACAGCAGACATTTCTGCTTTGTGACATTTTCCCTCGCATTTAATTGATAAAAGGAGTGGTATAAAACGTTAGATATGCATTTCATCATAAATGTTAAGAGCTTGATTTTAATAAATATTATACGGCTTTCAATTATGCTGTTCTTTATGACTTTAAGGATTTTCTTAGCACTAAAAGGCCCACTACTTTCAGCAATCTGGTTCACAGCAAGGTGTTGAACTTGACATTTTATGCAGCATAGATATTTGCATCCTTTGCCTTTTCAATTCCAAGCATGCTAATTGTGCATTTTCAGATGTGTGTGCATTTTTTTCACTGATCTTACTTCTACTTTACTTCTACTGCTCTTCTGATATGATGAAGAAAGAGGATAGGATAAATGTAAGCTGCTGTTAGACATTTCAGTGGTCTCTTCTTCCCCAAGATCCTCCATGAGCTACCAGGTGAATAAGGAATCTGTTTTAAATTGCCATCAAGACATCAAATAATGTAGAGCCCAAGACATTCACAAGTTTGTAGATCAAAAACAGCATCTTACATTGGAAGGCCATAAAAAGCAAGACTTTACAGTATTCTGTTTTAAATGCTCCGTACCATAGGACTAATCTCCTATGGTCTGCTGCTGCTGCAGATGCCAATCAGCCTTCAAACATTGAAGATTGTAATTGAGTCTCAAGGTTACATCTGATGAAGTGAACCTTAGTCCATGAGAGCTTATGCTAAGGTGACAGAAGATCCTGTTGCTACTGCTGCAGCAGACTAACACGGTTATAGCTCTGCAAAGTCACAAGGGAACTTGTGTTTAACTAGCATGGCTACGGGTTTCTGGGCCCTAGTTTTAGTTTTGCCCAAAGTTGTTGAACTTTTTTTAGCAAAACCTCAAAAAATGGCTTGCTATATGTCCGGATTTTCCCAGACATTTGGCTGATTTCCACCCAGATACTGCTTGTGACAACTGTTTTCTGGTTATGTCCAGCAAATTCCAGACGTATAGCAACCCTAATCTATGCACAAATTTCGGGTTCTGTAGTACCCTGAGCTCTACGCTGGAACTATTTCCCATTCATCTCACATGCTTTGTCATTTTTCATTCTGCAAAAAAAGACTTCCAGACTGTCACTATATTGGGATAGGATTCAGTCACATGCTGGGAAATTCTGGTTGTGCAGTGGTAGGTGATTGGGAGCTCTTGCACAACAACAACAACAACAACAACAACAACAACAACAACAACAACAACAACAACACACACAGCCTGTTGGAATTTTTTTGCAATGGCAGAAAACACACTGGAAAGTATGACATAACACTTGCTTTGATGAAACATCATCTTGCCTCCCTGCAAACAAATCAGAATGAGGGCTTATTAAAGAGCCGGCATCATGTAATCATGTAATCGAGAACAATGCTCAATAAAATATATTGTATGGAATAATAATAATAATTAAAAAAAAATATTTATATCCCGCCCTCCCCAGCCAAAGCCGGGCTCAGGGCAGCTAACAACAATAAAACAGTACAACAGTACAACACAACACTCTAAAATCATTCATTATAAAATTAATTCAAATTAATTAATGGGAAGTGCCCATAGTTTATATTTTGATAAATTTACTGCTTCCAAACAACTTTCTAAGCAGTAACTACTATGACAACAAATTGTCTGACATTAGTTCTGCTAAGACCCATTTCCCCATCAAAAGAAAATGTGCAAGACTATCTACTTAACAAAAGGAACTGCTCTGTACATGTTTTGCAATCCTCCTTGTCTGAGGATTCAAATCTTACAGCTAACAAATCACAGGGCTGGATGTTGTTCAATATTTATTTTTTTAAAATGGGGGGTTCGCAACTTTTAGCAGGCTCAGCCTCATTGAGGCACTTCACCCATAATGTGTTATAGTGGTCAAATAGCTCTGATCATTAACTACTATGGCAACAAATAACCCATACCTGGCCAACTCTTTATACAAAGTCCCATTCTCCAAACAAAATGGAAATGTGCTGAATGGCTCTATTCAGTAGGCAAGAAGATTGTGTTTATGAGTGAGAGAAGGAAAGGTTTGTACTGCAGAAATTTGTTTTATAATCCTAAACTGATAGTTCGCCATAATTGATTAAATGTTTGGGTTTAGATGATTCCCCACTCTGTATCAAATATTCAGAAACACAAGATGGAGCCAAGCAATCACAGTATTTGGAAACAAATTGGCTCAAATTGGGTCTTTGTCAGTTTCTTCATTCCCTTTTCTGAAATATCATTGAAAAGTCTCCTTGTCTCACCTTTGTAAATGACTGGACAGTTCCTGCAAAGCATCAGGCACACTAGTTGATTGGAAATGTAAGTGAACTCCCTTGCGGTATGGAAAGAGGTTGTTTCTGACAAATGGAAATGTCTGCCAGCAGATACATAAAATACCTAGAGAGCACCTGATGGGCATCCATCGATGTCATCTTGTCTATTGCAGGAGAAATCACATTGTGGGAGGCAAAATATCTGCAACCCTATTGTCCTTTGAAACAGGTTTTGTTACCAAGACAGAGTGACTCCTTGATATTCTGGTCAGGAAAACAAAGAAATGAAATCTAAAGTTAATAATTAACATCTCTCTTTCTCTCCCTTGTGTTATTTTTATGTGTCAGTCTGTACATGTACATTTATTTCATCACTAAAAACAAGCCACCATATTTCACCTATTATGTTACTTTATATTGCTGTAACTTTCCCCTGCCTCGTTTATTTCTGTCTTTTGCTGTGTTCCCATAGCTGGGGGAAATTTGTGAAGAAGGTTGGGTTCTCTGCAACACGTTACAGCTGAAGTTCCCAAAGCATACCATTACCTTTGGTGATAACAAAATGCATTTATCTTCTATGGCATTTTAGATAGTTTCACAGCCTGCTGTGTATTCTAATGAAACCTGTATCGCTACCAATTAGACACCTGCAGTAGAAGTGGGCTATGCAAATGCAATGTCCCAAATGCTATTTTCCATCTCGCATTAAGGTTTCAAACTAAATTTCATTGCAGATAATGGCTAAAGGCCTTCTCCCCCAAATTTCAGAGTGCTACATGGAACGTCGCCAGATATCTCCTACTGATTTTAATGGAGGTGGTGTGTTCGCATGTCTTTGAAAGTGCATTTGCATTGCCTCCTACATTAATAAACTTCCCCTCTTTCAGGAAAAAAAAAACCCCTACACTTTGATGGGCTTGGCAGAACTGTAGGTTATTGCTTCAAGCTTTTCATCTTCAGAGGCATGGAGTTCAAATGTGACTTAATATAAGTCACAGAAGACGTGAACAAACGCTCCCTGGTAATATAAATATGGTGCAAAATAAACAGCAGGTAACTGATTTATGGAACTGCATTTCTATCTAGGGGTTCAGGTGATAAAATAAACGATGAGAATTCAGCACACTTGATTTATGCTACATCCAGAATACCAAAATAAAATTATAGCTTCATAATTCAAAGTTACTTGCTTCGTTCTTCCCAGACATAGGTCTGAGCCTAAAGTCACAAGACACAACCTGTTTTTTTGCTATCTTCATCTTTCACCCTGTCACTGCTGCTGGCCTTCTCCCAAGCTGTGCTAGTCATTTTTAATTGCTGTCCCCCCACCCCACGCCCTGGAAGATTTAAATTACCTTCATCATTGGCAGACAGCAGAAGCCCTCTCCTGCCTCCCAATTTGTTTTGGGTTTTTGGCTGGGGGTTTTTTTATTAGACAATTGCCATTTTCTCATAGGTGCTGTGTTGAAGCCAATAGCAGGTCATGAAGAATGGCAGAGGGGCAGAACTGCTTACCTACCTTCCCAATGCCAGCATAGCTGTCAGCTACTGAGAGGGGAGCAGCAAGACAGCAAAGGCTGTCACAGTGTGGGCACAGTGGAAGGAGCATAGGGTTGACTCTACTGTTGTGTGATAACACCATAGCTAACCAACTAACCAACAGTGACTCCAGCATTGGGAAGCCTGGTAAGTAGCTGCAACCACGACCCTGCCCTGCCAGATGCTACTGAATGAAGTATAGGCTCTAACAGGATTTGCTTTGTAACCACAGAAACACAAGCAATGCAAGCAATGTGGAGACTTCCAGAAAGTCATCAATGTGGGCTAGAGCAGGGGTCACCAACCTTTTCAGGCCCATGCACACATTGCAATTTTTGAATGACTGTGCTGGGCACTATGGAATGTGAGTCTTGGAAAGTACATAGAGCTAAAACAGGAAGCAGGAAAGGCAAAACAACATACATATTTGCATGGTCCTAACAAAAGGGAAGTCTTTGGGATGTATCCAACTAAATCGCAGACCCATTGAGCTGAAATAATTTTACAGTGGGGCAGGGGACATTGGTGACTGCATGCTTATGAAAGTTTGTCTGAGGAGTAAAATAGGGGCATGTAGGTTTATAAAGCATTGTGTAAATATACCCCATTGAAAGCAAGTTAATAGCTTCACAGCTATTTAGATGTTCATTCCAATCCATGTCCATTTGCCAATCGTTCCTAAAAGTAGAATGAGACATATGGCAATATCTCCACAAGTAGCTGAGATCAGCTGGGGTAGAAAAGCAGGGCGGAGGGGGGAAATGTACGAAGAAAGTAGATACTGATACCCAGGAGCATATACAGTGGTACCTTGGGTTACATACGCTTCAGGTTACCTACGCTTCGGGTTACAAATTCCACTAACCCAGCTTCAGGTTAAGAACTTTGCTTCAGAATGAGAACAGAAATCGTGCTCCGGCGGCATGGCAGCAGCAGGAGGCCCCATTAGCTAAAGTGGTGCTTCAGGTTAAGAACAGTTTCAGGTTAAGTACGGACCTCCGGAACAAATCAAGTACTTAACCCGAGGTACCACTGTACTGTAAAGATCTGAGAAATGTCCAGCTGCTTTAATATATTTGGTAACAACTGTATTTGGGAAGAGAGTAAATCATTTTGCTATGTACTTTCAGTTCCATAAATAATTCTCAGGTTAAAGAGCACTGCAACATGCGTTGGCCAAAAATATACAGTCTTAATTATGGTATTTTGTAGTCGCTGCTTGCAGAACAGAAGAGGGAAGATTGGTTATTTTTTAATGAAAACTTCTATCAGTTTTCTTTTCTTTTGGGAAGAGCCTGGGAGTATGACAACTTTGTCTTATTGGACCAAAACTGCTTTGCATATGGGTCCGGTTGGGACAGCGGATAGACCAAAGGGACTGAAGGGACTATGTTTCATTCCCCTGGCATGGATATCAGGAGAAGCAGCATCTGAGCCAGCATTTATCCTTGTTTAATGTATGCATTATCAGTGTAATTGCATTAGCATCCCCCTTCATGGGTTCTGAGACTGAGCTTCAGCATTTAAAAGATATGCTGGCAAACTTTAGCTTCGGAATTAGGAAGAAATGAATCCTCTCCATGCCAAGTTGGACCACTGTCTGCACCCAATGGCTGGGCCTCTCCAGGGCTTCAGACAGGATCTTTTCCCATTCCTAACCAGGAAGTGCTAGAGATTGAATCTAGGGCCTTTCACTGAAGCATTCACCTTTTAAGACTTGCTAGATATGGCCAGATCACCTTTTATGTCACAGAGCTCAGTTAATAAGAAAAAACTGCATTTGGACAATATTTCGCAACTGTTACAGATGCAAGAGTTTCAGAACCAGACTTTTTAACCCTTAGCTATGAATGTATCGAGCACGTGCCATTTGGGCCTTTTAGCTATTTTTGTCCATTAGGCAGTTGGAAAGCATGTCTTCTATAGCCTTTTCAATATTACGGCCTTTTATTTATGCATACAACATGGAAGGGGATGCTTTTCACAAAAATATATACCTACTTTCACTTCACCGCTTCAGGTTTTATCTCATTACAGGAGCAGAAAATCAAAATAAAATAAGAATCAATGCATTATTGGAGAAATAAATCAGATGAAAGCAGAGAGAGAGATCAGAGTGGCCTGTGTAATATATTCATAAGCACCACAATAATAAGGGGGAAGTGGTGGAGGAAACGCCATAGCCTGCTTGTACACTCTATAGTCACTGGGCAGTATTGGGTTTATCTGGGTGGAGTCAGGAGTTTCCTGCTGCTGCTCTGTTCTTGTTTAAGAGACAAAAGTAGCTCTTGGCTAGCTCAGTGATATATGTTTCATAAGCAAGCATACTTGTGAGCTCATCCTACTGCTGCTAGGAGCCAGTTTGATGTTTCCTAGCAATTTTGCACCTTGTGCTTTCCAGAAGTCCTTTGGCTGAAGTACATCTTCTTCCCAACAGATGGTTCTGAGGTTTCAAGCATAACTGCTTCAAAAGTATTTTAATCTGAGGCATAATGGGGGCAATACAGCAGATGCCCTGTAGCAAAACTTGTGAATTTCACCCTCCTAGTGTGGCTTTTCTTCCTCGAAGCAAATGGGCAATCTATACGTGAAGGAGATTATTTATCACTGTTTGTGCATACAATAAAAGGAACAAGGCCGTGCTAGAATTCTGTCAGGCTGGAAAGGCTAGAACCTATTTGTGTCCACTTGCTGTGCTGGGTCAATGAACAAGTCCTGGGGGATTTTATCTTACAGTGGAGTGCTGTAATGTAACACTGGAACTCCTAAAGTACCAACTGAAAAGCTTCCTCTTGAGCTAGAAATTGCTCAATGCAGTAAACTTCCTTCTTCAAGATTACTCCAAAGCATTCTCTGGAATAATAGAGCCAGCAGAGATTTTCATTTCACAACATTTTTAATTTATTTTAGCTTTTAGCTTGTTTTTAAGTTTTTATGGTGTTTTTGTTTGCTTTTATGTTTCCATATGGTTGTAACCCGCTGTAATATATATTTATGATACAGCAAGCTATACATATTTTAAGTAAGTAATGAACATGGATAGGAAATGTAATCTTATCTACCAGTGTTCGAAAATGCAAAGCAAGAGGTGCTTACTGGTTTACTCTTGCCAGCCTCGGAGAGGGTCCTTCCTCTCTTCCAAACCATCATCACTAGTTGCAACTATTTGTCATTTGGACCACCACAATTAGGTACTGTCGGAAGGCATGATGAACAGGTTTTCTACAAAGCAATTGTCAGGGACAGCATAATGATGGGTAAGCAGTGGTGATGTCACTCTTTCATCCTCAAAAAAACATTGACAACTGGTCAGTACAGTTCCCCATCAGCTGTTCTTAGTATTCCAAAGGAGTACTGCTATACAGCTGGTGGGATGGAAATGTCTGAATATCATCTAGGAACATATGCTGATGCATTATACTCACATAAGCCTAATTGTCCATTCCCCTTCAGCTGGTTTATATAATACTAGTCTGTGCTCTTGGTAACAGAATATGCAAAATCCCTGTTATCATTCAACTACTGCGCCGTTCCCAGTGCATTGTTTTGACATAACTCCTGTCTGGAGTGGACAGACTGACCACCTCATCAAGCTTTCCACCTTTCATACATTGATAAATCAGACCTTGAGTTAGGTTACATAGGTCTTCTAAACACATCAGAAACATACTTGGGGACAAATCTTCATTCTTCATATGAACATTTTCAAAAACTTTAGAAATACTTCAGAGTTCGTTCTAAAGAATATATAGTAAGTTGATTATTGTGAAATCAAACTGTTTTTCTAAAGCAATAATAGTGGGCAAGAAGGGCATATGAGCTTCCTGTAATATATGATGCACCCCCCCCAAAAAAAAATCCTTACACTGTAGCATGCCAAGAAACATGCCCATTCAACACCACGAACCATGATGTTACTTTAGCTTTTTGAAAGCATTGCATTGGCTCTGCAGGAACAAATAGTGGGAAATGTTTCTCATGGGCAGGCCAGACATCTCAATAGATACTTTGCAATAATAATAAAGAATCACTCAGACAAATGGCTCTTTCCCCATATCTGCTTTGCATATTTTAAAAAGAAACCTTGGGTGAACTAAACAGTACATTCTCATCAGAGTACATGTATTTTATAAAGCCAATGCCAAAGGTCTTTCTCTTAGTTGAATAGCTCGTCACATATTTAGAGCCCAGACACTAGCATACCTATATTTTCAGGGTCACAATCCATTTATAAATATTTAGGATGCTGTATACCAGGACAAGTACCAGTGCTACAGTTGGATGTTTCCTATTTTCAATATCAAACATTAAATCAAACAATTAACAGGAACATGATAATTTTTTAAAAAGTTTATATTCACTTGCTTTTTTGAAGTGTGGGAGCAGCTTTTTACTTGCACTAACATATTTTCTGTGCTTTTTAGCTAAATGTCATTAAGTAAGGCTATTGTCCTCCCAGGGGACACCCGGTTGTTGAAGTCTCCATCAAAAAGGGGGCTTCTTAAAGTATGACAATAGCTGTCTGTGCACAGGCCCAGTTTTCATGATTCCTCTTTAAAGAAGAAGGGAACGATGGTGCAGTATTAATAGTGGTGTGCCCACTTCTCTGTGCTATGATGCAGCCAGGGCTCATAGTGAGGCAAATATGTGAATCACCAGCTCATTGTATTAGGTGGGTTTACTGACCCAATCACAGAACAGCTAGGGTAAGCCCTGAAAGAAGTAGGTTTGCCAGGAGGACTGAAATGTGCTGCCATATTATGATGACCTTGTTTGGTGCCCAATGGTTGTCTGAACTGACAAGCTATCCTCTCATGCTGGTGCTGGGAGACCTTACACTGGTTCATGGGAACTGCTGCCTCATGACTGGGATGCAAGATACAAATTCAGCTTCTGACTGCGACATTCAGGCTTGTGGTTATATATGGCTCATAAATAACCTGATTTTATTTTGTGCTAATGACTCATTGAACTTATGAGTGCTTCCTGGAAATTGGGGACTGTTACTGGAATCCATTAATGCATCAGAAGACTCATTAAGTCCCTGCATGACTACAAAAAATAAAAAATAAAATGCTCATCTTCCTGTACCTAGGGCAGAACATTGTTTTCTGGGCCTTGGTTGTCTGCATATTAAATATAAAAATGTCTCTTTATGTGGTATTGTAGGAAATCTAAAGACATTTTCCAAGGGGAATGGCAGAAGTGTTCCTGAGCTCCCAGACCTGGCAATTAAAATCTGGGCTCATGATACTTGCTTCAGTTACCAAATAAGTATTAACTCATATCACTTTCCCAGGTCCATTTCATATATTCCTCTCCAGTTGTAGCAACGGTGTGGTGGTGAAGCAGTGGTTCTGACCTGCCCTCCTAATGGCTGAGTTGCTACTGTTTACTGTGTGGGAGGAACAAAGGGGCAAGGTTGTGGGGAGGTCAACACAGTACAGATGCCTTTGATTTCCCTTCCTGCCCAGCCTATTTCCTTTAAATCCCATTTCTGGCAGAGCCAAGTAGCCACAGGGAGAGAGAAGAAGAAGGTAGTTCTCTCTCTACCATCTCTGGTCCCTGGCACATTGCACAACAGCACACCAAGAGTTAAGGCCCCAGTATGCCCCTCGGGAACCATGCCATAGTCATTGCGTGGCAAGTTCCCACCTCCCTGCAGTGGAAATAAAGACACAGGACACCATGAATTAGGTTAATGGGCGAAATAGGCCACAACTTTATTGGTTACAGAAATGAGCGGTATTGGCTTAGGCATTGGTTCTATTGACTATCCGGCTTCAGCCCAATTGCATGAAGACCGGAAAGGGTTAACCACCAGAAGGGGGAGTCCTGCTGATGCACATCAACTAGGAGCTCCCCTGGGGTCACCGCTCGGGGGTGTGCCTTAGACCCACACCTCCATAGGCTTCGGACAGAGCAACGTCCCCCGGAATCCTTTATCGGACTACCCTTTGGTGTGGGGGGAGGCGATGGCGCTTCCTCCCCCCCCATCTGCTTAACAATACCCTTACCAATGCCTAACCGCCAATGCCGAGGAGTTGTGGCGAGCTGCTACGAGGTAGGCGAAAAACCAAATGGCTGGAGCCAATTTGCCAAGTGGAAAAAATTCCTACCAGGTCCCTTGACAGCGACCAACCGAAGTCCATAGCAATGTCAAAGAGGCTGCCTAAAGGGAGGGAGGGATGGGAAACCGGATCAGCTGGAGCGGCGACAAGAGGAAGAGCCTCGGCCGCGCCAGCCCTAAATAGAGCAGGCCACGCCTCCCAAGCCAGCCGATTGGCTGGATGGGGAGATGACGCGGCCGAGGATTCCCTCAATCTCGCGGGGGCTGTGAGCCAGCCCCCACGTACGTGGAGGTGGGCGTGAAGCCCGTAACCCTACCTCCTCTCCAGCTCGGAAGTGGCTTTGAGAAAATGATACATCCAAGGGGCACTGATGCCTTGTGTCTGCTATGCATCATTCCAGGAACCCAAGAGAGAAGGAAGGGATTCTCTCTTTTTCCTCCTCATGTGGCTGTTCACAATCCAAGAAGTGCTGCCAGCAACACCAGCCAGTAAGTGGAGTTTGAGGAAAGGGTGGATCTGGGCCTGAAAGTGAAAGAGCCAGGCAGGGAGTGAATATTGGAGCCTCACATTGGCTCAGAAATTAGCAAAGCTGCATCCTGATTTGTTTGGAACTAGCTCAGCTTATTTCCAACCCAATGCAAACTGGGCAGAAGGAAGAGGAGAGGCCCACTTCTAATCTTTTATGGATGATGGTTGCAGAAAGATGCTAAGTTGCACCAAAGATGCTAAGTAAATATTACCTACCTTTCTTCGGCTTTCTTTCAGGCTGTCAGTATAATAGACCAGAACATCTGGAATCTACCACCAGATCAGGTCCTTATTATCAGATGGCGCACAGTGATTTCAGGCTTCATTTTGGAGGAAAGGGGGGAATTCCTGTCTATGCACTACAATCGGGAGCCAGGAATTAGTTTTTATGAAATTTTGCATGAACCTGTTTAATTATTACACTGCTTCTAGAGAAGAAATTAAGCTGAATGGCCATAAAATGCACTTAAATCATATTCTAATCAACCTTAAGGATTCTGTTTACACTGTGAAGCTTTAAAATGTTCATTAAATATGCACAGCATTTTGCAAAAGCAGTATGAATTGCAACTTTTGATTTCTGAGGAAACAGTCTATTAAAAAGTATAGAATATTACAGTACAGAGCTTCTGTGGAAACCCACTGAGGCAATTTGTACTGGTGTTTAAACATTTTGTGAGACACATTTCAGATAACTTCCAGGAAGCAAAGTCTACACATACTTAAAAGAGCTGGATATATCTTTCCCTGATTGGTTTTGCTGAGGTATCTTCATTTTCTTTGTGAAGGCAAATATAAAATTAGAAGCAATCCTAATCTTTTGAAATATCGATAGAAAGTTGATTTCATGGCATGTGGATAATGTCTGCAAGAATGAAGCATCATTCTTGCATTCCATACAATAACTGAGAAGGAAAAGCTCTCTATATAAGAGTTGGTACATTAATTTGCTTATTTTCTTCTTTCCTACCTGTTACTTTTAACCTTTAGTGTAATGTATTTTAAATTACTAGCTGCCCTCATTCCTTGCATGAATTTATTTGAATGCAGACAGAAGACGATGAGTGATATACGGCAGAATACCTCAAAATTGGGTCTATAATCTAGCACTTGTGTTCTTTATCACCAATATGAGGGTTATGCTTTTTTACCTAATGCTCCTGTTTTGTTTTGTTTTGTTTTGTTTGTTTTGTTTTGTTTTGTTTTGTTTTGTTTGTATTGTGTTTTGTTTTGTTTTGTATTTATGTTTTCTAAATCCACACATGTTCCAGTTATGTTTGCTTGCTTGCTTTGTTCTGGAAGAATAGTGATAGTAGTACATGTGCAAGGAATGCTACTTTATTTGTAGACAGTAAACAGGTAGTTTAAAGATGAGGCAGTCCTAGAACTGCAACAATCAATTGTCAAGCTTAAGTGCTCCTGGCTTGCAAAAGCCTCTCCAAAACAGCCCAAAGGAAAGCCACACTACATAATTAAAGCATATGATTTGTGATTACTAAAATGCAGCTGTGACGGTTCAAGGGGTAGCTTGACCTGGTTGTATCTTGTGCTTGTTAAGCATGGCAAGTTTACTTTAGCATGCTGCTTGTCAGTCGCTCCTGGTACTAGGTGTCTGTTTCCTACTGTCTTTTGGAAGGCAGGAAGAAATTTTGGCCAAAATCTATTGGGAATTACTTAGAATGTGCTTCACTGAGCAACTTATCTCCATTCTGCTACTAAGCCAGCCCCGTTCTCTGGATCTGACCTCAAATAAAGGAGTTCTCTCCTACAGCGGCGCAGACCTCAGCTAGCGATGTGTGAAACAATGCTAATAATGCCTCAAAAGCCATTTGTGGTTTTCACATGTTCCTTTGAAATGCTGACGGGGGCGACAATGACTCAAAAGGGTTTTTGCACAGTCTTCTCTCATGCAAGCTCCCATCTGCCCCCATTTGCCAGAAAAGACCTTCCCTCAGCAGAGGAAGAACTGGTAGCAAGATCGTCAGTTCCTGTTTTTGCTGCTAGTTTTTGTTCTTAATTTGACAGGATTTCCCCCAATGACAAATACACTCATATTCTGGATACTTGAATTGTTTCATCTGGAGCAGCAATCACAGGCAGAAAAGGTTTAAGAACAAACCAATAATATCCTTCTCTAGATTCTAGATTGGAAGTGACTAACTGATTTTCAGGAGCCCAAGCATATCCTCTCTCCAGCATCATGCTGCCGTTTCCCTCCCTGATCACCAGATTGATCATGTACAAATCAGCTGAGAAGGTGGTCCTGGGTGCACAACTGAGAAAGTACAAACCCACTTTTGACCACACCCAAGGTCAAGGGTAAATGTGACCCATGGGCAGTAAAGTTTACATGCCTCTGATCTAAACAATGAGTGTTTCACTCTAGCCTTCTCTTTGTCTAATTGGCTAGATCTGTTTTCCTAAATCTCAGTTATTGCTGTGATTTTATTCATTGGATAAAAACACAGAAAGGCAGGAGCAGACTTATTTCTCCCAAAACATGATAGTAAGAGGATAGTGGCTGTACCTTTGGCCTCCTATCTTTGGTTGTAGAGTTGCTAAGAACTTGTTTTAAAAAAGAAAGAAAGCTGGGCATCAGGGGAATGGAGGCCCAGGTGCAGCGAGGCTGTGGGAAGCCTGCAACTAACATGGGAAGATGAAAAAAAAATCACAGGACAATCACTTTGGGATAAAATAGACCACAACTTTATTGATTACAGGTGAACATAGATCTTGGCATAAGCACAGCACCTTGGCGTAGCACCTACCCCCACTACTGCTTGGCAGGGGGTTGGACTCGATGGCCCTTGTGGTCTCTTCCAACTCTATGATTCTATGATTCTATGATTTCTGAGCAGGGTTAATCCCAGATCACCCCTTGACATCCATTGTATTGGGGTGATTTCTCTAAGATCACAATTGGGGGGGGGGGTGTCACGGCTCATCAGCCCCCATCTGGGCATCAGAATGGAAACACATCCCCTAGACCCATTTAATGGAGTACATTAAATGGAATACACCAATGGAGTACACCAATCCCTTTGAATGAGAGGGGGTCCCAACCCCCTTTGTCTTATTTCCTCATCCTCTTCTTTGGAAGTCAAGCGCCAACTGGACCTTGGGCAGAAGGTGCAGCCTCGCTTTATAGCCAGGGAGAAGACCTGAAGGGTAAGGTTCCTACTCTGGTCTGCTGCAAAGTCCCACCCCCACTGACCCACCCATTATTGGTCAAAATCACGGGTGAGCCACTATAAGCCCCTGCTCAGTGAGGAAACTGGTATCACCACCACCACCATTGTTGCTGCACCAGCCCACAATCACTGCAGTTCTTATAGCTCATACTGGGAGGAAATAGCTTTCTTCTTCCCTGCAGACAAGCCATTCTTGTTCAACTGATAACTCCTGCAATGTCATGACATGCAAGATTACAGCAGCATTATGGGATAACTTTGGACGGTCACAAACTGCCTTAAGGTTGGTACTGCTATGGCATGAACAACCACTACTTTACTGGTCATGCCCTCACCACGTTACTTTTAAACACTTTAGCACCCAGTTGTGTATATAATACATCTGAAATCAGTAGTAGTTTCAGTGCCTACCCCAAGCTTTGGTTTGAATGCCTAGGTTTATCCTATAATGCTTATGAAATACTGTGGGTCATAATGTCCATTTGCAAGGTCAGTGGTTCATACCATTGAGCTATAAATTGTATTATCTCTTATTTGTACAATATAATTTCCAGAGTCCTCCTGTGTAAATATGAAATAATCCATTCTATAGAAAGAGGTAAAAATTAAACACTTTCCTTCAAATCAACGGGGTAGTGTTTTGTTTTGTTTGTTTGTTTAATTTCTCGGCACAATATTGAAGGTATCAATTTCTATAGTGTTATTTTGCTAAAATAAATTTCCTTCGAAATAATACAGGAATGTTCTGGGTTCCCCACACACAACTGTATTTTGAACCATCTTTGCTTTGGAAAGAAAGGACTCCAATTTCTTCACATAAAAGCTATTTTTCCAATAGTGTCATCTGTTTCCTAGGAGACTCGATCACACTTGTGTTAACCTCTTTCAAGTTCCCCCTGGATGGATCTGTCATGCAATTAGGTTACTGAGGGGCTGCCATGACAAATAGGATTCTGTTTGCTTTTGATATACTTACGATCTGGAAGCTTTACTTAAGCTTTTCTGCTGGTAGATGGTGTCTTAGGAGTGCTGCATGCTGTTTTAACTAACAAACAAGCAAGCAAACACATAAAAATCTACCCCATTAACTCTCCAGCAACTTTGTTTCATTATTTTTCAATTTTTATTTATTTATGATTTTTTAGAAATTCTGTCCATCTTTTCCCTCCGCTGGAGTCACTCAAAGTGGCTAACAGAAGATTAAGAAGCAAAGAATTAAAAAACAATAATTGTATCCAGTTCATTAACAGAATCTAAATACTGCTTAATCATCAAAGCCTCTAAGCAGTTTTTATAATATGGCCAATAATCCAGCCATTCACACAAATGAAATGCAAACACAACATATCTCAATACTAGAAGCAGTATTTTATTTTTATTTTTTTAAGGAACCAAGAGAACCAGAACTCACAATATCTGAAATACTAACAGTGTTTGATGAAGGAGGTGGGGTGGGGAGACAGGCCGCCTGATGCTGGCAACAGAAACAAAGATACAGATGTTCAAGCTTCTTGTGAAAGTGAGTTCCACATACTGGGTGCTGCCACTGAAAAGGTCCTCTCACACACTTCAGATGTCAGTGGCCTGCAGGGCCACATCAGCAGATATCAAATGATGCACTCAGGGAGAGGTGTTTTTTTCAAGGACTTTGGTTCCAAACTATTTAGGGCTTTAACGGTAATAACCAGCACTTTGAATTGCATTCTGTCATGAGCTGGCTGCCAATGAAATTGATGCTATAAAGGGGTTACATTATCTCAGCTGGTCAAGATTTCAGCAGCATTTGGCGCCGACTGAAATGTCCAAGTGGTTTTTGAGGACCACTCCTCACAGTGTGTGTTAATGTATGTCCAGCTGAGCTGTAACTAGTACATGTATGGAAGTGAAGCCAGGGGCAAATGTGGGTGAAGCAATAGATGTAGCTGTTGCCTTTGTATAGGATGTGGCTTCCAGCCACAAAAAGTCGGAGATTTCTACACACAGAGATCCATATGCATCGCTTCAAGCAAGCAGAAGTCTGTACCAGTTGCAGTTCACAGACTAATTTCAAAAACAGCCCCATTTGGAGCACATTCAAATTATCTACTCAAGTTTACCAAAGCATGGGGCACTGTGGCCAGGCCCTCTGTGGCCAGGAATGACTACAGATGGCAAATCAGCCAAATCTGAGAATAGGCAATGCCAATGACACCATGTGGGCTTCCAGGGACAAAGCTGAATCAGTGAATACCCTCAGACAATACACCTTATTTCTTCAGAGGGCGTACAACTCTGTCCAGAATAGGAGACCTTCTAATCCACAGACCCCAAGACCCACTAATAATAATAATAATAATAATAATAATAATAATAATAATAATAATAATAATAATAATAATTTATTATATGTACCCTGCCCATCTGGCTGGGCTTCCCCAGCCACTCTGGGCGGCTTCCCAAAAAATATTAAAATCCTCTAATACATCAAACATTAAAAGCTTCCCTAAATAGGGCTGCCTTCAGATGTCTTCTAAAAGTCTGGTAGTTGTTGTTGTCTTTGACATCTGATGGGAGGGCGTTCCACAGGGAGGGCGCCACTACCGAGAAGGCCCTCTGCCTGGTTCCCTGTAACTTGGCTTCTCACAGTGAGGAAACCGCCAGAAGGCCCTCGGCGCTGGATCTCAGTGTCCGGGCAGAATGATGGGGGTGGAGACGCTGCTTTAGGTATACTGGACCAAGGCCATTTAGGGCTTTAAAGGTCAGCACCAACACAGCACTTCCACTTTGTTGCGGATTCAAACGTAGTATATTGGCCCTCATCCAGTTCATTATTGCTCTTGTTCAAAATGTATACTGTTAACCTATTCTGCACCAGCTCTGTCATTTATTTATTCATCATTTAGCATATACAGTGGTTGTTGTTGTTGTTGTTTAGTTGTTTAGTCGTGTCCGACTCTTCATGACCCCATGGACCAGAGCACGCCAGGCAGTGGCGTGGTACCTCAGGTTAAAAACACCTCGGGTTACAGACTCCGCTAACTGGAAGTAGTACCTCGGGTTAAGAACTTTACCTCAGGATGAGAACAGAAATCGCACGGCGGCAGCGGGAGGCCCCATTAGCTAAAGTGGTGCCTCAGGTTAAGAACGGTTCCAGGTTAAGAACGGACCTCCAGAATGAATTAAGTTCGTAACCAGAGGTACCACTGTATTCAGATACTCCCAGAAGGCACTGTTGTTAGTAGCTGCAAAGAAAAAAATACTTTGTTGGGGATCTGCTGTTAGGTCTGCTAATGTGGACTCCACCACAACATTAATCACATAATGCCCCCACACAAATTCCAACTGACTAATGGTATTAAGGGTTAGCTATGAGGAAATACAAAAACTGTTTGTCTCATGCCGAATTGTAATTCTTTTTAGAAAATTATGCTGCATAAATGCTGCATTGATCTTGGGAAAATATAACAGTAATAATATCTAGGGGGTTAATATTCTAATGATGTACGTTCAGTAATATTTTTCACAATTAGTATTTCATGATGGATGTCAGTGGTATTAATTTTTTTTCACTTTAGCAAGCAAGGGATTAGCTGTAAATAGCCTGAGAAAGGGCTGTAGAACTTTCTTATGAATAAATTAAGTGTGAATATTCATCAAAATAATAAATGTAACTTCTAATACCAGCTTGCATTGTTTTATGAACTACTCAAGTATATATATATTATTCAAACACATATAAAAATGTAGCACTGAAAGTAATTGTAATAATTAAGTTTTAAGACTTTTTATTTTTTCAGAGAAATATGATAAAGAATCTGGATATTGTTCATTTTTTGTAAATAAATATATCACAACTTGTTACATAGTTTTATAAGCCATTTAATTTATCTAAAGCTCTACAATATACTTGAGACAAGAGCTGCCGAAAGTGGAAGGTCACTTCCTAAGTGGTAACAACACAGGTGCTGATGCTTAATGCATCAATGTGGTGTCAGTATTCTCAGCCGCAGTCAGAGGTAACTGGCCTCACTTCAGGCAACCGGCTGAGATCCTTGTTGACCTTCCCGTCTGCGTCTCCCGGCAGGATACAGGCAAGGCCACAGATCGGCGATCCTCCTCAAACGTGAGAAGAACACACCCTCCTCCCTCCTCCCTGCTTTCCCCCAGGGAGGGGAAAAGAGACAGACAGGAGTCTATTTACATGTCTTTATTCCTGTCATTGCAGCAGTACAGAGAAACGTGTCTGCACTCTCCAGACTCCAGCAGTAGAGTCACAGCTCCACCCCTGTACTTCCAGTACAGGTCAGATGACACTCTGAGCTAACATCCGGCGCTCAGTACAATGAATGGACTGCCCCTTTTCCCCAATAGTACAGTTCCAGACATCAACATCCTGTTTTGCATTCCAGCCACCTGCAGCTGGCTTTTGCATTGCTGCTTTTTGCTGACATGTGGTGTGTGTGCCAATTTGCTGCATATGAGAAGTTTACTGTGTGAGTTAAACAAAAAAACAAAACCCTTCTCATTTGACAGGTTTTCTTTCCGGTGCACCCTTTTCTGAGGAGCATAGTGTAGCCAGTTGCCAACCCTACAACCTTAATTATTTCCAAACTGGATGACTATAACGAGTTCTGCATTTGGAAACATCTCTGGAAACTTTGGTTGATCCCAGTATACAGCAGCGAAGATGTTAGTGGGTGTACACCTGTGGGAGACTACTGTATTTTGCAATAGCTGCACTGGTTGCTGGTTTGTTTCTGGGCACAACTGAAAGGACTGGAGATTACTTTTGGAAAAAGAAATGGTTTGAGCCTACTTAGGATACTTAGGATCCATCTTTTCCCAAACTAGCCTATCCACTCCCTAAGATCTGTGAGGGTGGGATTCTTTTTTGTGTCCCAGTAATGGCTGAGGCAAGGCTGCTTGGGAAATAGTAGGGGCCTTCCCTGTGGCCATGCCTAAACTGTGGGACTTCCTGCCTCACAGTCTTTTGGGCCTCTTTCCTTATAATTTGCTGCCTGGCCAAATCATTTATTGCTATTACCATTATCATTCGTATTCTGCCAGGTTTTTTACCTGCTAGATTTACTTCTGTTTTATTATTGTTTATTGCTTGATTTTCATTGGACTTGATTGTGGGGTTTTTTTTTTTTATTAAAAATGAAGTAAGCTGTTCTGAGTGTTGCAGACATAGTAGAAAAGCTAAGAAGAATTTATTGTGTCCAGTCTGTTAGACTAACGAAAGCTGCAGTGAAATGTTAGTCAGTCCATGTACCTTTCTTCTTCCATTTGAGGATAAAATGATTTCTCCCCACCCCATAAAAATAAAAATTGGCACACAAAAAGGGTATTGGCGTATCAATGCTAACATTTCCCAATATTTTCAAAATAATGTGGCAGCCATCAATAAGACTGCATTGAATTTTGCAAAACAGAACCCTGAGCTCCCTAGTGCTATTCAAGAAACATGCTCCTCTGCCCTAACAAGATACACTGACAAGTACAGAAAGACCTCTGACAATGCTTGGATGAACTGAAGATTTAACAATATACTGGAAGAGCTCTCCTGATAAGAGGACTATTTTATTTTATTTTTACTATCTAGTATGGGAAGAACCTACTCTACTGTAAAACACTGGGATGTTCTGAATCTAAAGCTGCAGTCTTGTATCCACTTACCTGGATACAAGGTTTCCAGGTAATGCAATGGCTGAGTAGGTATGCGTGGGATTGTACTGAAACACATTGCACATGTCTTCACAAAATAAGCTAAGTTATGCTCATGAAAAGAAAAGAAAAATACGACCCACTGTGGATCTGGTGTGCTTGGAAGGAATTGTAGTGTGTCCAGGGGGGTGGGGATTCCGCTGCCAACATAAGCACCACAGAATCCTTTGCAAGCATCCATGTCCCATGGGGGGTAATCCTTAATAAATGTTGTATTTCCTGTGTTAACAGCTGAGGCCACAGGCACCAGCTCTTAAGGGTCAAGCCCTTTTGGTCCCCACCTATTTTTGGGGGTAGGGGCCAGATTTCCTCCCCCCAATGTCCCAAAAGCATGGAGCTGAAGTGCAGAGCTGATTATGGTGTGCCTCCAACAGCCATCTCCTTCTCCTTCTCCTTCTCCTCTTTCTGCAGAGAGGAAGAAGGGTCAAAGCAGCCTTCCGCCAGTGGTGGTGCCAAGAGCAGGAGGAGCCTCTGGCCACTAAGCCATGCGGCCACCACATTGAGCTCCACCCCCAGCTCCTCCCAATGTCCTGACATCACACACGTGACTTTGCCTCTCCCCCGTCCCATTTGCTCTTGCAAGCTGGCACCTTTGACAGAGGCTGAAATTCCTCATAATTAGTTTATGATGACAGAATGGCTGTAAAAGCTCTTGCTGCTGTATTTTATCATTCATTGTAGCAGATTGTGGTACCTTTTCCCATTATTACCTTAACTATGTAAGGGCAATTAATGATAAAACAGTCTTATTCAAGAGAATGAGACACTGGAAAATCTGCCTACCGTATTTTTCGCCCCATAAGACGCACCGGCCCATAAGACGCACCTAGATTTTAGGGGGGGAAATAAAGGGGAAAAAAATTATTTCCCCCCCAGGTGCGCTGCGCTAATCCAGAAGCTTGGGGCAAGCTGAGGTCAGCGCGCCCCAAGCTTCTGCGTGCCGGCAAGCAGTCCGCTGCCGCCCCAAGCCTCCCGCACCCGGCAGGAGGTCCCGCTGGGTGCGCAAGGCTTGGGGCGGCAGCGGACTGCTTGCGCGCACCTAGAAGCTTGGGGCGTGCTGAGCTCAGCACGCCCCAAGCTTCTGCATGCCGGCAAGCAGTCCGCTGCCGCCCCAAGCCTCCCGCACCCGGCAGGAGGTCCCGCTGGGTGCGCAAGGCTTGGGGCGGCAGCGGACTGCTTGCGCGCACCTAGAAGCTTGGGGCGTGCTGAGCTCAGCACGCCCCAAGCTTCTGCATGCCGGCAAGCAGTCCGCTGCCGCCCCAAGCCTCCCGCACCCGGCAGGAGGTCCCGCCGGGTGCGCGAGGCTTGGGGCGGCAGCGGACTGCTTGCGCGCACCGAGAAGCTTGGGGCGGGCTGAGCTCAGCTGGCCCCAAGCTTCTCGGTGCGCGCAAGCAGTCCGCTGCCGCCCCAAGCCTCGCGCACCCGGTGGGACCTCCTGCCGGGTGCGCGAGGCTTGCAGACACTCGCCCGAAGCAGGGGGAGCCCTCCAGAGGGCTCCCCGTGCTTCGGGCGACAGGCTGCCGCCCCAAGCCTCGCGCACCCGGTCGGACCTCCTGCCGGGCGCGCGAGGCTTGCAGGCATTCGCCCCATAAGACGCACCCCGATTTCCCCTTCATTTTTGGAGGGGAAAAAGTGCGTCTTATGGGGCGAAAAATACGGTAGTTCCAAAGGTTTATTCATCATTTGCAGCATATGTATCCATTTTTGTTTAAGCATAATGAAAGAAAGAAAGAAATCTTTACAGAGCAAACTGCTTAGAGCCTGCTGCTGCTTGGTGACCACTAGTCTCATAAAATGCAGAGATGTTCATGGTAAAATCCATGTGGAACCTTGTGAAAGACCCAATGCACATTCACCTCAGTTTTGTGGTTCATGCGGCAGAAACACAGAAATCTGACTTAAAGGAAATTTGAAAATGCCAAGCCGACTCTTTGTTGTGCTGTTCAGAGTGGGGAAATCATCAAGGGTTTAAAATATGCAGAAGCCTCAAGAGTCAGCAACTAAATAATTCTAGATGTTGTTCAGCATGGCCATAAGGAAAACACTGCTGACAGTGAGGACTGGAATGGTACAATGTGAACAGTGAATATATGAGCTGGAATTGTCTGATCAAAATGTCTCAAATAAGGGGCATATAGCAGCTGTGTGTAGAGCAGGGATGGCTAACCTGTGGCCCTCTGGATTTTATTGGACTCCAACCCCCAACTGCCCTAGCAAGCATGGCCAATGATGAGGGGTGAGGGGAGCCCAGCAACATCTGGAGGCACACAGATTAGACACCTCTGGTGTAGACGGTAATTAGTTGAATTAGACTGGAATAATCACTTAGAGCTTTCAGAGTTCAAAGGCTCATCTTCTTCAGCATTCTGTTCTCACAATAGCTAACCAGATGTCTATGGAAAGCCTGCAAGTAGGCCATGTCCAAGAGCTTTGAAAGCTAATGCCATGCCAAGTCCCTCCCAATTTATTGCAGGGAAGTTGTGGGATTTGAACCCATGTCTCCAAGATTAAGACCTAAATCCCACACATTCTGTACTGCAAAATACTGGCTTATTCCCCCCCTTTCTTCTCCTATACTCTGAGGAATAGATTAGATTGCTTTTATTTTATTAAACCGACTCCTGGAAATGTTTTCCTTAATGCATGTAACTGCAGAAATTCAGTTCAAAGAGATGCTCTTTAACTCTTCCCTACTGTTATAAAGGTTCTGATTGCTCTGTGTCCCCATTGGGTGTCTGCAGAAATCAAAAAATGTGAGGCAGGAATCAGATGTATGCTTCTCTTTCATGATGAAGGGAGAATAACGTACTCTATGAAGTAGAGAAACATTAATAAAACCATTCAAGAGTGGTGGGATGCATAACAGGATTCATCCAGGACTAAGATTATTATTGCATGTTTAGAGAAAACATTGTTTGCAAGAGAATTGCACTGCTTTGAATCAGCAGCAAAGAACATTTTTCAAGCAGAGAGTTACATTCCCATCTGGGCAACCTTCCAGGACCATATGTCAGTGGTGGATGGGTCTAGTAGCAAAAGAACAATTGCTTTGTATAGTAAGCCTGTTTCTGCATATACACACCCTTCTCTGTCTGCCATCCAGGCCACCAGGAGGCATCTTCAGAGTTCAAAGACACATTGCAGCCAAGCAAACACTCAAGGAAGGTGAGAAATAGGGGTAGAGATGAGTGTGAACTGGAGAGAAAGGGATGTGGCTTTGGGAGAATGCTAAGGGCCAGGTAAAGAGGTCTAGAGAGTCACATTTGGCCCTCTCATCTGGGATTCCCCACCCCTGCTTACAATATTAAAACCTGGGTGCTATGATCATGTTCCTCCTATGTTTCACCAACTGCCTGGCTTCCAGTTCATTTCTGTACCCCATTCAGTAAAAACCCGGTTGTCTCCACTATCAAAGCTGCCATGCCGCTTCTGCTGTTGTGTTTATTTATCTACTGTCTTGTTGATGGCTAGGTAGTGAATTGGCAGAGTTGTAGATGAAAGCCTGTTTCTGAAATTGGATTAATATTGGTTTCCGTCCCCACTTTCGGGCAACCTTGCAATTTGTAAAATTGAGTCCTTGATCATGTTCTTTAGAGCACAGCCTGGAGATAGCAAGCACTCCTCCCCATGTCAGCCTTTCTGTCATCGCAAAATGTTATAGAAGTTTCCTCTGTTGGGGGAAAAAGATCAATTTACAGTGCAGTCCTATGTATGTTTACTCAAACATATGTGCAACTGAGTTCAACAGCAAGTAAGCGGGTACAGGATTACATATATGGATTACATATATATTAGGAATGTGCACAAGCCACAAGATTTCCCATTTCAGTGCTTTGGGAAAGAGCAAGGTTCAATCCAAACCTGTTCCAATTTGACCCAATGTCTGATTCTGACTCCAATATGGAATAAGAAAGCTATGTGCTGCTCCTATTCACTATTATGGGGAAATAAAAAATGGCTATAGCCTTTCCCCCTTTTGACAGAATTGAATGTAATTTGCAAGCATGTTTCTCCTTTTTTAAAAGGGGCCATCTGTAACTTTAGAGAGGATTGTTTTTGGCAGAATATGATTAAATTTGCAAGTTCATTCTGAGGGGATGAATATTGTCAGATTTCAGAAGGATGTATGCAGCAGTTTATGTGCAGGGATAACCTTTGCAGTTTGGAGTGGTCAAAAAAAGACTCACTTAATCTCTCCTGTTGTTTTATAGGCAATTTGTATGAAAGTAGCATACATTAGACATGTCCTCCTGTGTGAGAAACCTGCCAAATTGAAGGCAAATCAGTCCAGGAGCTTTGTACTGGGTATCTCGAAAGGTCGATTTGGCTGAAAACTAAAAGGGTTTTGCTTCCTGGTTTGTGTTTTGTGGCTATGACTGGCAACCACGGCATAGGTTTCCTTAAAAAATAAATAAATACCCGGCACAAGGATGGAGGATTATGCTCAGGAACCCTCAGGAATCCAAGGGAGGGTACACCTTGCATCCCCATCTGTAATATCATTAAAAATAACCCCTCCCTCTGCTGCAATTAGTATTTGGTGGGAAACTTTCATTGGTGCCAACTGGAGGTTTTTTCCTATTGCTAACTGCCACATGGGATAAGGCCACTCCCCCACCAAATATTGCAGCTGTAGGTCTAGATCTACCCTCCCAACACACTGCATTTCTGAGAACAATACACATATACACACAGAGAGTGCTTGGTATTTAATTTTTTAAGACCTGTGATTGCTAAAAGCTTTGCGGCCATAATTATTTCAATGATTTAGATGCAACATACAATATAAAAAGGCACAGTACTTATAAAATCATACTGAATCCTTATTCTGTCTTCAGCAGCATTGACTACCCCTTCCCGTTTGGTGTCATTTGCAATTTTGATGAGCATCCCAATACCTTCATCCAAGTCATTTATAAAGACTTTGAACAACAAAAGGCCCAGGACAGAACCCTGCCACACTCTACTTGTCACTTTTTTCCAGGATGACGAGGAACCAATTAGTGAGCACTCTTTGCATTCAATCAGCCAGCTACAAATCCACCTAAAAGTAACCTTGCCCAGCCCACATCTTACCAGTTTCTCCACAAAAATATAGGGGACTTTGTCACGAGCCTTGCTGAAATCAAGATACACTATGACCACAGCATTCCCCTGATCCACAAAGCTTGTAGCTATCAAAAAAAGAAACAAGATTTGTCCAGGCTGAGTTGTTTCTGAGAAACACATACTGGGTCTTAGTACCGGTAATTACAGCATCCTTTTCTAAGTGCTGGTAGACTGACTGTTGGATTATCTGTCCTAGAACCTTTCTTGGTATTGATGTCAAGCTGACCGGCCAGTAGTTACCTGGACATTCTTTTCCCGTCTTTTTGAAGATGGAGACAACATTTGCTTCTCTCCAGTCCACAGGTACCTCACCTGTTCTCCAGGAATTCTCAAAGATTATAGACAAAGTCTCTAATATTACATTCACAAGCTCCTTTAGTACCCTTAGGTGCAACCTTAGGTGCATCAGGTCCTGGAAATCTAAATTCATTTCAAGTACCTAGGTGTTCCCTCACCACCTCTTTGCCTATCTTGGGCTGTAGCTCCCTCCTTGCATCATTTATTCTGTTATTAGTTTGGGCACTGCTTTCCTTTTGCGTGAAGAGGCTAAGTGTTGCACAATAATGCCTTATCCCTATCACCCAATAGCATTTCTCCATGCTAGGGACCTACTCCTTGCTTGTTCTTCTTGCTTTGAACATAACCAAAGAAACCTTTATTGTTACATTTAAACTCTCTTGCAACCCTGAGTTTATTCGGAACTTTGCTCACCTGTCCTCCTTGCAAGTGTTAGCTACTTGTGTATGCTCTTCTTTCATGATTTCTCCTTTCTTCCATTTCTTATACACGCCATTCTTAAATCTCAGCTTATCTGTAAACTTATGCAGCCACACTGGTTTCTTTAGGTTCCCCCCACTTTTCTTTGTTGTTGGAATTGTCTGCCTTTGTGCCTTCAATATTTTGCCTTTAAGAAACTCCCATCCACCCTGTACTTTTTAAGCATTTGTGACCATGGGATTTCACCCAGTAGTTCCTTCAGCTTTTTGAAATCGGCCTTCTTAAAGTCCAGAGAGTACATGTCTGACTACACTCAGTTTCCCCTTGCCTTTGTATAATGAGAGTAGATTAAAAAGAGTTTCATTTATGTGGTACAGTTCTCACATGGGGACTTTGAAGAAGCCCATATGTGAAAATTGCACTTGCTATGAAATATCTGCCACAACAAACAGGTAGACTGAGCTTACTCAAACATAGGTTTGATGGGGAAGCTGGTAAACAAACAAAAAAATGAACTGCAGGTTGCTCTAAAACAAATATTTATGAAAATGTCATGATGTTTGTAATCCCACTTGAAGTTTACACAAGGCTTTTGTTCTTCCTTGTGACTCCCTGGTTTGTAGAATCATAAAATCCTAGGGCCATAATCTGGAGAACTTCTCAAATCCACATCATAGTGTTACGTTTATTAGGCCAAGTAAATGTAATAAAAGCGTGGAAGCTTTCAAATTCTTTGTTTGAGAGAGAGTCTGACCAGAGGTGCACCCAAAGCCTTGTGCATGCACAGCAAGACTTCAGTTTTTGCCTTTGATGAGCCAGATGTTGGCACTCTTATTCCCCTGCTATCTCAGAAACTGGCCCTGAAACCCCCCTTTTGTAATTGTGAACATTATCACTCTACAGCAGGGGTAGACAGAGTAGTACCCCCCCCAAAATCAACTCAACCATTGGTCCTGCTGGTTGTGGGGAATGGGAGTTGGAGTCAAAAAATATCTGGAGAATACCATATTGGCTACCAGTGCCCTGCATAAATTATTTTAGCAGGTTCAGATGAAGCTGATACACATTCATTATTATACTATATTATGCATTGTGATGGTTTTGTGAATGCTCTGGCATGAGTCAGATGGTCAGTTACATAAACACACACACACACACATACACAAACATATTACAGCATTCTTTTTAATGCTGTTTGATTCCAGACTTCAAAGCATAGTTCATTGTTATTCAAAGTGTTTTATTTTAACTGTACTATCTGACATCCCCAAATCTACATAAATCTACACATCTTCGGCTGAAATGAGTCCACTATAAAATAGTCTCAAATTCAAAGTGCCAAAATAGCAACTCATAGGTATTGGTAGACCAGGGTGGAGGGATTAGAAATGTCATCAAGGTCAAAATCAAAATTGATTTAATCTTCAGCATTCTTGTGCCTAGTGTAACACTAATATTTGCAAGTTTTATAGAGTAAAAGGCCACATGAAATAAAATTTTCCTGAGGAGGAGAAGAGACTCTCTCCGTAGTTTCTTAAACCAGTTTGTCAGGTTTAAAAAGCTACCAGGGACTCTGGACATGGACCTGCTGCTAGAGAAAGTGAGTTCAGGGATAAACAGAGATCATACCAATTTGGGACTATAATGGACCTCTTTGATTCTATTACATGCATGACAGGCTTCCTGGTGTACCCCAGCAGAAATCTTCTTTGAAATGAGCGTCAATGACTATGGAGAGATTGATCATTTATCTGAAATAATGTTATTTCTCTGGTTTATTCTGTTTGTGCAACCACTGGAAAAAATATTTCCTTTCTTGACAGAAGCATCTAACAGAGCTTATCAACCTCAGGGGGTGGGGATTCTTCTGCCACAATAAATGGGTTCCTTATTAAATATTTTTTTTTACTGTTATGTTAATACTAACATTGCAAATTAAGTACCTTCTAAAACATCTCCTTGTTATAAGTTGTATAACTTGTTTCTTTGTTCGTCAGGGCTGAAGGTGTCAGTGTTTTGATTGGTTTTTGAGCAAGGAAACAGAAAGGTTGTGCTATTGGCCTAGAAAAAGTGGAATATTAACCCATTGTGAACTGTATCATAGAGCAGTGGGTTCATGTTGTGCTTGGCAGCCTTTCACAGGAAACTACGAACTCTTCCCAGGAGAAGGGTCAGTTCTTCCCTAGCCCTTCCAAATGGATGCTTTGCTTTGCTTTGCTTTTGAAAAAGCAACCTCAACCTACTGCTAGACACTTCCAATCAATGTCTATTCTGTGATCATTTATATTTATTTATTGACAAGGACATGCCAGTTTCATTTGTGAAGAGCAGATGGGACAGCTCTCCATAAGTGAAACCAGCTTATTCTTGTTTGTGTGTAGTGAATATATGCACAAGAATGCTGGTGAGCACACCTAGCGATCATCTCCTAGGATAATTTAACCAACAATGCTATAGGAGGAAAGAGGTGGATGGTGTATTATGCAATTATCTTCCCACCTCCAACCCCTTCTAGTTGCTTCTGATCTGTTTACATGCCTGAAGGGAAGAATCCTCCCTTTCAGCATTTTAACCAGGATGCATACATTTTGTTCCCTAACCCTATTTTAGGTATTTCTTTGGGACACTAAGGTAGTAGCTGTTCTTCATCTTCTACAAAGGCAGTTAAAAAAAGTATGCTGTTGCTATCATCTGACGTGCAGCTGAAGAGCTGGTGTTAACAATTAAAGCAACCCTTTTTATTTTATTTTTATTGTCTGGAAACACACACCAAGCAACCAAATTCCACATGGCAGTAAAGAGCATGTTCAATAAAATCTCTTGCAGAGTGGTGCATATGTAGGCAAGGAAATTCAGTTCTCCTGCAGTGCACATGCTAGCAGAGAGACTAAACATTTGGATCCAGAACAACTATAGTGTACCATTGTACAGCCATTGCACAAGAATATGCCCTAGGTTTGGCACAGAGACACACAATTACATGTGACCTGGATTTATTTTTCCTTCTGTAAGAGAATGGCAAAGCCCCCTTGTTTATATAAGGGACTGATGGGACAGAACCAAGCTGCTATTCTATTGCATAGGCAAGAAGGGCTAGTCTAACCTTAAGCACTGTAGTAGAAAGAGGTTTTGCTGGAATTGCAGACCCTTATTCCGCCAAAGTTAACTTCCCTAGCAAATCTACTAATTAGGATCACCTCAGTTCAGAAAGGCACCTAAGCATTAAAGAAGATTTAAGCACATGCCTAAAAGTTCAAGCATGCCCTTAAGTATGCTAATGATTGAGTTGTGCATGTGATTTCATGAGTTTAGACTGTGGTAAATTGAAAGGCAGGCTAGGTAGAGAGATTACGATAGAGAGAGAGAGAAGTTTAGGCATATCTGTGTGGGGTCATGAATATTAATGGTTTTGTCTCTCTCCGATCTTTCAGCAAGCAGTTGTGATTTTACTTATCAGTCAAACACCTACGTGATTGTGCCTTGTCTTAATCAAGTAATAGGCACTATTATGAATCACATAACTCATCAACATACCACCCACCATTCCCATCCCATATTCACCTTAGGATCCCACCCTAGGACTACTAACCTTAAGCATCCAAAATCATAAAATGGCTTTGGAAATGATGAGCTTTGAATACATTTAGGTTCATTGATTTATAGATCCTGTACATTTCCAGAATTCCACCACCATATGTTGGAATACACCTTCCCATCTCATAATATCGGCTAGTTGGAGAAAGAAGTGGGGGTTCAGCAGTCTAATAAGGCCATTTGACTGCTTCAGGGGCTTCAAGTTATGACAATATTTTGCTACCAGGTATTACTTAGAAGTAGAGGACATGAAAGGATTCATATTTATACTATGAAACTGAGACAGCCACATTTCCCTAAACTTTAAAAATGCTTTGAGTTGAGAGGTTTTTGTGGAATACGCTTTGCGTGTCGAGGTCCCCAGAGCCACCCCAATAACTCACACATCACACAGAATTTTTTGTTTAAGATTTTTGGCATAATTTTGGCCACAACTTTATTAAAATACAAATTTGTGAGTGGTTGCTTAGGCATCGGTTGCGACTATCTGCCCCCACCATGGGGGACACACTGACATTCCGCACGATGCGAAAGTCAGAATAGGGGAATACACTTCGGGGTAGCGACGGAGCAGGGAACCAGCCCTCACCCCAAATGCAACCAGGAGCTCATTGCTATGGCCCGAGCCCCCTTGACAGAGTGGACAAGCAATAGTTAGCCCCCAATTCCTTTAACGGAATCCCTTGCAGCAGCAGCATTAGAGGGGCAGGCACAGCCAATCCATGCCCCTCAACCAACCAAACCATAAACCAATGCCTAACCGCGAACCTTACAAGTTGTGACGATTTGCTACGCAGTAGGCAAAAACCAAATGGCCCCAGCCAATCGGCCAGATGGACAAAATTCCTACCAGGCCCCCGCTCCAAAGCAGACGACCCCATGACAGGCATAGCAAGGTCAAAGCGAACAACCCTGTTCTAGGGAGGGAGGGACGGGCAATCCGATGCACGGGTGAAAAGAGGAAGCTCTAGCCTCATGCAAGGAGTTTTAGCATTTCTGGCTGTCAATCAATAAATGGCAACATTAACTTCTTCCCAACAACAAGGGAAGCCCCAATCGCATCAGTGGCCAACGATCAATTAGCCCACCCCCAACTTTGAAGTGTCCTGGCGGCCCCCACCGCAACACGTACTCTCCATGAAGGAGAACGCACTTTATCAGCATCAGTCGGTGGGAACTTTGGGGAGCTGCACATATTAGAAACTGAGGTTTTACTAGGGCAGATAACTTACATAAATTACGAAATGCAGCTAAGAATTGACAAAATAGCAAGGCAACATATTTGTGACTCTTCATGGCAGAGTGGAAGGTAATAAAATGGGGAAAACAAAGAGATATATCCATCTCTAATTTGTTGTATACATATAGCAGGCAGATGTTAACAGTGTAAGAGAGACTTCTTTTCAGTAACTTAAAAGTTTACAGTGATAGCTTGGGTTACAGACGCTTCAGGTTACAGACGCTTCAGGTTACAGATTCCGCTAACCTAGAAATAGTACCTTGGGTTACAAACTTTGCTTCAGTATGAGAACAGAAATTGTGCGGCGGCGGCACAGCAGCAGCAGGAGGCCCCATTAGCTAAAGTGGTACCTCAGGTTAAGAACAGTTTCAGGTTAAGAACGAACCTCCAGAACAAATTAAGTTCTTAACCCGAGGTACCACTGTACTGTATTGCTTCAGCACAGATACACATCCCGCCATCTATCCTGGAGACCCATTTTTACACCTGAGGTGAAACAGGAAGGTGCTTCCCACCTGCTGCCCCCATCCCATCCCACCCTGGCCAAAGCTGGGTGTTGCACAACAGTGGCTTCTGGAGAGATCCATACCCATCAACATTAAAAAAAAACCCAACAACTTCCCTATACAGTATTGCTTTCAGACAGATTGGGGGATGGATAACTCCATACCCTCCAACATTTCTCCAATGGAAATATGGACCTCCTAAAGAAAAGTGGGACATTCTGGGATCAAATTAGAAACTGGAATGGCTTCACTAAATTGTCTACATTTCCATGTCCCTGGAAAATAGGCACACTTGGACGGTCTAGAGATCTCTCTGGAAGCCACCACCACTTTTACAGCAGTGTCAGGGGTAGATGGGGTGCCATGGGGGTGCTGCCTCACAAGATTCTACCACCTGAAGTGGCTGCCTCAGTCTGCCTCATGGGTGGGGTGGGGCAGCCCTGCTGAAGAGTTATAGGACACTTTTGCAACCTGGGTGCAGAAGAGATGGTTGTCTGGCATGTGATGTCAAGGCACATCTGTCTGGTATGCTGGGGGACAGAGCCAGGACCTGTGCTTTTTTTACCGTTTTCTTTTTCTTTTTGCAAGTTATCTCCCATCTCTGATATTATGAAATGGACATTAAGAATGAGGGGAATCCGTAAACATCTATCCTAGAAAACCAAATCCTTCAAGATTTTAACATGGAATTATTGAAGTATCAGATTAAAAGGCATTGAATATTACATCTCAAATTAAATTAAATTAAATTGCCTCCTTCTGTGACTTTTCCATTAGCTTAATCATAGCCTTTGTCCTGGAAAATGATTTTAGCATTCTTTCTTACAGAGTTTTACTTTTCTGATGAGTAGAAAATAATCTGATTTCTAGCCTCAATGTATTCATGGTCATGTTTGTATCCTTGATACTTGCAAAACATATTTTCCCCTCTACATTCTCCTTTTGCTTCACATTCTTTCAACGATTGTGTTCTAATTGGAAGTGAATTTTTAAAAAGAAAAGCCCTGCTAGTCACAGGGGGGAAATTAGGTACAGTAATTACTAATAGCAATCCTGACAATAAAAACACACCATCTGCATCTGTCATGGGGCACACTTTTTTCCCCCCCTTTGAAGCTTTAAGCTGCAATTCATGAAATTTGTTGCATTAATTGATTGGCTTAAGAGGAGTTTGGCAATAGCTTTAAACTCCAAAAACCTGCTTTGAAGCCAAAATGTAGCTGTCAATGAATTGAATTTGATGTTCTAGCTTCCTTGAGAACAATGCCTTGCCTTTGAGAAGAGTCTCATGAAATTTAATATAATTGTCAATCTGATCAAGGGAGACAGAGAGAGCAGTTTATTAACATACTGTAGAAACCAGAGCCTCTTGTCAATCTACAAAGAGTAGGACATGTTGAGAACAGCATGGTGCATAGTTTAGTGTGAAACCACTGAACACACATACAAACTTTTCTCTCTCTCTATATATATATGATTCATATTCAGTGATCCCCAATTAAACTTATAATCTTTAGTGAAAATCATGTTTGAACCCATGTAACTTTTTTCATCATGTTCTTATTTCCATTAGTAACAATTTAAAAGCGATTATGAATGATTTGTTTAAAAATATATTTGAAGAGTGCAGCAATTCAGGGGGAAATGTTAGCATACTTTGAATTGCCCTTCTACACATGATCCAATGGTAACTATGCAGAGATCTATCACCGCATATTTCTGTAAACATGGAGATATGCTTCCTCTGCTGAACTGAGCAGGGAAACCCACTTGTGTAAGTATATGTTGCTGTATTGCAGTGACTGTAGAATTCTGGACTAGGCTACAGTTCTGAAATTCTTAGACTGTGCATTGTCTGTCATTAGATCTATTCATGCCTTCAATATTCATGAATGCTACAGTGGTACCTCAGATTAAGAACAGCCCTGTTTACGAACTATTCAGTTTAAGAACTCTGCAAAACCGGAAGTAGTGTCCCGGTTTGCGAACTTTACCTCGGTCTAAGAAGAGAAGCTGAACGGTGGAAGGGCACCGCCGGCAAGAGGCCTCGTTAGGGAAAGCGTGCCTCGGTTTAAGAACGGTTTCAGTTTAAGAACGGACTTCCAGAACGGATTAAGTTCGTAAACCGAGGTACCACTGTAATTGCATAAAGAGGTTCTCAATAATGAGCCTCTTGCCCTACATACTAATGCATGCACCAGTCATGCCCCCTGCCAGGTAATGGACATTCAGAATCAGTCTGAAGGAGGCCTATTCACATAGGGTTTTATCCACAGGGATGGTAACTTGGGTTGACGGGTTACCATTTCTTTAGAGGAAGCCCTTTGCACATACATCTGCCACCTTTAGGCTGCTTCAGATTAATGCTCATGGCATTAGGTCATAAAGTAGATTGTTAACATGCCTGGTCCTTGTTTTAAAGATAACACTGTTAATGCTGTTCCATCAGCATTGGGACCATGCCGCACAAGAAGGGGTTTTTTAAAAACCCCTTCCTTCCGTTTCATTGAAATTTTCCCTGCAAGTTGCTGTTTGACCCTAGAAGCTAAGCTGTTATATGTTCTAGTTGCAGCTTCTCCCCCACTGATAATAGTAGCTTCAGGGAAAATAGTTTTCAATAGGACTGTGGCACATAAGGAAATGGTTGCTGTCCATACACTGCAGCCACAATCCTGATCAGATGCCGCCACACACACCCAGCAGCTGTTTTTATAAGTTGAAAATAAGGCATGTTTAATGCATGCACACATTCAATATATTGTCTGCTATGGTTCTTTCATTCTTGTCATGCAGAATTTAATGGTGAGATTTATAGTATCTATTGCAAAAAAGGACCTATTTATGGCAAAATAATGCAGAGTGTGGTGCATAGTTTTCAGAAACCAGGATGAGTCAGAGAAATAAAATTAAATTATCAGCAGAAAATGATGAGTGTTGAATGTCTCATATTGTCCTTCCACTGTGTATATTTGGGGGTGGCCATCAAGACATCTCATAAACTTCTCTTAGTTTTCCCCTTCTGTAGAAATGGAGTTTGCTATGTTTATGAATAGCAATCATACCTCAGGGCAGCAATTAATTCAAAAAGCTAAGTGCAGTTATTAAATCACAAAGCAAAATAATCTGTCTAAATAAATTTTAAAAGAATAATTAGCAGTTAAGCAGGATGCGGTCTTTGCCATGTGATGAGATTAAGAACCAGAGAATTCTATTTGAATACAATAGTAAGCAGGAATAGTGACTGATTTCCATAAAAGTTTGAGCCATATTTCCATATCTGTTTATTAAAACATAGAGACAGCTCATTTTTCAATGAGCATTCGTTCACCTAAATAATGGAATTAATATCTACTGCTGCCCTTGTCTGAAGGGCTTAATTTCTCACCACGCTTAAACACCAGTCCTGTTTTAAATACTACAGCTCAACACAGAAAGTCACAATAAATGTGAAAAGATAATTGGAATGATATCCATTTCCTTTTTGTTCCTTTTTGCACTGTTTTGTTTTTCTGCAGGTGCCCTTTGTATATTAAAACATTGGACTATGAATGAAGGAATGTTCTAAAATAAAATATTGTTCAGTTAAAGAAAACTAAGAAGTTAGTGGGATTCCCACTGATGAACAGTCACAAAGGTTGCCAGAAGATATGATTTCCAGACAAAATTGAGAAAATTAAAAAATGGAGGTGTGATTTCTTAAGGAAAACTGTATTTAAACTAATAATTATACATGTAAATTAGTGACAATGTAAAAGCTATAAGGAAAATCTATGTGCTATTTCATTTTCCAATTATGCATTTTTAAAAACCATGTCATTCTGGATTTTTATTAGTGTTTTTAGGGGGGGAACCCCATTTCTGTCTTTCAAGAAGTATGTATCCCTTTCCCAGCTTTGTAAAGTGTGAATTTCTAAAAGTAATCACTATCTTAATGTGTGGTAACTAGCAACAGCCTTTCAAGGGAAGTTTCACCTAATAACTGTCCTAATGTTTTTATGATCAAAGAGTTCATCTAAAGTTCAAAACAGTGGGGTGTAAGAGAAAAGAGTCCCTGAATAATTAGTGGTTCACAACACTTGTTTCTCTTTATATTAAGTGATAGAGTAGAGGAGTAGAGCTAAAAATCACAGGAAGCTTATCATCTCTAGGATAAAGGAGAGAAGGGCACGAGACACCTAGGCTTCCTCAAACAGAAGTGGATTTGGAATATTTCGTCATCTACAGCCACAGCAGGTAAACTAGACCAATTAGCTTCTGAAAAATATGCTCCACGTTCCCACTTTCGAGCTCGCTTTCAGTCACTATAACCCTCCCACTGATTTTTGGGTACAGGCACACATATGTGAAAACATGTGCACATACATACAACAGACACTTGTGAGCATACTGGTCCCAACAAAACACTGGCATTCTGAACTGTGTATGCTGGTAGGCATGGCTTGGGAGTCATCGTTTTGCACCACTTCCCTCTGTCAGTTTCATGAGGAAATGGCACAAAGCAGTGGGAGTTCCAGGACCAGCCGTAACTCAGGCAGCCACAGGTAGTTCCTCTCATCTAGACTCTTCTATTTCCTATACGCCCACAGCATTAGAATTCTAGACTATACCCCAATTACAGTGGTACCTCGGGTTACATACGCTTCAGGTTACAGACTCCGCTAACCTAGAAATAGTACCTCAGGTTAAGAACTTTGCTTCGGGATGAGAACAGAAATCGTGCTCTGGCGGTGTGGCGGCAGCAGGATGCCCCATTAGCTAAAATGCTTCAGGTTAAGAACAGTTTTAGGTTAAGAACAGACCTCCAGAACAAATTAAGTACTTAACCCGAGGTACCACTGTATATTCCTGTGCACATGCTCATAATTCTGACATTTACTGGCTGGGGGAACTCAAGGTTACGTAAGGGGTGTGACTACAGGAATGGAACTCTTCAAGCACAGTGCACCATTGATGTGGAAGGGGGAAAGCACACTCACTCTCTCTTAACATGATATGTGACCAACAGTGCAAAGAATCAGTGCCAAATTCACTCTTAAAAGCAGCCATACCATTATAAAAGATAAGTGCAGAAAGGCCTAAAGACAGTGGCTACATCCTATAATGGGATCATGTGTGCATCATAATAAGCCATGAATCACGGCTTACTACCAAGGAGCAGTGTGCTAATGCATGCTGGTCAGTTGCTCTGTCCTGCCTGGCCTGGGAGAAATAAACCATGAGGCATAGCTTAGCACTGCATGTGAACTCGAGCTTTGCTTCTCCACCCCGCCCCCCCCCCAAAAAAAAACCCATAACTGAAGGAAAGTTTTGTTCTTGGCTTACTGGAGCCGGAGCCAGGCAACAAACAGCAAAGTAGCAGCAACTTAACAGCATTCATGGCAAACATTGGTTTATTAGTATAATTATTATTTTTTATACCCTGCCTTTATCCCAGACTCACAGCGGCCAACACAAATTAAAACAATACAGATAAAATACAAAAAGCTAAGAACAGATAAAAGAGAATTGTTTTAAAGTAATTAAACTCTAATAGGATTAAAATAATATAAAAAGAAACCTCATTAGAATACGGATTATTAGAATAAAGATAGATATTTATTAGAATACAGATAGGTTTATTTACCTCGGCTTACTACAACATTTGAAGAAACCCACTTATTCAGAGACCTATAGAGAAATGATGACCTTGTTGGCAATGCCTGTTCCTCCTGTTGTTCTGGTTCAGCCCCCTCTTGGCTTTGGCGTAGCAGGAGTAGGCACTTCTGCTGCTTCTAGCTGCGCCAACAGCCGATGATACACCTGCCTGGCCCTCTGACCAGTCACGGACATGCAAGGAGGTGTGGCTTGGGAGTGGACCTGAGGAGAACCTCTTCCCTCTGGTCCACTCTCCGGCCATATAAAGCCAGCCATGCTGGGGCTTTGGATTGAATCCTTAGTCCCTGCTCTTCTGTCTTGGGGTATCCCCTTATGTGAGCCTGAAGAGGTACTTCATGTCCAGATCCCCTGCTCAGGTGTTGATGGGCCCTATCACCTCCACTTGCAGTGATCTTGGCCAGTCACTGGGATGTGATGTATTTTGCAGGGTGACCCTTAACCTTGGTCAACCCTGTTTAACCATCAACCAGCCAATGGTTGGATAAACGCCCATTGGATACACACCCAATGGGCCACACCATCAGACATCTGTAATCAATAAAGATTTGGTCTTATTTTATTCCAATACTGTTGTCCTCTCTGTTTTGTTGTGCAATAGTATGTCCCCCTCACTCCGCCACTGCCTCTACCATGCCTGGGCCCACAATAGGCCTCTTTTCACTTCTAGACTGTGCAAACTAGGCCAACGGTATCTAGAGTTACACTTGCACTCTCCTTACAGAAAAGTAATAGGCACTGTTCCACTACATATGCTGTGTTTGTTAATAATTCCTTTCCCTATAATTTGCCTTTCACTTTTGTGCACACATCTGCTAGATCCTAAGATTTACATTTTTTTGTAAAAGATAAATGATCAAATATAACTAAATATGCTCTCTATTTTTTGAAAGAACATAACTCTGCAAGGACAAGACAAAATGCTGAGAATGCCACAGATATTGTTGAATTGTATATCTGTTGAAGGCAGTCTCTAAAAAAATCATTAGAACAAAGCGCATTTGAGATGAAATAAGCAATGGTGACATCAGAAGTGATAATGCTATATGAATCACAAAAAGGAATGATTAATGGTATAAAGGAGTCACAGTTCCTCATACTGCATCCACCTTTTGGGCTGACTTATTATGAGTAAGAAGAGCAAGCAGTGAGAAACATTAAAGGGTAAATAGAGAGAAAACCCATTTGGTGCCTTATTGGCCACCTCCTGTTTTTGAATAATATTCAGTAACAAAGGGGAACAGATCTTTCTCTCTCTCCTCCATGAGATCCATTATCTCTGATTAATTTCACATGTTTTATAAAACTGAGTCTCAAAAAACCCCAAACTATTCCATTATGTTCTGAGCAGAATACTGATGGGGCATTATCAGCCTTTTCCAAATAAAAGCTTAATGGTTTGGATGGCAAGGTTAGTTAGGCCAGGTCAGAGCACGCTAAGCCTTTTAGCATTGTGTACGGACAATTCAAATTTATTCATATGTAATGAAATAACTGGCTCAGAAGCTTAGAAAGCTTTAAGTACTGAATAAAAGTGTAAACTCTCAAAGCTGGAAAGCTTCAGTTTAAAATCTTGAAGAATAAAATCTTGTAGAAGCAGTCTGGCAGTGAGATCAAAGGTTCATAGGCAAGTTTAAACATAGTAGAGATGAACTTGATGGTATTGTATCAAATAATATATATGAACAGCTTGTATAGTCTCCCACAGTGGTCCCATAAGAATCATGGATGGTGGGTGTTGCAGGTAATATAATCTACAGTTGTGTCATCAGCCAGTTATACATTTGCACAATAGGTGCAAGAATTGTGCATAGAATAATGTATAACATTTCCAGCAATTAAGGACACTGTAAGGTTATATCCGTTAGGGTTAGACAGTTTACATACATTTTATATGTAAATGGTCACCTGATGTACATGATTATACATTAAGAATAATCTTTGGTGAGCTTTATTTTATTTTTCCTATGTAAAGGGATTGATGGTGATGATAAACATTATTAGTCACTTTATTTTACAAACAGTAATTCAAAGCGACTTACAATGAAAATTACAGCAAAAATGATTCTAAGGATTTTATTTCTCATGCCTTTGGAAAAGCAGACCCCTGTAAGGTCACCAGCATCTGCTTGTGCGTTTTATTGGGTCTGGACTTCAAATCCCATTCAGAGGTTCTGTGGAGCTGTCTACTGAGCACAAATCCCCCTCCAGGTATTCTAAGGTCCAAAAAGGGATCCCAGCTGTGTATCTTAATCTTCCCATTATCTCAGCCTGGGGACCCCTCAGAGATGACTCCTCATCCCCTTAAGTGTCTTTGTCAAAGTGTGACGGAGATCCTTGTAGTTGTGACCTCTCCAGCTGCCTTTCTGAGGTAACATTTTGGCTGCCCTCATTCTCTCTTGGATCAGGAATCCACTTGAAGGCAATGAACTAGCTTCACACTTCTAATTGCACATCTTCAGCCCTGCATTGGGAACATTTTAATGTCTGATGTTTTCCAGTCTTTTATATATGCTGTAAGCCTCCCAGAGTGGCTGGGAAAACCCAGTCAGATGGACGGGGTATAAATAAACATATATTATTATTATTATTATTATTATTATTATTATTATTATTATTATTATTATTATTATTAGCCTTGCCTCCTTCCTCTTGACAATGTATGGGCAATATCTATACCTTCATCTCCCTTCAAATCACCTGATCTTTGCTAGGAGGCTGTGTGGCAATCCTTCTTGTTTGTTGTTTGTTATTCCTACAGAGCCAAAGTTCCCTTACATAGTTAGGCACCTTTCTTAGGCAGTGTTTCATAGCACACAGTGGTTTTTTAATAGTTTTTTGGCAATGGATATGCAAGTATAACTAATACATGAATTCAAAAATGTATGTCCTGTGGCACGGCTTCATTTTTAAATATAAGATAAGGAGTCAATTTTATCTGAAAATCATACCTGGGTACTCTTATATGAAAGCTCTTCCTCTATCCAGGGAATAATAGATTTTATTTATTTTTTTAGTGAGAAAACAATGGTATTCTGTGTAATGACACACTTTCCTAAGTATGTGCTGTACAAGACCTGTTGTGACGAAAACAGCAAGGTTAAAAATTGCAGCCCTGCCAAGTCAAAATGTCACCAGCTTCCACTGCTGCTAAGAAGACCCACCAACCTAATTGCTGTCATTGGTGAACACACAAATCGGACTTCTAAAGTGGGTGTGCTGATATGAGTGAAGACCGTCCTTTGGTAACCCAGTCCCAAATCATCTAGTGTTTTAAAAGTCAATACCAGCACTATAACTTGGACCCTGAAACACACTTGTAACCAGCACAACTAGTGCAAGACAGGTGTCACATGTTTCAACCACCTAGGCTGAGCAGCCACATTTTGCACCAGTTAAAGATTCTAAATCATCTTTAAAGGAGCCTGTGCAGAGCATGTTATAGCAGTCCAGTCTGGTGTGACAAGTTGCTGAGAGGTCTGGGAGAGCCAATAGTATTCCAGTGTCATTTACCCTTGCTCCATCCTTCCCTGGTATAAGGCATCCACCAGGGCAACCAAAGCTAGTTCCTTCCTGAACCAGCCTGGACTGGACTGGATCCAAACAAGGTACATGTCACTGCAGGAGCCAATTCATTAGCAATATCATATACAATTCAGTGCAAGGAAATTAACATTCTATCACTTATTCTCAGTAATAGTTATGGTGCTTGTGCATTGTTTGTTGGAATGTTGCATTTCCTTTATTGGATAAACGTATATTCTTTTCATGAAATCTATATTTCACCACATTCTGTTAAACTACCAGCAGTATACTATTAATTCTGCTACTTTGAGTTCACTTTTCCTAATGTTTTACAAGATTCTGAATTCTCTGAAGAAAGGGAGGAAGGAAGCTCTCAATATCATTTTCCCCAGCCAGAGCCCTATTGAATAAGACCAGCTTTCCAATTCAGAGTAATAAAAGCATCGATCTTCTAGCTCTCTGACACAGTAGTCCCTCTAATTCTGCATTAGCACTAAACACAAACAAAAAATTTAGTATAAGAAGTCCCAGGAGACAGTTCAACCACATTTCTGCATTTCCCAAGGCCAAATCAGCTACGGAAAACTTAATTTAAGAAACTGACACAGACACCACAGTTAGAATGGTAAATCTGCCGTCTGCCAGATACCGAAATAAAGTTTTCAATCACTGATTCAGCCTTCAGAAATAGGGAGTTTGGTTTCTAGCTGCCTCTCCAGGAAGTCATTCTTAATTAAAGTTCATTGCTTTTAGTGCTGAAAGGTATCTATCTGGAAGGATTTCAGGGAGTGAGGGCTGGTGGCTGAACAGCTTTTTCTTTCATGGACTCAGTTGATTAAAAAACTGGGATGCAGAAAACGCTGCTTTAGAAGCTTCATTGTAAAGATAATGGAAGCCCTTCTGTGCCATTGGGTGTGCCATTTAGTGGGGAGAAGCTGTGTAGAAGGAGGCTGCTGGGCCGCCATAGCAAGGAAGATGAGAAGACTTCCAAAACTCATTCCCCAAGCTGTGTGACCTATCAAGATGCCTTTGCACACTTGCTTCTGGATGTTACGTTTTATGGATCGAGAGGATGGAAGCAAAGTTCATTGACTTTCTCCCTTTCCTAGGGATGGGGTAGAAATTCAATTCAGTTTGCCTTTAAAAGTGATCTTACTTAACTAGCACTTTTCGAAACAATGCAGGAATGGAAATACAGCAATTATTCAAAATATGAACTTTATGTATATATTAGAGTAAAGTGTCTGTAAAAATGCACATAGTCAAAATATACAGAAATATTAGGGGAAACTGATTTGCAAAGAAAAATGTGTGTATTAGGCAAAATTACACAAAAATTTGTACATTAAAAGTAATTTGCACTAAAATGCTGATAAATTTCATAACATGTTTTTTTAAAAAATAAACATATGTAGAAATGAATTTTAGAATGAATTTAAGAATGGAAAATGAGAAACTGAAAAGAAGCAAAATTGACATATTCTCCCAACCTTACCCTTTGCTTAAATAGCTGCAAATTTGAGTGGACTTCTAAGTATTCATCTAAGAGAGTTTCCAAGCAAGAACACATAAAGAGCTGAAACAGTCCAGGTTTGTGGCTTCATTCTAGTTGAGCTACATTTTCACTGCCTACAGGAGTGGCTGAAAGGGCTGTATCTACAACTGGACAAGTCAGAGAGCAAATTTCTTCTCACATCACAGGATGACTGGATGTACTTGGCAGCCTTCTGTATTTCCCAGTACTGCCAGATTTGGGGGGGCATGTCTCTGTTCTGTAACAACTAACAGAACTAAGCAATGAATCATGGTTCTGCATCATTCATGTTTCTGCTATATTGCTTGATTTATCTATATTTGATAACTGTACTCTTGACCCAATGGAAGCAGAATGTGTGAACTTGATCCACTGAAAAGGCCTTGGCTTATGGCTATGGGAGATAATATGAAAAATCTGTCTGTGGTGATGGAGTCTTCAAAGAATATAGCAAATTCCCAGTGGATTCAGGTCTCTAATGGCTGTAGAAGACCTTGGGTGATGAACATGCATGTGTGAATCACACCAAGAAATTTGCAGAGTAGTGACAGACTGTGGGAAGGTCAAAACCACGACAATCAAAGATCCACTGTTTTCAGTGAGACTTTAAACATCAGGACATATCAAGAGGCTTCTGAGTACTCGCCAGCAGGGCCTTAGAACTGTAGTTGTGCTGGAAAGTCCTGTCAAGTTCTTGCTGGGGTCACAGTGCTGACCAGGACTATCTTTTCTCTAATGCAGAGCCCTGAGTCTACAGTGGAGTACTTTTGCACATTGACTGCTCCTTTGCGCCTATGCATCAACATCCTCCATTGACGTTCATAGGGCTGCACATTTGAAAATTGGCCATCTGTGTCAGTAATAAATCATAAGAACATACAGCCTGTTAGACCAGCCGATAGCTCATCTAGTCCAGCATCCTGTTCCAACAGTGGCCAACCAGATGCCTGTTGAACCTCTTTTGAGCACAAGGGCACTCTCAATTCCTGTGGTTTCCAGCAACTGGCATTCAGAAGCATACTGCCTCTGACCATGGAGCAGAGCATATCATGGCTAGCAGTCATTGATAAGACTTATCACTGGATTGAACAAAGGGTTTGTAACCTTGAAAGACCTCAGTCTCAGAGTCATGTGTTCAGAATTGTTTAAATTAATGGACCTTCAACAGAGCTAGAGTTTATATCATACAGTGATGATTAGATTTCAGTTGTGTAGGAGAAGAGGTGAATAGCACATAAATTGTGGTCCCCTGGTGGAGCCCCTATGGCCTGCTGGTATACATGCAAAGAATACTAAAATATTAGGTGGGCCTTGATCTATTCACCAATATACTTCTCATGTTCTTAAAAAGATCCTGGGCGTTTATGCCTTAACTTTTAAGAGATTGTCTGTATGCGTTATTGGTTTGTGAATTTAAAACACATTGGCAAATCGCATTGATCCTAATAAAAAAGAAAAAATGGGGACCATAAAAGACTGAAGCCAGCTCATGTGTTCATTCCAGGCCATGTCTTCCCCCTTCTATTTTTTTTCACAGCCAAAGCTGCCAGCAGGCTATTCACAAATGAGGATTTGTGGATCAAGGCCAGTTATGTGGGTTCAACAATACCGTACCCTGTAACAAAGTGTTTATCCAAACATCTGCTTTTCTGAATGTTTAGAATCTACATTTTCTCCAATCGCACAAATGGAAATATACAGCATCCAGACCTGTGCTTGGAAACGTGGCACATTTGAATGTGTCTTTTTAATTTTAATGACACATTAAAAATTTAAATAGTTACATTCTTTGTCTCTGCCCTTGAATTTATCACATCCAGGTGGAAGCTCAAGATTATTATTATTTTCTTAAATGACCATAAATATTTAGGTGGCTTTTGCCATCCTTCAGCAGCAGCACAGAGGATGATTGTGACATGTTCGCAATGTTAGCTTTTTGGTGCTGCATTTTTAAGCCTCCATTGACCTTTTATTTTCTACAGTAATTGCAATATTTCTCCAGACTGTTTGGACAATGCCCAGAGGATAGGAAGAATCACAGATCCAGGGTTTTTCGGAAGAGTGGGTGGATGGGCTTGCAAAGTTTCTGTTTATAATTAGCAAGTCATGGGTAGAGAGAGAGCGCATCTTTTTTAAAAAAAAAAATTGTTTACTACTTTCTGCAACATGCACAGTATTTAGGAATGCCAGTTCTTTCTACCTAAAACTCCACCTATCCAGATAGGAGACCCCACAACAACTCATAGTGCCATGCCATTCTGACTTGGTGTGGTTACAGTGGAGACAGAACTGGCTATAGGCATTCAGATGGTTCAGAGGGGATGGGAGCATGAAGAGAAAGCATCAAGTGGAGCACCCACCTCAAATAAACCGAGGCTCTGCTCTTACAGGTTTCATGGCTCAACTCTGAAGACCTGTTGTTGTTTAGTCGTTTAGTCGTGTCTAACTCTTTGTGACCCCATGGACCAGAGCACGCCAGGCACTGCTGTCTTCCACTGCCTCCCGCAGTTTGGACAAACTCATGCTGGTAGCTTCGAGAACACTGTCCAACCATCTTGTCCTCTGTTGTCCCCTTCTCCTTGTGCCCTCCATCTTTCCCAACATCAGGGTCTTTTCCAGGGAGTCTTCTCTTCTCATGACGTGGCCAAAGTATTGGAGCCTCAGCTTCACAATCTGTCCTTCCAGTGAACACTCAGGGCTGATTTCCTTAAGAATGGAGAGGTTTTATCTTCTTGCAGTCAAGAGTCTCCTTCAGCACCATAATTCAAAAGCATCAATTCTTCGGCGATCAGCCTTCTTTATGATCCAGCTCTCACTTCCATACATCACTACTGGGAAAACCATAGCTTTAACTATATGGATCTTTGTTGGCAAGGTGATGTCTCTGCTTTTTAGGATGCTGTCTAGGTTTGTCATTGCTTTTCTGAAGACCTAAAGGAAGGGAAAACCTGACGTCCTTTGGGACCAAAGTAGCAGCAGCCTCTGTATTTCAAGCAGGAGGCTGGAGCTGAGGAAGGCTGTCTGGATCGAAGCGCCTCCTGCTACACTCTTAATGACCTGCAGCCCGTCCTAAAGTACATTGAGAGTGGCAGTGTGAAGCCCCTGCCCCTCTTAACAAGCACCAACAAGGAGAAAGAAGTTCCCTGACGCCGTGAAAAAATCTCAATTGCCTCACAACCTTGCTAACTCTAAGGTTCTCCTATTAAACTTCCATGAAGATTGGGTTTTATTCCCACCACTCCCTGTTTTCCCTTAGGGAAATTGGTTTCTTCTCTTTTGTGGGCCATTGGAGTCAAGGCCCTAATGTCACCTGGGTCCCAGCCACAATCTGCCTTCAGCCCCACAGTAATTGAAAGCAGGAACCAGATCAACAAATCCCTTCCAGTCCCATGAAATAAATCCTTGCTACTCTGCAATATGTTGGGGTGCTGGTTCAGTTCCAATAGAAATGACACTCCTGTATGGAAGGAGAGATCAAATACTTGCCAACATGTCTTGGCACAAAGAATGTCAAGGTATGTGCAGTTTTGAAACCAGAAGTCAGGAGTCAAGTCCTTCTTCTCTCAGTGCAAAAAGCTCAGCTGTAAGGCATTTATAGTATCATAACTAATAAATTGTGTGTTAATAATTGAACTGAGTGCCTTGAGAGAGTATTTGCAGATCAGCTTTATCGCATCAACTAAGAATAAAGGTCTTCGAGACTTGGCTGCTGGGCTGGCAATGCCTAGAATCTCTCTGTTTATACATCAGCAAATACAAAATTTGAGTATTGTGCTTGCAAAGTTCGCTCTCAGTCATGGCCGGCATATAATGACTTTTTGTTTCACCTAACTGCCATTCTGAAGCTGGTAAGATTTTCCTAGAAAGATATATGCTGTGACTCACTGTGAAGCATACAATCCCTCTCCTTTAGATTAATGTAGTTTCAACCTTGAAATAGGATGAAAATAATGTGCTGAGGTCCCACTGTTCTCACCATGGGCTATATTCCTGTACTGGTTTTCTCCCTGGCCTCTTGCCATAGTGGATGTTTCAGCGGCCAGTGAACCCACCAACCTATTGTCATGAAGGTTTCCTGGGACTCTTCTTTTTTGTACATTTGCTTCTTACCCACCCAGAATGCACTTTAAGTCAGAGTTGGAGAACTCACATGCTTGAGTATTCTATAGTGCACATTTTTATCTTTAATACAGTTGTAACCTCTTTCAATTATTTATTAACTCTTTATAAAATATTGATGAAATGGAGCCTTGCCACAAAGCAATTTGCCATCTTGGCTGTTGTTAAGATATTTCACATATTAACTGAAGCAAATGTCAAGTGCAGGGAGCCAAGCAACCACTGCACACACTTTTTATTTTAAATTCACTTAACAACTAACTGTAGATTTATTTATTTGTATTTTATCCTTCTCTGCTCTTCTGTTGGCTAACCACATTGCTTATAACAAAACTGAGGCCTTTAGAAGTGCACCAAATCAGAGATTCGTACCTGAGTTGGATTAAACAGGCTGTGGGTGAACCTTTATATTGAACTGTATTCTAGGGCACATCACCTTTTTCCTAGCTATCACACAGCAACCACTTTCTTGTGTCTATTTCTAAAGATATGTGTAGTAGCAAGAGCTGTGTTCTGCCACTCCCTTCTAGCAGACGCTTGTCATAGCATGGCCCAGGGGCCAAAGCCATCACTCTTAATCCCTGGACCAGGCCACACCCCGCACTGGCCCTGCTTTGAACACTCCTTGAGTGTTATTACTTGGCTAGAAAATACTTTTCGCTTGCTGCTTTATAGTATTTTGAAATCACTTCAAGATGTTTCATAGGAACTGATTTAATAATACTAATACTAATAAATACAAACAAGCCTACTGCACAAAGATGTCATTCTCTGTCACCCCATGAGCACTTCCTTCCCCATCCCCTGCTTGCCCCGGTGTGTTCCAGTCCCAGCTATACCCCTCACCAGGACCTCTTCCTCCTGTCCATCGTCCTGCAGGTACATGGCAAAAGGTGACTTGTTGCTTCTGGTCCTGTCCACCACTAGGATACTGGCCTCAGAAGGTTACCTAGAAAGAAATGCAGCCCTCATGTTGAAAAATGCCCCCTGCCCATATGTTTTAATGTAGGAAGTGTGGTGGTGCAGTTCCATAAGCTAGACAGTTAACTGGCATTTTACATTTTCAGCAGAGTATGAAAACTGTTCTCCTTTCATATGATAAGGGACCCACTGCCATGTTCTATGCTGCTAGAGATTTTAAGGGAGTTCAGTGCAACATATCAAGAGATATTCTCTCCACAAAGAGATGTTCCTCATAGCAACATGTCAATTCATGCCCTAGTCGGGCTCAGCTAGTATTCAATTGCCCAATGGTTAATCTAGTCTTGAATGAAAGAGCAGAATTCACGTTGTTAAATTTATTGTGGCATGTAGAGCGAAATGAGATGACATATCATGGCAGAAAATTGGAGCTGAGTTGATATAGTTTTCTTAGTTTCACGTTTGCTTTTATTGTTGAGAAGCACATCTGTTTTCCAGGGTGTTTTCAGCAGTTCCCAGAAATTAAATCTAGTTTTTTATTTAATTTGTGGACACTAGAAGAAAATGTTCAAAAACTCCTCAATACCATTTTTAAGAATTGTGCTGTCCTTGAACTATCTCACAGGGAAGTTGTACAATCTCTTAGGCTGTCAGACCAAGTCTAAGGAAGCATAGTTCTAAGGAATTTAAGCAAAATCCCTTTTTATACTCCCTGTATCGCCTTCTCTCCCCAGCATATATGCTGAATAGCCGCTGCCCCCAGCCCTAACAACAATTTCACAATCAATATAAAGGGTGTGATCATTTAGGTCAGGGAACTTCATCGGGTTTGGCCAGACATACTCAGGAATTGTACAGTTCCCTTACTCCAAAGATCCACGAGCTTTCCTGAATTATGGGCAAAATTAGAAGCAGCACAGTACTTGGAGCTTTAAAAATAAGCTTTTGTGGCTTTTTTCCAGTGCTTTTGTGAATGACTCTTACAAAAATCGGAGAAACAGTTCCATTTTCTTAATATTTGCTTAGCTGTTCAAAACTGCTTCCCATCATTGACTAAGCAAATTCCATCTTGAAACTCGGCAAACAATTCAGTTCAGCTCTACAAGACATGCATTTTTGTGTTTGATACAAGTTGGAATCACTGCAGGGCAGGAACGAATTGTTTTGGTGAGGGACTTATAGTGTGAGGGAAATATAGTGTTTACTGGATCAACTTACCCACTTGCCTGTTGACACTATCAAAGATTTATGATTAGTTACTATCTAGTTTCAACTGTTCCAACATCAACTGTTCATCTGACATGAACTTGTCTCATCTAATACGTGATTCTTCTTGGTTGTGACTTTGTTTGAACCTGAGGGTGTGTGTGTGTGTGTGTGTGTGTGTGTGTGTGTGTGTGTGTGTAACCAGCAGTCATCTCTGCAGGATGATTTTTCACTAGAATGATTGGCAAACACCCTATGCTGCTCTATCAGTATCTCTTACAGAAAATCAAGGGCACTATTTCTATATGGATTGCTTTCCAACTGGGCTGGGGAAGAAAGTCAGTTCAGGTTGCATTGAAAGGCTAGCCTAACCAAATTTGAACCTTCCAAAACAACACATGAACCAAAACAGAGCCATCCATTGAAAGGCACACTTTTCCAGCTGTTGCAAACCACTTCTCCAGCCAAGTAACTTATTTTTAAGAATCATATACTTGGGTAAAGTGTGCATGCATTTGTTCATGAAAATAACATACAATAAAAATGCATTATATGTGAGGAAATTGATTAGAAAAACTTGTGTAGTAGGCAAAAAATGCAGACAAAATGTGGCTATTAAGATAAATTTGCACTAAAATGCTGGTTTGTTTTCCTGAAGACTTTTTAAAAAATCACAAACTGATGAGGAAATGTGGAAAATAGAACCAGAGACTGGAAACTGAGAGAAACCAAAACTGACAGATTTGACCATGTCTACTTCCAGAGGATGGGTGGGGAATCAGATCACAGGTGTTTAAAATTACAGTTTCTAAGCTAGAATTCATGAAAGGAGGCATGCCTAGATAAATTCTTTCTTTAAAAAAATATATGTTACATTCTCACAGGCAGGCCACTTGTGAAGTTGTCTAAGCAAACCATGTTTCTAAGAATCCAGCTTGTGCCTTTCCATTGAAATAAACCCATACCTAACCCATTTAGAATCATCTTTTGCCACATTAAGAATGCCAGGCAAGACACATTTTTGTATATCACCCCCACTCCTGTTTCTCACTTGGACAGAATGCTAAATCTACTTTAATACACTCATTTTCATTAGCAGGGCTTTCAAATATCATCAGGATTTACAAAAGACTGACTATATTCATAGGCAATAAATAAAACTTGCACAGATGTAGCTCTGTGTCCTGAAGAGGAAGCAACTGTTTGTTGAACTGGGATTATAAATTCATCCTCAACATGAATGCTAGTAAGAATACAATATTGACATGCCAAATGTGTATTAACACTTCCTGTTAAGTTCTACAGCTTCAAGGCAGCTGTTTCCCTGGCAGTCTTTGAAACACAGATGTTAAACAGAAACCATACGGCAACTACTCAAGGCAGGGTGGGAGAGGTCCCTTGCTATTATTGCAGACATTTTTAGAGTCCACTCAAAATTCATTCAGCCTGTGGTATGCACAGCCGTGTTTTAAGCAACACCTATATTAATAGTATGCACTACAGTGGTATAAAACAGCACAGTTGTAATAGTGGTGTTTCATCTTACATTTTGATGCTCCAGAATAATAGATGTGAACAATAATAAATTAATCCACTGGTTTTTGTGCTTTAGTACCAGTTGTTTTCTTTAGTTACTAATAAGTTGAGCCTAAGCTGTGCCCTCAGCATACTTGTACTACCTAGAAGCGATCTGCACTGTTAGAATTGACAGCATCAATTGCTTGTTGGGTGTTGCAGGGAGTGAAAGCTTGTTTCAGTGATCAGTGGAATCTGAGGAGACAGCACTGATCTCTTGGGGCTGTGAAGAGCAGCAGCAGAGGTGCTGCCTTCTGCTGCATTGAAGTTCCCTTGATCACTGCTCTCCCCCCCCCAAAAAAAAAAAATCTTAACTTGATTTGCAAAATGTTAATGATAAAAATAGTGGGATTGTCTGCATGATATGTGGGATTGATTGGCTCAGAGAGGGCATTTGTGACGTGAGGCTTTGCCTTTCCTCTGCATGACTGAACACATGTGCTGGTTCTCTTTCTCTGGATAGTCCTTTCTACTGAATGTGCCAGCTGGTGGCAGACTTTCTTTTCACTGAAAATACATGAGACAGCCACGGTGCCTTGGGAAATAGCTTTCGGCAAAAAGTGTTGCCTTGTGAAGGGTTAGGAAAATAATAAAACGGAGCTGGGTATAAACATTTTTATGGAAGCAGAAGGGCCTAGTGTAATTACAATGTCACATGTATTATACATATATTTTAAGGACATAAGAAGAACCCTGTTGGATCAGGCCAAAAACACACCTAGTCCAGCTTCATGTTCTCACAGTGGCCAAAGAGATGCCTATGAGATGCCTACAAGCAGGATATGACCACAACAGCACTCTCCCCTCTTGTAATTCTCAGAAACTGACATTCAGAGGCACAGCTGCCAGTGGACACATTTATCAATGTGCCATCCTCTTTGGAACATAAATGGAATGGAAACGATTCAAATTCCAAATTCAGATTCAATTTTTATTTGAGTGTCATGAGTGAATGAGACTTTGAACCCCATACTTCATTCAGCTCTCATGCTTCTTCTTAATGGATCTATGTAGATGCCTGTTCTTTCTAAAAGAAAATTGGACCTTGGTCCATAATCCTTCTTCTTCTTCTTGACAGGAAACAGATCTTATACTGACCTTCAATATCTCAATGCACCGTTCTTGGTGGATGGAGAATGGCCCGGGCTGCACAGTGACATCTGTGACCCCAGCCCCAGACTGGGCACCGGAGGACCATCGCTACATCACTGTCTCAGGTTGTGTTCTTGAATACCAATATATAGAAGTGGCTCACAGTTCCCTACAGATCTTTCTTGCAGTAAGTATCCAATTATCTACTCTTTCAGCACCCTTTTGTGTAGTATATCCCAACAGAGTACAATGTAACTATACAGCTAGATAGGCATGGTTTAAGCAATCATTAAGTTTTAAGCATCTGTTTTCAGTATGAATCGCATTCTTAAAGGATTATTGGTTAGTTGGCATCCGTCTGTCTCAGGAGACAATGGAGGAGTGCGCCTTTAGGGGTGAAGTAAAATTGTTGGAAAGTTACAGTGCCTGCTGTGACTGTAGAGACTGATATGAGAAAGACATGTTTTGTTGCAGCTGGGGCAGATGAAGGCATCTGGTTGTGCTGCTGTGGATGCACCAAGGCATTTCTTCTCTCTGCACTCCTCCCAGTGGTTATTTGTCCTCTGGTCACTGCTATGGATTCACAACCTTACTTCCTGTCTCCAGGCACTACATTCTAATATTAATAGAGGGTGAAAAGTTAAGCAGTGTACTTCAGAATAACTGTAAACTATAGGTCTAGAATGCAAGCCTGAGGGTGCTATGTACACATTCCACACAACATTTGCGTATTACTACAAAATTATCACCAAAATGAATGCAACCCACTAGACAGTTAATTGACACCTGCCAAATATGTGAGAAGCTCTCTCCTGCCAAGCTTTGTGGTCTATCTGTGCAATCCTATGTTGGTTTATTCAGTTTTACTTGAGTTCATGAACTTGGTGCCTAGTAAATGTGTATATAATGTAGCATGGATGGCATAGAAGTTGTGTGCCCAACAATGATGGCAAATAGCAACTGAGGGAGGGGTTACGCTGGAATCCAATGTCTAGTCTCTGCCTTGCTATTCATATGTGGACCAAGTAGAATCAGTGTGTTGGAAAGATTTCCTTCAGGCTTTTTTATTTTCATCTAGTGTTTCTATCATCTCTGTTTCTGCAGATAGGAGATACCTAAATGAAGTAATCCACATATATGTCCTTCAGTTCTAATATACCAAATTTCCCCTAGTTACTTTCTTTGGTTTAGAATGACCACAAATCATTCTCGGTTTCGTGGTACACTTCACTTGGTTCAAAATGATGGATTCTTCTTTCTTTCTTTGGCTCCTCTGTTTGACCAAAACAAATGTCTGAGGTATGAGCTGGTTTGGTGATAAAAGTATATTAACTCATGTTGCTCTATACATTAAAATGTCCTCATTCACTTAATGGCTATTGATTTTGCCCTCCTGTTTCAAAGTCACCATTTCATTTTCAAATCCCTTGAGTTAACAAATATAATTCCATCAAAATAAAATAATCTTAGTTGAGATATCTTCACTACACATTTCAAGTCCTGAACAATAGCCTTATAAAAAATAGACAAAGCAAAAAAAATTTTAAAAACCATCATTGTATGACATTTTCTTGTTGGCATCTACCTGTCTTGGGAGACAATGAAGGAGTGTGCCTTTGGGGAGTGAAGTCAAGCTGTTGGAAAGTTACAGCGCTTGCTGTGACTGTAGAGACTTGATGCAGGAGAGACATACTTTGTTGCAGCTGGGGCAGATGAAGGCATCCGGTTGTGGTGCTGCACATGCAGCATGGCATTTCTTCTCTCTATGCCCCCCCCCTCGTAGTCATTCCTCCTCTGGTCACTGTTACGGGTTCATGACCTGTTTGTCTCCACGCACTGCAGTCATCTGCAAGCAGTTGATGTTGCCAGCCTTCATGTCATGTTTGCAGACATCTTTCTTTTTGAAGTGTGCTTTTTAAAGAATGCCTGTGTTTTGGTTTGCATATTGTTTCTTAAACTGCAAATTAGGTAGGTTTGTCTGCATTGAATTCCCTCCCTAACACTACTTTCTATATCCTTACGATGGCATGCAGCAGTTGTAGGATGAGAAAATAGAGGATTAAAACATTTACTTACTTTGTCCATGTTTGTTTGCCTGTTGTATTCTTATCAATAATTTCTAGACCAAACAGCAGGAATTTTCATCCACTGTTTGGTTACCACTCTCCTACACTGCAACAGTAGTGTTTGGCTGGGTGGATTATACAAATATATGGCAGATGGGCATAGGTCACAGACATGTATAATTTTGTATCCTTCACTCCAAGTGATTTATTTTATGTTAAAATAAGACAAGCCACCTAATATTTGCAAAGCACAATCTATTGTTGTTATAAATCAGAGATTTATCATTGACTCTAGTAGGAAGAAAATCACACCTACAAACTGTTTTTATACAGAATTATTATTATTATTATTATTATTATTATTATTATTATTATTATTATTATTATTATTATTACTGCCCTTCATCTGAGGGTCACAGGGCAGCTTACAGTGTGTGTGTGTGTGTGTGTGTGTGTGTGTGTGTGTGTATCTCTATATTTTGTATATGTTTCAACATTATCCTTTTGTAGGAAAACGGAAATCATTTTTATGGGAATTATTTCCAGTTTACCGTTCAGTTCTACCAGACTAAAGGGATGAAGGTGAATGAAAACTGCAAAGGGCCCAGTGGCTGTGTGTAGGGGTGGATGGATCTGTCAATTGTTTCTTTCATTGTTCCTGCCTTGATTTTAGTTTGCCACATGGCTGCCTTGGAGACATGGCGTAACACAAAGTGGCTGCCAGATCTAAAAGGGCAGAAAAGGAAACAGGACCACAAAATGGAGCAGATATGCGCCTCATCAACTCCATCCCACCACCAGTGGGGGGGAAGGGCACTTATATCAGCTGCCACCACTGTTGCTCACAGTTGACAAGCACTTTACACCTCTGTTCAGTTCTTGGTGTCCAGTCCTGCCATCCAATGAAATGTGGGTGTTTATAAAGGTGTGTGTTTAATGTAGGAAACACTGGGCCACTGCAAATAGGAACTGAGCAGGAAGAGCGAACATTCTCTCATGCACTGTGAATTTTGGAGAGGATATTTATTGAGACCTTTCACAGGTGCCATAGTAAGTTCTCCTGGGCACACTGGCACCCATGGGCACTGTGTTGGAAACCTTGTCCTAATATGTGTATTTTTGTACACATTATTTGGTTTGAGAGCTGCATCACAAAATTCAGAGAATGTGAATTTTGAAGGATGGCTGCATTTCTGTTCGTGTATTGTTTCAGGGAGCGTGAACAAGGTAGGGTCACATGAAAATGCAAACCAAACCAAATTCCTGATCCACCCATAGCTGTGACAGATGGATCTTATGTGTAGCTTGTGTACTGAACTCCACTGACTCCCTTTTCGTGCTACAGGTCTCTGTCATACTAGGCATCCAGTGTGTACACACACTTCCTACAGTGGATAAAATAAGCAAAAGATAATTCAGTCAGTAGAGCATGAGACTTTTAACCTCAGGGTTGTGAGTTTGAGCCCCACATTGGGGAAAAGATTCTGCAATGCAGGAGGTTGGACCCTTGTGGTCTCTTCTAGTTCCATGATTCTATTTTCAAACAACAGTCCTAAGTTGCACTAATTGAACCAAAGGAAAATTATTTATCAGCTGCCCTTCAGGTGCTCGCTCTTCTCTAAATGCAAATGTAAATAAAGGTGCTACATATGCTACTAAGCATAATTCAACAGTACTATAACAGAAAAAATGAGCAAAAGTCCTTCCTTCATATACTGTAAATACATCATCACTAACAACTTAAATACAACCAACTACAATAATTTATATAAAGGCTGGCCATTTCCATATTGATCCTGCTGAGTGCCTTCCTATATAACATGCGATGTATTGACCACAATTTCTCTTTGCTTGCACTGAAACTAACGTAATACACTGCAAGAATTATCACGGTACCATTACTAAGTTTCCTTTCTGTTTAAAAAACAAATCCCGTAATCAAGTTAGCTATTCTAGAGCTTTACAGTAAGTGCTTGCCTTTCAGGACAGCATAATTAATTTTAGGGCTGAGATGAGTATTTGGGACCTTGTAGTTTCGGTGTGCAAAGGGGGCCTAATATGTTTCTCCTAAGTCCTGCAAAAATTCAGATTCTTACTGTAAATGGATCAAGCATCTGCAGCCTCAGGGCTATTTTTGCCCTTATTCTGAATTACCTTTGTTTGCCTTTGAATATTACAAACTCTTTTTTTTTAATGATATTTATTAAGGTTTCAAAGAAAAAAAATTACATGAATTAAAAAAAAGAAGAAAAAGAAAGACAAAAATAAAAGAGAAAATACAAAATACAGTACAAAAAAAGATAAAAAACACTTTAAAAAATACATCAGTCTTTCCATACCTTACATTCGTTTCCTTGTTTCCCTGACCTCCTCACACCTCCCTTTTTTGTATTCCAATTCAGTTAATTAATTCAGCAATTTCTTTCCCTCTTTGTTTTTATCTTAGTCCTTTAACATAATATATTATAACTTTGGATTCTCACCTGTTAACAATCCATTTTTACATACACCTTTATAACATTGCTGCTTAAACCACTTAACTTCATTCTGACATCATTCTAACATTTATTAATTTTGCAATATTTCTGTAAATAGTCTTTAAATTTCTTCCAATCTTCTTCCACCGACTCTTCTCCCTGGTCTCAGATTCTGCCAGTCATTTCCGCCAATTCCATGTAGTCCATCACCTTCATCTGCCATTCTTCCAGAGTGGGTAGATCTTGTGTCTGAATATTACAAACTCTTATTGTGATGACATTACCATAACTAGAAGGGCTGTTTTCAGACAAAAATTGGAGCTGCAAAGAGGTCAGCCATTGGGATGGTGCTGGTTGAATGCAAGCGTTACAGCAGTGTGGGCTGCATAGGTTATGTGCTGAAGATACACTTTTTCACCACCTTTTGTACTTCTCCTGAAAAGTCACTCAAACGTACCCACACTATGCATTTAAGGTGCATTTATGGCACATTCGAAGCACATGACTTCACCCCAAGAATTCTGGGAAGTGTGGCATGTTAAAGGTGCTGGGAATTGTAGCCCTGTGAGGCATTAACCAGCAGCAAGACCAGGCCCAAAGGCAGACTGCAGTGGAGCCAAGTAATATCTTTAGAAGGACACAGATTCTCATTTCAGAATCATTACCTTATGTTCACACTTGCAGAGAAATTTCTAGAAGACCTAGTGGTTTTTAAGAATCCTAGTTTCAAATCAAGTAGTTTTTTAAATGCAGGTTATGCAGCTCTAAGATCGGCAAGACAGATCAGCCAAATAAAACAGGGCAAGCAGTGCGACACTGAATGTACTTTAACAAACAGCTGTTTACTGATTGTGGCAGATGTTATGGGCATTGTCATCTGGATCAAATCATTATAGGCTAAATGGTGGAGTGGTCAGTGTTTCCTTGTAGTGGTGGGGTCCTATTTAGATCTAGGTCCCTTCCAGCTCTTTGATTCTAGGACTTTGAGCACTGCTGGCACTTCTGAGCACTGGCTCAGATCAGAATGAAAAGCTATGGCTACAGTTTTAAGCAAGGGCACAATTTCCCCCACAAACTAAGGAGCCAGTTCGGTTTTGTAGAGCCAGTGGGGAAAGAGGAAGAAATGTGACCTGAAGTCAAATGCAACTTGCCAGTAAAATGAGAGATATCCTATTCTTTTTTCTCAGGTCTAAACAAGAAGTTCCAAGGCTCAGATTTATTAGTCCCTAACTTTGGGACCTTTACTCCAATCTCTGGTTGGGACTAGGCACTAAAGTAGAAGTGAAGACAGCCACATATGGCTGGCTGGAAGACAAACTTGCTTCCTTCCCTCTTAGTGTCCCAGCCATGAAGGGCATGCTCTTAGTTATGAACAGTGCCTAGGTTTGGTTTGGTTTTTGAAACCCTGTTTGACTAGGTATTGCTCCCATTTCATTGCATTGTGTCTTTTGCTCTGAATATTTTGCTGTATGCAAATGAGAAAAGAGTCAGATTTGTCAGAACTTCAGCTCCAGTGCCTGAACCACTTAAAATCAAGTTTATGATGAATGTCAGTATGGTTACTTTCTGTTAACCCTTCTCAGAACAGCCAAAGACCTCTAGCATCCAGATGGTGAGAGTGGGGGCAGGGTGGGTGTGACAATTGTAGATTTCTCTTTCGCTAGAAGAAATTTTCATTATACTTCTGTCAATCAAACACTGCAAGAGGTTTTCAAACAGCAGGTGCTATCTATATATCCTTGGCTCACATCCTGCTGAAATGAGTGGCTTTCATGCCAACTTTTATAAGGAACATGTACATATTACATATCTGCAGCTTACAAGTGAACGTTCATCTTGAAGAATTTTCTTACAATGTATTGAAGAGAACCCACCAAGGCTTTCTGTGAATCAACAGACTGGCAATAATTTGTCATGTTAAATGAACCAAGATCTTTCGTAATCAAGTTTGGGCTCACTGGGCATGGTGGAGAAAAAGAACCTTATTTGATTAAGATGGAGCTCTTAGCTAGGTCAATACAATTCTTTTATTATTATTTTTTTAAAAAAGCAGAACTATTGATTCTAACTGATATAGATAGGTGCCATAGAAACACTAGTCCTTAAGTCACGAACAAGTGAAATTAGTAGAAGGGAAGAAGGGTTTGAGCAACCCCCCACTGATAATGTAATAACACCGTCATGTCTTATTAGCAAAGAAGTGACCAGCTTTAGGCTGCTGTGACATTGCCTCAGAGCATGGTATATTCCTGAGAGTCTGCTTCACAGTAATATTAAGGAACACCTCATTAGGGGTGGAAGTACTGGAAAAGAAGCTTCTTTTTTACCTAGCCGCATTAATGCATTGTTTATCAGGTCTGATTTACCTAGTCACCACAAGCCCTTCCTTTTTAAAGGGAATTTCATATACAAAACCTGCCCTTGATCTTTTACAAAGAATTTTTATTTTAAATTGGGTTTGATGGAAACTATATGGAATAATTCAACACTTTTGTCAGCTTCGCAATGAATTCCATGCCTTGGGCTCAGGGAGACTAATCCTGGACTGTTATCATTTTATCTTGCTGCTCATCATTACTATAATGCACTTGCCAAATGACTTTCATGATGATGGATTGGCTGTATTAGGAAGGAGGGCATTTATATTGCAAGGGCCCTTGGGAAAGTACAGAATGGTGCCTTGCACCCACCTATAGAAACTCAGTGAGGGCTTCACTTCACTTAGTTGTGCTTCCCATGTACTTCCCATTACCTCCAGCAACCAGAGATGGAACCTGGCATCTTTACACAGTTCAAGAAAAGTATAACAACAACAACAACAACAACAACAACAACAACAACAACAACAACAACAACAACAACAATAATAATAATAATGCAAGTGCACCTGCTTTTGTGCTTCTTGGAAAATATATGAATAGTGAAATCACACTTATTGAGATGTGCTAGTTCCCCATCCACTCATTACTATGAATGTCTCCAAATGTGGGTGCACAAATCACTAGGATATCAATTTTGCATACTTCCGGTGTAATGTGCAAAGCTGTCCCTTGTCATGCATGTTTATGAATGAAAATGCTGCATGTATTATATAGAGGCAGGTTTGGGGGTAGAGTGAATGGTAGAGAGCAAAAATAATTATGGTTCTCATATTACTTTCTCTGAGAGATGCCTTTATTAAGCCCAAGTGCAGATTCTGTGGATAGCAGCTAATGGATTAAAAATTGTGGAAGTTTAAGATGCAATTAGAAAACCACTTACTATGGAGCAGTCCCAAAGGCATTCCACAATAAGTAGTTTTGGTAATGGTGAGAGTAAATAATCAGCTCCTGACTATGTGGTTTTAGGACTGCAGTGTAAGTGGGAATAAGAATTGCAAAGTTGGAGCCTCTAACATAATGAAATACCTTGTGGAAGTATTAACCACAAAAGATGCACAGTCTTTACTTTCCCTTTTGGCTTCTTACCAAATAATTTGGGCCACTCCTTTGTAGATATGTGTACATAAAAGATAGGGTGTTGGACCAGGGTTCAAATCCCAACTCAGCCATGAAGTTCACTAGATAACTTGGGGCCATTTCACTGTCTCTCAACCCTACCTGCTTCACAGGGCTAGTGTGATAGTAAAAGTAGCATAGGGACAAGGAAGTTCATACTTTTTTATTCTCTCTTTCCCAATCCAGTTCCTGTGGGGGGGCGGAATCTCAGGGGGGTCAATACTGAAGGATTAGGTAGGAAAGCTGCTGAGGGAAAAGGAAATTGCCCCAAATAGTACAGAAATACCTTGCACAGGCAGAACTTGCCTCTTCTTCAGCAGTCTCCCCTTTTCAAGAGAGTCCCCCCAAATGTCCAGAGAGCTTTGTCAGAGGATACATATAGCTAAAGGCAGGAGTGGATGAGAAAGTCTCCTTGCATGATCTTCCTTCCACTTGCACTACTTGGGATGCAAACTTTATGGGGCATAGAGTATGTCGCGCCCTTTGGGCATGATTTTGATTTCTCTCTCTCTGATAAGTAAGAAAAATAATAACTTAGTGGTGCAGTCAGAAGTGGCTAGCCTGGGGGGACGGAACTGCAACACTAGCTTCCCAGAATCAGGGTTATTATTAAATCTCTATTCCTCCCTTCATCCAAAGATCACATGGCATTTTATAATATGAGAGTTTCTGCAGCTTACTAGGTGAAGAAGTCGGGACACTATGGGCACAACAGCAGAAACAATCCTGCACTGCACCCCATCACCCTTCCTGCTTCCTCACCCCTCTCCCAGGAAGTGGCAGTTCCATTGCTGCCAGGAAGCTAGTCTTGCCCCTCTGCTGTAACAGGTTAGCCATTTCTGAATGTAGTGATTAGAGCGCTAGACAAAGACCAGAGAGACCAAGATCAAATACCCATACTGCAACGAAGTCACTGGTGACCTTAGGCAAGTCACTCTTTCAGCCTAATCTACATCCAGGGCCACCTTGAGGCCCTTTGGGGGTGGGAGGCAGGATATAAATATTAATTATTTAATTAATAACAGAGAGAGCTGTACCTTACAGTCACCAGAATATGCTGCTGAAAGGGGGGCAGGAATCCATGGTGCAATTTGCTCTGGCACCTAGGAGCAATCATCACATGAAACCATGTAACGATAAAACAGTACCATGAGTTGCGGTACACCCATGACTGCAATGGGTGGTGGTGAGAATAAACTCACAGTGTGTTGCTGATCAATGCAGCACCTGAATGTTATGGCAGGATGGCAGTAAATTCATGGGATTGCTGCTGGCTTTGCATGAGGGTCATGTCTCATTTCTACAAAAGGGGTAAGTTTGACTAGCATCTATGAGAACCTTCGTCGTTTTTGTTATAGGCTCTCAGGACCTGTCTTTAAAAGTATTTTTTTTAAAAATGTTCTGCAGGCTTCAGTGAATTATCATCAGCTAGTTACTAGATTTCCATCTGGTCTGCACTGTAGCATTGGAGTCTGCCTTTTCTCATGTCACTCACTGCGCCTTCTCACGCAGGCATTCCTTCATTCTGCCTCTGCTGCTAGAAAGAGGCGGCGGCAGGCAGCTTGAAGTGAGCAGCTGTCCTCAAACAAAGAAGGTAGAAATGGAGGAAGGGCTGTCGAATCCATAACAATAAGCACATCATGACATAATTACAGTAAATCTCCAGAGTGCTCTTTATGCACATAACGCCATATGTTTTCAGAAGAGGAGATGTGCCAGTGTGTGTATTATAGTGGAATGTAAGCATCTTTTAACAATATTCCTGGTAGTGCTGAATTGATTTTTTTTTTTTTTAATCCAGGAAAGTAGCGTATATGTGATGAGAGAACAAATCAGTTAAGTAAGCTGTAGGTAAAATTTTAATAATGATTTTTTTTAAGACTGAAGGGCATAAAAAGACAAGAGGAAATGATTGACAGACATAATAAATATTGTCCAGTACAGATCAACAATTTAACCCTTCTGAGCACTCATAAGTAATCATTTTTCTGGTACTTTTGTAATATCCTTTCATTAGGTTATGCCACTATGCCATAACAACAGTTATGGGAACAATTCTTTATCACTGGTATTTTCATTTCACAGATCAAGAACTTATTGTCACTCATCCAAATACTTTCAGTTCTTGTTTTTATTTGCATGTGGTATATTTACTCCAAAAGGCAGCACAAATTGGATCCACTTTATTCTTATCAACACTGTGTGTGAGAGTGACTCAAAATATTTTATCAGAATTTGAAGCTAGTTCACCCTGGTCTGAGTCCACAATACTATCCTTAATGCCACTGTGTTGCAAATGCTTTGTCACAGAAAAGCTCAAAGTTTTCAGGCACGCAACAACTTTTGCAGCACAAATTCCTCGGATAGAAAGCATCCTTTATTGACAGAAAACTGTCAAGGTTCTTCACATACAAAAACTGGATTGGGAGGAAACAAGGAATTTGTGCCAACTTTGGGGGAGAACCACCCCATATTCTAAGTCATGGAACCTGCTCAAAGCCATTCAGTGAATTCCTAATTGAAGGGGCACATTTGGATCTTCTATACCAGAGTGGGAAAACATTTTTTTTTCTCTTGCCAAAAGCCACATTCCCTTGGAGGTAATTTGTTTGGGGCTGTATGCTATTGGAGGCATTAATTTTAAAAGGGCATTGTTGTTTAGCATCTTTGGGGTTTATTCTCTGTTTTTATCATTTCCACTGGATGCTTCAAGGTGGGGGGGCTGCATGCCAGCAGGAAATGGAACCAAAAGTGGGTAGGGATCCCCTCTTTTCGGTCTCTTACTGCCACCCCATTCTCTCTCACTCTGTCACTTGCTCTCCCACTTTTTCCTACCTGGCATGCGGGGGGGTGGGGGGATGTTCTTCCCAGAGGTCCGACTCATCACATCCAGAGGGCTTTTACTTTTTCCTTCATCTATTTCAGATTTCCCATTTCCCCTCTTTCCTTCCCTCCTCCACTCTCCAAGCTTCCCATCTCCCTGCGTGAAATTAGGTCAAGGGCTACATGTTGCCCTCAGTTCACTGGTTGGTCACCCATGCTTTATACATTGTATGACCCAGGTTACAAATGCCAATTCAATGTCCTTCTAACAATACATATAATAGATGTTTGACTGTTCGTTGTTTTCCATGTCTTTGTTTGACTTTGAGTCGCTTAACAGCATTTAATGCTCCTACATACAAAGCACTTGTCAATATATGCAATAGCTTGTGGTACGTCAAAGAGTAATAAACTGCACTCTCCATGCCTGCTTCAGGAAATAACTTAGTCTTCTGAAGATTCAAACAGGATGGTATTTTGTTTTTTGTTTTTAAATATGGGTGGAACAGCTTAAAGGCCAATTGATATTTTCAGTATTAGCTGGTTAGACTACCCTGTTTTTCAGAAGATAAACAGCCTAATGTCCATTAGAAAGAAGCTGGCAGTGGACCTAAGTGGTAACAAATCACAGATCAGCCAGCTAAAGTTCAGTGACTCCAAAGGTTTACAAACTTCAGTTTTCAGGAATCAATGTTCTTTTTAGTTGGAGTGTTTATATTTGATATAGAGCTGCCCTAAATCAAGAGGCAACATCATTCCATCTCTTTTCCCTTATTCCAGAATTTTTAGAATCATGCTAGTCTGAAATGCATACATACAGTATTTGTTATACTGAACCATCACAATGTGAATGTTTTTTTTCTTATTTAAAACCAAGATGCCAGACTTGCTGTTGGGTAGTATAAATCCTAAATGCTACAAGAGCCTATGATCCTACAAGCTTAGTGCATCTTAGATTTCCTACTCCCATTCTTCTTTGCCAATCTTTTCGCTTTCTTAAAATTCATGTTTCAGATTTCCTTGAATAATCATTTCCTGAAAAGCTGGGCATAGCTGTCTTTCCCAGTTGTCTGTGATAGCACATTAATTATTCTCACAAGAAAAAGTGTTTTGCCTTAACACAATTATTCCTATGTTTTCATCATGATGAAATGAAATAAATCCTGAGACTGACTCTGACATGACATTTTAAAGGCACAGAGTTTGCTCCATTATCTGTAAAACAGTGAATGCAGGTGTCATCCAGTATCTATAAATGTAACCCGAAAAGCAGCACTTTAGTCTATTCAAGCCATATACTGCAGTTCTAGAAGGAAGTTACCAGGATTAGTGAAACCATACCCATCAAAATCACTGAAGTACAAAGTTGCAACTTAAGTTCTGTTTTTTCCTGGGCACTTTGCTAATCAAAAGGTCCACCACCAGGTTCAGAATGCTTGAGAACAAAAGCCCACATTTGATCTCAATGTCCTTTGTGGTTGCATAATAAGAACAGGTGTAGGAGTGGATTAAGATGAGTTTTCCTTTGGGGGCAGATTAGAAGCAATTTCAACTTTTAGCTGTATCTTATGATGATTTAAGAGAACTTTTGAAGTCAGGTTATAAAGTCGGAGAAATCACCCTTTCAAAAGTTTTGTAATTCCTACTTGGGCTAAGAAGCAGCTCTATCAAAGGTCTGAACCATGCTTATTGAAACCAAAGGCATTGCTGGCATGCATTGAACTACTACCATGTGACAAGCTGTGTTTAACCAAAAGGACACACTACGGAGCAACTTTTTCATCTTAATGAGGAAGCTAATGTATCCAGCATGACATGACAGTAGAAGATGGACGAGAGAAATCAGTCTTCTAGAGTGAGCAACAACAAATAGCAGGGCAGAAAGGGGAATATCAGGATGAATGATGTTGCACTAAGTAAATGCAGTTACACATGCGCTGGATTAATTACCAAGTTCTGCAAACATAAGCAGGAAAATACTCTTATTTAGGAATCACTACCAGGGATCAAAAGATGTGCTGTGGCAAATCACGCAAAACCAACATTATGAATCCCTGGAAAGTCCAATGCTGCAAATTCATCACAAGCGGAATAACTGTATGCAAATTACACCAATTAAGCAAGCAGTAGTACTTTGATCTATTTGATCTAATAAATCAGTAAGAGTTAATCTATTAGACATTAGCAGATGATGCTAACAATTTATTTGAGATGCATTATTCTCGGGTATCTGTCATAATAGAAAAAATATTACAATAGTAATATTATGAGATACAGGCACACAGAAAAAATAAATTGGAATTAGAAAGCATGGAGTGGTTTTACATCCCAGGCCTATGACTGTTTACTTACAGGTAAGTTTTACTTTGCTAGTGGAGTTCACTCCTGGATTAAGTGTACATAGGACTGCAGCCCTGAAGAAAGCTGGCAATTCCAGATCCTTTCTGCTCTAAGTGTCTTCAGTGGATATGGCCCTCATTAAATCACACTCCACACAAAAAAGGGTTTTCCAATACTGAGCTGTCAGGTTCTTCTAAGTACACCTCACACTGAGTACAGGAAAAGGGAAGTGGGGAAGGTATAGGCCAAAGCCAATGAGCAGCAGTTCTGTGCATTCAAAAGCTCCTCAGTGATAAGGCAGCACTCCTGGAGATACTGCTGGGACAAAGAAGAGGGTAGAGGAAGAAACCAATCAAGCACCGGCTGGAGGAGCATTATTCATGGACCCCTTGGGATGACTCCACAGCCCCCCACAGATCCACAGGCCACACAGGTTGGGAGCCACTAGTTTAAGAAACATTATACTTACTTACTTACTTACTTACTTACTTACTTACTTACTTACTTACTTACTTATTTGGAGCATTTATGTCGTGCTCTTTAGCCAAAAGGCTCCCAGAGTGGCTTACGTATAATCAAAAACAAGACATTCCCTGCCTACAGGCTCACAATCTTATAATCTATGACACACAAGGGAAAGAGGACAAGGAGGGAAGAGGAAAGTCAAAATCAAAACTCATTACCTCCATGTGTGTGAGAGATGTATAGACCAGCAGGTAGAGGTGATGCTTAACCATTTATCTCCAGGTTTATGTTTTTTCTGAGCAAAATCCATTCCCAAAGTTCTTTTCCATTCTGCCCCCTGCAAAGTGTCTGGTTTGGTCTGAAGGTATTTACAGTCCAATTTCACATAACATCATTATGGAGACTCTAGCCTTTGTATTTGTGAAGAATGATTTGTCTGTTTGTTTATTGTTCTAAGTCGCTTTGAATTACTTTGGCTAAAAAAAAAGGTAACTAGTAAAGTTTAATAAATAAAATAAATAAATTGTCCCTGCTTTCATTATCATGCAGTTTTATCAGTTTCCATCAGTTACTACTATTCAATATGGCAAGTACATGTAGGCACAATTTAAATATTTTATTTACAATCTGTATAATTTTTACCACATAACAGTAAATGACATATCTCACTTTGGCAAATCAAAACTTGAAATGTAAAGTAAGGTGAAATTAATGTGTGCGTGTGTGTGTGTTTAAAAAATGCAAATTGCTATATTAGCAATGGTAAAATCACTTTTTCAGGCAGGGAAATATGCTGCTTGTATATTGATGTGTTGTGCTATTCACTGTGAACTAATGCTTTCCCCAGAAGTTAATTAACAAACTGCAGGCTTGCATTGTTGCATTACCTTTATTTAAAATGTGATGCATAATGCAAAATTGGCTCCTGGAAGCAAACCTAGATATCATTCAGCAAGTTCCCTACACAATGCAGAACTAGAGATGTGCTACAAGGCAATATATGACCTTAATTTATTTTGTTTACTGACAAATAAATGCCTCTAAAGCTGTAGAGATAAGCAAGCTGAGATGCTGTGGTATCTTGCTATTTGGAATGTTTGTTCAGTAAGGAATTTTTCATCTCCTGTCGCAGAATAATGCACCTGTGACCATAGCAGCTGATTGGAACTGGAGTGGATGCACAGAGGCAGATGGATTAAAACTGTCATAATTGTGGGGTTTCCTTCCCCCCCTCCTTTCCTGGATTATAATTTTAACAGGCTCCAGGTGATTTCTATTTCTATGTAGCATCACTCATCTCAAATAAGTCCCGGCAGGCTTGGAAAGAGAAGATAGATGCATTTGGATCCCCCCCCCCCATATGAACCCATTTGTATTGTGAGCACTTAAGAGAGTTGTGCTGTGAAAAAAGCAATTAGCTGCTTTAGTCTAGGGTGCCATTTAGAATATCCAGGTCTGTCCGCTTCATCATAAAATTGACCTTTTAAATTTTTTATGTCTAAGATTCTCCATATATATATATATATATATATATGATAGAGCCTAGAGGGCAGGAAAAAGAACTGGTTGCACATATAGAATTTATTAAAAGAAGTCTAGCCCTAAAGTACTGCTGCAGCTTTCTCCCTATTACTATGAATACCAAGCATATAGTATTGCAGCCTTAATGTTTAAATAACTGCTGTAATTAAGTAACATAATGACACCCATTATAGATAGGATAGATAGATGATAGATAGATAGATAGATAGATAGATAGATAGATAGATAGATAGATAGATAGATAGATGATAGATAGATAGATGATAGATAGATAGATAGATAGATAGATAGATAGATAGATAGATAGATGATAGATGATAGATAGATAGATAGATAGATAGATAGATAGAGATATAGATAGATAGATAGATGATAGATAGATAGATAGATAGATAGATAGATAGATAGATAGATATAGATAGATGATAGATAGATAGATGATAGATGATAGATAGATAGATGATATAGATAGATAGATAGATAGATAGATAGATAGATAGATAGATAGATAGATATAGATGAGATAACATAGTCAAGCTATGCTCAAGGGAGTTAACAGTAATTTTTTTACATGTGGCTCAGAAACTTTGTGTCATCCTCATTACACCACCATCACACACACACATACACTTGCTTTGTGATCGTTGAAAGTTGTCCTCTAAGAACTGCTCTATATTGCCACAGTCATGTGGCTGGTGCTGAGAAATCCTTCCATGTGGCATGAACAGCATGTACAGGGGGCAGGTCGTGCTGTGTTGTATGTAAATGTCTTTGCCAAATGGATGTACCCACTGCTGTTGTCATGGCAACCCAGTAGGACCAATCCACACAACAAGCATCTTATGTTTGGCAGGACCTATTTAAGAGGATTGCTATGTGGATTGCCCCTGATGTGCTTTCACACCACTGGACATTCAGTTGCGAATGCTCGCAATCCCAGGTGGCTTTTTTCAAATGTCTTAAAATAGTTTCCCTCACATTTCATATATCAAACATTTATGAGGGCTGAGCTTCAATTTGAGGGTGGTTTCACACAGGGCATTTTTAAGGTGGCACTGGTAATGTATGCGTTCAACAAATGCAGTTTTTCAACCACAGTGGGTTACAACATGTCAGAAAACCCAGGATTGGCTTGGGCTTGTTGCTACATAACATTCAGTTGATCCAGAAGAAACACCTATTTTCTGCCATGTGAAATGTGAAGTATCCCTTAATCAGAGGGTGTCTAGTGTGGAAGTGGATTGGCTGGTAGAAGAGCTACAGAGTCATCAACCTGGAGCAGGCACCTTCTTGCAGAATGCATATGTTTAAGTTAGCTGTTTTTGTAGCACATTTGTGTACATGTTGCTTTAAGAAGTATGGTAAGATTATATTTCTGCACATGCTCAATAGGAAGCTGAAGTGTAGAACAGCTACCTTTTTCTTTTTAGAATTATACCCTGCTTTTCACCATCAGGGTCTCCTTGGGCTACAGGGAGAAACAAATATGATTTCGTTTGCCATGCAGTTAGGAGCTGGTGTTTAGATAAGGAACAGTTGGTCACCTCCTTACTGTAAAGCCCACAGGAGCAGGCCCTTTTCCTTTACAGAGCTTGTTTTAAGAAGCCTGCTTTGGAACAGCAGAGAGTGAAGAATAAGGTTTCCTCTTTGTGAACAGCTGGACTAAGCTGCAAAAGTAAACTTATGGAACTGTTAGAGAACCTAATAAAAGAGATTACATGGCATTATTCTGGAAGAGAGAACTTTAAGTCATCTAATGCAGTGTTTCCCAAACGTTTTTGGGCAACGGCACACCTGTTTACGGAAAAAAATCTCGCGGCACACCACCATTAAAGCCCCGCCCCCGTGACGTCAGCGCGCAGCGTCACGCCGGGAGGGACGCACAAAAGTGAAAGTTTTTTCCCTCCCCCTTGCCGGGGTGGGAGGAGGCAGCAGAGCGAGGGACTGAGGGGCGGCGGCAGCTGAGGCGGCGGCGGCTGCGATAGCGGGCGGAGGAGGGGGCGGCGGCGGGGCTTGAGATCATTGTTGTTGTTATGGCTGCTGCTGCTGCTGCTGCTGCTGCTAGGGGATCCGGGGACGTGAGCAGGCCTGGCCCGACCCGGGTTGAAGGAGGACAAGCCGGCAGCGCGCCAAGTGAGTTCGGTTGCGCGCGACGGCCCCCGCTCCCCCCACCCCCGCCGGATCCTCGCCGCCGCCGCCTCTCGCCCGCCTCCCTCCCACGGCACACCAGCCGATGTCTCACGGCACAGTAGTGTGCCGCGGAACACCGGTTGGGAAACACTGATCTAATGCATGTTTTATTGTGGCATTTACATAGAATCCAGACATGCATATATGTTCAAGACAGTATATTGCTTTATTAATGAATGTTGCATCCAGTGCTTTTTTTTCTAAAAAAAAAATGTTTAGGGGTACTCTCATTTTCCTACTCATATTGAAATACTGTCCCTTAATGAGGCCAAACTTAGATTCACAAAATGTTTAGGGGTATGCGTACTCCTGCGTCCCCCTAGAAAAAAGCACTGGTTACATTATGTTTGGCTTTGCATCAGTCCTTCGTTGTAAGTACCTCCAGAGACCCTGAATTGGTTGAAATTAAATAAAAGCAGAACAGAATTTGGGGAAGAGTCACACTTTCACCATGTTTGCTATGACTAGGGGTAACAAATGCAAATAAAGGAAGTGAAAGCTTTATGTAGAAGAGAATTTCAAGAGAAGCGTTTTTTTCACTTCCTCTGTAAGACAGACTGCACCTGCCTGAGTTCTGTCTTTTATAGATTAATTAAAGGTAGTAGAGCTTTTGTCCCTTTTGTATATGGCCAGCCTATCTGCAGCCATTTTAATTTTCCCAGCTCAATTGCTTTAGCTGCAAACTTCAAGACAAGATTTAGGTTGGTGTGATGGTATCAGGTAGCAGTAATATTTGACTATTCTCTCTCTCAAATGAAGGTGATATTTCTTTTCACTTCTCTGAGCTAGTGGTGAACAGATGGGAAGGAGGGACCATAATAAAGAATCATACTTTATTATGTGGTGGCTGTGTGTGTTCCATTTAGAATATTGTTGCAGCTGAAAACATTAAAAGCTGTTTAGCAGAGCACCTTAATATATGAGAAGGAAAATGGTGGCATAAATATCTCCATGACATAAAAATGACCACGTGAAATATATTTTTTTATCTTGGCCACCAGTTCAAATCTAGCATGATTAAAATCAATATAACTGTGTGCAACAGTTATATTCCTACTCTGGTGATTAATTGCTGAAAATCCAAACAATAGTTTATGCAGTTACATTAAAAGCAAAAGAGGAGTCACGTGTAAGCCAGCAGTCAATAAATGTGAACAAGATGAAAGGCTTGTTCTCACTAGTTATACCCTAGGCATGGAGCAGAGCCAGGAGGACAGTGAGAATTGGAAGTGTGAACATCAGTCTGTCGTGGAGTGTAGGAATAAAAAATAGACCAGGATCTTCCTTTGAGGAAACATAAGCCATAAACCAAAAGCACTTTCAAAAAGCCAAGGTACACTGTAAGTGCTCCCACTGGAGTTTCAAAGGTATGGCAAGGAAGAATCAAACAGAGGGGTGTAAGATGCTTATAAAACTCAGTTTCCAAGCAGAAGAAGTGCCAGAGAAAGAGCTTGACCTGGATCATATTCTGGACACAAAAGAAGATCAGGACCTCTGACAGAAAACCAGGACCTATGAAATACTTCTGGAAGCAAGAGAGCAGGAACTCTGAGAGCAGAAGAGAGAAAACAACAGCACTGTTGCTCAGTTTGGGAAACCTGTATGTTTTTCAAGCCTAAATGAAGAGGAGATTCCCTCAAAGACTCAGCTGTATCACACAAATATTAAAGGCATTATAGGATATTGGCAGGATAAGAATGGAGTAAAGTGTCACTGAAATGTCCAGATGTAAGGTGTTAGCCATGAAATGCTACAGTTCACTAGCAGACCTGAGAAACAGTACTCTTTATCCTCTAGTTCAGTAGTGGAGAAACTGGTGCACAGGCCAGGTCTCTCCCCTCAGTATTCTTATGATTTCCCCAAGCAGCAGAAACAAAAATTATATTGTATGGACTGCCTCGGTAGACATTTTGCTTGGACAGAGCTGCATGGAGGTCTAAGCTTTACCTAACTAGACCAGGAATAGTGCTCTGGACTCATCCCATGTATTATAAGCAGGTGTATTATAAGCTGAATTTTAAATAACTCCATAAAGACGTTATTAATTTCCCCGCCCAGTGCCTTTAATGAAGGACTTACCTCAAGTGCTCTTCCACCTTCCTGGAAAATGTCTAAAATGATTGTGATACCTAAACCAAATGGAGGGAAAATCATATATTTAGAAAGTTCTATTTAACTTGCTAAGATACCTAAATATTCACAGCTTCTATAGCAAGGAACTTGAATATATTAATTAATCATGCCACAGTGAAAGATCAATGTAGTTTTGACCTTACAGGACAATTAATGGACAATGTCAGAAATACTTTAAATGTACTACATCAGGCAGAGCAAACAAAAAAACTGACCTATTTGTAGTCTTGTTCAGTGATGTAGACAACAGACATGATAGCAAACAGCTTGGGCAGCATTTTGGAAGTAACCTTCAAAATTTCTTACAGTTTGGGTCTATATTCTTGAGGACATGAACTTGGTACACAGCTAGTTAAAAGCCACACTAGAGAAAACTGTTGCAAACCTCATTTGGCTGGGGTGGGCAGGTGGACAATAGTTCTACTCTGTCCAGCTTAAAAGCACACACACACTCTCCTCAGGTGGAGAGCACAAAGAAACCTGCAGCTTCCATTCACAAAGTTAAGCTAAACAGGCTGGTTGATGCTGCATCACTGAGGTTTTCCAAGTGTTCCAAGTGTTGAAGTGTCTCTCCTGGTGTCTTCAAGTCTTCTCTCATAGAAGCTTCTGGCTCTTGGAGCTTCAACCTGGACAACCCCTCTGCAGTGCAACATGGGAGAAAGAGTGCTCAGGCAGAAATCTTTTTGTTCTGGAAGCCTCCTAAAGTTTAAATTTTGGGCAACAGCTCAGGGATAGATTGGCTACTTCCATCCATGCCGGTCAGGGCAGGCCCTGACTCCCTCTCACCAGGGCTTTGTAGTGGCTTTAGGGTTCAGCAGGGGATAGCCTAGCTACGGTGTGTATATGTCCCCTGTGTTTTCCCAGTACGTTTATAACAATAGGTTGGATCCAGACTTAGTCATCTTTGGGGCAGATACATTGAAAGGAATGGGGCATAAGTTAGTAATGACCAACTGTTTTCATTGAATCCCACTGATTTCACTGAGTAACTAAACCTGTATCCAACACATTAAGAGTCCTTAAGAGGCATGTACAATTTGTGACCCAACAAACCCAAAAGCAGGCAGCAGAAGCATGAGTTTTATTGAACTCCTGGTGGACCACCATGTGGCTGTTAGCTTGCATCTTATGAAGTGTGCCAAAAGCTTTCTAGGCCTGCCTCTGTGTCAAACCTTTGGGACAAAGGTTTCTTCTTTCCTGTGCTATGATGCAATAGTTTCAGACTCCGGAGTCAGCCTAGCTCTCTTCTGTGAGTCAGGAAATGCTGTCCATGCGTAATGAAGGTTTCCTATTGTGAAGGTAGACTAGCATGGGAGGAAACATATTCTGAACATGTGCCCATCAAAACTATGCCCATCAAAACGACCTTGACAGATTAGAGAACTGGGCAAAAACAAACAAAATGAATTTTAACAGGGAGAAATGTAAAGTATTGCACTTGGGCAAAAAAAATGAGAGGCACAAATACAAGATGGGTGACACCTGGCTTGAGAGCAGTACATGTGAAAAGGATCTAGGAGTCTTGGTTGACCACAAACTTGACATGAGCCAACAGTGTGATGCGGCAGCTAAAAAAGCCAATGCAATTCTGGGCTGCATCAATAGGAGTATAGCATCTAGATCAAGGGAAGTAATAGTGCCACTGTATTCTGCTCTGGTCAGACCTCACCTGGAGTACTGTGTCCAGTTCTGGGCACCACAGATCAAGAAGGACACTGACAAACTGGAACGTGTCCAGAGGAGGACAACCAAAATGGTCAAAGGCCTGGAAACGATGCCTTATGAGGAACGGCTAAGGGAGCTGGGCATGTTTAGCCTGGAGAAGAGGAGGTTAAGGGGTGATATGATAGCCATGTTCAAATATATAAAAGGATGTCACATAGAGGAGGGAGAAAGGTTGTTTTCTGCTGCTCCAGAGAAGCGGACACGGAGCAATGGATCCAAACTACAAGAAAGAAGATTCCACCTAAACATTAGGAAGAACTTCCTGACAGTAAGAGCTGTTCGACAGTGGAATTTGCTGCCAAGGAGTGTGGTGGAGTCTCCTACTTTGGAGGTCTTTAAGCAGAGGCTTGACAACCATATGTCAGGAGTGCTCTGATGGTGTTTCCTGCTTGGCAGGGGGTTGGACTCGATGGCCCTTGTGGTCTCTTCCAACTCTATGATTCTATGATTCTATGATTCTATGCAGAACTTGGGTTTGTGCATCTAGTCTCATTGGACTTTCTTTTTTCCAGATGGACAGCCTTTAATCCCTATGTTATTTTAGTGCCCTCCTTAGTATTTTTACCCCTGTTTTATTTTATCCTTCTGGAGGTGAGATGATCTGAATTAGTTAATTCAAATTGTACAAGCACTTCAGACGGGCTGTGATGTCCTTGAGCTCTGAAGGAAACCAGTGCCCCTTGCATTAATTTAAATAGCACAGCACTGAAGATATAAAATGGAATTTTACTCAGGGCTGTTGTGGCAGTTCTCCAAATGGTTCCTTTTACTTTTAAAATATAAATGATTGTATAAGACTTGATCTGCTCTACTGCTTCACATGTATTACATTTAACAACAGATAAGGAAAGAAAAGCTACTTCAGTTGCAGCTCCAGCAGCTGATCTGCAATGGAATGCAACCATATCAGAAACCATTCTAATTGCTTATGTCATTTTAATGGGTTGTGTGAATATTTATCATGCACTTTGTGTGCTTCTGTCAACATCCCACAGCTGCCTTCCTTTAAGGGTATGGATCTGATATTTCAGATACATCCAGGGGTCAGTCTTTTCCCAATACTCTGACTCTAAAGGCAGCCGGTGCAGATTATTTTGGAGGCTTCATTCTTTGGTAGGGTTGCCATATGCCTGGGATTTGGCTGTTCGGAATTGCATCTGGGTGGCAAGCCATGTCAGCAGTCCCGAACTCCACAAGAATAGCTCAACAACTTCATTATTTTTTTGAGATTTTTCAACAACAAAAAAGCTCAACAACTTTGTCTTAAAATCTCAATAAATAACTTTTGTGTCTGGATTTTCACTTTCTGAAATATTCTTTGGTAAATGTTATTTCACCTGAGATGTTCCAAATGTAGTAATAACAGTTTATTTCACTAGATAATCAGGCTGCAATCCTGCGCCATGGCAGGCTGCTTAATTCCCACTCACTTTGGGATTTAAGCAGTCTGTGTACAGGATTGCAGCTAGCTATACGGAGTCAGTTTTGGTCAGTGATATGTCACACATCGCTTTTATCATTTTTACATTAGAGAAATGTGATAAATGCATTTGATAAACTGGATGAGAATTTTAGGAATTTTGTACTGTAGGTTGTCTAAATTTTCTGGGTTTTAATTGATTGTATATTACTTCTTCTACTACTACTACTCCACGCAATATGTAAAATCCACTCTTAAGCATCTTATTTGGAAGTTGTACTGATTTCAGTAGGTCTTGCTTTCAGACAAATATATTTAGCAGCCCAATCCACATACATATTTACTCTCAACACAAACTGAGTTCAACTAGAGTGAAAAGGTTGGGATTGGGGAAGAGTGTGCAGCCATGCTATCTCTTTCCATGCCATGGAAATAACCTGGATATAAATTGTTGAAGAGGACTATTGTTTTCATTAAAACATTAGTGTTGTTTTGATGTTTACTTTCTTTAAAAATGCTGTGATGAGGTTGTCCATGATACTTCTACAGTTCAGCCTAAATGATGAAGAACTTACTACTGAAGCACAGTGATACCTTGGTTTATAACCATAATCCGTTCCAGAGGGCCGTTTGTAAACCAAAACAGGTTGCAACCCAAGGCGTGCTTTCGCCAATGGGGCCTCCCAAAAAATGTTTTTCGTAATCCAAAAAGGGTTGTAATCCAAAAAAGGTTGCAAACCGGGACATGCACTTCCGGGTTTGACGTGTTTGTAATCCAAAACGTATGCAAACCAAGACGTATGCAAACCAAGGTACCACTGTATTTAAAAAAACCTGGAAGTACCCAAGCTTATTTTTGAAGGATGGATTGATTTAACATTTAAGAGCTATCTCATCAATATGAAGTTCACAGTGGTTGGCTACTCTGTTTCCATTCCAAGATTTAACAATGTTGCTGAAATGTTTTGCATGTATTCTTATTTCCCGCTAGTCAAACTCCTGTCTATCATTCTCTCAGTTTACAGTGGTACCTCTACTTACAAGCACCTCTGGTTATGTATCCTTCAGGATACGCATGCAGCAAACACGGAAGTATTTTTCTGGATTTCATGGCGTGTGCATGTGCAGAAGCGCTCTACTGTGCCGCGCACATGCACAGAAACGCTCTACCGTCCCATGTGCATGCACAGAACAGGCACCTCTGATTGCAAAAACCTCGGGATTCGACTGGAGCTCCAGAACAGATCCCATCTGCAACCAGAGGCATCCCTGGATTTCAAAAATGTTCATCCTGCTTCCCAATCAGTGGAAGTCTTATAAAGAGGCACCCCCACCATAAAAAATATAGTATATGGATTTAGAAATCCATTCCATACAACTAAAAGATGTATAGACATAAAACCACAAGATACACTGGTAATTATAAAAATATAATTATCCTAAAGTCCTATGATTCCACTGTTCCCTCATCTCCACTTGTGGTTTCCCAGGGCTATCTGATTGGCCATTGTGAGAAGAGGATCCTGGACTAGATGGGATTTGGGATGATCCACTAGCGCTATTCTTAGAATTTGCCATTTTTTTATTCTGCGATAAATCCTGTTACTCACCTGATAATAAATCAAGAGTCTAGGAATTGTGCCATGCTGAAACAGTATAAGAGCCCAGCAGGAAGTGGCTGGAGGAAGCCAAGGACAGTCAGCCAACATAACTGGACCAAAAGAGGCCTAGGCAACTGCAAGCTTGAATCAACAAATTGAAGTTCTACTCCTCTATTTTTAAAGCACAGTGCAGGTTTATGCCATTGGATAAATGTATTAAACTTGGGGTAAAGACATAGTTGCTTGATTGATAAACCAATCAGAAGGAATGCTTTGTGTGATTAATGACTATGCCATATCTAATGGGGCACATGTTTAATAGTCTCCAAGGTTCTGACAAGTAAAATAGCAACTAATTGTGGTGCCTTAGAATTATTCAGTCCTCGAGGCCTAAACAAAAGTTTTCATTTGAGTTGAGGAAGGGTGGAGGTGTTGAGAAAGTTTACTTATCTTCTTTTCTTCAAACCACACCAGCTGTCATAATACATATTTATTTTCTGAATTTTGCTTATTAATGGCTTATTTCACTTTAAGCTCTTTCAACCTACGCAGCAAGAAGCAGGCAAACACGGAGGTTTTTGCAAGCAGACAACAAAGGAAAGCGCTGTACTTACAAATCTAATTTTCATCTAAGTACTGTAGATTGCAGCTCCCTGAGGCAAAGTCCTTGATATCAGAAAACCAATTTCTGGCAGATTGGAGGGGTTATTCCCCTTTGGTTTTCCAGCATCAGCGAGGAGATGGGAATAGAGGACCCATTCTCAGGAGGCTGGCAACTTCACAAAAGAAAAAACAGATGGGACCTGACAGGCTATTTCCAGGAGATGGAGTCTCTGAAGCAGGAAGCAGCGATGCCTGAGTGACTACTGGGAGGCCCTTGCTTTTAAACTGGGAGAGTCAAGGACTCTGATGAGATGACAGCAGGCAGCATGCATTGTCAGGCTTCCACCTGTCCCATCAACATTTACACTCCCCACCCCCTTCCTAATATATAATTTGCAGATTGTCTTGTGAGTGCTATATTGTTTAACCCTGTATAACACCCTTAGCTGTACTCTGTGAATATTTTTTATTTATTTGTTTTTGCAATTTTCCAGAATTTGAGGCTGCACTATGTAGGCATAGAACCTTCAGCTATTTCTATTCTATCTCTGATTTCCTATCCTTTCCCTATCTTTTTCCAGTGAAAGAACATGTAAGGATAAGAACACTGGGGTGAATTCTATATTCAGAGTCCACCTCAGAATATCCTACATTCTGAGGGAAAATAATATTAGGCAGCAGTTTTCCCTGCTCTCTAAATCCTTCTGAAGCAAGCACTGTTTCCCACTTCCTCTTGGTATTTGAAATCAGGTTTTGTTTTCCTCTTCAAAGTCATAAGTCGTCAACTTTCCTGAGCCAATCATGAAAATCATCTGCTGGCAAGATTTGTGCAGTGAAACCAATTTATCTACAGTTAAAATTTGTATTTGAAATAATTTTGGAATTTTGTACATGACTACCATTAGCTCTCAACAAGCTGTTTAGAGTCCACTTGACCCAAGCTTGCTCAGTTATCTTCTCCCAGAGACCAATGAGAAAAAAATTATGCCCCATTGTGAAGATACTTGATCTCAGCCCTTTATATTGTTGACTATGAGCTGCTACTGTTGCTGCTGCATCTAAGGAAACTGATAAGCAAATTCTTGGCTATGGTTAAGTCTAAGCTGGTGAGGAAGGGGGCAGGATTGGGTCACTTTTAGGTGATTACCAGTTTCCCATGACATAAAAGCACAGAAACTTTCCAACCATTTCAGAATCTGATAGCATGAGAGACTGGGTACTCCACTTCCCAGTCATCTTCTAAGTAGGATCCAGTTTTGGCTGGTAGAGGTGAAGGACCCCGTGGCAGTTAAGTCCATTCAAAGGCAACTATGGGGTGCGGCACTCATCTCGCTTCAGGCTGAGGGAGCAGGCGCTTGTCCACAGACAGCTTTTCAGGTCATGTGGCCAGCATGACTAAATCGCTTCTGGTACAACGGAACACTGTGACAGAAACCAGAGCACATGGAAATGCCATTTACCTTCCCGCCACAGTGGTACCTATTTATGTACTTGCACTGGTGTGCTTTCAAACTGCTAGGTTGACAGGAGCTGGGACAGAGCAACAGGAGCTCACCCCATTGCACAGATTCGAACCATCAACCTTCTGATTTGCAAGTCTAAGAGGCTCAGTGATTTAGACCACAGCGCCTCCTGTGCCCCTGTTCTGGCTGTACATCCTTTGGGAACCACCTTTTTCTTGTGGTAAGTTTTTTAACAGACATTGTCCCCTAGACTAACACTGCGTAGCAAGATCACAATTTGATAGCTGACTCCAAACTGTGGAACTCCATTCCCCTAATGATATCTGAGCCTGTACAACTTCAGTAGCTCTGCAGGGCCTTCTTGTTTGGTACTGCTCATATACAGTATTTTATGGATTACAAGAACAGTAGACTGCAGACACTTCAGTTTTACACTTTATGCACTGTTATTCATCATCGGGCAATATTTCCGAATTCACTCTCTCCGAATCAGTAACCCCAGTTTACACACATCCTCCTATAAAGCCTTTTCATCGTCAATCGTAACAGTCATGTCTTTCTCAACAGTAGATGCTACCACTACATCAAGAGTCTCTGCTTTGGCAGCCGTTCTGCATATCATATCATGAGAAAACAAACATTAGCAGTGTAATAAGTGATAGTGCTCTACACATTGACGTCCCAATGGCAACCAGTCAACAGGGCAGAAATTAACAACTTCAGCAGATTTGAAACCTTGGTTAAAGCTACTATGAGAGGCTCTTGGAAACATAATCACAAATTTACCAGCACACCATGAGACATTAATATGTTGGGATTCATAATTGTAACCAGCTGACGTAAAACCTCAGCTGAGATTCAAATGGCTCAGGAGCCAACTTCTTCATTACATCTTCCAGTTGTTCAGCTGCATATCCTGGGGCTCCATACCATGTTTTAGGTTCCCCCCAATGCAGATAGAGGATAGAATAGCTCCAGTGATCCTCAATATGCCAGTGAAATGAGGAAAAACAAATCCCTACATGTAGCTACATATATCTGCAGTGATGTGAATAAGTACAGATTGTTCCATCTCAGGCATATTCAAATTCCATCCACTATCAATATACTCTTCTTCTTCTGGTTTTAATTTGATTTTACCATCTCTCACTGGAAACTCACTGCCAAACTCCTTTGAAGCAATATCAGCACCATATTCTACTGTAACATCCTCTTCAATTGTGCTAACAAGATGCCAAAACTATTTCTCAACCAATTCTGTAGGAACCATATGCACTGGCATATTAAAATAATCTGACTTGCAGGCATCTGCCATTTCTCCAAATGTGCGAAGTGTGTAGTCTCGTGCTGCCTGTTCAAAACCAAATGCTTCTTGTGGTTTATTACACTCCTGAGCTAGGCCTCAGGGGCATCTCCAGTCCCCCTCGGGGAACATCATGAAGAGGTGGTATTAAGCAAAAGGTATGGTAACTGTCATCACAGCCATCACATGGGAGCAGACTATCTTCATCATTACCACTGTCGCACAACAGACAAACATACAAATCCATGGCATTAAAGCTTTTCTTAGAACTTCCCTTTGGTTGTTCTCTTTCTGTTTCCCAGATGGCTTGCCTTTTTTCAACCATTTCCCATTTCACTAGGCTATGAGACTCTTTAACACTGTCAGGCTCAAGCTTTGGAGGGGTGGTTCCCATTCTATGTCTCAGATTGTGAGTTTTTGTTTCTGTAAAGGTAAAGGTAAAAGGACCCCTGACCATTAGGTCCAGTCATGGACGACTCTGGGATTGCGGAGCTCATCTCGCTTTATTGGCCAAGGGAGCCTGTGTTTGTCCTCAGACAGCTTCCAGGTCATGTCGCCAGCATGACTAAGCCTCTTCTGGCAAACCAGAGCAGCGCACGGAAACGCTGTTTACCTTCCTGCCAGAGCGGTACCTATTTATCTACTTGCACTTTGATGTGCTTTCAAACTGCTAGCTTGGCAGGAGCAGGGACCGAGCAATGGGAGCTCACCCCGTTGCGGTGATTCGAACCGCAGACCTTCTGATTGGCAAGCCCTAAGCTCTGTGGTTTAGACCACAACACCACCCACATCCCCTTTTTGTTTCTGTCCTCCAAATCAGTTTTAATATTAGTAGCCTCTTCTCTCATGCGTTTTGCTCAATGAGCAGGTGAACAAGTTTCAGGCAGCTGAAAAGGCTTGTCTTTGAGGAATATAATGGGGTTTATATTCCTTGTCCTTTGTGCTGCTGGTGATATCTGGCTTCTGAAGACACTTTTCCAGTACTGCATCATCCACTAAACACATAAATTTGGAACAAATGTCTGGCGCCAACAGACTAGCTCCAGTCTGAAATAAGTTGTATGGGTAAAGAATGTGCTAATAATGAGCACAAATATGTGAGCCCACAGCTTTGCCAGGAACAAACCCCATCTTGGTAGCTATTTTAGTCCATTTTCTGTCCTCACACACCAAGTCAAATCCACCTTCTTCTGCAACTAGTCTATTAAACTGGAATAAATCCAAGATCTTTCTTTCTACATGTGGAATTTTCCGTGTGCATCCGTGAAGTTCCCAAAACTTTGCAATCTGGTATTTTACGTTTCCAAGTGTCTTGTACTACTTCTTTTATTACTGTCCTCTCATTTGTGTTATTACCTGGATAAGAAGCTGCTGGAATGTAATAAATAAGAAAAATGTGTGGGCAGCTTCTTGAGAGTGGAGAGCACAAACTGTTTGACCTTTGCTTGTAACATTGATTGATAGGCTGGAAGCAATTGAACCAACTTGCTATTTTTCATCGCATCTTTTTTTCTCACTTCAGCTGCCCATCTTTATTTCGTCTTCATTAGTCTTAGAGTGGCTTGTGCAACTGGCTCTTGATTTAGACATGCTCACTAGCACAAAGTTTGCAAACCTCTGAAACAAGTGATTGTAACCAAGCTAGACATATCAGCCGTGAAGCTAGTGTAAGGTTCTAAATCAAGACTTTTTAATGTGCTTTTCTGGCAAGAGATTTTCCTTTTCCTACATTGAGCAAATTTTAATCCCTTGACACTTAATCCCTTAAATTTGCCTCTGTGTTATACTCACATAGGGCAAAAGAGCAAGGTGGACAACTGCTGGAACGTAAGTGGAGAAAAACTCCAAATGACTATAGTGAAACACTGGTGAGTGTGCATTTTCAAGCATACTTACTGGAAGTGAAAGCAGCAAAGAAGGCATACTTTGCTACTTCCATTGCATCCTCAGTATGCCATCCTGGACAACTTTATCAGGTAGCAGGGCCTTTTGCATATTGGCCTGAAAGAGGTGGTAGAACAGACAGAAGTTTGCTGTGACTTGTTTGCTAAGCATTTTGAGGATAAAATTGCTTGCATACATGGGACCTTGACACTGTTGCTAAAGCAGTTGAATCCTGAGAGCTGTCCAGAGCACTGTCTAATTCTGTTTTGTTGGATGGATTTCAGCTGATGAGACTCAGAGGTGTGGACAAGGTGCTTGGACCCTTCCCCCTCGACTCATAAAATCCAGCAGGGAAGAGAAAGCTGTCAGGGCCAGGGAGGTGGTCAATGCCTCTTTACAAGAGGGGGTCATTCCTGGCTGTTTTAAGGTGGCAGTAATAAGACTGCTTCTAAGGAAACCATCCCTACATTCTGATAACCTAAGTAATTCCCAGCCAGTTACACTGTTAGTGGGTGGTTCTCTAGACTGGATGGATGGGAAACTGCCTGCTCTTGAGGGTGTTACACTGCCTTTTAAGGGGATGCTCTTGGATCCATTACTGTCACTTGAGGCCCAGGTGGCCTCGGTGGCTCAGGGTATCTTTTGTCAGCTTCGGTTGGTGGCCCAACTATGCCCCTATCTGGACAGGGATAGTGTAACTTCTGTGGCCTACACTCTGGTAACATCTAGGTTGGGTTTGTTCAATGCATTATGCATGTGGCTGCCCCTGAAGATGGTTTGGAAACTTCAGCTGGCCAGACTGCTCACCAGAACAAAATGATTTGAGCATAGAAAACCAATCCTGGCCCAACTGCACTGGCTGCCATTAACATTCTGGGCCTAATTCAAAGTGTTGGTGTTGACCTATAAAGCTCAGGACCTCAATGCCTTCAAGACCACCTTTCTCCATACAAACCAACCTGAACCCTCCACTTGTCATTCGAGGCCCTTTTCAATGTCCCTACTCAGAGTAGTTTGGAGGGTAGCAGCATGAGAATAGGCCTTCTCTATGGTGGCTCCCCATCTGTGGAATGTTCTCCCCAGAGAGGCTCATCTGGCACCTTCATTTGATGTCTTTAGGCACCAAGCAAAAACATTCTTCTTTACCAGGACCCTCAGCCATTATGGCCTGTTAAATGTTGGGGGGACTGCTATTATGATTATTTTATTATTATGTTGTCTATTATTAGTCTGTCTGTTATGTTTTCATTATTATGCTCCATAGAATGTTCTTAATGCTTTATACTGCCCTGGGATCATGTGATAAGGGGTGGGATATTAATCAAATAAATAATAAATAGGCAAAATTGTATGCAAGCATGTTTATATTAGGAGAAATTCACATTAAAATGCTGGTAATTTAATGAGGATTTTTTTTAAAAAAAATGACAAGCTGATCTGAAAATTTGGAGGGCTAAATTTAAGTTTGAAAAAAAATGACGAACTGAGAGAAACTAAGATTGACAAATCTTCCCTAAAACACACACACACATTCCAGCACTGCTCAAAGTCTTGCCTTATATGGAACCAACTGTAAAGTTTTGTGTTATAATGCTTAAATAATTTTTTCACATCTTCAGATTCAGATGGCTCTCCAAAGAACTAGCCCATATCTTCATTTTAAAAAAAACCCACCTGCATTTCTATAGTGCTCTAAGGCTTTCAGAAGAAAATTAATTGTGTAAAAAATATGAAAAAGGAGCCAGTCACAGCCTGTCTCCTTCCAGGGTCCATCATCAGCCAACACCATTTCACTGCCAGGGAGGGTGAGACACACTCTGTCGGCCAGCTGAAACCAATTTTATTGTATCATGTTAGCCAACTTCAGTTTTTCTTTCAAAAAGGGCAGGATATAAAAATGAAAAATATGAATTAAACATGGTGATTTAAAGATGGAGTCAGATATCCTTCCTGTCCAAGTAGCTGCCTGTAGGGATGCAACTACATCATCCAGAAAGAAGAATGCAGACCCAGACATGGCCTTATGAATCACAGCATCTTTTGCCAAATGTTCTTGTCATCTTGATCAAATCATTTAACTCTCCCTTGTCCCCAGTTTTACATGCACTTCAGTAGGCCCATCAATTGGTATACTTTTAATGTTGAGAATTTGCCTGTTGGGTTGAAGAGGTGAAGCTGAAGTGAATCCTTTATCCCATTTGCTGCCCTCCTAGAGCCACTGTTAGCAACCCAATGACTCACCAGATTTATACCGATATTTTAGGTCTTAATTAACTTATGTAGAACTTAAAGGCAGTTAGATTGTCAAGGAATATGAAAGCAGTGCAGATTCAAAAGGGCAAGTATTATATATTGTAACGTGAGGAACATATGTTCAGATGTCTAGTTCCTTCTGTTATCAAGACCATGGTGGTTTAGATAAGCTGTAAGCCAGAAGCAGGTCATTAACTACCAGATTGAAATTCTGTGGACAAGGATTTTCTCATGTTCTTCCTTAGATACTGACAAGCCAGGCAATGTGCTATTTCACTGCAATAACACTGATCATGTGAAAAGGAAATATATGCTTGTGTGCATTCAGTTCTAATTAGTATACCCTTTACCAAATCACTCTGTGGATGCCTGGTATCAAGTTCTTCGGGGTTTGTTCCTTAATGTGTGCTCCATTTATTTAAAAAATATACCAATTTCGTGTCATAATTTGAATGTATAATTGAATTTGCCAGCCTGACAAATGAATGAAACTGCTGCAAAACTCAAGTAACTTTTTTCAGTAGGGTTATGAAGGCAGCCAATCTGCCATCAGCGGCAAGCCATGGCTATATCTTGGATTTGTACTGTTTAAATATTCGTGCCTTGCAAATAATAGAATAAACACTCCTTCCACCACCACCCCTTTATTCCCCTCTAAGCCCTCAAGATAAATATTAATAATACAAGAGATTGTGGGAAGATGAATAAAGCATAATTTGAGCTAAAAGCCTACAGATGGCAAAGAAATGAAAAAAGCTAAGTGAGGTGGAAGAGAAATGTGTAATTGAGCAACACCAGTGCCATATGTCAGATGCTGCCATAAAACAAGACAGCAAAAGGAAACCTTTGCCTTTGCTCTGTGGAAAACACCAAAATGAGTGCTTGGGTGAATGTCTTTCTAACTCTGATGCATTAAGCTCATCAGGGAGATCTTACCTGATCTTGCATTTGACAAGTTAGTATCTCTTTTTATATAGAGAGTGACAGTCCGTTGGTCTTCTTTTCCTTTCTTGATAAGGCGAGAGAGCCATTCAAATTTAGCTGTAGCCAAAGTGATGAAAGTGAATTAGGCTGAAAGCACACACATCTCCTGTTAGATATCCTGGAGAGCTGCTTCCTTCAAAGCCCCCTCAAAATGTTTGAATTGTTTCCTCTTGCATATTTCTAAGCTGTGTGTCAGAGAGGATTTCAAAAGACGGGGAATGATCTGCCAGTCTGTCTGTCTAGTCTGTGATTGTGTGCATTGCTTCCCAAGGAAGATCAAAGAAAATGCTAGCTTTTCCGGAAAATATCACTTTGAAAAATAAATAAATAGAAGAATGTGATACTGTGGCCTTAGTTCTGCATGTATGAATAGGGAGATTTCTCATGGGCAACCACACAGCTGAAGTTTCATTATAAAACTCTGGTGCTGAAGTTCTGCTCACATACAATATTTCTATTACCAAATGGATAAAATCACTAGTGTTGCTTGAATTAAGATCAGATAATTTATGGAGTCATTCCACTTGACACAGATGAAGCACAAAGAAAGAGAAAGAGAATGGTAAGTACATGTAATGATGATTGCTTATGATTGTTTCATGGCATGAACCTTTGCCTGGCCCTCATTTTCTCAATAAGAAACTAATGTGATGCTAAATATTGGTCAGAGGCTGACTTAAATGCATCAAATTAACTCCAAGTTCCTGTTCCTGTTTGGCATGCAAGTTTGTCCCTTGAAAGTGTCTGTAGGCTGACTACAGATTTCTTGTTTACTTCAGAGATGGGGTGGATGAAAGTCAATGCTCAATCAATGCTCGGTGGTGGTCTGTGTTGAAGTGAATTTGGAAGGCCACTCAAAGCAAAGCTTTGGAATGGACCATGGCTTGCACCATTAATCTGGCACAGTAGTGGATGCTTAGCATCCTACAGAGTATGGCTTCCTACTGGATTTGTTTGAGCATCATCACAAAGAAGCCTCCTTTCTCATTAGGATGTTTGCATATTACGATGCCACCATCCCAGCAGTGTACCTGAAGCATCTATTATGCCTGCATCTCCATACCAGCTCACCATGCTTGAAGTATAACAGTGCAAGGGCTGTGTCCCTGCTTGCTGTACCAGCCAGTCCTCCTTCCCTCCTTGCAGGGTTCCCAGCGTCCACTGCTGCTGAAATTTTACATGCAGGCTTCTAGCTCATGCTTCCCCCAGCAGCAGGGTGGGAGAGGAAAGAGGAAAATAAGCTTCTTTCTCCCCTTTGTTTCCCCCACTACCATCCCTGCTGCAGGAAGGGAGACAAGAAACTTTTAACATGCAGGCTTTTTCTCTCCCTACAGCAGGCATCCCCAAACTCGGCCCTCCAGCTGTTTTGGGACTACCACTCCCATCATCCCTGACCACTATCCTGTTAGCTAGGGATGATGGGAATTGGAGTCCCAAAACAGCTGGAGGGCCAGGTTTGGGGATGCCTGCCCTACAGCAACAGTTGGGGCAGCAGCAAGGAGGGTGAGGTAACACAATGAGGAAAATAGCAGCGTGGGGAGTGCAGGAAGGCTTGCAACCATGAAGGTTGAAAGGAACAGCACAGAGGGGCTTAGACCTTCTTCTTTCCATCTCATGCCACTGCCACTGCTGAAGATCATGAGGCCTGCCAGCTGGCACTTCAGGGTGCCTTCCTCCTCCCTCATCGCTCCTCCTGCTGTTGATCATGATGATCAGTAGTGGTGGTAGCAGGGGATTCTAAGGCCAGCTTATAGAGGAGGAAAGTGAGCAACAGCAGCACCAGCTGGCCTAAAGATCTGGATCTGACAGTCGAAGGCTCCAAGTCTGGCAGGCAGAAGAGCCAGAGGAGCTGGCCACAGTTCATTCTGACTGTTCCTCTGCAGCAAGCCTGGGCTGCCACCTCTCATCATGCTATAGTTCACAGCACCACCTATTGGCAACCATGCAAACTACTGCATGACAACAGTGCAATGCAACTGTGTATTATATAGTGTATTTTATAACTAAATTAAAGTACAGAATAGTCACCAGCTAATTAAGCATATATTCACAGTATCTCTGAATATGTCACACATAATAAAGACAGTATGCCTTACACATTCCACTAAATGCTTCAACACTGTAATATTTTTTTCTCTTTTATCTCCATTAAGCAATTAAAAAGAGAGATTGCATTTTAATTCCTTTATGTTTATTTAATGGTTCTTTCAGAATAATTGGTGCAGTTGGTACTACAGATTAATGGCAAAGCAGGAGGAAATGAAAAGGGATGGCATATTTTCAGTTTATTTTCAATGGAAAAAAAGTCTAGGAAGAAATTAAGGTCTCCCAAAAGCATACAAGCAGTATTTTTACTGTTTACTTTTGGAACTTTTTGTCCTAAATTACAAACTCTATGGAAGTGAACCATTATGATATTTCACCTGGTTTAAAGTAACAGTGTAGGAAAAGTGACATGCTGGGGGGGGGGGGGAGAGAGAGGAGAGAGACCAAGTTCATTTTATGAGTAAGTGAAGCTGTACTTAGTGTCAGAGCTTCAATTAACAAGATCTGGGAAATAACCACTTCAAGTTAAGATCTAAAATGCATGGCTCAGGCTGATTTTGCTTCAGTGAAATTACTTTTAAAAGTGTGTATGATCAGACTTTTAACAGGCAGGGAACTGGGCTTATTTCCAAATTGCAACTTTAAGATTTATTGTATTTTCACCCTCCTCTCTTTAGCCCAAGCCTTTCTGGCTGGCTGCAATTAATACAGATGTTATGGTTTTTGATTTGCATTGCTACAGCATATGAACTCAATTACTTTTCATTTGTAGCCCTGGAAATGGCATAAACCCCCTTTGTGATGAAGTTTTTCACTGCAATGGTAGAAGTTACTGAACCATGGAACCAGGCAGATATCAAGTGAGCCACAGAGAGTGCCTTCCTTTTGTTTCTGTTTAATATACTTCGCTTTCCTTATGTGTTCTGCTATGGCAAGAGGTCATTGAGGCAAGTGCTGCAGCTGATTTTTAAATGTCTCGTTATAAGATTTTCTCATGGGGAAAAATAAGAGGATGTCTAATTTTTGAATGCTATGACAAGGATAACTAAATCCATGCATAAAAATGCACAGGTCAAGATTTTCTTCCCGTATTATCTACATATCTTTAAGAAAGCTTTGCTAATGAGTGGCAATTTTTACTAGCCTGCTTTCCCTCCTCCTTCTCTGCAGATCTAATAAGCCCCTTTTTCAAATGCTATGGCAATCCCCTCAGATTATGTACAGTGGTGCCCCGCAAGACGAATGCCTCGCAAGACGGAAAACCCGCTAGACGAAAGGGTTTTCCGTTTTTGAGCTGCTTCGCAAGACAATTTTCCCTATGGGCTTGCTTTGCAAGACGAAAACATCTTGCAAGTGTTCCGATTTTTTTTCGCTTCCCCCCCCCTTTTTTCTAAGCCGCTAAGCCGCTAATAGCCTTTTAGCCGCTAATCTGCTAAGCCTTTAATAGCCGCTAAGCCTTTAATAGCCGCTAAACCGCTAATAGGGTTGCTTCACAAGACGAAAAAACCGCTAGACGAAGAGACTCGTGGAACGGATTAATTTCATCTTGCGAGGCACCACTGTACTTGGTTTCTAAGCTGTAGTCCTAGTAATCAGTAGTAGTCAGTGAGGAGGGCTGGCGCCACCTATGTGGCCTCACAGTTTACCAGAAGAGAGTGAGAAAGGTGGCAAGGAGGTTGGGACTGTGTTGGCATATTGGGGAAACTAATCCATCATTCTTTCTAATGTACCTGCATAGAGCTAACCTCCCTGCCTCCTCATTTCTCTACCTCTTGGTACCTCTCAGCAACTCTACTTCTGAGAAGCTAGGTGTGTGGAGGTAGCTGTCCTTACCTACCACTCCTACCTGTAACCTCCAGGAATAAAAACAGTTTCAAGTAGTGCTATGGCAGCTCAGGACTTCATGGCCTCCATGACAACCATGGGGTTCACTTAAAGCAGTGATGGCCAAACTTGGCCCTCTAGCTGTTTTTGGACTACAACTCCCATCATCTCTAGCTAACAGGACCAGTGGTCAGGGATGATGGGAATTGTAGTCCCAAAACAGCTGGAGTTTGGCCATCACTGACTTAAAGCACCAAAAGTCCTGACTTTAAATACTTTTGAATGCCATTTTCCTTTTTTTCCCAGGCTTGTGGCTGGTGGCTTAAGTCATTTTTGTTATGCTCTAACTGTTATGTATGTAAATTATGACAATGATTTCTAATGATTTTGCTTATGGGGTACTTTATTTTATTTGTAAACTGTCCTATGACCATTTTGGTGAAGAGAGAAATGTTTTTAAAATTATAGAAACCTCCAACTCCCAACAACCCCAGCCTGCATGGTCAACAGCTAGGTCAGGAATTATAGCAGTCGGGAGTCTTACAACAGATGCTTCCAGAATATCACTGTTTTGAAGGAGGATTCAGTAGCATACCAGGAAATTCAGACTGAATGATTAAAGCTGATCTGGAGCTCTTGTGAAACAAAACTGCTTCCCCAAACTTCAGACTTTTGTGATATGGAATGTAATGGGGAAATGCACTGGAAAGGGTGTGATAACACCTGCTTGATTCAATGGCACCTGATCTCTCTGCAAACAAATAATAGTGAATGTTCATTAAATAGTCAGTGCTGTCTAATTCCCCCTGCAAACAAATCAGGATGGATGCTCATTGAACAGGTCATCTGGAAGTGACCAACATCTGGACAGCCACAAGTTTTTCATTCCTGCCCAGAGACACGTTCCCCATCATCCCCAAAGTGACAAAATCTCTTCTGTTTTGAGCCTAATCAGTGTCCTTTTTGTGTTCAAAATGATACATTTGACTGAGATTCATCTAAAGATAATTATTGTAAAATATCCTAGTTTGTAACTTTCTGCAAATCCTTTGACGTTATTTAATCTCTGGATGGGTTGAAACATATCATCAGTTTCTAACACAGTCTCCTTTCCCCTCTAATACAAGGTTATTTTCTTTCTTTTCCTTTAGTTAGGGCAGAGGTCAATTATCATTCAGTCCAACTGTAAATGGACTTCTGTCTCATTCTCATTGGCGAAAGTGAAGCCTAGCAAAGCATCCACCACAGTTCAGATGCAGTTCAAATCATGACCTACAGAAGGCTTATTTTTAACCACCCAGCTATAATTTCTCCTGTCATTCAAATTGCTCAAACTATAAAGCACATGAATTGTAGGAACTTAAAGTCACAATAACACTGTTATACTTAATGTTTATCTAATAATAGTGCCATTTTTTTGTTGCTGGGGAAAATGGTTTAGGAGGAAATAAAGCTGGACAACAGCCTGTGAACACAGCTGCCAAGCAAGGAAGCAAATCAACTAATCACATCAACACTTAAACCAATGATAGCTGTTTTACAATAGAGGGAAATTGAATCAGACACATCAAACACCTGGCACAGTAGGGCACTTGCTAGCCCCATAGAGATTTGTGTTCATGGTGGAATAAATTTCACCATCATTACTGGCAAGGATTTATGATCATAGGATTTAATTGCTGTTGCTAGGATTAACATGGTCTGTACTGACAGAACATACATTAGTGGTCTTCTCAACTATAAGCAACCAGATCTGCTAGGTAGAATCACATGCATGAGAGTGTTCAGAACATTTCACAAGAATTACCTCAGCGGTTCTTACAACAGACCTGCTGATGTGTGGCATTCCAGGCCAGATACAGCTGACTACCATACATGGCTGCTCACATAGTGCTCAAGGACCCACCTGATGTTCCTGCCTGTTTGGGACAGTAAAAGCAGCAGTGGGCTGTCAAATGCTTGGTAGGCCACAATACCAAACAAAGGCATCCTTTAGCTCTGTGTCTTACAAGCTGTGCAGCCTGCCTTACAACATCTCCGTAAGGGAGTGCAGTATTATTGCCTCTTTGTTACAGATATCAAGGACTGAGCGTGAGAGATAAACCACCATGTGGGATTGTGCCAAGGAAATATTTGGACAAAGGATCCCATACGGACAAAAGCATTAGGAGTTGTGCTGGCCACGCTACCTCCTCACACACCATAGTCTGTGATTTTGCCACATCCACCCATTTACAAGGAAGTGGCTCAGGACGGAGCAGATTTTCATGAGACTAACATTTTTAATTTCATTTTTTGTTCTCAAAATAGTATATAATGAAATAGAAGAAATGGCAAAGGAGCCCAAGGAAATATATGAAGCAATTAATGAAGCAATTCATGTTGTATATTATAAAAGGGAAATTATCAGCATTAAACCCTAGAACTATGGAATTTCATCCACATTCTGCAGGAAGGAACCATGGCCGCATTTTATTTGTGGAGGCTCCGTAGTGCCTCCCTGCTGCTCAAAATGCACCCAGGGCTAAAATCTGGCATTCAAGACAGGCACTTGGGCAAAGATCTGATGTTCCCTGGTACATATTAAAGCTTACAAGGCAGTAATTGTGTTGATACAACTGCCTGTAATGTCAAAGAACCATGTGTGCAGTGCCAAACCTCACATTTATGATATTTCTGTGGTGCATTGACTAGTGCTTGTCTTCTGGAATGCGCCGAAAGCGTGGGATCAGTATGCAGCTTTGTTCAATTACAACCCTGTTCAACTATGCTCTGAATAGATCAGTGACATGATTTATGAATGTTACAAAAGCATGACATGAACTTACGGTATATTATTATTGCATCATATCAATAAGACGGTTCCTGCAAGCTCAACTAGGTGAAGAACCAGACCTTGTGCTCATTTTAACAATGGCATGAACCTTGTGGGAATTCTCAATTATGTATAGCAGGCATCCCCAAACTCGGCCCACTAGATGTTTTAGGACTACAACTCCCATCATCCCTAGCTAACAGAACCAGTGGTCAGGGATGATGGGAACTGTAGTCCCAAAACATCTGGAGGGCCGAGTTTGGGGATGCCTGATGTATAGGCTACATTTCTCAAAATACTGTGCAATCTTAAAATTCGCAATACCAGCATATAAATGCAGGATACTGTGTTGAGGGTGAGTTTAGTACTGAGCTACATGAAATGTGAACCATAGGAGGTCAGGTATAAAGCTGAAGCACTGCTTATCTTTCTTTTGGGTTTGCAAAACAAAATGCACAAGTTTATAGGTGCAAGCACCTGGGAATTTTCACTCCAAATGTTAATCTCCAAACTGCCTTGATCCATTTGAAAGAGTAATAGTGAGAAGGCAAATGAAATTCAATATAATGTGTATTGGAGCAAAACACCCCAAATTCACAGACACATTGATGGGATCTGAGCTGGCTGATGCTTTCCAGGAAAGAGATATTGGAGTTGTGGTAATGATCAATGAAATCACCAACTGAATGAGTAGTGACAGTGGAAAGTGCAAATTCCATATTAGGAATTATAGTGGGGGGGTATTGAAAGTAAAATGACCAGAATCAAAATGTAGAGGTGTACATTGGTTCCGTGTGCAGTTCAAATTACAAAGCAAGTAGAAACAATCTGGGTAAGGTTTTCAAATGCCCAAGTCAGACTGCGTCATTAACAAGTCAAATCAACAACTCCCTAAAGTCCAAGTTACTCTATAGACTCAGGTGTCCAAAAACACTGCATTTCCTTTTTTAAGTGAAACCAAACTGACTAGGGAAATGACCTGAACAGGGAGAGGTAGAGAGGTTGGGTTGGATCTTTCATTTGATGGACAGGCCTAAAGTAGGTTTTAATCACAGTGAATTATTTTTCCAGGATGCTTCAATCACATTGATTTAGTGGAGAAAACTTGAAGAAAACAAAAGTGTTTTCTTTTCTCTTGGCTGTTGTTTTGCCTGGGACAGTAGGGTGTTTAGAAAGGCAGCAGATTATTAGTGTCCTTCCCAATCACCTGGTTCCTAACAAGCAATTAAAATACTTCCATTGATTTGTGTTCATTCCACTCTATTTATTTCTCCTCCCACCTGGTTTGTGTTGGTTTGGCTACTAGTTTTCAGACTTTTGGAGAGCTCAGTATAGGGTAATTCTATTTTCCTGTCCCTCAGATCCATTACTGTGCTTTGCCTGTGATTTATTTTTCTTCCCAGTTTTAGTTCGCTTACTAGAAGTTTCATTCTCTTCCATTCAGTTTTAGAGTACCTGTGATTTCAGTGAATTATGTTTTTGCTCTCCAATAATACAAATATTTTTATTACAGTTTTCTCCCTTCCACCTCTGGGCCTGGTACTTTCCCACCACTCAACTGAACCTGCTTGCCCCTTAAGTTAGTGCCCAGGGGCTCCATGTCACCAGGTTCTAGACTGATTGTCCAGAAAACACTAGCAAAGGTTAATTGAGTTCAGTTCTACCCACCCCAAAATGGCGAAGTTTGCCCTTGTGAGAGAACCGCTGCACCTATCATTCCAAATTTGGCAGGCTCCATCCCCAGAAGGGGTGACCAATGCATGCAAATTACATCCAATTCTGGCAGAAAAATGAAAGCTAGTGACTTTTTTCTTTTTAAAAATAAAATAAAGGTTTCCCGTGCAAACTCTCCTGATTGGATCTGTTTGCAATTTGGCAGGCTTAGTACACACCGGAGGGGCTCTTTTGGCTGAAATTTTCATCTACTTCTGTAGGGGGCAAACAATTCTTAAGGTTATAGCTGTTTTCAGATTCCCCACTACAGTCAATGAGGGAAAACAGAGCTTCGGGTTCAACAGATCTGATTTGGAGCAGATTAACATGTGGAATCAGAAAGAGCCTGAGTGGACTGGAAACAGTTTGGGTTGCTTCCCAGTGCTGCAGATGCTGGGGGAATCAACGTGCCCTATGTCTGAGCTTCTCAGAGGCACCTGGCTAGCAAGATCCTTGAAGTTAGGGTGCTAGATGCCTTTTGTTTCAGCTTGGATTCACAGGATACACGGAGGCAAGTAAGTGTGCAAATGGCTTGTTGAACACACAAAGTGTTGTTTAGCATGTAACAGCAGAACAGATGGGTGTAACTTGTGAGGCAGCATGCCAAATAGTGATTTATGCCCATGACAAGTATTTCAAATGAGTTGGTGATATGGTGTGGATGGGGAGAGGATGGCTTTTATATATACAGGAAGCAGATATGAGATTTTAAACGATTGGGAGGGATCTGGTTGTTAGTTTATGCACAGAATATCTGTGAGTAGTGCATATCGGATCTAATTCAAACGTCAGAAAAGTGCATCTTCTTGCAAATAAAGCTCATATTTAAAATGTACCACAGAGTTATGCAAAACTTTTGAACTGGCCACAAGTCCTCATCATAGATGGCTGATAGTTAATGGTGACATATTATTGTTCTAGAATGAGTATTTTCTGTAGCCTTAAGTAGTATTCATCATTCTAACTGTATATTGCTATTATTGCAGTATTCCCAAACATCCCAAGAAAATAAAAACCCACAACCCTTTGTATTTAGGGCTAAAAAAACCTTGGCTAGAGGCCACACCTTCAGCTACTATGGAAGTTCTCCCATTTGAGATGAACTCAGATATACCAAATGGCTAGAAAAATTTGTTCAGTCTAAGCAAGTTGTGTTAAGAATGAATATTAGAAAGGGAGGATATTGCAGACTGTCTTCTAAAGCTTTTCAGTAGATACAGCCGAGAAATGAATTTTTGGACAGATATCAGCTTCAGATGAATCCATAATGTACTTTTTTATACGTAATGCTCTCAAGACTAAGCAATATCACAATGACTAGTAATCATAACTTTTCCTCTCTCTCTCTCTGCATGAGAATGAATTCAATAGCTGCATTAAAGTCTCCTCCTGCTACCTTTTAGATCTTTTCCACACTGTCCTTAAAAAATAAAAAGGTTGAGGGCCGAGTCTCTTGAGTAGCTTTATGGCTTGGCTTGGCATTTTAGTCTTATCATGCAGCTGCACAGATCATCTGTCCTCAAAGATGGTTACATGACTTGGACACTACTGTGTGATGTCCTATTCCATTCTCTAATGTTTTGCCAATTAGATTATCCTGTTTCTCCTTTGATTCCGCTAAGGCAATGAATCCCTGTAATAAGGTCATACTTTCACTTTAGCTTAGACATTTTAAAATATATTCACACACATACATAAGGCAGTGCTCAGCAGAGCCATCTTCCATTTACTCAGTCTTAGAATGCACCTATGATAACACCTTCTCTGGCCATAACATTTCTTAATCATTTCTTTCTTGCCGTTTTGTTTTCCATCTATGACTTATTGTCTACAGTGTCTAGCATATTCTCAGTCTGATGATAGATAGGCCATTTAGAGATGGCAGATGTTGTTGTTGTTATTGTTACCGTATTTTGTGCTCTATAAGACTCACTTTTTCCCTCCTAAAAAGTAAGGGGAAATGTGTGTGCGTCTTATGGAATGAATGCAGGCTGCGCAGCTATCCCAGAAGCCAGAACAGCAACAGGGATCACTGTTTTCAACGCACAGCGATCCCACTTGTTGTTCTGGCTTCTGAGATTCAGAATATTTTTTTTCTTGTTTTCCTCCTCCAAAAACTGTGCTGTGCGTCTTATGGTCTGGTGCGTCTTATAGAGCGAAAAAATTGTTTCAAACAGGGAGGAATTAAGGGTGCAGGGTTGTAGAATCTGGGGTCCTTGATTGAAGAGTTTTCGTTTGTTTTGTAAAAGACCCAAGTGTACATAGAAAGCTGTAAATAGTAAGATTCTTGCTGCACAGAATATTTTGTTGTGGTTTTTTTAAAACAGAAACTAAGAATTTGGAGTAGAGTTTGTTTGTTTGTTTGTTTTAAAAAAGCGTATTTGTGAATTTTCACTTTTTTCGATTATGTCTGTTGCCTCTTCTGAGATTCCCCACCCCACCCCTTGTTTTACTACATATTCCTGGCTCCTAGTTCCTTCCTGGATTAGTAGTGTGCATAATTGCATGCAATCAGAGTTATTCAGTAAACAAGATAATATTGTGTCATGCTTTTCTGGACTATATCACTGAAAGAAATGAGAGTTAGGGCGATCCTAAGGACGTTTAAAAGGTAAAGGGTAAAGGGACCCCTGACCATTAGGTCCAGTCATGACTGACTCTGGGGTTGCGGCGCTCATCTCGCTTTATTGGCCAGGTCATGTGGCCAGCATGACTAAGCTGCTTCTGGCAAACCAGAGCAGCACACAGAAATGCCGTTTACCTTCCCACCGGAGCGGTACCTATTTATCTACTTGCACTTTGATGTGCTTTCGAACTGCTAGGACGTTTACTCAGAAGTAAAACCAACTGAATCAGCTGGATGCAAGGAAATTATGCAGTGGCAGCCTCAGGCAACAGATTTTGTGTGTTGTATGAGGGCAGCAAGTTGCTGGTTAAAAAATTTATTGTTATTGTATTTTTAGTCCTAAGGAAAGCCTATAGGTGCTCTTTCTCAGATGCCAGAATAACTTGGCTGGCCTTAGGTACCTTGACTTGGTGGGATTTGGACATTAGCTGGCTCTGCCTTAGGCTAGCTGTGGTTGAAAGAGACATGGGCTGCTTGCACACCACACATTTAAGGTACTTTTAAGTCACATAACTTTTCTCAAAGAATCCTGGGAACTGTAGTTTGCTAAGCATGCTGGCAATTGTAACAATTGTGGGGGAATCCACATGCGTGGAATGCATTGTGTGCAATGCATGCTGCCTTACTCCTTTGTAGCAGTGCTTACGATTACAGCCTAGGCTAACACTTTCACAAGGAGTACTGAAGGAGAAGCATTTTTTCAACACTGCTAAAAATGCTCAGTAAAAATGGAACGGCTTTGGCTCTGCTATATGTAACATTATTAACCTTGCTGGGCTTTCTACATTTAAAACATAAATAAGGGCAGGAACATCTCTATAAAAGGGAAGGAGGGAACAAAGTGGACATAGAAACCTAAGTGGATGTCTGGGCAGATTAATTTTTTTATTAAAATAGAGGAAGACGCCAGTAAATTTGGAGGAAGAGAATTGAGATAATGAATTGGATTAAATCCAATAGCTATTCAGTGATAAGGAAGGGAGGGTGTTACATTACACCCCATAATATAACCACCAGAGGGCTAATGCTACTTTCCAGACTCACTCCCAGATGTAAGATTGTAACCACTGTAACCCAGGACCCCCAATTCCCATTCCCTGGAGCTGGTCCTGGAGGATACCATGGTCAGTGATATCAAAAACCAAGAAGCAGGAGCAAGGTCACACTCCCCTTGTCCTGCTCTACAGAGCAACCAAGGCCAACTCTGCCCCTTCACCAGGCCTGGAGATTGGAATGGATCTATGTAATCAGCGCCAGCAAATAATGCTTGCAGTTGCCCACACACACCCCTTTAAAGAAACATTTTTCCATTACACACACACACACAAAATTCAGCTTAAAATCCCCCTCTCTGAAAGAGACAATGCCAATCACTCCTGAGCAACATGAGCCATTGGTCTGGCATGAAGTAAGGCAGCATCCTGTGTTCTGGGGTGCATTCTGTAGCTCTCATAAAATCTCATTATAGCTCAGCGCAGTCAGCCATTCTAAGACTTTTTTTTTTTTTTTTTTTTTTTGCATGCAAGCCTGTTAGCAATTATTTAGAAGATAATTGCAGAGTAATTAATATGTAAAGGTATTTGCGGCTGTTAGAAGTTATTCTGAGTTGCTTTAATGTGGGTTCCATTAGTGCAAGTTCATTCCCTCCTGAGATCGTTCAGGATAAGAGAACAGTATCAACCACTTTCCTAATATATTCTCTTATCATAATTCTCTAATATCAAACTCAGCTGGTAGAGTGCCCAACAGGACCGTAACCAAAATAGCACACAACCACACCCATGAAACAAGGGGGAAGTATCAGCATGCTCAAGTAACAAAAACTCAAAGGGGAGGGGCGTTAAAGTTCAATGAAGACCGAGCATGCTCAGTTGCCTCAAGAAGTCAGCAATAATTCCATAGGGTCAAGGCAATCAATGGAAAACAGCAACAAGCTGACATCCGATTATGTTTATCACCAATCCCATGGAATATCTCCTTTACCCCACCTCCCATACCATTTTTATACTAGAAATGAAAAGTAAGGGGTTGTGGGAAAAATAGAAGAAAGTGTGCTAAGGGGGAATTTGAAGGAGGTGACTGAAGAGGGGACCATACATGTGTACAGGGAGGGAGCTACATGTAGAACTCAAACCTTGTTTCTCTTGTTGTTGGTATCCATCTGTGTCAGGAAAAGAGTGTATTTGGGGGTCACGTAGTCACCAACACCAACTCCACATGTTAACTTTGTGCTGTGCAATTATTTCCTTTTAAAACGAAGCAAAAGAATGGCCAAAAGCAGTAAGGCTGAGTAACTCTCAGCAGAGCATGACTGGTAACAACTATAGGCTAGGATTTACAGAACCTTAACTTCAGAACACAAATGCTAGCCTGATTCTGCAAAACTCCCATATTCAGTATTCAAAGTATGCCTTTCAATATATTATGTTGATTTTAACGTAAGCCCATACCAAATACATGTTTATGTTGCAGACTGTTCCTTGATCCATATTTATGTTTCATTAATTACCGTATTTTTCGCTCTATAGGACGCACTTTTTCCCCTTCAAAAATGAAGGGGAAATGTGTGTGCGTCCTATGGAGCGAAGACACCATAGCCCCGCGACCCTCTCCCAGCTGGAGAGGTGATGCGCGGCTATGGCAGGAACCTCTACAGCCCCGTGTCACCTCTCCAGCCGGGAGAGCGCACGCGGGGCTAAAGCAGCCTCCCGTGACCCTCTCCTGGCTGGGGAGGTGACGCGCGGCTATAGAGGCTCCTGCCGTAGCTGCGTGTCATCTCTCCAGCTGGGAGAGGGTCGCGGGAGGCTGCTTTAGCCCCGCGCGCGCTCTCCCGGCTGGGGAGGTGACGCGCGGCTATAGAGGCTCCTGCCGTAGCTGCGTGTCATCTCTCCAGCTGGGAGAGGGTCGCGGGAGGCTGCTTTAGCCCCGCGCGCGCTCTCCCGGCTGGGAAGGTGACGCGCGGCTATAGAGGCTCCTGCCGTAGCTGCGTGTCATCTCTCCAGCTGGGAGAGGGTCGCGGGAGGCTGCTTTAGCCCCACGCGCGCTCTCCCGGCTGGGGAGGTGACGCGCTGCTATAGAGGCTCCTGCCATAGCTGCGTGTCACCTCTCCAGCTGGGAGAGGGTCGCGGGAGGCTGCTTTAGCCCTGCGCGCGCTCTCCCGGCTGGGTGTGAATGCAGGCTTTCGCTGAAGCCTGGAGAGCCCCACCGCCAGCCCCACAAGCTCGGGGGACAGCGGGAGAGGCGCAGCGCGCCCTTCCCGCTGTCCCCCGACTTGGCTAGAAGGCTGGCGGGGGGAGAAGCCTGCTCCTCCCCGTCGCCAGCCCCGCAAACTCGGGAGACAGCGGCAGGGGTGCAGCGCGCCCTTCCCGCTGTCCCCCAACTTGGCTAGAAGGCTGGCGGGGGGAGAAGCCTGTTCCTCCCTGTCGCCAGCCCCGCAAACTCGGGAGACAGCGGCAGGGGCGCAGCGTGCCCTTCCCGCTGTCCCCCAACTTGGCTAGAAGGCTGGCGGGGGGAGAAGCCTGCTCCTCCCCGTCGCCAGCCCCGCAAACTCGGGAGACAGCGGCAGGGGCGCAGCGCGCCCTTCCCGCTGTCCCCCGACTTGGTTAGAAGGCTGGCCCAGCCCCGCAAACTCCGGGGACAGCGGGAGAGGCGCAGCGCACCATACCGCTGTCTCCCGACATGGTTTGGAGGCTGGCGGAGGGCTTCCTCCTCCCCCAGCCCCGCAAGCTCCCAGAGCGATGCCAAAGCTGCGCGCAGCTTCGGCATGGCTCTGGGTCCCGTTCTGGGGGAGGGGGAAGCTCGGGCTTCCCCCGCCCCAGCCCCGCGCCTGGGGGGGGGATAAAAATTTTTTGCCTTTATTCCCCCCCCCCAAATCTCGGTGCGTCCTATGGACCGGTGCGTCCAATAGTGCGAAAAATACGGTACTTCTGCATTTCTGAGTCATGAATGTGTAAACAAACAATTCCCATCTACCTGCAATTTCACAAGAGAAAATCAACTGCAGGGGGTTGGACTGGACAACCCTTTGTGTCTCCTCTAACTTGGTCCCTCCAGATGTTTTGGACTACAGTTCCCATCATTCCTGGCCTTGGTCATTCTGACTGTCGCTGAAGGAAGTTTCAGCCCAGAACGTCTGTAGGACATCAAGTTGGGGAAGGCTGCCCAAAATAAATATGGTACATAGTGACCATGCCCACTGCAAACCAGCCTTTTCATCATTGACCTTGCACAACAATATATTTAAAATCATTTGAAGCCAATATTTTCAATTAAAAGAAGACCATAGGGGAAGTCAAGAGTAGATTCTCTAAATGTGCCTGGATTATTGTTTTTTCGGAAAATTGATACCCACAAATTATTATGCCTACCAAGCCCAAGGGTTTCAGGCTGAATATTACTGATTTAGTCAGCAGCAGAAGAGACTGTCTCAGCTGAAGCAGTTGGTGTTAAATAGGTCTCTGATGTCTGACAGGCTGGGGTCTAATTTTGACTTCCCTGGATCCTCCTAGCTGGCACCTTCCCAGACATCACATTATATTAACAAGGCTCATAAACTGTCAGAAATAACTTGTCCACTTAACTGGCTGGAATGATGCAGATTTTAAGGACATGGCCTTTCCGAGAATTGTCTGTCTTTATAATTTGTCATCTCCACAGCCAGTAATATAGTGTTGCTGGATTCCTCAGCTAAAAGTCTTTGCCACATTAATTTCTCAGGAGACTATGGCCTCTTTTGACCATTTACCCTTAGGGTGTCCTCTCACACCAGACTCTGAGGGTGATGCCCTCCAACAGAACGATTCCACATTATACTTCCTGACAAACAAATTACTGTCTTGTCAGGTATAGTAAGTACCAATGTGATTCTCCATTACATCTTTATAAGTGTCAGAGGCTGTAGATATCTAAAATAGCTCTTTCTCAAAAGGGCTAACTACACATTGCATGGAAAACAGACCCCATTGGTTTTTTGGTTTTTTAAAATGAAAAGCAACTTGGCGAGAGGTACATGGTGAACAGAGAGTGACAGGGAGGGGAGCTTAATCCTTCTTTGCCCACTCTTCAGAATAATGCCCAGGATATCTTAGGAATATCCTTACCTAAAGACCTACCCGAGAATTGGTGCCTCCCATTTATTCTTCAAGTTTAGAAGAATGCTGGAGATGCCTTGCTGGTTTTGGTGGCAATTCTTGAAGGATAGCCTCTAAGTGTGCCTTGCCTTGTGGCTGACTTAATTTTGCTTGAGACTACAATGTTCTATGTTCTTTCCTCCTTCTCCCTGAACCTTTCATATACAGTGTGTCCGTTGCCCTTGTCATACCACCATCACAAGCCAATCACAGTAGTAATCTTATTAGAATCACATCAGGATCTTAGACTAAAGCCATCCACCATGGAGGTAGTGTAATGGTAAGTCTGTCATGTAGCTCTAGGTTTCTAAAACTATTAACTGTCACCAGAACTTTGAAGTGCACTGCTTTTCATCATACTAAAAGGGAATCAGTAAAGGAATCAGTCATTGCCAAAAAGTCTTCTTCATTTCCTTTCATATGTTAGGATTCATAGTGCTTATTTGATCACATTTGTTCAGCTGACCATGAGTTCAACCACAACCATGCGGATAACCAAGAGGACTTTTTAAGCATTCTGTGGGGCAGCCTACCATTGGTAGAGACTCTAGAAATGGTAGAGGAACAACCCAACCACCACCAGTCAGTAGCAATGACTGAAGCCCTGTGTATGTCACAGTGACCTTGCTTCAAAAATAGCTCCATTTTTGTGTTACTCTCAGAAAGCAGCAAATTAAGTCAAAGGGGGCTGTATGTCCCCATATTTGGTTCTCATCCCATCCCTGCTGTCCACATGTTGACACATTTATCAAACCCTAATTAACATTATTCCCTCATTAACATGTTTCTCATAAAAAATCATATTACAAAATAACAGGCCTACAATGCACATGACACTATATTAAAGGCATGTAATGAATTTGGATGGATTTGTATGTATGGTTGGTATGGGTTAAATTCGTCTTTGAATAACTGAAAATCACAGCTTAGCATATCATACTTCAAAAGACTTTCCTGAAGCAATTTCAGGACACATGAAGTCACAGTCACAACACTACTGAGTCATCTCAGCATATGTCAATTCACTGATTCAAAAGTCAATTTATGTTGATTTCCAAAAGAAAAATGAAAATAATGACAAGAGTACAATGGATTTTTTTTTTAAGGTGTTGCCATTTTCAGTAATGCTTTTTTGGGGGGTTTTAAGCCATCTTTAAAAAATATACCACTGAAACTTGAATCAGGAGAAGAGCTTGTAGGTAACAATGTGCAAACAATTCTTTCTTTCCCTACTCTTGTGGCCACAATGCAAGGCTGTTGTGATTTTAAGATGAAAGAATGCTCAAATCTAGGCACCCATCATTCATATGCAAATCTCTCACCATATGCGTTTCCTGCAAGTGAAGGAGTTTGTACTCAGCAGAGAGGAGCTTGTCAGAGCTTGTCTTTGTTTACCAGAAAGCTTTGGGGTGTTCTTTTTTTTGCTGCCATCAGAAATACATCTCTGCAAACAATCACCACTGTCCTCAGAATATGCAGATCTTCTATATCCACAGGCCCTCAAATAAGTACCTAGCATTTATAATCATCAATTTCATCTAATCCAGGTGTTTGCTGGGTGTTTTTTCCTCCTAACGCTAGGCATTTATTTGGAGGGCTGTGAGCAGTAGGTGGTTTTGTCAGATCTGCAGTAGCATAAAGAACCAATTTTTCTTATCCTAATCCTATAGCTGTCTGGAAAAGGTGACACACAGTGAGACATAATGATAAGAAAAGCTCAAGCTGCCCAAGGCGGTCAGATACCAAAGCTGGATGATTAAACTATTCTGTAACATTCCCAGAGTCCCAGGGTGGGGGAGGGAGATGTGAATGGTTACTTCTCCAAAAGCACCAGAGAAGAACGGACAGAGACAGGCAATGTCCTCCTTGCCTTCATATTCTTCCATACGTAGAAAGTGGAGCCGGGTGAGTGGGGGAGAACCACCACACTTCTCTGTAATGTGTTTGGAGAACTAAAGGGCACACAGCGCCTACCTGCTCCATTTAGCTAAGCTGGGAATGTGTCAGTATTAAGCACTGACAGCTCTTACGCTCAGCCAGTGCTGGGTAGGGAGAGGAAGGGACAGATGAGAAAGGAAGAGAAGGAATGGCAGCAGTTTCAGCAACTTCCCCTCTCAAGCGGCATCTCAAGCACAGGCCCCAAAATAAGAGGGAAAGATGTTGCTGTCCACATGTAAGGCCAAATGTAGGGGCAGGATGTAAGCCCTTCTGGCTCTACCCCTGACTTCACACATTTCCAGCTGCCCTGTTTGGCTACAGCAACACTTATCAAGCCAGGCAGGTCAGTGGTTTCAGCACCATGGAAAGCTCCAGTAAAGCCTGGGTGTGAATGGAGGCCATTTGTTTTTTGTTTTTTTTTAAATGATATTTATTAAAGTTTCAAAGAAAAAAATACATAAATAAAAAGGGGGGAGAAAAAGAAATAAAAAGGAAAAAAACACATAAAAAACACATCAATCTTTCCATGCCTTACATTTCATTTCCTTACTTCCCTGACCTCCTCACACCTCCCTTTTTTGTATTCCAGTTCTGTTAGTTAATTCAGCAATTCCTTTCCCTCTTTGTTTTTGTCTTAATCCTTTAACTTAATATATTATAACTTTGAATTTTCACCTGTTAACAATCCATTTTTACATACACCTTTATAACATTACTGCTAAAACCACTTAACTTCATTCTGACATCATTCTAACATTCATTAATTTTGCAATATTTCTGTAAATAATCTTTAAATTTCTTCCAAACTTCTTCCACCGACTCTTCTCCCTGGTCTCGGATTCTGCCAGTCACTTCTGACAATTCCATGTAGCCCATCACCTTCATCTGCCATTCTTCCAGAGTGGGTAGATCTTGTGTCTTCCAATACTTTGCAATAAGTATTCTTGCTGCTGTTGTGGCATACATAAAAAAAGTTTTGTCCTTCTTTGACACCATTTGGCCGACCATGCCCAGGAGAAAGGCCTCTGGTTTCTTCAGGAAGGTATATTTAAATACCCTTTTCATTTCATTATAAATCATCTCCCAGAAAGCCTTAATCCTTGGACACATCCACCAAAGGTGAAAGAATGTACCTTCAGTTTCTTTACATTTCCAACATTTATTATCGGGCAAATGATAGATTTTTGCAAGCTTGACTGGTGTCATGTACCACCTGTATATCATTTTCATAATATTCTCTCTTAAGGCATTACATGCCGTGAATTTCATACCTGTGGTCCATAACTGTTCCCAGTCAGCCATCATTATGTTATGTCCAACATCTTGTGCCCATTTAATCATAGCAGATTTCACCGTTTCCATAGCAGATTTCACCGTTTCATCCTGTGTATTCCATTTCAACAGCAAGTTATACATCTTTGACAAAATCTTAGTTTTGGGTTCTAGCAGTTCTGTTTCTAATTTTGATTTTTCCACCTGGAAGCCAATTTTCTTGGAATGGAGGCCATTTGAATCCCTTCACACAGTCTACCTCTCTCAAGCTCCACACACAGTCCCACCTGAAGAGTGTGGATCATTAAATGTCCAACTCCCTGGCCCTAACATCAGTGCTTCTCCTCTATTCTGTGACCTCCCACCTAACCTGCTCCCATGGTTGGGCAGGGAGTGGGTGGTATTTGACTCCTCATGTCTCAATTAAGGCATCCCCAAGGGCCCTGGCTCAGGTTCCACAGTATCCAGAATCTGTTCCAATTCCCAGCCAGTAGTACAGCAGCCCCAGACCTGATCAGCTTATTTTGAGATTGAAGCTGATGCCACTCCCCAAATATCCATGTGTTTATATGGATATCTTCAAAGAAGCTGCTTTTGTGCAGGGTCCTGGTTGCATTGAATCATTCATGCAGACAGCTATACACACAAAGCCTTTCCATTTGCAGATATCTGCATCAACCCATGAGCATCAGATGTAGGACCAAGACCTGTGGTTTAGACCTAAGCTTGGGTGCTGGAGGCAACATCCAAATAGGATAACAGGGCCAGCTGTAGTATTGCCAGTGACTTCAGGGAAGAGGGCAAGTGCAGACTCCTCTGTAGGTTTTAAATACAAACATAAATGAAAATGTGTCAGCAGAGGATATGTCTAACATCCTGAGTACCATTACCTCATCTAACAGTGATCTGTGACATTAACTCTGTCCTCACATTTGAAAGTCACATTGAAAATGTTGAGGAGGAAGCAGGGCTATTGTCCCTGACCTCCATTCATTCAGCTGAATATGAGAATGTTGTTGTATGCATGCTTGGGATCTCTGACCTTGTGCACACCCTCTACTGTATTTCATAACTTCCACTTAACATTCAGGGGACAGAGTCACTAGACACAATCCCCCTCACCCATCCATGTGCTGAGGGTGGGTTTGAAGCTCTAGGATAATGATAGAAAACAATCGTTATTGCATTGTGACTTCCAAATCCCCTTAACACTGATCTAATTCTACTCATATTAATAGAATACTATCTTGTCTCTTTTGTTCTAGTACTGATAAAAATCAGTATAGTGTGTTTTCTCCATGGTAACCCATCAGTCCCAAAAATGAAAATTTTGCATAATTCAGAATTCAGCATATTTCCATCATTATAGATCTGCTTTTGCTTAAAGGATTATTACCCCTACATGACAAAGCTTGCCTTTTTTATTTGAAAAAAATATATGTATGTATGAATGAAGTTGATTTAAAATTTGCTAAATTTTATTGAAACTCGTTTATCAGGTATTGTCATATACTACATGTCAGCTTTCAAATAATTACTCTGCATGTCAAATACAGTCAAGTACCGACTGCTACCTGGCAGATATTGTCAAAACTACTGCTTCATGCTGGTTGTCCAATACTGTTAAATGTTCATTGTTCCGTGTCAGAGTACCAACAGTAGCTGTGTATTAGATACTGTAACATGTTGGCATAAGAACATAAGAGGCCTGCTGGGTCAGGTCACAATGGCCCATCTAGTAAAGCTTCCTGTTCTCACAGTTGCAAACCAGGTGGACACGTGGGAAGTCCTATATTATGTTGCAAATACAGATACAGAACAACAAATGTTCAGGGAGTATTTGGAAACTGCCTGCCAACATTTTCAGAGGACTCATTTCAATCCTGATTTCTCATAGAACAGGGAGTGTCCTGAGGAATAGCTCAGATGGTAAGAGCATGGGACTCTTAATCTCTGGGTCATTGGTTTGAGCTGGTTCTAGTGTTGGGCACTACAGGCAGTTAGACTAGGTGATCCATTCCAGCTCTACAGTTCTTTAAGTCTATATATTTAATGGTTTTAAGGATGCGTTGATTTGTGTTTTATTGTGTCTTGCATTGTTGTAAGCTCACTTGTGGGCCCTTCGAGACAAGGTATAAACATTATTGAAAACCACACATTTTATAAAGATGGAAGAGTAGTGCTGAGGTGACTGCTTGCAGAGATTGTTGTGCTCTTCCATGTCTTCTCAAGCATGTCATTATGTGAGTTTTCAAAAGAAGCAGCATCACTATGCTTTTGCTAGACTAACAAGCAGATGATGAGAAACAGAAAAACTATCACCATGCCCTGCCTTACTGTACACTTCAATACAAAGCCATAGAATAGTTTTGTGGTGCTTTTTAGTTTGGTGTTTTATTTTTGGTTGGGCTTCTTTTTTCCTTGAAGTGGAATCAAAGAATGGTTATTAAAGGAGATAAACATTATTCATCTTCACAGAAAGCAAAAGCCTGTTTCTGCTTCCAGATTCTCCAAGTCATTCATCTTCATTTTCACAGCTTCCTCTTCCTCGCCTCCTTCATCTAACCTCCGTGGTCTGTTCAGCTTCTGTTTTCTTCCTTGCCCCAATACTTTGGGCTTGACTGTCTGGCTTAATAAAGTTACTTCCTTTTGATGATCAATCTACTGTTTGAGTATTAAAAGGAAATAAGAGCATATATAAGAATTATGTGCTTTCATAGAGAGTCTCTCCCTAAATCCGACGGTGTTCTCAGTGTATGAAAACAATTTGTCTCCATAGAGAGGGTCAGGGGAAGTAGTGAGACAGTATTTTGATAAATATTGATTTTGCTTTAGTATGATCACAGCACTTGATGACCTTGGGAACTCCAGAAGTATACTCATAGACTAGAATCAAGAAAACTTTTAGCTTCCAAAACACTGTAAGATTAGATGGCTTAAGAAACATTATTTCAGATTTTCATAATCTTCTATTAGTTTATTGTGTAATGTTTATATGGCATAAATCTAAGTGGGACAGAATATCAATTTCTAGTTATTGCATTTGCTTTTTTTCTTTGGGTGTTCCCTCCACACAATTGTAATCATATGGAGAGGAAGGAACTGTGACAAACTGGCCCCACCTGTACTGTCACATCCCAATGTGTCTAACTCTTCATGTGTTTGAGGGGGGATGTCTGAAGAGGAACCTCTTGAATATACATAGGCTCCCCCACTATATGGTCTAGAACTCTATAATTATGTGGAATGAGTGCCTGAAGAGGGTTTCCATGAAATTGGCCCATCCCCATCAAATCCTTGCCATTTGAATACTGAACACTGTCCATCTATATTGGGTGGGGGGAGCATGCATACTCACAGTGGGTCAATGTGTTAATTGCAAAGTGGGCTCTAGTCCATGAAAGTTTATACCGTAAATCATTATCCTTTTGGGCCCACGGACTTATATGGATTTTCTTAGTGAGTTCTGTACCTGCCACCAACACCCCTCTGATCACTTCTCTCCTGCCTCACCCAGATCAGAGACAAAAAGGGGGAAAGTACACACACAAAGTTTGTTTTCCAGAGGATCTGGATAGGCGTTGAATCCAGCAGAATTAAGATGAGCCTTGAAAAGTTGTAAAGGGGAAGGGGAAAGGAGTTTCATTCTTCCAATTTTATCCTTATATCCTTATCAATGTACTTTCAAAGGGCATAAAAGATCATCATCCTTATCACCTTGTATGGGGAAGCAGCAGAAATTGGGAGAAGGAGCTCAGAGGCTTTGTGGACACCCAAGAAAACCTCAAGGGCGCCATTGCACCCACAGACACCACATTGGCGACTGCTGGCTTATTCCTCAATAAATGTGTTACACTTTAGTGTCACAAAACTGTTGTTTTTTCTACCATTGACTAAAGCTGCATACATTCTTTCCCTCAATGAACTCTAGACATTGTAGTTTACCCCTCACAGAATTACAATTCCCAGTAACCCTTAATAAACTACAGTGTCCAGAATTGTGGAGTTTTGGGGCCGGGAGGTGCTTCAAATGTGTTTTAAAGGTAGAGTGTTTACACAGCCTAAACATGCTATCCTCCTGAGTTTCTGTTGAGTAGTTTGAGAAGTAACAGTAGGGGAAGGGATGCTTAACCATTAGGACTTCACTATCAGTGGCATATGCACTCTGGTTCAAAGTCTGAGTTGTTTTAAGGGAATGGATGCTATAGGGCACTTCTTGAACTGTTTCTGGGAGACTTTTCACACATTTAAGGTGTGCATCAGGTCAGTATACAAGTATAAACCTATAAATGATCCACAAATGGGGCAACAATCATGTGTTTGCAAAGAGATGTATCATACATCATATTATATCATACAAGTACTAAGTAGCTAAGATTAGCTAAAACTCTTTGTAAAGTGTGTGTGCATGTTTGTATGTATGTATTAGAAAATGAGGAATTGTTCAGTGCGTCTGAATGGTTTGTGATACCTCTGGACCAGGCTGCAATCCTAACCCCAACTCATCTGGAAGAAAGCCCCACTGGATTCAATAAGACTTGTATTTGAGTACACACTGTTAGGTTTTTATTTTACTTGATCTCCATAACATCTGAATTCTCTCAAAGCTGGGGAGCTATGGATTGACTCTAGGCAGTATGCCTTCTTCCAGCTCTTCTAATCATTGCATTCTCCACAAAAGGAGCAGAGGTTTCAGGAAAGTTCTCAAAGGGCCGAAGTGTTTCCATGGCAGCATTTCTATCTTTAGGGTAATTCTCTTAAGGCAGAGATAGGGTCCTTCTCTCCATCATCCCCCAAAGACTCATTATCTCCTTTCTAATGGTGACTTTTTTAAAAAATCAGACTCAGAACCTAAAAGGTAACTCAAGGCTGGTGGCATAATACACATACACACAAAAGTTGAGGTCTGTTTTCCTGAAATACACTTCCTCATTGAAAACACTATAAATCTGGTTGTATCAGATTCACACACACACAACTGACCTGTCATTGCTTCTCCTTTCTATGCATAAACACTATTGGGAAGCAACTGAATGCCTATCCCTATGTGTGAACTAATAACCAATTATTAGAGAAAACAGAGTTGCAGATGTGAACTTTAACCAAAACTTGATTTAAAAATCAAGTTTAAATACTGGGGACACCTGTACAGAAGTGGTTTGCTGGGTGGGGCAGAACCCCTATGCTACCTCCTAGCAGGTGGTTCAGTGTTGCTTACCAGGAGGGAGGGACAATATAGCAAGGAGGTCAGTGTGGTGCACATGCACCAGCAGAGCCAACCCAGCACACCTGCCATGCACTTGAACCAGACTAACCTCCCTGCTACTTTGTGTCTCCCAATCAACAATGGTGATCCACCTGCCGTGAAGCTAGTGGGGTGACTCCACCTCACTCAGTGAGCCACTTCTGGGTTTGTTTCATGACTCTGCAAATCCCAGCAGAAACCAACGTCCATGTGAACATAGGAGAATGTTCACTGGTAAAAAAATGTAAGAGTGAAAATTCTCTTAATCTTTCACTTGCTGCTTACCACTTGTTTGGAGCTTCTTCTTCCTTTGAACTGCAACTTCAATATGATTTTTGCTTAGATGGGTTCTTTGTAAGACAGGAATTACTAAATATTTGGGCTTGGTTGCCTAAATAATGAGAAACTGTAGTCAGCATGACACATACACCACAACCCTAAACCCACTGCAACCACACACGCATGCATGTACACATGACAACCACACATACATGCACATACTCACTTTCCCCTTTCTGCTTGAAAAATGTGTGTTTGCTCCCCGCCCCCAGGTTGATCTTCTTGGAGACTGCAGCTGGGGAGGCAAGAGTTAACCTGCACTCAGCAACTGCAAGGAAGATCACACACAGCCTATGCAACAACTACATCATTAGAGAACTTTCCAGAAAGGGGTGGGGTCACAGCCAGAAAGATAAAAGTCAAGCCTTATTCCCCAGTTGCAACCCTCAAAATTGTTATTAGGCTTCATTTTTAGTTTTAGTTTTGTAATAAAAAACCTCCCATCTTACATTAGCCCTAATATTTAGAGAAGAGAACGCATTCTAGTTGAAAAAGGTATGTCGTTAATCAGTAAGATTGCCTCCTGAAATTTATTTAATGAGTTTTTGCAATACTTAAGGGGATGCAACTGGAAACAATTAAAAGATCAGTGGTATGTACAATTTGTGCTACAGTACATTTGCTATGCAGTGTGTGGGCGAAGGTTAGTTAAGAAGATATTAACTTTTGACATTTTAGCAACAGGCGTGTGGCAAACTCTGTTAATAAGAACATCCTCATCCCTGTAATTTTAGATCACTTTGGGGACTGTTGAGCTGTAAGTGTGATCCATTGATTTGCAAAAATAAATCAAAGAGCCAGGACTTGCACTGTGTGGGTTAAACAGCCCTTCAACTTTTGGTCACGTTAAGTAAAGGCTATAATAGCTCAATGAGGCAAAGACGGCCTGCTGACAATCACACAAGGTTTCACTGTTCTTTGCTACAGTGCATGTTAGCTCCTGCAGTGAATTCTCATCCCTGCTAGTGTGAAAGCCTCCCAGCAGAGCCTCATGACAGATGTGAAATAAATGTGGGATTTAGCTCTGATGTAACATAGAATTGTAGGTAAGATACAACCAGGACCATAAATGCTATTTTTTAAGGACAATGTCCCACATATCAGCAGGTCTGCGTTTTTGGACTTGTGTAAATGAGATGGGCACTACCTGAAAGGGAAGATTATAGTATCTGAGAAACCTGCAGCTTTTCACCTGGAAGCTAAACCCCCCCTCCCCTCCAAAAAAAAAGGTTCATTTTTTTCATGAGAAGTACTGCCATTTTCTTTTTTTGAGGGAGTCGCTTGGCTCTTTACAAAGAGTAGCACCTGTGGGAAGATTTGGATTGCGGCCAAGGGGATCAAAACTCTGGCCATATGCCTTGGGAGAGGGTGAGTCTACGGTAGGAAACAGAACAGGGGAAGTGTGTGGTTTTATAAAAAAAATACTTGCCTGCTATGCATGTTTGTTATTTACTTTGAATGTCAGGAATCCAAACAGATCACAGAGCCTTGTGCATTCCCTTTAAGCCACCCTGCCAATATCATCATGCTGCTATACAAATACGTGGTGCAACCACATTAGGAATACTGTGTACAGTTCTGGTTGCCTCGCCTCAAAAATGATATTATAGAGTTGTAAAAAGTTTAGACAAGGGTAACCAGAAGGCTCAAGGGGGTAGATCAACTGCAGTGAAGCAGAGCACCTTCGTAGCAACTCCCACAAGGTGAAGCCACTTCTGCTATTGAAGCTCATCTAAGGAGCATTGTGAGTGAGATAAGCTGCAGGCAGGAAGGGTTTGGGATTCCCATCCATGTGCCCCTTTTGTTCTAAAAATTGTCCCCTGATGTATACATGATTGGACAGAGCTGGGCATGAACAAAGGGGTTTGCTGTCTTCACATCTAAACTGGCCTTCAGTTTTGACCTATTTTTAAGCCACATTTCCATACCTGTTCCCACCATCTGGTGGGCATATTGATAGTGAACAATAATTACTTAATGGCAATGCTGTGTGTAATCAGATTGGCATGAAGAGATCTCTGAAAGTAGGTTTTATCTTAGCAAGACAACCTACTGTAACACAAATGTACTATTGCATTTCATGCCTCAGAAGTGACTGAATCAATAATTGCATCATCCAAGAACTGGAATAAATTATTCATGCTAGCCATTTTGGATATTAACATACAAGGCAGGTGGAGACCTTGTGTAATCCTGATCCTTGTTTAGATGCATATTATGTTAAAGTTGTGTACTCTTTGGCTATTAATGAACTAACATATACTGTACAGAGTTTGTGAAAATGTGACTCATCATTTTAGTTTTTTACTATATTTCCTTCCCATTCTTTTCTTTACTATTGCCTGATATCTTTACCTGTCAGATGTGATCATACACCTTTTAACACACTTTTTTTTAGCATGGGAATTGTGGTAAATTTCAGGTCTGCTAAGTGCTCACTGTATTAGCTGAAGCCAGGTAATATAATAAATAAATGATTCCTAAAACTGTACAGCAGAATTTCTCACATTTTTCAGCCTAGTGAGCTTGGGGATGTCTCCCACCACTTTTCACTGCACAACTGTGCTAATTTAGCACTCTTGCCAATGGCTATGTTAGAAAGATGTGAACATTTTCTGCGCAATGGCCAAAAGGTCGGAAAGTGCCATTGCTTTGCCGACCAGCCTCTATACACCCATCTAGGGCTGATCACCAGCTGAGAAATGGCAATGAAGAGGATGCTTCAGTGAGCAATTATAATTGGATCTATTTTGAGGCATGCTTGACAAGCTGTGCTGAGCCACAGCAGTGAGTCTCCTTATGCTGGTTGGGAAGTACTGTTCTACAGAACTCAGCTGGTGACTATGTTCAAAATGTGACTCTGCTATCATACACCATTAAAATGAGCAGCCCTAGCTAGTAGCTGCAATATCCATGCAGGGCTCCAAAAGAGCAGGGATGTCCCATCCTGATGTGAGGAACAGCTTGGTCTGCACATCCACCTTGCTCATATGAAGTCTTCCAAGCATCAAAGAGAATAGAAGCTCTGTTTGTAGAGCACGCCATTTTAACATTTAGGCCCTATTGAGCTTTGAATCGTCGTCAGCATTATAAAGTGTTGAAGAAAACATATCCTGTAGTACTAGTTTTAGTAGAAATAAATGCAGGTGAAGATAATCAAGTGATAGGAAGTTCTTCTGATCTCAGTAATATCAAAGGAAAGATCAAAATGGCCACTGATTTATAAGGAACAATTTTCCCTGATGCAATATGTGAAGCAGAATCATATAATTCTACCAAATTTTGTTGGGTGAAAAAACAGCAGCTCTTAATTTCACCCCTTACTTTTTACCAGCACTTGGGAAATGTTTGCACATAGCCTTGGTTGTCCATCTACACAAGGAGGAGGAGATTGTGAGCCTGAAGGTTTTCTCACACTCCACTGCATTGCTAGCCTACAATAATGATCATAAAAATCATAATAATCATAATAATAATTTATACCCCGCCCATCTGGCTGGGTCAGATCATGTACAAAACAGCCAACATGGTGCTCTCCAGAAGCTTTGAACTCCAGCTCCCATCATCTCCAGCCTGTAGTCAGGAATGATGGGGACTGGAGTCCCCAGCAACTGGAAGACACCAGGGTGACTACCAGTACCTCCCTTTGGCACGATTCCCAAAAGGAATGTGCTGGAGCAACTGTCACAGGCTTCTATTTGAAATTCCTTGATACTACTAATGATGAGCCACACAGCCCAATTTCTTCACCATTTGGAGAACTTCAAGATTTTAGATGTTGCTTTTTTATTCTTCAGTGAACATATATTCCTCGACTATAGAACCTAATGAATATTATGTATGTTACACCTCTGCTCAATAATCTGTAGTGACTGCTAATTTGTTTCTGGGCAGTTTCAAAGTTTTACTGTTAGTATATCCAGCTTAAGACAAGCTTACTTGCCCCATACATGCCTAGCCAACTGCTTCTACCTGTGGATCTTGCACTTGGTGAAGTGCCATATGATGTTTGTTCTGCATCTGTTGGTAATTTATTGTGGCAGCATCTTCTTTGTTTCAGCTAGCCTATTCATGCACAAAATTTTGTTATGTATACTTGTTTTTAATGTCTGCCGATTTTATGTTTACTGTTGATAATTGTTGTATGTATACTTCTTAGAGGGTTCTTTTAATTAAGTGGTTTATAGTTCTTTCTTAAACAAACATTTTTAAGTATTCAAAGCAATTCACACTCTTCATTTCGGTAACCCTATTATCAGCATTTTACAAATGGCAGAGAGGCTGACACTGCTGAGTTGGGTGGCTGGCCCAAGACTTTGCTCATTCAGCAGTATTGTTTTTCCTTTGCCACTTTAATGTTTTGTTGTGGGTTTTTTATTAAGATTCTTTGGCAGCTTGGCATTTCCTCCGCCCCCCTTCTTTTCTGGAATATGCAGCCATGCAGATATTTATAAAAAGATGGGGCAGATCTCAACACAACGAGGCCATTCACTCATTCATTATATGCACGTGGCTATGATGCTATTGTCTCTGGATTCAGGCTCGCAGGAGTGTCGTGGATAGTATAATATTGTTAGGGTGCATTTTTTACAATGTGAAAAAGCCTTCACTGGGAAAGTGGGTGGTATTATTGTATACTGATTTTCTATATGAATTTCATTTCTGAGTGAAAGGGGAAAAAATGAGTGAATTCTTAAAAGAATTTTCCAGCATCGCAGTACACCAGTGCAGCCATTATGGATATTTATCACTGCAGCAAACGTATAATTATGTTAAAGTATTGCAATTTTCATAGCAAAAATAAATAAATGCAGGGAAGATTGTTTTTGTCTTATAAGCGCTCACCATTGTTGAGAATTCCAGCCACTTTTACTGTATATTTAATTCTGTTCCCTTTTGTTTAAGCTGGCAGGATTCATCTACGCCTGTTATGTTGTGAAATGTATCACCGAAGAAGAGGACAGCTGTAAGTAATAAAGGTTTATTACATGCCAGTTGAAACTATTTTTTATATCATCCATCTCACTCATCCATCCCACTCCAATATCATTCTGAATACTTTGTCATACTGTAAAATGAGAAATGGGTTGGGGGCAGGGGGTAGAATATTTGAACTTAGGCCATGACAGTTCGGAGCAAATGGTGGAAATGGTAAAATGCAGCTACAGAAAATAATTACTTTCTGAAATGAAACACTACAAAACTTCCTCTAAAAATACTTCACAAAGATCATGTTTCTTGCTTCTCACCCATCTTAATTCTTGCCCTACTAATGTGTGGGTAAAGATCTTGTAAGGTGACTATTCAGATTTGTTGTAGCAGTTTTGGCAAGAATAGAATGCAACAGTTTCATTTCAAACTTGTTAGTTCATGTTTCTTCCAATCAAAAATAGTCAAGGAAAGGGGTTAAATGCTTGGAGTTTCTCCTGGTTTGTTCTGTTTGAAAAACCCTGTTGAGTGGAATGAAGTACATAAACATAATGCAGTAACTTTAGCTTATATTCCTATAATCTTGCTTTTTACCTAATCACTTCTATTGCTTTGGTTCAGTTTGCTATCAATATCAATCAATCTTTATTTGCATTTTCACTGACCAGTTTCTCCTGTATATCTGAGCATATATCAATAGACAAACTTTATAAATAAATGTAAATATCATAGCCAGACAAAAACATAGCCGCCAGAGAAATAAAAAATACACTTCCTATTAAGAACAGTTTACTCACTCCTTTCCAATAATATTTGTGTCAGTCTAGCAAACGCATGCTGGGGAGGAACAAACTGCAACCCCTTGCTTATGTCTGAACCAGATATTGTGATTCATTTAGCTCAAACATATGATGATCGGTAACTCCCAAACAAACCTTGGCTTATCTCTGTGGAGTGAAACAAAGCACATCCCCTCTTTCAGACACAACACCAAGCCAGTGATTACGGTTTGCTTCTCTGCAGCACAAATGGGTTGGCTTGTGTATGGTATACCAGGAGTGGAGAACCTTTGGCCCTCTAGATGTTCCTGAACTACAACTCCCATCAGCCCTAGTAAGCATACCCAATGATCATGGATGATAGGAGTTGTAGTTCAGCAACTTCATGAGCTGGTTTACTGTGATCTCCAAATGTGGCCAATCACACAGGGGTCAAGGAAGAGGAAGTTCCATGTTCTCTCCCATATTTATACACACCTTTACCTGTGTTGTTTCCCAACCTCTGCCAGAAGCAGCCATGTATGTGGAGCACAATGTAATGATGTCATGATACAGATAAGTATTCCTAAATGTTGTAGGAAAAGCACAGGGGTGGAACTGCCATGGAACTGCCATTTTCAGCAGCAGTCTGCTGAAGAGGTCATCTAGCTATATTATGAATACATAAAAAATCAGTTTAGAATATTTCAGTAACCACATGTGTAGTTCAACACTCTGAAATTGCACTAATTTCAGCAGGAGAAATTTAAGAACTAGCTGGATTTAACCACATGTGGTTTTCTCATTATCAAACCAAAATTCTTTCCCTGTTGTCATTAAAATAAAAAAAATGTGAGATTAAAGGAAAATGCATGAAATTTGGGAACAGAATACATGCATATCTTATGGCCAGAGGGGTGATAGAAAAGCAATGCAGGAGGGTGTCTAGATGTGTTGGCATTATCTGCCAGAGCACCATGGTAATCCATGGGTCCTACTTGCTCTGGAGTCAGTGAGGTAATAATGGGGCTTTCAAGTTTGTTTGTGACAAATAAGAGTAGAAGAAGCCAGAGAATAAAGAAAATGGACAAGCCAAGTCTGGGTGGTTCTTTCTTTTTGATGGGAACCCTACTTCCTGCTAGCAGTTTAAACAGCAACATTTCTTTACAAGGTTGTTTGGATTTGAAATTAAAATTTAAAAGGTTGCATTTTAGCTGGCTGAAGATGTTTTGTTGAAGTTCAATGCATTGTGCAGTCAGAAGTAAGCATCACTAGATTCAGTTGAGCTTATTAAAAAAAAAACCCAATGCATAGGATTGCAGACATCTCAGCCCAATAAATTAGATATTGTGTTATGTACTGTAGCTGCTTTCTCTGTGTATGATAAGGGAATAACACATCCAAGTTCATTTTTAGAATTTCCTTAGAATATGGCTATGAGGAGAAGCTTTCATGATGTATTCCTGAACTTCAAAATTTATCACTACACCACTGCTTAAGGCTGCTCTTTTCCTCTCTCACATTTTACATGCAGCCTAGGGTTTGCTATGAGGAAATTCACTCTCAACAGTAGTTCAGAGTCTGACATAAAACATCATGTTTTAATGATCAGAGAATGTGCCAGTGTGTGCAATCTGAATTGATTTGCCTGTCTGTTCAGTTGTTTACGTCCTGGCCTGTCTTAAAGGTGTAGGGCAAGTAATCAACATGCTTTCAATTATTGCTATCCATATGGATAATATTTCAATAGATCTACTGATCAGGGGTATGACTTGTCTGGGCACCATCCTGCATGTCTGTCATGAGAATGATGTTTGCCAGTTTCAGTCTCTTGGTTACCTTCATTTTCCTATAAAAAATCGATGATGTGGAGCTCCTGGTGTCCAGAACATACCCAAATCGTACATTAAATACAGTGGTCTGTGCTTGTTCAAAAAGTTTACATTCCATGGCTAATTTGTGGCCCTCCAGATATTGTTGAGCTATAGCTCCCATCATCACTGACCACCTTTTCTGGGTCTGGTGAGAATTAGAATCCAACAACAGGATTACAGGTTAGCCACACCTGCTATACAACTTCTAAGGGAACTTTTTATTTATTTTACATAGCAGGTTAGGGAAATTCCTATTCTCACCAGGTAATCACAAATTCTGCAACTTCAATATACAGGTCTAGCACTTAAATTATCATTTTAAGGGCTACTCTTTCCAAGCAATCCCCTGAATCTCACTAGGAAGTGTTTGTGGAAACCTGAGATTCTTGGGTGAACACTTGGGTAGAACAAAAGCTACATGAGCCAAAACTAAAAAATGCAACAGCAACTGTAAGTTTTAAGGCAGCAGTGGGAAATTTGATCCAGCTAGTGGGCTGGATCCATAACTGCCCCACCCTCCATGGCCCACTTTGACAGGGCCATGGAAAAGGCTGACAAATTCAAAAAGCACTGGATCAACTGGAAATACTCAGGAGTGGACTGAGAGCGCACCCCCACTTACTCCTTTTTGCATGGTCCTGTGGGCTGACCCATCCCAATCCCATGCCTGGTGTCAGATGATGTCACGAGATGGACAGGCAGGCATGTTTTAGGCCAAAACATGCCATGGGGCAAATGTGGAGGCCTGGTAGCCACAGGACACAGGTTCCCTGGTACTATTTTAAGGGTTAGGGTTAGGATTCAATTGAGTAGATGCACAGAAGGGAGGGTCATGGAAAGTGGATGGGAAATAGCAAAGGTGAGCCAAGGTATCAAAATAGGATATAAATCTCTATGAGAAATTCTGTGGACGTAATAATGGGATAGAGATAAGAGACCCATTAAGGGAATAGGAAACCGAAGGTCTGTGTTGCCCCAGTCCCTTTCTCTCTGCATCACTCTCTGCAGATATTGATATCGTAAAGCATTTGTCTTCCTAAAGTCATTGGCGTTATTAGCTGCAGCAATTTAAAACCACTAAAATGTCAACACCTATCTTTCCTGGGTGGGATATAATCTTTCCCAAGCATCTTGTTTGTGTGTGTGTGTGTTTTTGGAAATCTTATTAGAGCTACATTTTCTTAAAATTGCACAGTAATTCTATTACTTTGAAATATTCATTTAATCAGTTTAAACTCTCTAGCAATTTGACTCCTCTAGTACAAGCTTTATGTCAGGAATTTCCAACAATTCAATATGTTTTTTTGAAAACATCATTAAATATTTAGTTACTTAGTGAAAAGCTCTCGAGGGTCATCAATAAAACAGCAGCCTTGTGGGATTTGTAGGTTACATGAAATTAAAAGAAGAGACTTACTATTTCACTGAATTCCTTCCCTCTGGGCTCTACTCTGCCTGAGGAAGAAGGGCTGATGCAAACCGGGCATTCAGAAGACACTGCCATGACTGTCTAGAGAAGCACAGTGTGATTGGCCATGCAAGTGCCATCTTAGCTCATAAGAGCAATGTCTTCTTTCAATGTTCATGACTCCATCTTTGGATGTACACACTGGCTTCCCCCAAGCAGCAATATTTGGCTTAAAGCGGGAGTCAGGAAGGGAGAATCCAATGCAGAGTTTTTGTTGCATTTCAGTATTTTGCATTACTGCTTCTTACTCTGCATCACCTCCCTTGCTTTCTTCTCCTTGTTTTATTTGAAGCAAACACCAAAAAATGGCTGAAGTATTAATGCCACAGTTACGATTAGAAAACATGATCTGCGCTTTGTGTGACTTCTATCCTCCTTTTATGCTATGAAATCAGATCTTGAGGAATACTTCACCTTGTGACTGTTGTGTTGAAGGACCTTAATAAAAATAGTCAATAATCAAATATTAATTTAATAATAAATTAATATATTTATAAAGAAAGGTCTATCTACTGAGTTCAGTTGGGCTTATTCCCAGGTAAGTATTTGCGTCTCGAGGCCCCAAGACCCACCCCCAAAATAAATACACACTGACACTTATATTAGTTTAAGTTTTTGGGCAAATTTTGGCCACAACTTTTTTGAAATACAATCACGTGAGCGGTATTGGCTTAGGCATTGACTCCCCCACTATAACTGACTCCACCTCTCAGGGTGATCGTCCAATGGAGTAAACCAAATGAGGGAGCTAGGTCGATGAGGGCCAACCTAAGCTCACCCCAGGGTTCCTGTGGTCCTGGCATGGCCCTAGCCCCTCAAGCGGACTTCGGACGAGATCCAGGACCCCCAGATTCCTTTAACAGAATACCCAATTCCTGGAGGGGCAGGTGATGGCCGCACCTCCCCTCCCCACAGTCCAACTGAGCCAATGCCTAACCGCCACCTTACAAGTTGTGACGATTTGCTAAGGGTTAGGCAAAACCCAAATGGCTAAAGCCAATCTGCCAAATGGGAAAATTCCTAGCCAGCCCCTGTTCCAAAACAGGTGACCCAACCAAAGCAAGGTCAAGCGACTCTACCTAAACTAAGGACGGTGGGCGGGTGTTCAACAGTGCGAAGCAAGTATCCCTCCTTGAGTCACACTGCTGTTTTTAAAGCCCCTGGGATCACGTCGCCCACTGACTATTGGCTAAAATCACCTGGCATGATCCCAGGGGAATGGCCAGGACACCTTGCTCCTTCCCTCCATTTTAACCCTGTCAGGTGAGCTCTTGGGTCCTGCACGCAACCAGGACCCTCTGTTATGAGGATTCCATTTGTAGGAGTATACCTTAATGCCTCAATTCTATATATACTTTCTTGGAAATAAATCTTATTAGAACCAGGCAGAGGTCCTTCTCAATAGTGGCACCTGCCCTGTGGAACACCCTCCCATCAGATGTCAAGGAAATAAACAACTATCTGACTTTTAGAAGACATTTGAAGGCAGCCCTGTTTAGGGAAGTTTTTAATGTTTGATGTTTTATCATCTTTTTACTATTCAGCTGTGAACCACCCAGAGTGGCTAGGGAAACCCAGCCAGATGGGTGTGGTATAAATAAAAAAAGTAGTAGTAGTATTTCAGAGTAATGTGATTAGGAGCTGGTTGAACACTGCCAGCCTAAATTCACTTACTGGAGAGGAAGTCCCGTGAAAATCAGTGGGACTTGTTTCAGATGTAGTAAATCAGACAGAAAGGTATATAACATTAAATCTTCTGATTTGTTTAGTTCATACTTGCTGATCCATGCCTTGCTGATTTCTTGCTGAACATGTTCCAGGACACTAAATACCAATATCTGTTAATGTGGATGCTCAATATTTCTTGGGAATCCATACTAGACTGGGTTAAAGTGTTGTTAGAATGTGGATTTCTTCCAGCCATTTAAGCCACACCTTATAGTGAAGCATGCATTTTAATCCATGTCAGTGACTTTTAGTGCAGACCTAGGAATGTCGTTTATTCCGCATTAATGCATGTTGCACATCTGACATAAGAATTTAACAAGTATCTTTTTTAACTTACTGAAGATTGCAATTTTATGCTACTCATGTTCTAGTGCATTCTAATGTTGCACTAAAGATGCAAAGATGTTATATTTTCTGTCTTTAAATTTCAGTAACTGATAGCTGTACATCACACCCCCTTCAGACAACTGATCCAGGGACAGTGATTGCATGTGGCAGCAGGCTCTGTTCTGAATTTATGCATGTTCAGTGGAACAGGAACACTCACCTTTTCAAAATGCTGAGTTTGCTATTTAAAGCCCTTCATGAGGCACGACTGTGGCTCCAGGAGAAAGGGTCTTCTCAGTAATGGCGCCCCAGCTGTGGAATGATGGCATTGCGGCACCTAAGACCTTTGTATTTTTTCCAGGCTTTTAAAGAGCTTCCAGGTGGCAGTTTAGGATTATAAATATTGAGCTATCACAAACTACATTGACAACAGGCTTTATTATTACAGGATTTTTCCTGGAAAGGGTTCATCTTGATTGAACAGGGGAAAATACAGGATGACATTTTAATGACAATGACACCATGTAGTTGGAATAAACTGCATGCGTGAGGAGCACCTTTCTGAAAAGCACCCTTAATTTCTATCCTTTGTTTTTATGCTGTTTGGTTTTTTTTGGGGGGGGGGTTGCAGACTGGTTTTATACTGCTGTTTTATGTTGTGGTATTTTTACATTCTTGTTTTAATTTGTTTGATTGTGATTTAAACTTTTTGTATGCTGCCCTGAAAGCTGGTTGAAGGGGAGTACATGAAAATAATACGCCCACACAAATTATATGAGAGATTGGGTATACAGCAGGGTCCCCAGTCATAGGAGACAAGCTCATGAGCAGTTGATTTGTCTGTACACTGCCTGTGTGTTCTCACATTCTTCTGAACCCAAGTAAAGTAAGAGATGGAGCTTGCTGCTTTGAGCCTGCTCCTTTCTCCCAGACTCTGGATCAGTTGTCTCTATAGGGCTGCTTGTGTTTATACAATGGTGTATATACATTTACTTAGGCTTTTCCCTTCACACTTCTTCTGAGTCTTTGATCTACTCCGTAGTTGGTATTCCAGACTTTTATACAATTTCAGTGCTAAATGCCCCACTCAGTCAGTCAGTCAGTAGGACATAGCTGAAAAATAAACAGTTGAACACTGGACTCATTCTTTAAAAGCTGCAAAACTAGGATGCAAAAGAGAGATACAGAAATAGACAGCAAACATTGCATTGTCAGGGGAGTAGTTTGTTATATGGATCCATGTTCCTGTTTTGTATGCATTTCCTCCCTCCCTTCTCCTCAGGGATCCTTTTATGTGGCCAGAATAATTCAAGATCTTGCAGAATTTGCAGCCTAACAAACTAGAATGCTCTGAGATTACTATCGCTTACATTGTTTTGGTCCTATAAATGGTTCCTTGAGGCACAGAAAAACCAAACCAAATGTATGCATGTATTTGAAGCTCTAACACAATTTCAAAAGCTTGAATATTTTCCCCAGCAGATCAGCAAGCCTTTAATAAGAAATCATGATGTTGGGGGAAAATGAGAAAGGTTATCGGAGCAATCCTATACTCACAAAACCTCAGGTCTGGAGATATACTGCTGCTACAGCCAACATATCTCATGTTTACTAAGTCCAGGTGGGGAAGGGAGGGTAAGAAACCCACAACTGGAAAATTCAAAACAGCATAAAAATGACAGCTATAACCCCAGTGTCCAAAAGAACACTGCCAAAGCCCTCCAGTTGGAAATGGGGTCATCTAGCACCCACATGCTACCCACACGTGGCAGGAGCCGGCAAACTGTTGGCAATGGGGAAAAACACACTGCAGTTCTTTCTGCTGCCCTCAGCCTCAACCCCAGGAGTGCAGAAGCTGCAAGATGAGTCCTGGTTGGATAGAAGAGGCCATGGTTTCAATGCAGGGAATACATGGTTCAAAGCCAAGGTATAACACCAAACCCCAGACACACCTGAGCCAATTGGAACACCACACGGACCAATGCCCACCCCTTTTGGTCCATTCCTGGTAGCCCTTGTGACCAATGGAACCCTGCCCTGATATCTTGCCTAATAGGGTGACACAACTAGGTAGGATCCCAGCAGGTAACATTACCCATCTCCATTTTCTCCCACATCCTCAACTCATAGCACCCTTGCAGCAGCCTTCATTCCACTTGTGCTCCCTGATATGCCTATCCATGTGTCTGACTAAGCAAAGACAGAAGAGGGTTATTGCCCCTAGCCCATCAAGCTCTAGATCCAGCCTTACAGTCCCATGCCAGTCTGGCATAGGGATGCCTAGTAACAGGGGGCAGGAGAGAGAGTAGCAACTTCATTGCACTCAGATGGAGGATCCAGAATGGGGAAAGCATATATGTGGAGTTAGCACTCCCACAGGTCCCCTGTGTCTTGGACAGTGCCTCAACAAACAGCAAGGGTAGCAAGTTTCATGTCCCCTATGGCATCTACAAGAATACAGGAACCTGACTAAAACAAGTAGGTTAACAACCCCATGGAGGAACATTCAGGAGCATCCCAGTCACTGCTGCTAGTTATGGGGTAGGTCTCATCTGCATGGAATGGGGGTGGGAGTAAGGGCGCTTCCAGACAAGCTATTTATCGAGCATTCATTCTGATTTGCTTGCAGGTAATTAGATGGCTTTTGGTGTTCACGAATGCTCATAAATCTTTGCAGGGTGGATTAGATGACATTGCGTGAAAGCAAGTGTTATGCCACACTGCCCAGTATATTATATCACTTTCCTTATTGCAAAAAGCCATCATTTGGGTAAGCGGGTTCATTGCACAAGACCTCCCAAACAGCTCAAGTTGTGCAGCCTGAATTCGCTGGCATGTGTTTGCATGCCACCTGAAAATGGTGACTGTCTGGAAGTGCCAGGAGAGCAAGGAGAAGCAGGAAGCAGTTGGACCCTATGGTCCCTGAACCTGAGTACACAGTAGATGCTTGTGAGGGAAGCAGAGATCTAGTGGATCCAGGGCTACCTCTCCCTCATCCCCCTGCCTCAGCTCAGAGTGCTCTGTTTCAGGAGTGCTGAATGCCAATTGCTATCAGTGGTAGATACTTGCCTGTGGAGCTTTCCATGGGCACAGCAGAGGCTTCCTTAGCAAGCATAGGTGTTCCACCTGCAGACCTTTCTGCCAGCAGAGGCACCCACCTATCCTGTGAATTAAGATTGCTCTGTCCATCCTAATGTTTGCAGAGCCACAAATAGACCAGCCTGGTCACAGACATAAGCAGACACCTTGATTTGTTGACAAGGTGTAACTGTGAGAAACCTAAACTTAAAGCTCAGCTGAGGTGCAGCTGGTTTAAATAATAGCAAGCAATTAGGCTGAAGACAAAATCAGCGGTGGCATTTTATAATTACAATTAATTTAAAGGTTAATTTCCTTTGGTGCTAAAATCTTATTTAAAACATTTACCAGGAAAGGAAATTAGGATGTTACTATTAAGATGCATGGAGTGCTTCTGGGAATCCATGCCTATTATCAGTAGAAAATTAGGTTAGGCTCAAAGTGGGAATTTCAATTCATTTTAGTGTATAATAGGTGGCGATCAGGGCCTTGAGTTGGTGGGTTTTGGTCAGGGAGACTGTAAGATTTGCATTTCTTTTGTTTGAGGGATTAATTGCAAATGTTTTTAACAAAGGGGCTGGTTTAATACGTGAACAAGCACAACATGAAAAGAAAATTGGTTATGGATTGCTGCCTTCCTAACTAATGAAGTTGATGTTAAGGAAATCCCTAAGAGACATAGATGTGCTATGAAAAAATATTAATAAATAGATTCACACACTGAAAGTGGTGCTGTCACTACCTTCCTATATGTTAATTTTCCTTTTCCCTTATTACCTGGTCCATCCCTCCCCAAACATCCATCACCATCTCCTTTGGGAGCTGCCAAGCCTGTGTTTCAAATATGTCTAAATAATAGTGGTGCTTTGATGGAAGAAACGTTTGCATTGGTTTCTCATCATAACAGAATACTGTTTAATAAAATCAATTCCTGATCACTATAAGCGAAGAGGGATTGTGATCACCATGAATTTTATTATGTTTTATGTTTTATTTCTTCATCTGTCATATAGTCTTATTACATGAAATAATTTTTAAAATGACTATCTTTTAATGGCAGGGGAATCTTCAGTAGAAATAAACCACAGCCTTGAATGGTTGGCAAATGTCACGAGCAGTTATAAAAAAAACACCTTTTAGAAATAAATAAATGTTACAAGCTAACTCTTTAAAATTAAAAATTGTAGATTCAGCTAATAACATAACATAATAATTGTTCTAGGATTGTAGTAACTGGGAGATTTCTTTAACCTGATTAATTTGCCTCAGTCATTTCTGCTGTTATTCCTCATATTGTTCCTAGCTGGTACTGTCATAACAATAACCAAATGCAAACCGGGATGTAAAGACTGGAAGTGTATTGGAGATTCCAAACCAGTGTTTCAAAGAAACCTTAGCCATGGCCAGCAAAGGTCATATGTAATGCCAAACCAGGGTTCAGGCAGGACAAAAGAATTGATACGGTCTAAAAGAAGAGTGCTGGGGGGGGGTGCAGTACCATAACCTGCTCCTGATTGCTAAACCGTGGCTAACCTTTGGATAGCATTACATTGCAGCAGCCCTAGGCAGCAAATCTAGGGTTCCAGTCTTCTGGGTGATATAAGCCCACACCCCCATGGCCACAAAAAGTTATGCATCTCCCACTACATAATGCTTTATTTCTCATACCCTTCATCCACCCCCAAAAATAATTTTTGAAAACTTAATGGGCTAATGCAGCTAAAGCAGCATCCAGGTCTTTAATAAATATTTCTTTAAAAATGCACTGCCTAGCAAAATTCTATTTCTCTCAAACTCTCATCTGAGTTTTGGCCTGCTAAAATTTACAGCTGAATACCCGATGATGGGAGGAAGAATGGCCTACTGGCTCCCTGGAGCAAACCAGAGTATGTATTCCTTTAAAAATTTGAATGTTTTCTTAGAGTCTCCTTTGTTCAGGAGGTTTGGTTGGGGGGGGGGAATCCTTGCAGGGCCTTTTTCTCTAGTGCTTCTTACCCTGTGGAATCAACTCCCCTCTGATATTTTCCTTAGTTTGACCCTTCTAGTACTTCACAGTCACTAGTAGGAGACATGCTTGTTCGGAGTGTTTTTGAAGGGATTTTATGTCTTCTGTTTGCGGGGAATTTTTAAATGTTTGACCTGTATGTGTATTTTTATTGTCTTTGATGTTGTTCTGTTGCCTTTATATAAGCTGATTCTTTGGTAGACAGAACAGGATAAAATGTTTGCATAGACTAAATTTTGGCATGTATATATTGTTGTCTGCCACCCCAATCTCCAAGTGGTGTGCAATTCCAGGGGTTCCAGGTGCTTACACCAGGGTTCAGTGTCCTTGTAATGAGGGGCAGTGCAGACTGTGATGTCTTTATAATACATGGCTTATTTACACATATATATAAGCTGAGGCTACAATGGAGGGTCTCACAGCATTAACACCACAGAAGGTCTTGCTTCTCCCATCATCACAGCAGAAATCCAGCATTACTCTCCCTTCTCAGGCTTCTGCCTGCAGCCTGCTTCTTACCAACACTGGCTATTGTCCTTCTCACTACCAGCCAGGTGAGGGAAGGAGCCCATCCATTTGCCCTCCAGCACAAAGATTCGTACTTGGGGTCATTACCAAAATATTGCACAGAGGTATTACGTAACTGGTCTATGCCTCAAAGTGACCAGCCTCTCTTTTACTCTCTCTCTCTCTCTCTCTCTCTCTATGCTATCCTTTGAAATGTGCACTTATCTGAATTGTGTAATGCAGTTCTCCAATCAATTACAAAACTCTATTCCAGTATTTCTACAGCGATTTGATTTGTGCTAAAACAATTGATCGATTGCTTAATTTTATTGCAGGAATTGTAATTATGAAAATAAGTATCCCTTTGACCATAATATCTCCAACTTTTTCATACATTTGATTTTAATTTTGCTTTTATTTGATGGGCTGCTTTATTTTTGTTTGCTTTTTTTTCATGAGACTCTGGGGCTTCTTGAAAGTGTATCTAGGGTTCCTCAGTGAAATCAGTAATAGTGTAGACAAGCCTCCCTGAAAGACAGCTGGCTCTGTTCACAACTTATATTGCCCTGTAATCTGAGAAGTTAGGGGGATGTTTGGTGTCTTCTAGAGAGCACATGTGGTTTATATGGGCAACACTGAAGTTCAACAGAGCTTACCAGTGCCCTGCAGGAATTGAGTGTGTACCCTAGGACAAAGCCCAGGGTTCTCTGTGGCACACAACAGCTTCATGGGAGATTGTCAAGGGCTCCTCTACAGCCAAGTCAATAGGGAAATTGCTTTAGATTCTGTCTCACTTTTGGTCCTCAGAATTCTCCTTCTCCTGCTGGAGTTTTCCTCAATTTATAGCAGTTGTAGCTCTCTCTTTCCTCCGACCCCCTTCTCTAGCTCTTTACTTGTCCAGTAATAAGCTAGCCTACAGCAATCTCCTGCTAACAATTTGTTCCATTAGGGACACAATGATCCTACCATGCTTGCATTTCCTCTAGATGACACTGATTGGGAACAACCTGCAGATTTTTTCCAGGCTATTTGAAGCATCTTGGCAGTTTGAAAGTCCTTCAGGGGCAGTTTTAGAATGCCCCATGTGTAAAATGGTGCATTACAGTGGAAATTGTCCTAGAAATATCCTAGCTCAACTGAAACTTGATTCAGGAAGGGAAAAGAATATATATATTTGCATGTATCATATTTCCTCATGGAGGTCTTTATTATAGGCTGTTAACAATACTTTGCATTTATAAAAAGTTCCATGTTCATAGACCGGTAGATTCTGCATGCATTTGTGTGTTGGGGAAAATTTGTGTAGACTTTTGCAGCACTGAACGTACCTGTAGCAAGGAAAAATAGAGACCCAAAAGGCATTGTTTGCTGTGGGTTTTCGGGCATGCTGGTGGTAATCCCCAAAATAGGTACTATGTCAATGAGCTCTAAGGCAAAAAGCAACCAACAGACCTTCCAAACCAAAATGTGCAGTTGCTTATTGCTGTAAGTATTTTTTCCCACATGTAACATTTCTTTGGTCAGGAAATTACTGTAACTTTTGAGTTACAGGCCAATGTATGCTACTGGAAAGATTTGTTTCCCTCATCGTTTGAGACCCAGTAAAGCCCAGTTTATTTTAAATATTTGAATATTTGTGGGATTTTTTTCCTCTCTTGATGTCAAATGAAACTTCAACAACAACATCAACATATTTATTAAGTCAAAAGTAAGAATAAGTGTGCAAGAAAGGAAAGTTTACATGATGTGCAGCCCATTCCTGTGCATGTTGATTTGGAAATAGGTCCCAGGGTTCAATGGGATTTACTCCAAGTAAGTGTGCTGGGGGGGGGCAACTATTCCAAAGATGTGTATGTGAATAAAGGTTTAGTTTGGTTTTAGATTGTAAAATGGTTGCTTTTTGCTTTAGACATTCTTCTACATAGGAGAGTCAAAAGTTCACAGGAGAAAGGAAAAACTGTTCTGAAATCAGGTTCAGTGAAGATGGTTACCGTAAATTACTACAGTATTTCATCTATTGTCAAAAGGTTACTATATACTGATAGATTCTTGTTTTTTGGTTGTTTTCATTAACTACTTTTCAGTTAAAATTTGTACACTAATTTTGCAGACATTTCATGACTCTGATTTGGCAAATGTTCAATCTAAACATTTAAGACTTCTCTTTTTCTTTTTAAAAATTCTAATTATAAGTATCGTTGTGTAGTTTTAATAGAAACAAAAAATGAAAGTTCACAAGAGACTAATGTGCACAGGAGAGTCAGAGTTTCAGCCTATGAACCTGGCAATTAAGGAGAAATAGAAACATAATCAAGATTTGACTCTCCGCCTGTTGGCTAAAAGGTTGAGAGCAAAAATACTGTAAAGCTAGTAAGTTAAAGAATGAATCATAGAATCATAGAGTTGGAAGAGACCACAAGGGCCATCGAGTCCAACCCCCTGCCAAGCAGGAAACACCATCAGAGCACTCCTGACATATGGTTGTCAAGCCTCTGCTTAAAGACCTCCAAAGAAGGAGACTCCACCACACTCCTTGGCAGCAAATTCCACTGTCGAACAGCTCTTACTGTCAGGAAGTTCTTCCTAATGTTTAGGTGGAATCTTCTTTCTTGTAGTTTGGATCCATTGCAGGAGAGAGAAAGGACCAAAACACTAAGATGACAGATCAGAGAACCCAATCGGGACATTATAGCAGAAATTCCACTGTCGAACAGCAAAACACTAAGATGACAGATCAGAGAACCCAATCGGGACATTATAGCAGAAATTCCACTGTCGAACAGCTCTTACTGTCAGGAAGTTCTTCCTAATGTTTAGGTGGAATCTTCTTTCTTGTAGAATGGAACAGTTGCAGGAGAGAGAAAGGACCAAAACACTAAGATGAAAGATCAGAGAACCCAATTGGGACATTATAGCAGAAAGGAGCCAGGAAAAGTCCACAAAGGGACCCAAAAGCTGAACCCATAAGAAACAGTGTAGAACAGTTTTGTATGCTCTGTTTATTTATATATATATTCTCAAAGCATGTTTTCTGAAACTGCCTCTAAGTGTTGCCTCACTAAGACACTAAGTAAAAGCATAGCTTATTTTAGGGAGGGGTCCCTGAAGCCTTCACACCTGTGTGCCTGTGCCATATTACTCCACCCGGTATTGGTAGACAGAGTCTGCTTCGTGGATGTAAAGAGGAGGGAGAATACATCGAATTTGTGGCAGTGGTGAGGACGATGGGTTGGTTTGGCTATTTTTGCTTTCTTCCCTTCCCTCTCATAGTGTAGACCACAACAGCCCATGGTGCCACTATGTCTGAAGTGTGACTTCTGGGCCACTATATGACTAGGGAAGGAAGACTCAAGAATTGAATCTACATCTGTGAATCAAGTCTTCCATTGTCCCTCTTCTCTGATCTGAGCTTTTTAATAGCTGTGTGTGTTCACATTTGATACCTGGAAAGGGAGAAATGGGCAGGACAATCCGCACTGTATTCTGCAGGGCTGTAAGTGCTGAATATATCACCAGTTTGGAAACAGTCCAAAGCTCAGGGAAATCTCAGAGAAGGGGAGGGCCTTCATGATACGGATGTTATTTTATTTACATTTTATTGATCCAGAGTTTCTGAAGGAAAATTAAATGAAACTGCCCTCAGTCACAGTCTGTTAAACATATCAAAGTTTTACTAGAAAATCATTTATATGACTATTCCCATGATAATCTTGATCATACAACCTTGCCCTCATCACTGCAACATTTTAATCATTTTAGAATACACGCCTATGCACGTCTAGTCAGAAGTAAGTCCCATTGCATTCAAGTTGGTTTCCTCCCAGGTTACTGGATATGGGGTTACCACCACAACCAAATTATTTTGTAAAGATGGATATTTAAGGCCAAGTCATACGTTACTTTCCCCCATGCAGAGGTTCATAAATATGGTTCCCGCCTGGTGGCCTCTGCACAATTGGGACTTATTTGAACTTGGACTTACAGCAGCAATAAGCCAAGCACAGAAATGCTACATGTCTGTGTTGGTGGGACTCCCACACTAAACTCAACACATAAATGTCGTATTCCACTATACATAGTGCTGTCATGAGGAAGCAGTGATTAGCAGCCTCCACACTGAATGGGTGATGTATGATTCAAGTCATCTGATTTCTTTCAGTTCTGTTAGCATTTGCTACTAGGCTGACTACTTGGTTGAAAATGAGATGGATGATTGTGTTGTTTTACACCATATTGCTTTCCTTCTGTCTGCCCATCTGTTTTTTTCCAGCTGACTCACTGCTGCCCTTTGTGAGGCCTGTAAAAACCCCACATCTATAACTGTGCTAATGAAAGCCCTTCTTTTCCGGGGAGTTGCTATTCCTTTTGAAAAAGCTTTTGCAAACATTCCTACAGATAGCAAAACCCAGTTTAGGGTATGTTTTAGTGAAGTTGCATAGGTCTGATCCATGTCTTTAGTGGAGGATTTGCTGAGCAGTTGCTGCCACTGCACGCTATTTCTAAAAAATTGCAAAAATTAGAAGGTGGTATTGTTTGCTCCAAGAAAGCTACTACCAGCGGGGAGGGAACAGCTTAGCAAACCTGTGTGTGTGTGTGTGTGTGTGTGTGTGTGTTCCCATTTGCATGAATGCAAACCATTTGTTGGGGGTTTGCTCAGTATGTGCAGTGGTTTTGAAAGTGAGCAGTGGCAATTGCATTAGGTGACTTCAAGAGATTTGTACTGGAGTTGCCAACCTTTTGGGACACGTGGGAGCAATTGGGAGTGTGCCATGCAGTGACATGCAGTAAAGTTTTTTGTAGGGGAACAGTTAGGGCCAAAGGTATCAGCTTATGAGGGCGATTGGGAAGGGTGATGTTGTGTGTGTGAGCATCAGGCCTCCCTTTCTAAGCCAGGCAGAAGTTTCCCAGGCTTTGGGAAGAAGGCGCCAGCTTTAATAATTTAATACTCTAATTTACCAGGAACATTTAGGGGACTAACCTAGTCCCCCTAGTCCACTGACCACATGCCACTGGTTCCATGTACACCATCTCCTCTGGTTACTTCTCTCTCTTCCATTCCTGGATCACTCTCCCCCATGCAGACATAAAGAGGGTAAGCATGTGTGTGTGTGTGTGTGTGCGCGCGCGTGCGCACACACACACACACACACCCTACATCATTTGCTTTTCAAAAGGGTTTGAGTAAAAAGACCAATCCAGTGGAATTAAAATAGATCCTCTTGCTTTTGCATGATTTTACACTGTCAACCTCCCCACCCTAACACCATCAAATAAATGCTTAAATTAGTAGACTGCACAGTAAAAATCACAGTGCTTTCCAGGGTTGCTATGGCACAAATGCATCTATCCAAGGCACAGATCCTCCTGAATTATCCAGGGCTCTTAAACAGGATGACGACAAAACCGCCACTAAATGACAGGACACATGACTGGACACAGATTTAAAGATGGTTCTGAGAGGATCAGTCTTAAAAATTATGGTGATCTGCATGGATTTTTTTTGCTTTGGATCCATTTTTTGTTACCATGGCAGTGTTGGAAAGCACCAGATGCATTATTTTTATGGTTCAGCCAACGAGATAAGTGGTTTGCATGGTAGCGACCCCAAGAGGAGGGAATCTGTTTTGATGAATCTCTCTCTCTCTCTCTCTCTCTCTCTCTCTCTCTCTCTCTCTCTGTGTGTGTGTGTGTGTGTGAGAGAGAGAGAGAGAGAGAGAGAGAGAGACCATGACTGATCACTTTTCCCTGCCATTCTCTCTTCCCTGACTCCTGCAGCATCTCACTTTATCCCCCTGCCACTGCCTGTCTCCCCACAGTCTCCCAGATCAGCTACCTTTTCCTCCTACAACCTTGGTCATTCCAATCAGAGCTGAAAGAGGAAGTGGGAAGTAGCTTTTCACTTCCAGTCTCCCTCCCTTAGCACTACGTGCTTTGGGGGGCGGAAAATAAGGGCACAGTGAGTGGAGGCAGCACTAACTTTCACAGGTGATGTATTGTACTTACAGGCACCACATTGGTGATCCCAGCTTTAAAAGCACCAGTTGAAGGATTATGATCTAGAGCCCTATTTTAGCATTGAATTTAGGGCCAACAAAATAGTATGGTAGATTTTTGCAACAATGTTTTTAATGCAACAGTCCCAACATGAGATACTGGTTGATTATCTGAGACTTACATCAAGGCTCAGCTAACAAGGCCTTTTCATCGGACCCAGACAGTATTTGTCACAAGATAAGTCGCACGTGCTACATGATGGTTGTGCAAATCTACCCTTGTCTCCATCAGGATACAAAAGAAATCCTGATTCCCAACATAACAACATGTTGCCCATTGCAAAGTACAGATAAAGACCACAAAGATTCATTTTGTCTTTCTTTAGTGGTAAAGTACATTAACTAAGGCCCATTTGGCAAATATCCAAAATAAAACCTGTGACACAGTCATTTATAGCATGTGTGGGTACATCTCAAAAACCAGCCTCCTCAACAATAAACTCAATGTTTTCACCATTGTCACCATCTGTCTCAGGATTGGGTGGCAAATACGCAACCTTGTAAAGAAATGAATCTGTTTTCCCAGGCTTTTGAGGAAGCAGGATTATGATTTCTCTAAAGACACTGTGGATGCATTAATATTTATTACAACAAATAAATTACCATTGCAATCTAATAATATTTTATCCCTTTCTACTGGACTTGAAGGAACAGATGTGAATTATTTATCCCCCAACTAGAAGGTTGCAGTGGACACTTGCCAGCCCATTCTGCTTTATCTGACGTCTGAGAAAGATACTAATGTGATGTCAGAACAGGCACTTTGACCACTGCTGCCATCTCCAGAGGAGGAATAAATACAGATATACACAGAGGCAACTTATTTAGGCATTAGCATGCCTGAATAATCTACATGTTTTCTGATAAACTAATTGTGCAATCTTGTAAATAGAGGAGTAAATCACATTGGAAACTACCAGTGTGACTTCCAGATAAGCATGCATATGACGGGTCTGTAAGAAATTTTAAAATCATGCCTCCATGAAAGAAGTGACTGTAAGCTTTTGATGTTTCACATCAATGGGATTATGCCTCTGCACTTTCAGATTTGCTCCTGAAGAAACATAGTTAAGAACCCTAACTGGTGGTGATGTTCTTAAAAGATCAAAAGCAACTTTTCAGTGTGTTTGATGAATCAGTTTAGGATTAGAACATCTGTGGTCATTCAGTCAATAAGGTTTATTTATTCAATCCCATGCCAATACTATCAGACATTAGAAGCTGCACGACACTTTTAGTGACCTTTTAGGTTCTGCCAAAATAAAATGCCCAGTAGAAAGGACATCAATTGGCATGGGGTTTGGAGACTATAATAAACCCACGAGCAACTTTTAGATCAATCTGGTCACCACCACAGATTCAGCAAAGCTAAGTAGGAGTGTGTCATGAATAAGGGGGACAAGATTGCATTGTACTGCTAGTTTGCATACATTGTGAACCGTCCTTCTGGAACCTCTCTTCTGTGCTCAAGTCTTTATGGACTTACAACATCCTAAAACAGATGCCCACCTCCAGGCTTCTTTTGTGATGGTACTCACCTATACAGAGTACCAACACCACTTTTCTTGCTGCCCATAGCATCTATTTTATGCTGGCACCCATGGAATGTTTGTCAATATACAAGAACCATCATGCCATTTTTATGCCCCCCCCCACAAAGCACTGCACACCCCTTTCCCCATATGAACCTGCCTGGACCCAGAGATTGACTTTTGATGCCCTTCTCTGCATGCTGCCTTCAAGGGGGGTCTGGAGGGTGGCGGTAAGAGAACACATATTTTCAGTGGTAACTTCCTAATTATGAAATGCTTTCCCAAGGGAGGCCCACCAGGTCCCAACTTGGTCATTGTTTCAGTGCCAGACATTTTTTTGTTTGCTTGTTTTCCTGGGCTCTTGATGGGATGCTTTTATTCTCACTATGTTTTTCATATGTTTATGCATGTTGCTGTATTTTATTCATCTTGTAAATCTTTTGGGGATCTTGTTGTGGCGTAATTCACAAATTTAGTAACTTAACCATTCTGCTGAAGAATCTCCCAGAATTCTAGTACTCAGGCCATCCAAAGCAACTAACTAGAAGCAAAAAAAGAATCACTTTATGCTATGAAATTCATTGCCACAGAACATTAAAACTAACAAGTAGTTAGTAGTGATAGTTTCCTTGAGTACCTGACAGAATAAATTAGGAAGATGGCATATAAATTCACTGGTTCCAAAGCAGTCTACTGGAACAAAGAAACAATGCAATTGCTCCCTTGGAAAATATAAGGTCTGACCATGTCCATCTAGGCTGTCTTTAGCACTTACTGGAATTCACGGGTTCCTTGTAAAACCTGGGATAATTTTTCAAAGAGCATAGATCCATTTCCTTTCATCTGTTGCTCACAGAACCAGTGTGGCAGCCTGATGTGACACAATAATCACAACCAGTTAAAACATGGAGGCTGCAAATTATTGGTTTACAGCCTCCAACAAATGTGTAATTTATACATTCCAGTCAGGTGGGCTGCTCATAAACAAGAAGAGCAATGGTATATAGATAAATTGTTATAATCTGTGACTGGCACGCTGATGAAAACTTGCTCTCTATATAGTCATTACCCTGTTGATTCTATACTTTGTTTGCATTCTCCAGAATCAATCACTTCCATTTTAATAAACTATTAAGGGCGGGGGAGGTTAGCCAACGTAATATGCATGAAAGCTTGTTTTAAAAGGAAAATGCCTATCACTTCTGAGAATGTCAGCAATGAATGCAATTTCCTCCTTTTCAGTTGACTTCATAGGTGGATTTGACTCTTACGGCTATCAAGGCCCACAGAAGACATCTCATTTACAGCTACAGCCCATGTATATGTGAGTACCTAGCTTTCAAGTTACTCTATCAACTGCTAGATGTGTATTAATGATTAAAAAGTAGCACTTTTTAGGGAATATCCAAGCACTCCTTTAAAAGTACATCTGCTTGATATGCATTACTTACATTACAATGCTGTTGTATGAGTAGGGAATCTCAGGTTTGCATTTTTACCACATGGATTGCACTGAATGCCATTTCCAGCAACAGCCAAGCATATTCCCCGCTTGCATGGAGAGTCCATGAAATTTTACCATCTACATCATCTTTCAAACAACTATTCCTGTGGATCTTTCTCTCCCAGCAGCTTCTTTGTTGATGAATGTACATTAGCCCTAATTTACCTCTGGGTGAACGCCACAAATAGTGATCCTATTATTATGCTCAGCTGTCAGACTATTTGTGAAACATGGCAGCTTTCTCAGAATACAGTTTCTCATCTGCGTGTGCCCAAAGAAATGCTTTTTCACTTTTGTCACAGTGTTCTACACTTACAAAATGTTATTTCTTCCTGTCACTGTTTGTGGCTCCCAGGTACTCAGAACAATTCAAATCCCATTTCTTCCTTCATATAGTATACCTTGCCATCAACATATGGAGCCTTCTAGCTGAGATATTATCCCATTCTATTTATGTCCTCTGCTTTGAGAGTAGCTGATTGCATTTACAGAGTTTACAAACACTGGCTGGGAAGAAAGCTGAAGCTGTAGGGCAAAGAAGTCAATATAAATTTTGAAGCTTGTAGTTGAGAACAAGGAAACACAGGAGGAACATCTGAAACTCAGTGCAGGTTTGTTGCCATTTTGCTCCAGTACTGCTCACTGACATGTAGGAGATATTGGCTATATGCAGAAGACAACAGAGCTGTTGATATTTCTAGTAAAGCGACAAAGGACACAATGGCTGCATTTGAATGTCATGATAAATTTGTCCAAATTTATCATATTAGGCATGAGAATTATCCATGTTGGGAAAGAGAATAGGAGAGACTTCCATTTGCTTACTCTCCTTTCCCCTAACCCACATCAGTAAGACTGCAAGGAGTTCAGAAGCTGTTGGAGAGAACTGTTGTGCTTCTGTCCTGCTTGCAGGCTTCCCATAGGGATCTGGCTGGCAAATGTGAGAACGGGATGCTAGACTAGAGACCAGCAGAACCTTTCTTCCACTCATAAACTTTTGCTGCTGCTTTTTTATTATTAAGTGCAGCTTGTCACATCACCTGAGCCCAATAAACTGTGGTTAACTTTAACTATGTCTTTTGAAACAAGCCAACATCAAACCATGGTTTATGAAGCTGACTTTTTTTCAACAGGCCACAGCTAAGATTAACCACAGTTTGGGCTGTGTCGTGCTAAAGCTTCCAATCTCCTTCTCATGGCCATGTCAGCGAATATGTAAGCCCAAGGTTCACCTAGACTCACAATAGTCAGCCACTGTCATAATCCAATAAAACCCTTAAGACCAAATTTATACAGATATTTGTATTTAAATATATAAAATATTAATTAAATGTTTTGTGTTGAAATATTTATTTAAATACATTTTATTCTAGCTCAAGATATGCAGTTCTACACATATTTTATCCTAAAGCACATTTTATGCATTTTGGTACAATTTTTTAATTTTTTTTTGAGCCAAAGGCCATATAGCAAAACTGAAAAAAATTGAAAGTATAATTATAGGCTTGTTCATGTGCTACCCTGCGAGGTGCGAATTAGGACACTTTGCTTTAAAATGCCGAGCAAACAAAGTTCTCCTTGTAGGGGATATAGCAGGAAAGCAGTAAGCATTTTAAAGATCATTTCTGAAGGGCTTGGGAGTTGTTTTCTACCCTTCTTGGGGATTTTCAGGATTCTGAACCAGCTGTCATAATCAGCCAAATTTCAAGCAAAATTATGTATGTGTTGATGTATGATCAACTAGCATTCTTGCTTATGCCCCATACATTGCTCCGTGGCATTCTAGCATGATAGAGCCTGCTTTCATCTAATTGCACTGAAATACTCTTGACTTGTCAACGAGAGCAACAATATGGAACCACTAGTGCAAAAGATAACTGAACCCCCCCATAGAAACTCTGCAACATTGGATTATTAAAAATGCATGCCACCAAATATTTGCATTGTAGAATAAGCAAGCACATGACGTCAATATTTTTGGTAGTCTAGGAAATAATTTGAAGGAGAGAGACGCTCACAATAGAAAGCCAGACTCCTTCAGTGCTTCACTATAGAAACGTTGGTTTAAAGAGAGAGAGAGAGAGAGAGAGAGAGACGGCCGATGACAGTATGTAATATCAAATGCATAATGTGTTGGAAAAATTGCTCAAGAACAGCTCGCCATTACAGAAGAATTTTCCTGTCATTCTCTGAGGAGTTTCAGCCATGAAATGATCTGCCTTCTATACAGAGCCAGTGTCATGAAGGCATGCAGTTTGCTTTATGAAGCAGAATTCCTGTGACTAGTGAGATTCTCAGATCTTATGGCCTGATTAAAACTCATTAGGATTTACTCATTAGGGTCACTTTCCCCCTTCATGTCATTGCTATAATCCGGACATTTACATTAAATCCAATGTTTCTCTTGATGTATTTGTTTCCCAAACAAAAGAACTCCTCTACATCTGAGGCCTGCTGCAGGGCATGGCATCCTTCCTTAACTATGTCATTTCCATTTTCCTCTTCTTCCAGAGGAGAAATGCCAGGGTGCCATGCTGTTGTTTCATTTATAGTACACCAAATCCTTTGCGCAACCCCAATGCTGTCATATTTACCTTCGCAAAATGTATGAGGTGGGCTGCATAGCTCCATTTAAATGAATAGCCATTCTGATCCAGGCAATGAACAGGGCTAATCTGACAGGGAGAAGGTAGACTTGAAGCAACACTCACACTGATCACCTGTGAGGGAGAGAAATGCTGTAGTGATTGGCGGGGGGGGGCTGCTACAGCCCAGCTCTTCTCTCCTCACACTTGACAGATGTGTGAGGCTGTCAACCTCCCTGTGATCTTTGGATGAAGGCCAGTATATTATTATTATTATTATTATTATTATTATTATTATTATTATTATTATTATTATTATCACAGCTAGTCACCTATTAAGATAGGAGTGTGGAGGGGAAAGGTGGGGCCCAGACTCATACTTGGCATTCTCTCTCTGCTCTCTAACCTGTGATTGTTGGTGCCATTGTCTGAAGGAGATTAGGTGTTTCTTAGAGTATACACATGTTTTCCATGAACATCACCTTAAAAGTGTTTGATGAGTTGTGAACTATATATGCCAGTGGGCAATGACATCTAAATCTCTCCTGTATGTATATTATTTTGAAAATTCAACAAAAAATAATCCCCTCAAAAAAGTGTTTGATGGGTATACAAACCTTTGTTCTGATTATATATATATTTCCGCCTCTTTCTTTTAGGTCCAAGTAGACAAAGCAAAGTCTGTGGTTGGGGTCGGAAGGACTAGTCAAAGAACTTATTCCAGCACGGCCTCCTGTGGGTGCAAAAGAAGGAAGAAGTCTTAACTTTTCTGTTTCAAAATATAATACTAGAAGAATGCTGGGACACGGAGACCTCACTTTCTCACAAGTACAGACTGCAATGCACAAGATCCTTTCTCTCCCATCTTGGATTTTCCAAATTCTTATACAGAAAGTTCAGAAGGAGAAGCGGTGGCACCATCTTCTGGTCACAGCCTTCTCTTCCCTTTGCTCCTGCCTCTGAATTATGAAAAATATCTCATCCATTTTGGTTCTGTCTGGAGCCGTGTCCTCTTAGTCAATAAACACTAACGATACCAAGATGACCTTGAAACAGAAGTCAATAGACAGCAAGTTGTTTGCCCTAAAGGCTGTATAATACATACTTGCCTTAACCTATCCTAAGTTACACATCAGAGAAATTCGGTGTGGACTTTCTGAAGTAACTTCCTTTAGGCTCAACCATGCTGTTCATTAATTGTTAAAGATTTCTAAGGCTGTGACAGGTAATAGACTCTGCTCCCCAGTAGTTCCAGAGTTGGCTGTGTAAGAAAACCACCCGCTGGCAGACAGAAGAGGTGCTTTAAGTCTCCAGAAGGGCTGAGATGCAAATACACTTTAAAATACTTCTAACAGAACTGGGCTCTTTGGGGAGCTGGAAAATGCTGAGGGGAAAAGGAACATTTACTAAAGTAATAACTGTAAAGAAACAACAAAAACAGTGCTCCTTAACCCCACTGTTTTTATTTACTGCACTCTAGGTGCTTTTATAAATGACTCTAAATATGTCTTTTACTAATGACAGAGACGTCTGCATTATTTCTATCAGCAGAGGCCAACTGAATATGTATTAACTATGTTTACTCTTTTATAACTTAATTCCAGTTGAAAATCCTATGTAGGTGAGCTTTTTTAAAAAAAGAAAAACCTGCAGCATATAAGATATTTCTTTCTGGGTTTTGTTTTGTTTTTTTTTAGTTGGGGTGGGAGTAGTTGCGTTGGTAACATTTTTGAAGACCTTTTTGTGATATTTGGGGGATCTGTTGTGTGTTAGAATGTGTATCTTAACTTTCTGTATTATCGTGGCTGAAAAAAAAAGCTGTGCTGTTATGTAGTTGGCAACAAGATGCCTTTGGAAACTTTGCTAGTAGATCAATGTCTTTATGAAATACTCTTGGAGTCCTAGAAACGTCTGTTTGTTCTGAATTTGAGCTGTATATTCAGCCACTTCATTGGCTTTTCAATGGGAAGAGATATTTTGCTCAGGATTTTTTGGAACCGGAATTGCCCTCATTTCTTTATTTAAAACTTACATGGGCATTCCAGCTGTAGGCACTTGATGGGGGAGAGGTTCTTCTACAAATTAGCAAATTGCCCATCAAGTCGTCTTCAGGCAACGTTTTTCTACACTTGCCAAATGTTTGCATTCTGTGTGGCCTATAAAAACCATCATTCCCCATGACAACTTTCAAAGTCTGTTCCTATAGAAACACCAGTCCAACTCACTACACCTCACATTTTTGTATCTTTCAATGGATGTAACATGTCACAGACAAAAATAAATCTGGATGCGTACAGGACAGACATGCACTATAAACATAATCAGATTCCAGCAACTAAAGTGGAATGGATGTAACCAAACTGTACTATGAGGAAATCTGCATAGTATAGTGGATAATACATGTAAATTTCAAAATTGTATTCCTGCAAGATCAAGCATCCTACTCTTAAGTAGTTGCATAATTGTATCTACACTGCACTGGTGCAGATTTTCAAGGTGCTCTATAATTCTTGTTGGCTTGTTTGCCATTTTAGGCTCGGACCAGAAGTCACTGTAAACCTAACATTCACTCGCTATCAGTGGAATTAGTCTGGGATATGATGCATGAAGTATTGCATCCTTAACTTTACTTTTCAGATAGGTGAGTTAAGGAGCATGGACCATGTTACATAGTGAAGCAGCAGCAACTCACTGACATTCTATCTCCACTTATGGGGATAGACACAGCATATCAGCAAACTTATATATGTATTCTGGCTCTGGAGTAGAGTTTTGATCTCCTGAATGCATATCCATAGCTCAGACTCCTGGTTTATTAAAGAATGATGACTATACTTAACTACACAATTTTTGGAGAATCCATTGCTTTATATAGGTTCGATCTTGCTAAACACCATAAAGGCCTAATTACTTTAAAAATAATTGTGTTTATTTTTACTGTTTGTATAATCATATATATATATGGGAGTGTACCAACACCAAGCTTCCTCAAATTCCCTATCAGGAAATGTTTGTGAAGTTTGTGGTTCAGTTCAGTGTTAGCAAATATGAGCAAGCTAGCCAGTCAGCCAGTGCTATTTCATCGGCCTATAGGATGATGGCACTTCTCTACCTTTGCTTCCCATGCCTGCACCGGTATCTACTAGGAAACAGCCATCTTGCTGCAAATAAATGGTATACTTTCCTAGAATGTATCCTGCTACCCCTGCTGCCAAATATTGCTGTATGTTTTTAAAAGCAACTGCAGCCACTGTAGAACAAAGCTGAATGAGAAGAGGGAAGTATGTTCCCTTATTTCCTGTGAACTGTATCACCCCTAGTGCAAAAGCCTCCATGAAAGATATAGAGTTTCTCGAGCTCATGTGCAGGTTTACAAGGATCCAGAATTGCTCTTATAGCAGCACTAACAGCAAGTGCCAGCTGCTTTTCAGAGTGCAGCGCAATAGTATGACTAGTGAGTGTCCAGAAAGGAGACGTGCTTGTAGGACAGATGTCGGGTAAGGGAACCACTTTCTCTGCTTTAGTGTGGGCACTGTCCCAACGAGAGATGGGCTTTCACTATAAAAGGGACTCCCAACTGAGTTCTCCTCCTATAGGAATATATTTGGCTAGAACTTCTTTCCCTGAATTTGTCTAGGTGTACTGCAGGCTTCTTCCCTCTAGCAATGCCCCTGGGGAAATGTAGTTGAAAAATGACAGTGAGGCGTTTTATTTCGGTTTGGTTTTTTTGCAAGAGATCAGAGAAAAGAGAAAGCTACTCACATTTAAAATGGATTGGCATGCGGAGGAGCAGAGGTACCTGGGGTTGCTACGCCTGGAGGTAAGACGAGAAAGTCGCTGAAGACCATGGTCTTCGAGAAGTGAGATGGTTCTGCTATGACTGTAAGAGGAGAAAGAAGGTTAGAGTGCCTCTTCTCCTAGTGCAAGAGTAAGCAAAAGCAGAGAATTTTGAGGCATTGCGATGAAAATTCTACACTTTCGATGCTGCCATACAAACACACACTCACACACACACACACACACACACACACACTAATAGGCCTTCATACTTGCTTACATTGCAGCTAAATCACTACCACCAAAACAATTTCAAGACTGTTGACTACTACAGTGGATAAACTAATGGACACATCTGCTATGGAAAGAGTTTTAGAGCACAGTAGTGTGAGAATATCTGAAATGCTGTTGTTGAATTGTACAGCTGTATCCTCCTCAAAAATCCAGTGAAGAATGTTATTTTTCTAGACTGGGCTTTTTGTTGTTGTTATAAATCCAAATATTTAGAAGGCAAGTGTTAACAATCCAAATGTCCTTTTTTTCTTATAGTCATTTGTTAATTCTGAATGTATTTTTAACAGAAGGTGGATTTTTTTTTTGACTAACTAGTGTAATTTGCATTTTAAAAAAATAAATGGAAAAATATAGGTTTCCAAGTGTTTCATGGACTCCTGCTGCTTTTCACAAGTTCCATAGATTGCAGTAGACTCTCAGAAGAGCAAAAATACAAAAAGGAACAATCCTATTATATTTACATGAAGGCAATTTTGAGCTGTGCTCCACACAGATGTGTCAGCACTGAACAGAAATTGCCAGGTCATGACATCATTTTAACTCAGTCATAGGTAACTGGTATTTTCATTATCTACTGACACTAAAAGGCTACTTTTACAAGGCTGACTGTAATAGACTCTCTGTCATTTAGAATACGCCTTTTTTATTTTGTTCTCTCATCAGTGAATGTAAGCATGTGATAGGTTTACAGCAGCCAACAATGTTAACTACTGCATTAAGTAATCCCTGTTAAGAGGGAGTAATATTCTATTTTAGCACTGAATCCTCATTCAGGTTTTAAAATACTCATTCCTTGCACAGGCCTAGGGGGGAATAGTAGAAAGTAGTTAAGAGATAGGCCAAAACCTAACCTAGGAAGTTTGCTGATGGGACCACAAACTACCCTGGGACTAATATCCCAATTTATGCCAGTAAGTCTGAGGTCCAGAAGGAGGCGTGGTCAGGTGGACATCCTTGATCTCTTGACAAAGTAGCAGTGCTACCTGATAAACTCAGCCCACACACCCTGCTTGCTGCTGCCAGCATAGTAATACAAAGCTACCCAAGTACTTATGGCTTAAATATGTCAATACATGGGCAGGTGGTAGGAAAAGCTGGCAAATATACCATATGTTCCAACTGCCAATGTTTACCATATGTTCTGGTTCCTTTCTCTGGAAAAATCACTCTATTTTGTCCCTATGTTTTATCTTTTTGTGCGTTGCTATCGTCGTCATTCTTCCCAAGGTCTCTAGAAGGTAAATTGTGAAGGAATGGCTGCTTCTTGTCCCTAGCAAATATGCATGTCTGTGAACAATAAGGCAGCATGAAGTGCACAGCCTCCCATTTCACACACTGCGCCTGTTGGGATCAATTTTAAGCCACTGGTGATATATTGTGCGACTTTTCTGTTTTCCTAGTATATATTTAATCCCAAGGATGACCACCCTCCTGATTTTTAAATCAGGCACTGTGCAAAATAAATAAATGTTGGTGAACAGATGGAATAAAAAGCATTATATGATGGAGGGATCTCAGGCTTCAATGTGATAACAAGGATGCTAAAAAACAATTTCCTGTCTCCATCCACAATATGTTCCATACACAGTTTGTCTACACAGGAGGTTCTCTTATCTTGGCTGCCTGTTGACAGCCTCAGAGCAAGCAAGCAAGCAGGCAATGGAGTCCAGCCAGCCAGTCCTTGCTGTTGGGAATGGACAGACAAGTGGGAGGCCAGGTGGGCAGGCAGGCACTATGAGCCTTACTGCCATGCAGGCCCAGCAGCGCCCGCTGTTGCCACTGCTGCCTCCCAAGGTAAGGTGCTGGCCTCACATTCACCTTGGGCCACTAAGGCTGGGGGCATCCTCATTCCAGGCCCCTGTGGGGCAGTGTGAGGAGGCACTTCTCTTTGGGGAAGGGGGAGAGGCAGCTCAGAGACCAGGGGCAGCAGCAGCTGCCCGGAGGACTCCCAAGGAGAGAAGAGAGGGAAGAGGAGGCTGAGGGTGTTCGAAAAAGGGTGAGGGGCTGCCTGAGCCACAGTGGCGCCACAGGAATAATGTAGTTGGTCAAGGGAGCGGTGGACTCAAAAATGTTCAAAACCTCTGTCCTAAGACTTCCAAACTGGATCTCATCACTTAATCTGAAACTCCTGTTTTTAAATCTTACTACAAACCAAAGCCCCTTCCTTCTTATTCATGTGGGTACCAAAAATACTGCCAGACACTGCCTTGAATGTACAGCAAGGGACCACGAGACTCCGTGTAGAAAGCTGGGGCACAGTTGGTTTTTTCATCACTCTTTCCTGTTGAAGGTCATGGCCCCGGAAGAGAGAGGAAAATACTGGGAGTAAACAACTTGTTGTGCAGGAGGTGTTGTCAGGAATGATTTGGCTATAGTGGTTGGCAGGAATGTGTTAAGAGTCTTGCAAACCTAGGAGAGGTAGTCAATGCAGAAGACAGAATCAGGATTCAAGATGACCTTAACTGACTGTGGGCCAAAACTAACAAAATTATTTTCAATAGGGACAAATGTAAGATTCTACACTTAGGTGGGAAGAACCAACTGCACAAATATAAGGTGGAGGACACCTGGTTTGCTAGTAGTACAGGTGAAAAGGATGTAGAGGTTTTGGTAGACCACAAACTTAACATGAGTCAACAGTGTGATGCGGCAGCAAAAAAGTTAATGTTATTCTAGGCTGCAACAAAAAAAATATAGTGTCATTGGAAGTCATAGTACTGCTCTATTCTGCTTCTGACAGACCGCACTCAAGAGTGCTATGTCCAAGCTGGAATATGTGCAGAGGGGGGCGACCAAGATATTCAAGGGTCTGGAAACCAAGGGAGAGAATTATGTTGTTTAATCTGGTAAAGAGGAGACTGAGAAGAGATATGATAGGCTAGCCATCTTCAAATATCTAAAGGGCTGTCTTATGGAAGATGCAGACAGCTTGTTTTCTCCTGCTTCAGAGGGTAGGACCCAAACCAATGGCTTTAAGCTACAAGAAAGGAGATGCCAACTTTCTGATGGCAAGAGCTGTTTGACAGTGAAGGACTCCCTTCAGTGGAGGTTTATAAGCAAAGGTTGGATGGCTGTCATGGATGCTTTTACTGAGCTTCCTGCATGGCAGGAGGTTGGGCTAAATGACTCTCAGCACCCTTTCCAACGCTATGATTCCATGATTTTAATAGCTGAATTCAAATTATAAAAATCATTCTAAATCCTAACCTCTACAATCAAGCAAACCTCCACCTAATTTTTCCAATAAAACTAGACAATGCTGACCTTCAGTACAGCATCAAAACAGAGAAAGCAAATGTAGATTTAATACACTGCAGAATTTAGCATAGCTGCAATAAAAGCCTTCAGCGCCAGTTGACTAAACTGATTTGATGTTTTGGAATTTCAAGCAAAACTCAGTCCTGCACAGCTTGTGACTTTTCCAATTGAATGGTACTCACCTGCCATGTTTGGTGGCTTTCAAGGTGCTTGAGAAAGCAGCTTTTCTTGCCAAAATATGGCAGTTGTAAAGCACTTGGTCTTGGACTGAAGCCCACACGAAGCTTAAAGACAGGAGGAGCTGTGGGGCAGCAGACCTGAAATACTGAGTTGAAAAAGGATCCAGGTAACAGAGAAATTAACAGGAAGCCTGGAGGCAGGGTGTCTCAGGAAGTGAGCCAAGGCAGTGATGAACTTCAGGTTCCTGTTGCTAAGAAACAGGAATCTGAGGGCTAAACTTCATGCCTACCTGGCTGCTTTCTGCAGTAAACAGTACCTTTTGGAGGCAAATAACGAGGGAGGGTGGAATAAAAGTAGGCGACTTAAGAACACTATTCTAGAAACATGAGCAACATCACAGGCAGCTGGGCCATTTGAGAGAGCAAGGTGGAAGAGGTTGAGACCTAAGAAAACACTACCATGATATTTGTTTCTTTATGAGTTGACAGATTTCAAATATTATTATAAATAAAATAAAGACAGGAATGAAAAAGACGATGAGTTGAAGAAAGAAGGGCCAATCAGGGGGGTGTAGAAAAAACTCACAAGAGATCTAAGGTCAGGGGAAGTGGTACATTTTAGGCAGGCAGAGAAATTGTGGCAGATAACTAGAGTCCTGGGTAATAAAGGATGCTAGCCTAGACATTTCTCTGATAACTAGTCTTCCATGTTCATAATTTCATTGTTGCATGACAGAGCATTTAGCCACGTGGACCCTTCTCTGCCCAAAGTGGTGTTCGTAAAAACCAGGTTTATGGCCTTAGTGAAAACTAGGCATCAAGGTCTGTATTGAGAAAGTATAATCTTTCTAATAACGTAGGGGTTGACAACCTTTTTGGGGCTGTGTGCACATTTGCTAACTGGAGAAACTGTCATGGGTATAACCAATGTCATTGGCTACAATAGAAGGCTTCTTTTGAGCCTTATTACAGCAGGCAGAAGGGAACCTGTGGGCACTGGGGCAAATCCAGGCATAAAGAAACATTTATATCGAAAAGGAAAGAAGCAAGGAGATCAATTTCCCAAACTGAACAACACAATTCATAGCCATGGGAAGCAAAATAAACCTCAGACTTGGCTGCTAGGCTCTTTCTGTAGGACAGGAAAAAAACAAGCTTTCTACATCATTCTGTCTGCACGCTCTTGCTAAATTCCAACTTATTATGGGCCAGGAAAAAAATGTTGGCAGACTGATTTCTGACTCTTAACCCCAGAGTGCACTTCCTTCTGTCAGCTCACTTCAAAATCCTAAACACTAAAAACTGGGGAAAACGGCAATATAGCCAACAGTGCTTTTTAGTTACATAATTGAATCCCACACTATCTAACATAAAAGAAATTATACACATGTGTACTTTCAGATTAATGCATTCCATACTTCATTTTACCCTGATGTGCTTTTATACTGGTAACTCTGACGGCGCCGCACACACCAAAAAGTCTGCAAATTGATGCTGTCACCAAAAGATGATAGACTGATTCAATTAACCAATAAGTCATTTTAAGAGTGCTGCTGGGAGTTACTTACTAAGGCCATACACAGCTTAGTCTCTCTTCAAGAGTTTGCATTCTGTCATTCTGCTTCATTATTCTTACAGTTTCATTAATAAACCTTTGGAAAACATCCTCTTCTCTTTTTTTTTAAAAAAAAATTAAATTCAAAATTAAAACAAAACATATTATCCAGAAACATATCATCCTTATTTTTTCCCCATTTTTCCTCCCTCCCCCCACCCTCCCCCACAGCCCCACCCCACCCCCGCTTCCCTCAGTTCCAGTCTTTGATTTCTCTGAGAATGCTGTTTTCTGCATGTTACAAAGTTGTATAGATCCTCAAACTATTTAGCTGATTACTATCAATAAAAAGTTAGTGAATGTTTATTCAAAGCCAGCCAAGGAGTCCAGTTGGAAAACATCCTCTTCTCAGAGGATAGCAGAGTCTGCGCAAATCTGCTTCTCATTTGCTACAGTGCTGCTTTGCACCTTGCACGAAGCAGAGGTTCGAGAAGAATATGCCCACTTCTGAGAACTTCCTCAGAATCTGACGCAACTTGAATCCAAGGCAAAACAAGCTAGTCCCCAAACTCCAGAACCGCCTCAGAAGGGTAATTTATTTTTTTATGGCCCAATTTCATACATTTTTGTACCTCCCTCAAGCTCTCTATGTGGTTACATTTACTCCTTCATACTAATAGATAAGATCTCTTTGTATAACACAGTAGGAAAGAGTGTGAAATATAAACACCATGGAGGTACGGGTGGTAAGTCAATCTCTAAGGATATATTAAACTGGAAATTAATTTGCAATTTTTAAATTGCTAATCTGAGATTTCTCAAATTTGTTCATTTGTTTTTTTTAAATTGAAAACTTAATAAAAATTAATTGGCAAAATAAATAAATATTACTCCTTCATACATATGCTAAAGGTTGTGCATTTCAGGCCAAAGGGAGGAGAAAGAGGCCGCAGAGAGTGGATGCTGCTTTGTGATTGACAATTCTAGGGAATGCCCTTACCAGGCTCTCTATTTTACTCTCAATAGCATTGTTTTTAGGAGGGATGTAGAAGGAACATATCAGAAACTCCTCTCTGCAGGCTGACTGCGTCTGTCTGGCAGTGGGGCAGCACTCTGTGGCTTCCAAGTATAGTTTGAGAACCGCAACTAACTTGGGAGACCAGAAAGCAGTTCGGCTGAAACCAAACTGCACAATCCGGACTATCTTGCAAATGGTTCCCTATTTTTCAGCCAGCCCCTCTGCTGCCAGACAAAGGTTATTATTTATTTTATATATCTATTAACTTTATATCCTACCCTTCCTCCCAAGGAAGTCTAAATAAACATTTTCAAGTTATCTGCAATATCCCCTGGCGGCTACAGGCTTGATGGTGGTTGTAACATGCCCATGTTTATAAGAATATAAAAAGCAGCACTTACAAAGGCCTTATTGCTTCCTCTGGGTGTGACTCCGACAGCTTCTAGTTGTATGTTCAGAAAACTGCTTCCACTGGATTCAGTGCACTTCTGACCCATGTAATGGCTCTGGGTACACAAGACAAAACAAGAGGAAGGGCTTGAAACAGCTGTGCTCTCCAGAGCCTCCAAGACAAACCTGTGCTTCAGTTTCTAGGTCTTGATCTTGTGACCTTAGGGCAAGTCCTCAAATTACCAGCTTCTTAATACTAAGGCCACATTCACACCATGCATTTAAAACACGAGGGTGCCACTTTGAACAGTCACGGCTTCCTCCAAAGTACAGTCATACCTCATGTTACGTTTGCTTCATGTTATGTTCCTTCACGTTATGTCCCACGGCGACCTGGAAGTACCGGAAAGGGTTACTTACGGGTTTCGCCGCTCACGCAGAAGCGCAAAAATGACATCACGTGCATGCGCAGAAACACTGAATCGCAACCCGCACGTGCGCAGATGCGCCGCTGTGGGTTGTGCTCTTTTCATGTTGCGAACGAGCCTCCGGAACGGATCCCGTTCGCAACCAGAGGTACCACTGTATAGGGGCCATAAACACCAGGATTTTTCTGCATCAAAGTTAGCAAAACAATAGATGGTGGCATTCCTCTTGTACTAGGGTCAGGATCTTGCATTAAACAGATAAATGTCAGGACTTTAAAACTGGATTACCGGCTCCCTTTCTGGTCCAGGCCCAGCAAATTATTTATTTATTATTTGGTTTTAAAGGGTTTGCATTCACTTTCAATAAAATTTGCAGTTTACAAAAATTCCAAACAAGTTGACAACAAATTAGAAACATACAAAAATATATTAAAACCATAAAATTCAATTGGAGTGTCATACAAACAAGCCCAGCTTGTGGGGGCGGGGGGAGGATCAAATTGAATTTAAATATTATGGCTATTTTTGAAGCCTCATTTCTCAGGATCTGTAACCGATATATGAACTTGTTCCTTACTTCATAATTATAAAAAAAATATATGATACAGATGACAAGTAGAAGGACTCTGCTAGTTGTGTGTTCCTCATTTGAGTAGCAAAATGTTAGACTGTTAACATGTAGGCTGATACATGAACAGATTGTTATTACAAGGCAGAAATGGTTCTATGAGGAGTAAACTGGAACAATGTGATTCAGAGTATCTGAAGTCAGGCTTTTTGGGCCAGACAAAATACATCTGGAATACAATCAATACAATTTATATCATATTTTCCTAGTACAGCAGCTAATAGCAGCATTGTAGAATAATCTTGATTAGGGAAATGACTTAGTGGGAAACAGTTGAGCCCAAAGAGATTAGCAGCCCTGCAACTGTTTTGAACTATAAATGGATCTTCCATATATAGATTAGCCTACCCCTGTGTTAGAACAGAGTTGTCACTGAATTCTAATAAAGTGAGGGAATGAGGCAGTTTAAAGCATAACATGGGCATAGCAGGAGAGAGTACTAAAACACGCGTATATTCCTCCCTCCTGTTATCTCCAACCATTTTTTTCCTGGTGGGCCTCCCTCCAAGACTGGAGGTAACTCTGAACTTCTTTGGGAGGTCCCCCCCCCCGAATTAATAGCCATTAATTTGTGAAGCTTAAAGAACACAGGGCAAATACATTAATAAGGCAGTTGCCATCAGCAAGAAATTAAAAATTCCCTTTCAAGCACACCACCATCAACTGCAAGCTTAGTGTTGTATCAAAACACATGAGCGTATTGCTGAAATGCCAGAAAGTGGGGGGGGGGGAGCCTCCGCATGGGAAATATGTCACAGACCAGCGGCTGTCTAGTTGCAGGCACATTCGCATCAGGATAATAATGCTACTGCTGACAGATTTTTTGACATATTTGGAGCAAGTGAAAGGTTTTAGACAATGGGAGAAGAAACTGCTCTCTATTCATTTGGGTTCTTTCGCTTGGGGAATGAGTATAAAACAATTCCCTCATCGTATGCAATGGGAAAGTGTTTTAATGTCAATTAGATCCCAAGAAAGTCCCAAACAAATCCAAGTTCTTTCTGCTCTCCCCCCCCCCTTTCATTTCCTTTTTTTTCTCTTTCCTTTTTACATCCAGACTGGTCTACCTAAGGGAGAGACTGATGTGCTACTCTGTTATTTGCAAGAGAACTTACTGAGCTTGTTAGCCTTCATCCAAGGTATTATGCATTCACATACTGGCTCAAAACTTCCACTACTTCCTTGGCATCAGTTAAATGGGAAAGTTAGAACTGCATGCCATCCATATTTTGAAGACAGCTAACTCCCAAAACCCAGGATAAACTCTCCTAGCAGTGTGTTTATATGTTAAACAGCATGAAGAACAAGATAGTATACTGAGTGTCACTCTGGATCACCAGAAGTCCCCTGGCAGCATCTTTTGGAATCAACTAGAGCAGGAGGTCAGCAAACTTTTTCAGCAGGGGGCTGGTCCACTGTCCCTCAGACCTTGTGGACTATGGGTGGGGTTTTTTTGGGGGGGGGAATGAACGAATTCCTATGCCCCGCAAATAACCCAGAGATGCATTTTAAATAAAAGGGCACATTCTACTCATGTAAAAACACACTGATTCACGGACTGTCTGTGGGCTGGATTTAGAAGGCAATTGGGCCAGATCCAGCCCCCGGGCCTTAGTCTGCCTATCCATGAACTAGAGATCTAGGATGAGTGCCCCCCCCCCATCCCAAACTGGCCCTGTATTGCATCTTGCTCACTGCAGCACCAGTGCTATGGAACCCTAGAAAGGTTTGATTGACCCTCATCATTTTAATGTTTGAGCAGCTAATGCTACTGTTCCCACCCAGCTTTAGTGTCATTTAACCTTTTGTCTCCTTGTTTTTATGCTTACTTGTTTTACCTTGTTCTTGGTTTTAATTTAAGAAATCGATTTTAGCAAATTATTTTAAACTTCTTTATATACCAAGTTGAGTATACCACGTTTATAAAGAAAACCGGGTATACAGTACAGTACTTTTATAAGATAAATAAAGTATATCCAGTTCCTCTTGTCTCTGCACTGTTTTAGCTCCTTAATAACTGGGAGAAACAAAGCAAAGGAGAAGCATAAAGCAATAATGGAATTTACAAACTAGCTGAATCGATGTTCATTTTACTTAAACAATAGATTGAAAATGTGGGTTAGCAAGAGGTGGGTAGCAGCCGTAGGTGTGAAATCAGCTTGTGTATTTATTTCATCATGAATTAAAACTTGAAACCAATGGGCCCCATTCAGTTCATTTTCTATTCATTACTCAATTAATTGTATCAATAACAAATGGGCACCAATGCTGTTTGTTTTCGTTATACCATGCAGTGCTTATTTCAAGCTGGGGTCTCTGCTTTGTTTTAGTTGTAGTGGAGCTAATTTCAGTGGTAGCTCGGTGACAGCAGCCATGTTATTTTTCCAGATGCCCTAGACATTGCACTTGCTCTGGTACATTAAAACTAGAAAAATAAAGCTAGGAAAGAAAAAAAAAGAAACAAATGGAACAAAAGTGCATGTATGTAGTGAAATGAATGTACGGTAACGTTAATGTATAAGGAACCAAAATGAAGCCCCCTTACAAATGAGCAATGAAATAAAGTTTTTAATAATAAAAAGGAATGAAATAATCTTGTATATCACTACTTCTCCCTAAGCCTTAACAGGTGCCAGCAAAGTTAATTGAACAAGCTGCAAAATGTTGATCAGCTTCAGTTGAAATTATTTCTTTACAGATGTTCATGGCATCTTCAACAGTAATGACTATATATCAGAGGAATTGCAACCTGCCTTAGCTGGCAAGTTCTTCTATTTAACCTGTAAATTGATGCATAAACAAGTTTATGGAAAAGCCCAAGTGTCCAATTCTTGTCCCACAAAAGAGAGCTGAGTCTTCAGAAGGCTCCTAAATCTTTCTGCCACTTGGGGAAATGGCAACCTTACCACAGAAGCAAAGGTAACTAAGATTAATGGGAAGAGAAGAAAAGTGGGGGGGGGGAGCAAGCCCATTTTACAAAAGAAAAGAAACTGAGAAGAAGCTAACAGTTGTATTTTAATGTTTGTGCAGTGCCATAGCTAGCCAGTTCTTCACACCTATATTGGCTCATAATTCAACTGCCCTCCCGTTCTGTTTCCATCTGGGAATCAGCATTGTGTGGCCATTTGAGGATGGCTGTGGAAATATTCCTGCTGAAATTCTAAGTTCTCAGGTCATTCAGCTCATAGCTCTTGCAAACACACACATATACACACACCAGCTGGCATGTTTGTCTCCTTCCCTGCCAACAGTGTTCAACAGCTGAGTGTACTTTACTGTCAGTTGATGCTTATGCACTGAGGCTACAGGGACACAGTGCTCCCATGGAAAGTGCCAGGAGTTTTTTTAAAAAATAATAATAAATATATTTTAAAATCCCCCAAAATCTCAAAGCTGCCTACTCTTTCCTGTCCCTGCCCCCATTTAATACCTCTTTTTGAACTGAGAGTAAAACTCCTGGAGACATTTATCCCAATTGTCTGTTCTCTGGGTAATCAGCTCCCTGCACCAGTCAGCTGATCCTAATCCAAAAGTATTGCTATGGTAACAAGGTCCTTCCCATGTGTCTCTCTGGGCAGAAAAGCCATGTGAAATTTGAATATTAGGATGGCTGCCTATTCTGCCCATGTTCTGCAGTTTCCCACTTCTCCCTGTTGTTGTTATAACAGCCATCCAGCCAGCAGACCCATGCAGGATGTGGGGCAGCCAAGGACACTTGCCCTGGGTCACAGAGGGCTAAACTGGCTGGGGGACCTGCCAGAGACCAGCTGCTTTTTTGTTTGAGTGCATAACTTTATTTTTTTAAAAAAAAAACTCCCAACCTGGTCCTCAGACAAGCTCTGCATAGACCTGCCAGCCACAACATCAGACTAGGTACGACTGCTTGAAGAATAGCCCTCCTGGTCTCTAATAGGGTCATCCGAATCATACATCTGTTCTGAGCATGCTCAGAGTTCTTTCCTTGAAGTCCACATCTCATGTTCTGGTAATCAGAGAAGCAACAGGGCATGTTTCTTATCTTGAGGAGCTTTTGTTGTTTCATTGTATTTGTTTTGTGACTGAGAGAGAGAGATTGCACGCAAGCAGCAATGGACACTGTGTGAATCTCTTTCTGTGATAAGTATCTACTTTTATTTAATCGTTTTGCCTTTATTTTCTTCTGAATTGGGGAATTAGGAAGAGAAATGGTGGACCTTGTGTATATGTTGCAACAAACTCTACTATATCAACCACTTCCCTGCATTCACTCATTAAAAGCTACAGCAGCAGCTGGTTTGGGCAGGGCAGGTACGTTTTCCATGCAAACCATGTGCTCTACAACTGAGCTACAGCTCCTCTCCAAGTGTAAAAAGGAGATTATGGGGAAAAATGACAATATACTAGGCCTGCATATCATGGTAATGTTCAAAAGATGCCAAGCAGGAGACTCGTATGTGGTGCCAGTTTCATCAATATAACACTTAAGGTTCATGTTCCTCAATTAAGGCTGTATCTTTATCAAACCTTCCCTACTGACTCGCAGCCACTTTGACCATAAAAAAGGGGAAGAAAAAGTGAAGCCAATGTACCACAACTAATAGCAGCACATGGAAGTACAGGCAATTGCATTTTTCATTATTACTTTTGGGTCACCTCCAACTTAAAAGATTCCCAGTGAATATCCTTTGCCAAGTCTGGAATGAATGGATCATTCCACAAACATAACGAGAGAGAGAACCAGAGAATGACAATCAGAGCCCTCAAACTGCTTAGAAAACAAATATGTGGGTCGCTGTTGGGAAGATTTAATGGCAAAGAACTAACACCGATTCTTCTTCCCCTCTCACCATCGTAACTGCTCTCATGCAGCATGTATGGCTGATTACCACGTTGTCATTTTAAATGAAGTTGAAAACATGCTGACAACTCAGTAATGTTTTCCTTTCAGCTCTACAAATGCTGCAGCAACTGATTACAACTGGATTGTAAGTACCTAACAAGAGCATTACAAAAAGAAAAAGACTAATGAGGAGAGAGGAAGTGGGGGAAATGGGGTGGGGGGAGAATTGCAACACAAAAATAAATTAAATTAATGAAAAGAGAAGAGGAAAAAGAAGCCATTTAAGTAGTGTTCATTATGCGATAATTTAGAGCTACAATGGCAGTAAAAAAAACAATTCTGTAATGTATTCTCTTTATGGTTTCATGTCCCAATTTGTAAATTGTCTTTCTGCCTCCATTCTTCTTTCTCTGGGGGCAAAATGGATGCCTGAACTACTCCAAGCCATGATTACAATGTGAAACAGAAGCAGCCACAAACACTCTCCCTCCTGCCCCATCAAAAGAAGAGGTCTTCCTCACATGTGGGAATATTTGACATTATTTTGAATGTGCCCCTTAGAAGGTGGTGAAAAGGAGATGTGCAAATGACTTCTGCTTCTACCGCCATTCTTCTAGTATAAAGTGGAAATGAGGAATTTGTGCATGTTTCACCACTCCTTGTAATGCATAAAGTGGGCTTCACCAAACATTTTGCAGACCTTCAAATGTAAAAATTAGATGATACCAGTGTCGGCTATGACTTGCGGTTAAAAATGAAAAACAAAATCTAAATTAAACCCATCTGTGATGCCATGAAGGTATTTCCGGCACAAATGGCTGATTAGAGGAGTTAAGTGCAGGAATGCTAATTAACTGGCATAATTACATCTCTTGTTTTTAAAGGGAAACGGTGGTGCTTTTGTGAGAGCAAATTGTGCTTTAATTATGGTAGAATCCTATTTGCGAAAAGTGAGAGTTATTCTCCACACCTCAGGGGTTCTCAAACTAATATATCAGTTCTGTTTGGGCCTCCCTAATTGTAATTAAGGACTTGTCCAGACAATCCCGATTGTTGAGCTCAGGCGCATCAGCTTCCTGTAGTTTAGGTATGTGGCGTGTGTCTCACAGCCCCCAGTGGTTTCCTGCTGGTCTGCCTCCTGCTGTTTTATTCAGTTTGCAAGCCTAGATGTGCTCCTTGCCCATGAGCTGGCTTCCCATGCTCCTAATTCATGCTACAGTTGCCTGCATGTGTCCAAGCAAAACAATGACAGACACTTTATTTGATGGTGCTTGTCTCATCTCAGTCCCAGGAGGAACAGATCAAAGGAGCAAGGAAGCAAGGTCACATATGCTGCTTGCATGTTTAAGAACCCCACGGGAGAAATGCTACAGAAAGAGACAAATGCCCATTGGTCTAGTGCAGGAACAGCCAACTGGCTGCCTTCAGGCATCATTCAATCTGCTAGATGAAGGCTGCCATTTTTGCCCTTTCAAATGATGATTTCACTCCCCGCCCCCTATGTTTTAAAAATGTGTTTGGTAGCTCCTGAAAAGAGAAATAAATGGCAACACTAATATAGTTCTATATCCACAACACACTTTTCACAAATCCTACCAAAATGTTGGGGTATAAACAAGTAAAGAAAATGGAAGCCTCGTGGTGTTGCTGTTGCACCAGAACCAACAGCCAGTGCTTTCTCAGTTACTACAGTTTTCAGGCACGGATTCAGAGCTTCTATAACTGATATGCATTCCTATTCCACATTGAACTTGCTGCACTAGAGTCAGTAGCTAATTTCTGAGAGAACTGCAGGAAAGGATGAAAATACAAGAATGACCTGATTAATGTCATTTGTTCAAAAGTGGGGGGGGAGGGGAAACCCACATTGCTGAGTTTTAAATATTCAGACTGATCCTTGGGAAGTGTAGTTACATCAGAAAGCTAAATGTTTTCCTACAGCTGAAGCAATCTAATTGGGGAATTAGAATTCAGAGTATGTGCAAAGTCCTATTACGTTGCTATTTGCAATATAAATCTTAACACAATTTTTACTACCCTACTCAAAGCCCTGTAAATAACCACTTTAAAACCTGCATCTCAGGTAAATGCCATTAATTCCCCAGAGACACAATACAGTCACATTATTTCAGTTTTTATTGTGTCTTTATTATTCAGCTGTGTGGAGCTTGATCCTTGTGTAAACATTAGATTTCATTGTCTATAGTTGTCCTCAGCAAAAGCAGTTTTAGCTACAAATAACCCAAAGTATCTATTCTGCTCAAACACTTTCCTGCAGCCTCGATGGTTATTTCTTAGGTTCTACAAAGGGGAAAACAGAAGCACTAAGAATTCTGTATAGGAAGGAATCCTCATAGGGTGTAGAGGGCTCATTTTCCACATCCTCTCCAGCCATTGTATGCAGACACTGGACCAGGACTATGCCCTTAAACACTGTAGGTGCCAAGCACACACTGCTAATATCTGCACCTAGCTTGCTCCATCTATTCAGTAAGCTGCCACTCAGAGTTCATCTTCCTTGACTGATCATAATGCAGAAGCTTCGACAGGTTAAGGAAAGTGCGTACAGACCTCTCATTGCCCATGAGGAGCGGGTGCACTGACACTGGTCCATCAAGCCAAGTACATGTTAGGATTTTACGCAAGCCGATGCTGGCTAGTGTGATTAGTATAAATCACATGAGATGGCTGAGAAGAATGTGGGAATGGAAGACTGTCTTATCTCTTCCGTCTGAGAATGTTCTTGGACTGTACTTTCACTTTTGCTGTATTATTTTTTTCTGCCAGAGTTTGGAGGACACAGACGTGATTATGGACTCTCTGTATATATTGTGAATAAAACGTAGTTTAGATCTACAGATGTTTCTATCTTCTTGCTGCGTGGTGCCAGAAGACTTGTGTGCACTTTTCATTTGAGAAGTGTCGCAGAGGGGCACTCTGGAATGAAGGGACATGCCATTCCAGAGACGTGCCTACTGGGAGATGTTCGGAGGTACTGCGGGTCTGCTGTCCCCCCAGGAGCGTTAACCCTCAACAGTAGAGTCTACTGCAATTCTCCAAGTTTCAGGATGGAATGTTTCCTAATCTTGCCACAAGAGATTCCAAGGATTGTATCTGGGACCTTCCCATCAAGAAAACCATTTGCACCTGCAGCAGCTGCACCTTTTACTTGCATAATGGGGTGGAGCTTCTTCACGAGCTTCCTGACAGGTGGGCCACTGTGGCTTATCAGGATGGAGAGAGACAAGATGGTCAGGGAGATGGCACCAGGAGAGCCAATCTGGCACTGCTGCCAGTGTGTTTCTAGTGTGCCAGCCTCCCTCCTGCCACCTTACCCCTCCTCCTCTCAGTATGCAACAGCGCCCCACCTTCCAGTGAGCTAGCATAGCAGCTCTGCTCCACTGGCCAGCCTTTCCTGCTGTAGGTTCCAGTATCGTTCTTTGGCAAATGCTTCCTTATGTGGTATACTGTGTGGTGTCTATGTGGCGTAGAGGTCAGTGTGTTGGACTAGGACAGGGGAGTGCAAACCCCCGTTAAGCCTGACCGTAGGTCAGGAATCAGCTTTCAGCCTAACCTACCTCACAAGGTTATTTTGAGGATAAAATGTGGAATAGGACCATGTCTGTTGCCTTGAGTTCTTCAAAAAAAGGGGGAGGATATGATATAAATATATATAAATCAATTCCCTCCTCTGCCTTCCACCTCCTGGCTTGCTGTGGAAATTCTATGCATGTGACAGTGTATTTGGTCTATGTAGCCTATGTAGCATTCTTTGAATCAGCCACCCCACTTCTCCTTTAAACATCAGAGCAAGCAGACAGATGGCACCGGGGAGAGAGGGGACTCCCCCATCCTCTTGCCCCCTGCTTTCTCTTTCTCCCCAAGTTTTAAAAAATAAAGTGGGTGGCTGCTTCAAATAGAAGTTTTGCAAAGGACCTTAAAACAGCCTGCCAGAGGCCCAAAGAAGAGCAAGGGGACTGCCTTGAAGCCTTTGCAAGTCTCCCCAGTCTCCCTTTTTAATCCACCAAGATGGTAAATTTAAAGGGGGAGGTGGAGACTTGCAAAGCCATGCAAGGGGTTTTGATAAATGAGCGACCCTACCCACCTGCCAATCATGTGACTCCATAGCGACACTGTTATGTACTGAGTTGAATAGGATCCCAAATGCAGCAGTCTGATTGGTCCTAGAACAATAGGACCCAGAATGCAGCAGTCTGATTGGTCCACAGGAGCCACCCAATCCAGCTCCAGGTGGAAGTGAATCCACAACCTGATTGGCCTACAGGAGAATCCTGGAATTAGCCAATCACGTGGGGCCCATTGTGTAAATAATGTATATAAAGCAGACATTCTGGGGGAACTTCCATTCCTCCTCACCACTATGAGCTGAATAAAGAGCATGAAATCCACTCTCGACTCCGAGTATATTTCAGACACCATGTAATTGACAGCCCCATCTACTTGTCAAATTTGGCCTCCAAGGCCACAATCGCATGGAGCCCAAAAGTTTCCCCATGCATGTCTTAAAGCAAGAAGTAAGTGTTCTAGCCTGAGGAAGAAGGAAACACCTTTGCCACTAGCGTTCAAGAAAAACCCTGAAAAGACTGGAAGATGCTAGAATAAGTAATTTAAAAGTTGTCTTGCCCATAACTATAGGATGCCTATGTCACCAGTGGGCTCTTTCAAGCACTGGGAAATGATCATATTGTGCTTTATTGTGTCAACATCAACAATTGTGTCCACACTTAAGAGATATACTTCACTTTATATCACAGAAGACTGAAAATCTGTTTCTATCAGTACCTGTGTACACTGTCTGAATTTTTTGATGAATTCCTATCTTGATCCTATCAAAAGACCTTAATCCTGGTCTACAGAGGGTTTGCATAAAAGCTAGAAGTACCTTATCTGTCTTCCTTCTGCCTTTCTTCAGCACACACAGGTAGCAGAAGAGTGAAAAAAACACACTGTGGAAGAGCAACAAAGGATTGTTTTGCCACAGTACTGGATATCAGAAAATGAAACATTTTAACTCATAAATGAAGCATCCCCACCACCAAAGAACACCTCTGGATTCTTCAAATCTTGTGACACAGAACTCAAGCCCTGCTTGAACTATTTCATAATCTGTTCAGCAGATCTTTTTTTTCAAACAAATGCCATTCAAATGGGAGCCTAAGAGCACACCCATTTATAGGATTAAAGCAAGGGTGCTGGCCCATCACCCTACATTGCCCAAAATTTCTTCTCAGGAAAACTAGTTGCTGACCAAGACTTTATACATTCATGATTATCCATATAAAACAGGAGTAGCCAACCAGATGTGATTGGACCACACCTCTCAACAGCCCCAGCCAAAATGGTCAACGGTCATTAGCCTTTTCCCAAAATTTTGAATTAGAGCACAGTTTGAACTGAGACTGGTGCCCTCATGGTGATGCTTTCCTGGGAAGAGAGTGTCTAGGCATCCATGTTTGGGTAGCCTCCAGCTTAGGTTACTGCCGTGTGTTATGTGTAGGACTGTCTTTGAAGACTACTCCAAAGCTTCAGTTAATCCAAAATACAGCAGCAAGCTAACTATCTGGGAGCAGTTCAACAGAACACCTCTTCCTAGTCTTGGGGCAACTTCACAGGCTACCATTAACTGCCTCACATTGGAAGCCTTTCTGGAGATGCTCTCAGCTTTAGAGGTTAGACTGGTGGCAACAGAGCAAAGGTGTTCTTGACTGTGATGCCACATTTGCAAAACACTGTCTGTTCAAAGAGGATCATAGAATCATAGAGTTGGAAGAAGCTCCGAGGGTCATCTAGACCAAACTCCTGACATGCAGGAATTTCAACCAAATCATACAAGACAGTTTGGAAAGCTCAGTTGGTTAGAGTGTGGTGCTGATAATACCAAGGTTGAGGGTTGGTTTCCAGACCCTTGATCATCTTGGTCTCCCTCCTCGGCATGTGTTCCAGCTTATCAATATCCTTCTTAAATTGTGGTGCCCAGAATTGGACTCTATACTCCAGATGTGGTTTGATCAAGGCAGGTTAGAGAACAACTATGATTTCCATTGATCTAGACACTATACTTGTATTGATGCAGCCTAGAATAGCATTAGCTTTTTTAATGCTGCATCACACTGTTTTCTCATGTTAAGCTTGTGATTTACTAAGACCCCAAGATCCTTTTCACATATACTACTGGCAAACCACATGTCCCTTGTCTTATATTTGTGCAGCTGGTTTTTCCTGCCTAAGTGAATAACCGTACATTTGTCCCTATTGAATTAATTCTGTTAGTTTGAGCCCAGTTCTATAATATGTTAAGGTCATATTGAATTCTGATTATGCCTTCAGTGGCATTGTCTACCCCTCCCCATCTGGTGTCATTTACAAATCTGATGAGCTTCCCCTCAGTTCCTTCATACAAGTTGTTTATAAAGACGATGAACAACAATGGGCTCAGGACAGAACCCGGGAGCACCCCACTTGTCACTTTTTTCCAGGATGACAAGGAACCGTTAGTAAGCACTCTTTGGGTTCGGTCAGCCAACCAGCTACAAATCCACCTGGCGATTATCTCACCCCTCCCACTTTTTAACCAGCTTCTCCACATGAATATCATGGGGGACTTTGTCAAAAGCCTTACTGAAATCAATATACACCCTGATCCACCAAGCTTGTAACTCTATCAAAAAAAGACATGAGATTCATCTGGCATGACTTGTTTTTAAGAAACCCATGCTGGATCACAGCATCCTTTTCTAAACGCTCACAGACCGACTGTTCATCAGGTGCCAAATCTAATCTGAGAGTATGTAAGGGCAATTGAAGAGTGGGACCTACATTTTAGAAATAAATGTCCTTTCAGTACCAGCTGAATGCATTTTTATGTTCCCAGGCCTTTTTAAATGTCATATAATTGCTTTTATTCTTCTGCTGTGGTGTTTTTATGCTCTTGCTTCTGCTGCTTTTGTATATTTTGCTATTTTTTGGAGGTATTGTTCTAATTGTTGTTGTTTTTATTGGCTCTTCTCTACCAACCCTGAGAGCATTATTGCTGAAAAACTTTATATACATTTTAATAAATTACAAAATACACAGTCAGGACTGGGTAAAAGAGTGTGCATATTAACAACTCCAATTTTGATGGATTAATAATTTCATATACATATATCCCCTAAGAGAAGGCACACAAGTCTTTTTATTAGTGATAGTCTGCTACAAAGTATACCTGCAGACAAGGAAACATGCTAGAAGGCATCAACACTATTAATTTTAGCAGAATTCAAAGCACCTGGATGTTACTGAGGTAGCTCAGTACCTTTTGAAATAAATAAAATGGAGCACATAAGTCTTTGTGATTTACCAGCACCACCTATTGGCAAAATATAACATTAAAAAGGGAGTTCCTTTTAAGAGTTTCCTTACCAAAGTGTATCTGTACAGGTTACAGATTTTATCTAGATTCACTCTGTTGGTCCTTGTTCTATACCAGATCTGTTCAGCCAGTCCTTTTAGAATGGCCCCGAAAACCTCCCCACTCTCCAAGAGGCCTTTGAAATGTATTTAAAAGCCATTGCTTTGAATCAACCACACTTTGCTTGCCTCTTTAGGCAGCCCCGTTCCCTTCCTTCTCCCTTTCTATCACTTGGTGTGTCAAACTGTAGATTATGAGTGCCTCAGAGCAGGGGGCCACTCCTCTTGTACTCTGTAAAGAGCCAGTCTGATGGCACTCTGCAATATAATTTCTATACATATGTTAATAATAAAACAATAATATTTAAATATTTAAAGTAAGTATTCTTAAAATTAAAAAAATCATTGGGATGAGGATGACCACAGCCAGAATGATGAGTAGCGGGGGGGGGGGGACGGACATGATAGAGGTATAAATTTCTCATGGTGGAGAGAAAGTGAATAGAAAGTCATTTTTCTCATTCTCTCTTTATATTAGAATTCAGGCCACACATTAAGCTGAGTGTTAGAACGCCCAGGATGGACAAAATAACATGTTTTTTCCACACAGTACAAGCTATGGAATTCGCTCCCAACTTGGATAGCTTTAAAAAAGAGTTAGGGGAATTCCTGAAGGGTAAGGCTCCTAGCCAGGATGACTATGTTCTGCCTTCAGTGTTGGAGACAGTGTGCCAATTCCTGGGAATCACAAGTGGGGAGAGTGTGTGGTTGTGTTTGGGTCCTGCTCATGGGCTTCCCATAGGCAACTAGTTGGCCACTGTGGGAACAGGATGAGCTTTTGGTCTGATCCAACAGGGCTTTTCTTATGTACTAAATATGCTCATGTCTCATTGGGAGTGAGAGCAGTGGATTGGCACATCTGGATTGTTGTTATCATTGTTGTTTGGTTGGCCACTGTGACAACAGGATGCTGGCCTAGATGAGCCATTGGCTACATCCAGCACGCTCTGCTTATGTTCCTACTTCTGCAGAACTCAGGCTCCCTGCAACATGCCGCTACTTCCCTTTTTGTTTCCTGTGGTCCCATTTCAGTCCCATTTCTGTTGGTGCTCAGCACTTGTATTCACTCTTAGAGAGATAGTTCATGTGATCAAAAAAAGAATCAAGCAGGTGCATTTATGAAATAAGCTAATGTTACGGAAGAGACTTCATTATTGTAGCATTTCTTATACTAACAAGCATACACAAGAGGGAGCTCCAGGACTGATGAGAACTTCCCTGAATCAAACTGGATTTTAAATCTGAACAAAATAACCCGCACTTCATTTTTCCCCACCTGGAAAACAATAAGGGCAATACAAAATACATGGAATGAGAATGAGTAGGGAAAGGCAGATTGAGGATTCTATCACTGTTTGGTTTCATGAAAGGACAACCTTTGCAGCTGTCTTTGAAACATATTTGTAACTTTCTTATGACTGTGTCTTTGTTTCATGGGCCTACACAGTTGAAGTAAGCTGGAGTAAAACTGATAATAAAAATGCTTATTAACTAGCCTTTGTTTCAAGAAATTGTAAGAGAAAGCAACTGTGTTTATTCCAAGTCAACTATTTAGGCAAATTGTTTAGTTGATGGCTTGATTCAGGAAATAAAAAGCACATTTGGGCACATCTCTTAGGTGCAGGAAATAATACATTTCAGAAGGGCAAGGGCACATATTTTCAACTTAGTTGTAATTTGAAGTGGTACAGGGTTGCATTAACAGGATTTCCAGGTGCTGATATATCCTTGTTATTTCATTTTTTTATTTTGTTATTTATCTATCACCATGCGAACACTACAGAAAGGTAAGTCAGGAAAGCAATGCAGAGTTAGTCGTTAAAATGACACACAAGATTATTTTTGACCAGGATGCTCTTGTCTAGTAGTTCTCATTGGCTAGAAGCAAGTTCATGTTCTGTTATGGAAACTTAGAAAACATATATTCTGCTTACATTCCAGCTTTCTGCAGCCATATACCTACATAACCAAAAGCCAGATCCCAACATTCCATCACACTCCAGCATGACCAAGTCCACACATGTCTATGCAGATATGAGCAGATTTATGTCTTAACAGATGAGGTCACATGGGACGGGGGGAAATTAAGCACCCACCCTAATGGTATGTCTGAGTATGCCCTTTATGTAAAAACCTATATGTTGTTTGCCATCGAGAATAAAGAAAGGGGTTCTTTATAAATGCTTCATGAGCTTCTGAACCATACAAGAATCTTCACCAAGCATGGGCATTCAGATCAAAGCGATCTTTATTTTCACCTATTCATGCTCCCAGGCTGGCCACCTGCTTTGGTTGCTCTGAGAACAAAGAAGGTCTGTGGTGGGCCATTAGGTTAACTAGATTAAAGTTAATTTTGCCTAGCCCAGCAATGTCATGATGATTCTGGCTACTAACAAATTTAAGATTGTTTGTATGTGTGGCTTAGTGGTTAGAGTGTCAGGCTAGGACCTTGGAGATCAAAGTTCAAATCTCTGCTCAGCCATGAATCTCACTGAGTGACTTTGGGCCGGTTGCCGCCTCCTAGTCTAAGCTACCTCACAGGGTTGTTTTTTTGTAAGGGTAAAACAGATGGGAAGGGCCATGTATGCCACAAACTTACAAATAAACCAAACTTGCAAATAAAACAGCATAATAAAAACCATGTGGACATTATTGCGGTGTTGTGGTGTGCAAATAAATTTGTATGTGTAAGAATGTCAAAGATTAAACTAACACATTCTTGCAGGAACAAAACCAACTATTTGAAGGTTATTTAATAGTTTAGGTGTTGGAACTCATTCTTGTACCCTTGAGCTAAATTTCTGATGATGAAGAGACAATGAGAAGGTTCTCAGAAACAGAGTGCAGATCTTGAAGCAGCTTCATATGGGCTATTTTCTCCTGTGTACCCTGCAGTTTTCTCATTGCATGCTGTGACTAGCTAGAATCATAAATTGACATGACCTTTGCTTGCTATTAAAATATATATTGCTGCACACACACACACTCCCCAGGAGATTCCATAACATTAATGGAACTTTTAAAGGTTTACAGTAGTGTGTTGCAATGCTCCCCACCCCCTCCACTAGCGGACATATCTTTATGAGAGAAGCAGAGGAGATGAAGGAGAAGTAAGTGGCACATTGTGTGCCATGAAAGTTCCAGTGCTAACCTGAATTTGAAAATCAAAACCAGGAAGCACCTTCAGCACCCTTTCATTTTAAGGGTTCACTGAACATATTCTTAGATTCTGCGTTTCTCTTCCCTTTGCTACTTCCCACGCTGTTCTTACACTATAGCGAACACCACTCAATATATGGTTAAAGAGAGCCGCTCGTAGCCTGGTGTAGTTGTCACTAGGGTAGCCTGCTTCAGGCTGGTGCCTTCCAGATGTCATGGGCTGTGACTCCCATCAATGCCAGGCAGCATGGCCTGTAGGTCAGGGCTCATGAAAGCAGTAGTCCATCTGCAGGGCACCATGCTTGTGAAAGTGTCTCCAGGGAGAACACTAACACCACAGGAACTGATGGGATTCTCCCCCCCACACACACACACACACTGGCCCCATCTCCAACATCTGTAAATTCAGCTGAACTCTCTGCAGAACTTATGGAAGCTCTACACATGTGCAAGCTGTCCACGGAGCCTTTATCCATGTGGTGTATATCCCACAAATAGAAGCCTATGCGAATAAAGTTTGTGTGACAAAAGAAATTCCTCTGAACTTCTGTTTGTTCAGAGGAACTTCTTTGCTGCAATCACTGCTGCCCAGTCACTTGTCCTCAGTGCACCCCTCTGCTCAGAGGGAGAGAGCAAGGTGGACAGAACATGCTCTTCCTTCTTGCTCCTATCAATACTCACTCGTCGCTTAGGTAGAGGGGACAAGTGAAGATGCAGTGACTGCAAGGAGAAGGTAACGCAGGGGCAGGACCCCTGTTAGGGAGTGGTCCTTGCCAGGTGCCCAACAATTCAGGCTCCGTGCTAGTACTGTCTACGTTCGCTTCTCCCCTTCAGTTGCTTTTTCACTCTGCGTGGTTGCTTGCTGGCTCAGGGTGTCCAAATTAGATGGTCTTGGAAAAGCCAGTAAAAGGCTCTCCCTAAGCCAGTGGTTCCCAACTGAGAGTCCACAGACCCAACCAGGGGGTCCATGGCACCATTCACATAACAAAAACTACCAGAGAGAAATGAAAATTAAAAAAGTAGGGGGTCCATGGCTTTTGAAAGTCACGGGGTCCGGATTACTTAGCTAACTGGGAACCACTGCCCCAGGCAACTCTTTCAGAACAGCATAGATTAGTGCCCCTCCCAAACTGAAAAAGACTTATCTGAGAGCTTTAAAAAGCCACATAGGTTTATAAGCTGTTGTGCAGGATTGTGAGTTTGTGACAATCTGTGTGACGAGCAGTTTGTAAATGTCTAGTCTGAGAAGGAAGAAATGGGGTCAGTTATTGCAACAGGCAGTGCCAGCCCCAAGGTGGCATCAGGATGAGCCCCTAGCCCAGAACACAAGCTCAGAGTGAAGCAAGATGCTATGGTAAGCATGCACTGCCCCAACCTGAGGCCACCGGTCGAATCGAAACTAGCAACTTCCTTCAGGGAAGGGCTGCAGAGCACATACTGGGCATTCAGAAGGTCTCAGGTCGGTTACTGACCTCTTCAGGTAAGGCTGGGGCAAATCCCTGCCTGAAGTTCTGGAGTGCTGCTACCAGTCAGTGGAGGCAGCACTGAGCCAGATGGAACAGTGTTCTGACTCACTTTAAAGGCAGCTTCTAGTGTCCCACCCCACCCCAACCTGCACCTGCAGTGTCTGCGACTGATGTCACCAGTAACCACATTCCATGCAGCTGGCCAACCAAAGCAAGTTTAGAGGAAAGTGATTCTTTAATTCCTCAGAACTGTTTCCTTTAATCAGTGAAAGAATCTGAACAGCCTGGAGCATCATGACAGAGGTGATGGAACTAGACTTGCCACAAGAGTAAACGTTGTGGTTTCTGCATATTTCATACTTTGTGTAATATTATTTTGACTAAGTAGTATGGCAGCAGAGAGGGTGTTTAAGGGGTGCTTAGAGTCTGATCCCCATGTCAAGCAATTTCGCCTATGCGCAGGGAGCGGAGCATAACCCCCCACATAAGTGGGGGGGATGCCTGTATTGGCTAAAGTTATTGCATAATTGTAGGGACAGCCCAATGACTGCAGCTTTCAAACTCTTCATACTGACTTATCTGCTGAGGAACCACCACTCTGCATATTCAGAGGACTCTAGCATCATGTTCTAGGGTTGCCAAGTCTGTCTTCAACCTAAAGTGTTAGCAGTTTAGCTGCCTTCTCAGGTTCTTCTGCGGAAGAACTAAAAATCTCAGGCTGAGTGCACAGAATCAAGGGAATGGAGTTGAGAGCATATTGCTTTTAATTTTGTCCTTTCTACATCAAGATCTGCCTTAGCAGTCAGGCTATGATCCCTTTCTCATCTGACTCCACTATCTAACCCATGAACAGGTCCTGCCCTCCCATGAGGCGAGGAGATGAGGCAGCCACCTCAGGCATCAGATCTGGCCTCCTCCATGGCTACCCACCAGTGCAGCCGCTGTTTCCACACCCTTCTGCCGCTGCTGCCTCCCTTAAGCCCAGCTGCCACCTAGGTCTTAACTCCCGGATGAGTCTCAGGGTGTGGGTCCTGTCTGACAACTCACCGAAGCCACATGTAAACAAGTGCAACCTAGTACATATCCAAAACTACTATGTGTTTGTGCACTGATTAGTGTAGGTGGTCAGATTGTCTATCAGGGAAGCTTATCTGCTATTCTTGATCATCTCCTTGAGGAATCTCTGCTGGTTTTCTGAGAGCATTGCTCTCAGAACTCCCCAGATGATTTTTTGAAACCGCCGATTAAGTATTCTGAACCAGAAGTGGTTAATCCAGAGCCAAATCGAAATAAACTCAACTTTTATTGTCTGAATAGGGCCCTTCGCCAAACAGGGCGGTCCTGCGAGTCAGCATACTGCTTACTTCAAAACTGGCTCTTTAGATAATGTAGCAACAAAATCTAAACACTGTCAACAGTCCTGTGCATTCCAAGCATGTAAACCCTATACTCTCCTAGATTTGGTTTCCCTAAGGCAGCAGCTGAAACTGCTCAAGTTTCTCTAGACTCCACAATAACAATGCCCTCCTGTCTACAGCAAGGCTTTCTTTTCTGAATGGGGATCAAAGAGACTATGTCAATTCTTTCTGTTGATACACAGATTAAATAAGATCAGCAGCAGGGTAAGCTTAATGTGTGGGCCACCACAAGTAAATTCAGGAAACGAGGAATGTGCAGCAGACCACAACTTAGTGTACTAATGTATTGCATGGGTTCAGGAGTGAGAATAATAGAGAGTCTCTGGTTTCAAGAGGAAATCCCACAGCCAAATACATCTGTATTGACACCTACCTCAAGAGAAATAGCAGTTCAGGAAATGGGCTTGTTAGGGGTGGGCATCTTGAAAAATGAGTAAATAGCCACATTCTTGTTTTCCTTCTTCATGCTTCTCAACAGGATTTCCTTCTTCCATCACGAGGAACTCTTTGGTTCAGTAGCAGGAATAATTTCCTCTTTCTTACTTGAAAGAGAAGCCAAAACAGAGATCAGGAGCTTGGGACAGAGACAGCACTTTAGTCAGGAAGAGGAGGAAGATTACTAATGACAAGCTGCTGTTATTTATTTGCACTCCTCTTTATCTACGAATAGTTTTAGAGAACATAGCTTCCAGAATTACATACACATGTTAGCACATTAGCATCTGCAATTCCTTATTATAGTTATGTCTGAACCTATACTAGTCAAGACAATTGTGGTCATTTCCAAAGGAGCTACAGGCTCCCTATGTCACATTCAGAATTCACTTATCTCATTTTGCCAGATGGAATATACCCATTTACTTATTTTAAAAAAAACATTGATAAACCACTTAATATTCCCCAAACCACTTATGCTTGAGCCAGTGTGGTGCACTGTGGAGATTACAGTGCTGGACTGAGACCTGAGAGACCTCAAATTCCCTACTCAGCCATGAAGCTCACTGGATGACCTTGGGCCAGCCACCACCTCTCAGCTTCACCTAACACACAGGGTGTGGGGGGGGGGAGAGAGACAGGGAGAACTGTGCATGCCAGCTTGAACTCTTTGGAGGAAAGGTGGGCTATAAATGTAATACTGTTGCATACCACCCCAACGTCCAAGTAGTATGAGATTCCTGGAGTTCCAGGCACTTACCTGTCATGAACTAGCACGATGACGGGGGCAAGGAAGAGGATCCTAGTGAGGGGTGTAGCCAGGACTGGGGCACATGGAGGCAAGCAGGGGATGGGGAAGGAAGCATTCACAGGGTGATGGAGGAGGCAAGAGATGGGGTCAGCGCACAGGAACCAGGGCAGCAGGACCCAGAGCCAAAGGGGCCCCTGTCTCCACAAACACAGCGGGCTCTGAGGCATAGGGAGCAGCAGGAGTGGTGCTTTAGGAGGCTGAGGCAGGCAAGGGCCCACAGGCCAGCTCCCTGGCTGGCCAGGTGGGGCTCATTAGCCCTGGGAGGAAGTGTGTGATTCCTCAGCTGGAGTGGGCTTGGAGCAGGTGAGGGTCACATGCCTCATCAAGCCCAGATGCTGCAATCAGCATATGAAGGGAAGTAGAACTGAGGTGCTGTGTCTGCTCAACTGCCCATGTTGATGGACCTTGACTTGGATGCTCCTGCACCTCCACATAACTGTGCTTTGGATTGTATCCTGATTGTATCCTGACTGCTGGACTTCAGACCTGGCTACTTGGATTGACCCTGGACTGTGTCTTTGGACTTTGCTTGTGTGGACTGAACCTCAGACTTGGGTCTTGGCATACTGATGTGCTGCCAGGTAGGCCAGGGGTCGTATTTTCTTTTGGACTGTGGTTGTGTCTTTATGATATATGGTTTATTCACATGTATATACAACCTGAGCCTCTGATGGAGGGGTTCACGGTATTAACACCCCAAAAGAGTCTTGTTTCTCCCATAGCCTTGGGATTCAAACAGAAATAAAATATTGCTCTCAAATGTTGCTCTGACTCTCTCTTCCCCTCCCTCCCTCCCTTCCCTCTCCATCTTGCTGATTTACCTTTAGGTCACTGCCACTTTTCAACTCTAAACTTGGGCTTTGTCCTTCTAACTTTCTCCCCTTTCCTTTGTTCTCTTAATGGTCCATCACCCAGGTGGTAGATCACCACAACACAGGAAGCTAGCCTGGCTTACATTTTAACATTGCAGGATACAAGGGTTAGGAAGATTTCACATACAGCCTACTTCCTCCCCTGGAAACTCAGAACAGTATGTATGTATGTATGTATGTATGTACCGTATTTTTCGCTCTATAACACGCACCTGACCATAACACGCACGTAGTTTTTAAAGGAGGAAAACAAGAAAAAAATATTCTAAATGAAACAGTAGATGTATGATTTTTGTGGTTCATGCTGTGGCCACAGACATGTGATCTGATGGTGAGTTTGGGGTGACCCAGTGCAAAAATCCTGAGGATCCATGTGGATCCGTGCTTTGTAACCACGTTTTAAGTGGGGAGGGAAGGAAAAGCACTCAAGGGATAAGGAGCACGCGTGGGGTGGGTGGAGAAGCAGCTTTTCTGCGAGCTGAGCAGGGAGGGAAAGAGCACTGTTGCTTTAAAGGTATACTTAAGGTATTTGCCCTGTGCCTGGGGTTTTTTCCATTTAACAGTTTGCAGCCTTTTTCTTCGCTCCTTGTTTTGAGGCAGAATAGATTTGAGCAAGTGAGGAGGACTTGGATTGCAGGGGATTTGCTATTAGCTGTGTAAAAGCTCTCCTCCTTGCAGCCTTCTACTTTGTTTGTACAGGTGGCTACTGGTATCAGGTTCAGTTTGAGTGATAAGCAGCCACCAGCAGCAATACAATGGAGCACAAAAAGCAGTAGGGGCACTAGGACCCAGACAATGCTCAAATCTATCCTGCCTGAAAACAGCTGAGAAGCGGGGGGATAGCCTTTTCTTTTACTTCCTGGTTTTCACTGCGCTCGTGGCTCAGAGCTCCAGGTTGGTTTTGGGGTTTTTTTGCTGCTGGTTGCTTAAACTTTATCCTTCCTGATCCAAGCCCTCCTGTCCCTCTGCAGCCTCATTGCTCCATTTAGAGAGCGCTGGGACCTTTGCTAGCTGAGGCTGCAGCAGCTGTTACCGGCTACTTTAAAAGCGCCTGCTGGCTTTGAACTGCCTGCCTTCTCCCGGCTTGCTATGGCTCCCGTCTGTCCCTCCTCGCATGTAAGCGGCTGCTGCCCGCTTTGCTGCCATGGCTCTCCTTCCCTCCCTCCTCCTCAGCTCCTCCCCCTCCTCCTGGCTGTAAAGCAAGCAAAGCTAGAGCCGTGCAAAGCCCTGCAAGCAGCTCCTTTGCTTGATTGACGGCAGCCATGGCTCCGGTCGAGTGCATTCGCTCCGTAACACGCACAGGCATTTTCCCTTACTTTCTAGGAGCAAAAAACTGCGTGTTATGGAGCGAAAATTACGGTATGTATAAAGTGGTGTTGCATGATCTAAAAAACAAAGAATAAATTTGAAAAATGCAACAATTCAACCTGTGCACCAATTAAAAAAAACACAACAACTAGGTTTTTTCATGTTTAGATTTATTTTCCTGGTTGCTACTCCTCCAAGGGGGGGGGGGGAATGGAGATTATTCCAGTGTATGAAGGGGGAATTAATACAGCCCAAACACACTTTGTCCTCTCTGTGCCTTCAGTTGCTCCTTGATGAAAGCTGTAACAAGGGTCACAATGATGCTTCTGAAGCCTGAGGCAGAGCTGAGAATATTGGGTTTTAAAGTTGTAACGTGTGTTTTTTCCAGTGCTTGAAACATTTCAGCATAACACTTCTATCTTGAGTTATTGTTGTCAGAAACAGTAGAAAATGCAATATCTGGCAAACTTTCTGGAGAATATGTCATTTGTCAGCTGGATTTGGGTCAGAGATGGGCGAGGATAAAGGGAAACACATACAGAAGCTAACCAACACTGTGGATATAAATAAAGTCTAGATAACGAGACAGACTTTTAGATAAGGGAAGTTTCACCACGCTGGTTGACTAGAAATCAGATTATGCAAGTGAATGCAGGGCCATGATTTCTCATAAAGAGAGAAATGTTTTGTCCCTATAATGGTCTATTTGATACCTGACATTTATCTTATCTAATATAAAAACAAAACACTCTGAAAAACATTTTTCATTCTGAAACAACATCTGGCTCTTTTGGCAGGCTGTGTAAGGCTAAGCAGCTTAAATCTGGGAGGGAAAATGTTTCTCTAATAATCCGCTTATTTGCAAGTGGCCTAAAGAACCAGACAAATGCTGGCCTTATTGATTAACCTGTCTGATTTTAATTATTTATATTGCTTTTCACAGACCCAATTGCATTTTTAGTGATGTGATAAAACTGCATCTCTCATCAACTACCCATACATTTCAATTTTAAACAAATACTGTAGTTGTAAACACGTTTGAGACAGACTGCAAAAATCCCACTAAAATCTCTGGGGATTTAAGTAGCCTAACTGTATGCAGGGCTGTGGTAAATATATTTTACAGGTGCTCTTAATCAAAACCAGTGCTTGGCAACCCTAAATGTTTTCCCAGGATCTGAGGATCGGGATCACGCTTACCCTCCTGGGTTGGATGGTTCAGACTAGCCAGTAAACCAGGGGTCGGCAAACTAAGGCCCAGGGGCGGATCAGGCCCAATTGCCTTCAGGATCCGGCCCATGGACTGTCAGTGGATCGGCGTGGGGATTCTGTTTGTTCAGGCTGCACCATTTCCCCTCCACACACGCACGCACACACACCGTGGCGACACCTCCTCCCTCCCTCCTGGCTTCTCGCCGCCCTGCCTAGAGGAGGAAGGGGGCTGGGCTGAGCTGGATGAGCACAATTTTAAACAGCCCCTCTCCAGAGCCAGCCCCTTCATGCCGCTCATCTTCCTCCCCCCCCCCACCGCCCTGGTGCTCCTGTGGGCCAGAGAGCAGAGCGGACAAGCTCCCTCTGCCTACCCACGAGAAGCAGTGGCAGCAGTGGTGGTGGCAGCCCCTGGGAAGGTAAAGGCAGCAGCTGCGGCTGGAGGTGGGGAGGAGGACTACTTGCCCCCCTCACCTCTTCTTTCAGCTCCACCCACCCCCCGGTGCCGCTTCTCCGGCCCACCACAAGATCTGAGGGACAGTGGCTAAAATATTTTGCCGACCCCTGCAGTAAACCATTCAGGTTCAAGCATAGCTCAGTTGGTTAGGGCATGGTGCTGATAATGCTAAGGTTGCAGGTTCAATCCCTGTATGGGACTGTTGCATCTTCCTGCATTATAAGGCATTAGACTAGATTATCCTAAGGCTTCCTTCCAACTCCACAATTCTATGATTCTAAATCCTATGGTGGGAGCGGGAACAGGAGGTCCATTTGGCTCATAGTCCCAACATTTAGCCACTTGATTTTCTGTGTGTGTGTGTTTGGAAAGTTTTGCAACTTCTTTTTATGCACATCAGGCTGAAATGTGACATGCATTATCGGCACTTTTAAGCAAATAAAAGATGTTCTTTGGTTAGAAAAAAAAAATGTTTGTTGATCGTTAGCCATATTAAAGAGTTAAAATGTTAATAGCTTGGTATAAGGCCCAGCCCCTTCCACTCTGAGTGGCTGTGAAGTAAACCCCTTCCATTCTCTTTGGCAGGAACTCCATGCTGAAGTAGTCTGTGGATGAAGAGGGTGCCTTGGCATCAAAAGCAGGCCTATACACCACTTGCTCTTATTATTATTATTATTATTTATTGAAATTATATACCACCCCATACCCGGAGGTCTCAGGGTGGTTCACAAAAAAGATCACAATATATAAAATCAAAAACTGGAAGAGTGTGCAGCTTTCCTTCTCCCCTCTGCTTATTGTGATCTGCTGCTTCAGCTAGGGGGGCTTTGGAGAAGGGGATGGGGAAGAAAGAGGGGCAGCTTTGCCATCACCTCCTTTCCCAGCCTATCCTTGGGTACTTGAGTACATATTGCCCTGGTGGATCATAAGAGCAGACCTGCTGAATCACACCAAAGGCTCATCTTCATCCAACATCCTGTGGCCAACTAGATGACTTATGGAAAGCCTACAAGCATGACCTAAATACAACACTTTCCACACTTGTGAAACAGCTAGCATTCAAGAAAGTAGAGGCAGAACACAGCCATCATGGCTAGCAGCCATAGATCACAAAGTGTTATATTTTATAGTAGGATCATAGATGGATGGCATCTTAACATACCAAAGTAGGAGGGCCTTCCATACTCAGTCTACATCCGTAACAGAATGCTGAAGAGCAGTTCATACATAATTAACTTGCATCTGTTATACATTTGAATTTCACAAGTAATTCACAAGCGTTCTGTATTGCCAAGTATGTACCACTGGGGCTCTATCCATAATTTGCTCTGTTAATTGACAATAAATTCCCCATCTATATGGCCATATGCACAGAATACTTGATAATGAAAGAGTGGTTTCTTCATCGATGGGCGATATATAAAAACAAATTTCCTGAAGAGTGATGCCTGCATAAAACTGCCAACCTTCTTAGGTAGTTTATCAGTAGTCTGACTGCAGGATTTAAGAGAACAAAGCTTCTGCCTGCAACCCTTGCTACATCCTAATGCCAGGGACAGCTGTGCATGCCAAAATTTCTGCATGTTGGGGATGCAGAAGAGAGACCTGATAAAAAGCTGACAACCCCTACAGTTAGAGTTTGTCCATATCTGAGCATTATTTAGCTGTTAATCCACCCCACCACCTTCAGATTAGATAGGATACTCCATTCCACACACAACATAGTTTCCCATTTCTCATTTTCAACTGGCTGGCAACACTCTTGAGGCTACTGAGCATAATCAGTTCTCATTTGGCCATGCAGTTTTTGTTTGCTTGTCCCCTTACAGTACAGGTGGGAATCTTACAGCCCTACAAGACGCACCAGACCACAAGACACACCTAGTTTTTGGAGGAGGAAAACAAGAAAAAAAAATATTCTGAATCTCAGAAGCCAGAACAACAAGAGGGACTGCTGCGCAGTGAAAACAGCAATCTCTCTTGTTGTTCTGGCTTCTGGGATAGCTGCACAGCCTGCATTCGCTCCATAAGACGCACACACATTTCCCCTTACTTTTTAGGAGGGAAAAAGTGAGTCTTATAGAGCAAAAAATATGGTAGTTCTTTGCTTAATTCTGGTGGCTCTTGATAGCAAGAAGGGGGAAATGGGGGGGCCAGACATACACAGGGAAAGGAAAACATGCATCCTACCTCTGACTTAGGGGTGTTGTTTAATTGTTATTTTGTGTCCCAAACCTCTCACTTCTTCATGTCCTCTATGCTCACCTGTGCTTCCACCTTTTCCCCTTGCCAATTCACACTCCATTTTCTGCTTTCTTTCTTCTCCTTCCTTTTTTTCTCTTCTTCCACCAAGCAACACATGCATTTCCTCTCATTTGGTTCAAATCTGGCTCATGCTCTGGAAAGGTGGCTTCATTCATCAAAACTTCCAAATCTGCTCTTCACACCCCCTACTCCTACCCCTTTTCTTCTGTGTAGTCTCACACACACATCCACAGTCTTGTTGTTTTCTTGTCTTGAAGAGTTCTTGCTCCCCAAGAGTTGACCTTGTCAATTTTGTTTGTTTTGGTTTTTTTTGCTTCTGCAGACATCATGTTTCGCTCGAGCATGGCACAATACTTTCCTCCTCTTCTTCATGGCAGCTTAGGCTACCTAATGATTGGCAAACATCCCCACATTTTGCTGCTGCTTGGAACAATTGGTATAGCCATTACCACCAGCTACTGGAAAAATGAAGGGGAGGAGAACGCAAAGGTGCTGCACAGATGGCATCATTTCGCTCAATGAATTTCAAATTAAAATGTGCCTTAGGGGCAAGATATATGTACAACTGAATAAAATTAATCTCTTGAAAAATTATGGTAAACATAGAAATGAATACATATATAGAATACCACATCATATGCTAGCTATTCTCTGTATTACTTTGGAAGGAATCACAGATCAGTGCTGGAGCATATACTTTATATGCAGGTGAAAGGTGGTTGAGCAGCTGGGGCAGACCTCCACTTGAGACTTTGGAACATTGCTGCCTGTCAAAGGAGATATAAATGTTACTTGAAAACATAACTTGCAGTTATGAGTTGGTGCTGTCCGACAACAAGCAAGGAGAATGGGTTCATCTATTATAAAGGTTCCTACACTCTGGTCTGTGGACCACCTGTGGGCCACACGCTTCTTTCAGGTGATCCGTGGTGTGTCTGTAGGTTTGTGCTTGAAGACGGCAGACAGCATATCCCTTGTATTAATGCTCATATGGATTTTAACTGTATTTTAATTGCTGCTTCTATTTCTTCTATTGCATTTTATTACTCTGAGTTACAAAGATGTCTGAAGAAGAAGAAGAAGAAGAAGAAGAAGAAGAAGAAGAAGAAGAAGAAGAAGAAGAGGAGGAGGAGGAGTTTGGATTTGATATCCCGCCTTTCACTCCCTTTAAGGAGTCTCAAAGCGGCTAACATTCTCCTTTCCCTTCCTCCGCCACAACAAACACTCTGTGAGGTGAGTGGGGCTGAGAGACTTCACAGAAGTGTGACTGGCCCAAGGTCACCCAGCAGCTGCATGTGGAGGAGCGGAGACGCGAACCTGGTTCCCCAGATTACGAGACTACCGCTCTTAACCACTACACCACACTGCAAATGATACATGAAGGAGGTTGGCAACATCATCCCTGCCATGAAGGAATCCCTTGCAGATGACCACAGTGTCTGGAGACAGACAGTTATGTATCCAGAGGAGGAATGACTGCTGGGAGGAGCGCAGAGAGAATAAACGTCATAGTGCATCTGCAGCAGCACAACATGCCTTCCTCTTCCCCAGCTGCAACAAAACATGTCTCTCCCACATTAGTCTCTACAGCCACCGCAGGCACTGTAATTCAACAGTTTGACTTCACTCCCAATGGCACACTCCTCCATTGTCTCCCAAGACAGAAGGGTACCAATAATTTTGTTAGTTTGAATTCTATTGAATACAAGTTGTAAGAGAATAAATGCAATTTATAAGAAATAAAATAAGCAAAAAAACCCTAATGATCCTACTGCATCTAGCACAGTGCATTACACTTGTTCATGGAAGAGAGGGCTATTAGCAGCTACTAACCATTATGGCTATCTACCTCCACAGTTGGAGACAGCAATATTTCTGAATGTCAGTTGCTGGAAACCAAGGGAGGAGAAAGTGTTTTTGTGCTCATGTTTTATTTGCTGGTTTCCCATAGGCATCTGGTTAACTACTGTGAGAACAGGATGCTAGACTAGATGGGCCACTGGCCTGATCCAACATTATGTTCTCAGTTACAATAGGCAGAAAAATCATTAAGTGGTCCACCCCCTCGTAATTTTCAAGTGGCCAGTATGGGAAACGTTTGGGAACCACTGATCTATTACAGTGGTACCTTGGGTTACATACGCTTCAGGTTACAAACGCTTCAGGTTACAGACTCTGCTAACCCAGAAATAGTTAAGAACTATGCTTTAGGATGAGAACAGAAATTGTGCAGCACAGCGGCAGCAGGCGGCCCCATTAGCTAAAGTGGTGCTTCAGGTTAAGAACAGTTTCAGGTTAAGAATGGACCTCCAGAACAAATTAAGTACTTAACCCGAGGCACCACTGTATTTAATCAATGTCCAAATTCTCCACCCATCTATATATTGTCATTGTCCAGCAATGTGGTCTGGGAATGCTTTACATTTGAAGGGTGGGGTACAAAGATATAAATATTAAAAAATCAATTAACCAATAACATAAATTGGTTGCGACTTAAAATGAGCTCTTTTCCGAGTTTTTCTGATAAGCAAACACAACAGTGTGGTACTTGTCTGTGCACACACAAAGGAAATCAATTTTATTTCTGCAGAGAATGTCAGGGGGGAGCCTTACTGCTGTCACCTGTGGGGAACCTGTCATCAGTCCCAAATACCATGGCCAATAGTCAGGGATGATAGGAGTTGTAGTTCAGCAACATCTGGAGGTTCCCGAGCCATGATCTTTGTGATGGGGGTTGTAAGTAAAGGGAAGAAGTAAAGTGAATGAACTCATTCCCCCCCCCACACACACCTATTTTTAAACTTACATCAGCTCTAGAATTAAGAGAATTATATAACTTACAAATATCACAGCTTCGGATTTCAGATTCATGCTCTAGTTAGGAATCTGTAAAAGGAAGACGCTAACAGTTATCTCACATTTACGAAATGAGTAACTGGGCGTGACCTTGGGTGTGCGAGACGGGACATTAAGGCTTTAATCCAAAACAAAGTAAGTTCAGATCGAACCCCTCTGAACTCCATAACCATGCACAGATCAGATTACGCATTACGCGTCAAGGTTAATTTTTTAAAAATAAAAATCGTAACGCTTTAGAAGAAAGTGGGGGGTGGGGAATCTATATGAGAGATATAATGATCATAAAACGTAATAGTAATATAAAGGGCGGGGGGGGGAGCAACGAGCAGGGAGCTGGTCGGTGGGAGAGGGCGGCGCGCGCGTGCCGGAGGCGCTAGGTAGCGCCGAGAGGTGTGCGCGGCTCCGGGAGGGGCTGGTCCTCCTCTTTGAACTCGGCTCGCCTGGCAGGATGAGGCGGTCCCTGTCGGGGCGGCGGGCACTACGTGCGCGGGGCTGGCGAGGCGGCGAGCGGGCGCTCCCTTAGCTGCCTCCGGCGGGCGCAGGAGGGATCCCCGCGGGGGGACGGAGCCAGGTGGCGGCGGCGGCGGCGCTGTACGCCGTGCGGATCCGGCTGGGGCGCCACACGTCCGGGGAGGCGGCTGGATGGGAAGCGGCGGCCGCGGCGGCGAGGGCGGCTGCAGCGGCGGCGGGCATGGGGGAGCAGCTGAGCACGGCCAGCGCCCCGCGGGAGTCAGCCGCCGCTACAGCCAGCGCCCCCGGGCCGCCTCTCTCGGCCGCGGGGAGCGGGAGGGCAGCGGCGCCCCGTCCAGAGGGCGACCCGGGGCCGCCGCCTCCTGCTGAACCGCTGGGCCGGGAGGCGGAGGCGGAGGACGGTAGCGCCGTCGCTCGCCCGGAGGAGGGCTCGGGCTCGGAAGCGGGAAGCAGCCCCAGCCGCCGGCTTCCTCTGAGGCCCGTCTACTGCACCGTCTACTGCGTGGAGAGCGACCGGCGGCCCAGCGCCCCGCCGGCATCTCCGCGCCCAGGAGGGGACCCTGGCCCCGGCCTCTCGCCGCCGCCGCCGCCTTCCCTGCCAGGAGGAGGAGGAGGGAAAGGCGGCGGGGACGGCAGCCTCGAGGTGGACTTGTACCTGCTGCCCGAGCCGTTCTCCGGGCTCATCTCCGGGGACTTCGGGCCCTTGCTGGTGCTGACTTGCCGCGTGTGTCTGGAGGAGAAGCCCCTCAAGCCCTTGCCCTGCTGCAAGAAGCCCGTCTGCGAGGAGTGCCTCAAGTTCTATCTCAGCTCGCAAGTAAGCATGGCGCGCTCCCACCTCGCCCGCTTTCGGCCGTGGCCCTGCCTTCCCCCCCTCAGCTCCTTTCGCCTGCAGGCCTGCGGTCTTCTCGCCTTGCTCCAAGGATACTAGGTCAACGTCACTGTTCTCCTGCCGTTGCAACTTCCAAGGTTATGCCCTAGTCTGGCCTCTCCCCACCTCAGATAGGAGCAAGCGAGCTCAGCTCTAGAACAGCTGTTAGGGCTCTGAACATGTGCAGAGTGCCTTTCCTAAGCCTTGCCTGCTTGCCATTCCCCATACTCGTCTGGGGTGGGGGGGGGGGTACAAGGCCGCCAAGAAGCAAGTTGCCACTTCCAGGATTGTGTGAATGGCTTTTCCCATGGAGGCTGCAATGCTTAACCCCACACTCGCCCTGGGACCCAGCCCCTTTGAGTAGGTAGACATGGTTCAGATGGTGCTGTAAATCACTATTGTGATTTGTTGTTGGGGGGGGGTAAATCTTCTGCTCCTTTCCCTATGTCAGTGTTTGGCCTGTTCAGTTGTGAGGACAAACCCATCTCCATTTCCCTGTAAGGAGGAAAAAGCCATCCACTGTGTAGGTTTGTTCCCTTCACCCACCCCAGGAGATACAAACACAATAGCCTGGCCTCAGATCCTAATGTCTCCTTTGTGGGGGAGTGTGTTGATTTAATATCAGCTGATTCCTTATCGCTGAGGAAGGTCATATGGGCCATTGAAGGCAGTACAAAGACTAGATAATGCATCTGTTATTCAGGAGGTTAACTGCCTTCTGTCTATTGCGACTTTACTCACTGCTGTAGGAAATCTTAGCTGGTGTTTGTGTTTTTGTACATGTACACAAGCTCTGTACATATTTCCATGCAAGAGCTGCTGCTTGCATTTCTGTTTCTGCAAAAAAAAAAACATGGATTACCATACTGATCATTAAGGGGGGGGGGGAGGATTAAAAATCACAGTAGGGTAATACCTTACTAATATCAACTGCAATTCTATAAAGTAATGAGATGTATTTCAAAAAGAACATCTGTTTCCAATATGCCGTTGATCATTTTTATGTTAGTCATACAGAATGTTTAATGAATGGAGTGAATTTGGAGTCTTCATCTTGTCTATACTGATAAACCAACAATGTGGTGTGGTGTGTGTGTGGTTAGAGTGTTTTCATAATTTTCAGTGGGTCTTCTCTAACTAGAATAGAATTAGTTGAGCAGCATCCATAGGAAATTCCCATCCTCAGTTCTGGGGCTAAATTATTTCTGTTTGAACCCCACCCCTTTGAGCTTGATCTTGTGATTTTTCAGCTTCATAACAAATTCAGGTCTTTCAAGACTGTTGGAATGTGGACTTGCTGATAGTGTCTACTGATATGTGCACTTCCTCGTTGTGTTGTATAAAATTTCCCAGTCCTTGCAGGGATTTCACCCTTTCTAAGTGTCACAGAGGCAAAGGTAAAACTTAGAGAGGCCTGTAGCTTTGAGAGACTTGTGTCACTTTTCCAAGTATTTAATCAGAAGAAAGGAGTACTTTTATCTAGAGGGTTTTTAAAAAAAATCCAACTCTGCATCTGTCTTCCTGTTTAAAATGACAGGTTCTCAACAGATTTGTTAAATGTGTTGCTGCAACTTTTTAGTGGTATTTCTGACTGATGACAGCAAAACAATAGGAGCAAGTGATCACATACCTATGTAAGCAAGCTGGTTATTTAATTGCAAGGTACTGGTATTTAATTTGTTCAAGTTGTATATCATAAGCAATAATAGTGCTGAGTATGTTGCAATTTCAGAAGTATTTCATATTTGATCTCTCAATAATCCCGGCCTGCAACGATGATGTGTTAGATCAGTGTTGCACTGCACACCACTTGCAACTTTGAGCATTCCATGCTTTATTTGACCAAGAGAGGGCGCAGTATAAATAGTCTGTTCACTGGGTATTTGTGGCAATTTTTAGAGGAAGCATCAAGGTGAGGGAGGAAGAGTCTGCATACATGGCTAGGAAGCTGATCCTATCTTTCAAAGCCCACCTTCAAGAAACCATGAGGCTCTCTGGAGCATCACTATTCTTGTTCCCACAGCCCTCCATGTGTTGGGAGCTGAACCTCTGCAGTGGGGAGTCTTTTCTACACCTGAAGAGGGCTTAAGCAACTTGTCCAAAGGAATTTATTTGAAGGGGAAAGTAGCCTTGTTGTTTTTTAAAAACCACACCCCACAAACCTGTTTTTTTCTTCCACAAAGTTTCACATCTGTACCTGTACATGGTGCCAGGGAGGATAGGCAGTGATGTTTTAGTTAAATTTAAATTTAGCAGTATAGACCCAGGGCCCAGCAAAACTCTTTCTGCTGTTGTGAGACTTTTCCAGGATTGAAAGTTCTGAATCTTCAACTTTGCCTCTGTCCTAAAATGGGTGTATTTTTTTTTACCTGATCCACAGTTCCTTTCTTCCAAATAACCAAAATGGAAAACCAAAATACCTCTTTGTTTCCATTCCTTGTTTAATTGTGGACAGGTCATTTCCCTTTTCCACCTTTACTGAGGAAGGAGGAACTTAACTGAACAGAATGGGAACTTCTCCTGGATTTCTGATTTTCACTGCTTTAGAAACATTTTCTTTTCAGAGGGTCTGGTAGAAGTCAGCATCAGTGTGTGTGCATGGAACAAAATGCTGATTAGAGCCAAACATCTTTTTCCCAGTGTAAGGCTCAAAGTGAGTAAGGAATCCTTTATAGCCCAAGGACCACATACTCTAATGGGAAACCTTCCATGGACCACATACCAGTGACAGGTGGGGTCAGGGGCAAAGGTGGGCATAGATTTGATGATTTCCTTTGTACCAGAGGCCACATTTCAGCCATGCAAAAGATGAGAGTCTCTGCATGCACACACACATCTCCATCCAGACAAGCTAGAGGTCACAGTTCATGGACATGTGTCAGCCAGGCAGAAGCCATTGAGACACAGAGCAGTCCTACTAAAGAAGTGTGGCCTGGAAATAGATGTGGTCTAGTGAAAATCCCAAGAGCCAGATAGAAAGGCCTGATAGACCACATTTGGTCCCTCATCCCAAGGTTCTTCACCTCTGCTCTGATTAATCAGTTTGCATCTCATTCCCCAGATGCATGGAAATGAACTGAATGGTATTTCAGATGTTTGACCTGCTGGAGAACTTGTACTCTGCGGACTGGTGCTGGCAAGCAGGGCTGATGCATGGAGGTCAAAGTGACCCACATCAGCACAGAATCTTTTGCACAGCTAAGTCCATAGTTCCAAGTCTTGCAAAGACTTGAGCAAATATTTAGCTGAGAATATGCTGTGCATCTAAATGAAGGCAAGGGCGGGGGTATTTGTTTGGAAAGGTGAGTATTTGTTAAGAGCACCTGCTTCACTTTTCATAAACCCTATTTCGGTTAGTGTTATTCCATAGACTATGGCACGTGCTTTCTGTGGCTGGTGAAAGGCAGGAGTAATATCACTTTATGAAATGAGATGAGCTTGCAGGAATGAAGGAACCGGCCGCCCTTTCGATTCATACCAAAAGCACAGAATTGTGGCAGCTTCACTACACAACCATGTGCTCACTAAGCAGAATCGCTTGGTGAGGAAGCAGGGAAAATATTCTGCATGATATCATTCTATAAGTGTCATACTTGAAAACATGTGTTGGTCATGTGCTGGCTTGAAGCAGGTGGTAGGAAAAGACTGGTTGTTCAGGCCAGGAATGGCAAAGGGATTGTTTTTACAGTGCTAGTAAAGGACTAGTACATTCTGGGGACTTGAGAATTAGAAACTGTTCATGTGTTTACTGTAGAGCTTGGCACATCATCACCAAGATATAAAGTTTGAATAAGGATAAATGCCTGGTATTCCTCATGGAGGGAGCATACTTGGATTCACTCTAGCCCTTTTTGGATGTTCTGTAGCTTCATTTAGTAAACACACAAGGGGGGAGTGAGATAAGCATGCTAGCTCCACCTATTTGTTCTTGTCACCTTCCAACTCCCTGAGGCTGTCTGAAGCTGGGAGCCTTATGGACTCAGGCAGGCTCTCTGTATATTTTAGAACCTTAGAAATTCAGGACTCTGAGTACAGGAGGCTCCCAGCTTCAGACCGTCGCCATTAAACTCATAGAATCAGGGCCAGCTCTACCATGAGTCAGATTGAGGCAACCACCTCGGGTGGCAAATGCAGAAGAGCAAGGAGTGGACAGAGATGGGTGTGCCATATGATCTGCTCTGCACCCCACAGTTGCAGCCTTTGAGTGCAGTGGAGGTCTCACCGCCAGTGTCAAAGTAAGATTTGCCAACCAATCTGGTCAGCTTTCATTTGCAAAATGGGGGAGTACAGTATTGTCCTTCCCCTGAGGCAGCAAAATGTATCTGGTGGGCCCTGCATGAGGGCCAATGAAAATGTTGATGAAGTAGATGGAACTAGCATGCTCATCCCCACTGCCTGCCATTGTGTGGTTACCACACACAGTTACAGCATGCCTCAGAGGGGGGGGGGGGGCTTGCGTGCCAGCCCCTTCCTTTACATTCTGCCTCTCAGGCCTAAATAGCTTGCATAAAGTTAACACATGGATTCAAGATCCAAATCAGGAGTGACATTTACAGCAACTTGGAATGGCAAGGTAATGTTTAAGGGACAGGGAGAGAGCGGTTTGCACAATAAAAAGTGGATCCGAGTACTATGATAAACTGTTTCAAACCAAATTTTAATTGACTGTTATTTGTCATTTAAAAGTTGCTTTTAACATTCCTTTTTAGGGAACTTTTTAAATGTTTGATGTTTTATTGTGTTTTAAATATTCTGTTGGGAGCTGCCCAGAGTGGGTGGGGAAACCCAGCCAGATGGGCGGGGAATAAATAAATAAATTTTATAATACGTTAAATGTCTTTTAATTTCGTGTTGCGATTTAAAAACAACCAGCCACATAGGTATGTGTGCCTAGTGCTTTATTTTATATAAATGGTGTTATTTATACTAAGGTTATTCTTCAGTATGGACTACTGAGAATAGGTGTATTTTTAGTCACTTATAAGGCTTCACAGTTGCTTGAAAAACAGTCATGTTTGTGCCACTCAAGTTCAGCACTGGAAGAAAGAAGGAAAGCTTCTGGCAGGACTGAAAAACGTAGTTGTAAGCTTATTGAATCAAGATCACGAATGCAGTTATTAAGAGTAGAAACTTCATGGATGTATGTACAGAATGAATTGATGGGCAAACAAACAGGATTTCTGTGTTCTCTTTAGTTTCATATCCCAGAATGTACAACTCTCTTAAATTTATACCCTTGCTCTCTGTAGTTTGAACACAAGCAGGAATTTGTAAGTTGATCCTTGGGCCATCAGAACACTACCTAACCCAGGGGAAGGCAACCTAAGGCCCGGGGGCCGGATGCAGCCCTATCGCCTTCTCAATCCGGCCCGTGGACGGTCCGGGAATCAGCGTGTTTTTAGAATGTGTAGAACGTGTCCTTTTATTTAAAATGCATCTCTGGGTTATTTGTGGAGCATAGGAATTCGTTCATTCCCCCCCCCCCCAATATATATATATACTCCTGCCCACCACATGGTCTGAGGGATGATGGACCGGCCCACGGCTGAAAAAGGTTGCTGACCCCTGGCCTAATCAGTGCATGGTCAGTGGCTCCCTTCAGATGGATGCTGATCACACAGTGACTGGGGAGTGTGGCTTGTGCAGGCAGCAGCAATGCGGGAGTGCGGCTTGCCTGTGTATTACTGCTTGCCCCTTTCCACATTCAGGCTGAATGCCTGAGGGAAGCTGCTTTCGCTCTAAAATAGACACAGTTTATTCTGACGGTGCATATTCTTCAGTATCCTCTATCGTGATGTTCTGCAGTGCTAGCCCAAGCGTAAATATTTACACTGCAAAACTTTATATACCAAAGCGCTGCACATTATTATTATTATTATTATTATTATTATTATTATTATTATTTATATAATGCCATCAGTATGCAGCACAAAGCTTTGCAGAGTAAGAGACGGATCCCTTCTTGAGGAGCTTACAATCCAAAACAGATAAAAAGATTAGCAAGATATTGTTTTAGAGGTCTTTTTGTTTGAGTAAGTGGTCTATAAATGTTGTTAAATGAATAAAAATAAAGACCCAGTCTTTAATGCAAGTTTATTCATGCATTAACATAACCTAAAATTGTTTTACATCCCTGGCTGATAAATATATGATACATTGTTTTTTCATAGAATAGAATAATAGAATTGTAAAGTTGGAAGCAACCCTGAGGATTATCTTGTCCAACCTCCTGCCATGCAGGAATTTCAACCAAATCATACATGACAGGTGGCCATCCAACCTTTGCTTAAAAACAGCCAAGGACAGTTCACCACTTCTCAAGGCAGTCTGTTCCATTGTCAAAGTTCTTACTGATGCTTAGTTGGAATCTGCCTTCTTGTAACTTGAAGCCATTGGTTCAGGTTCTAGCCTCCGGAGTAGGAGAAAACAGGTTTGTTCCACCTTTCATGTGACAGCCCTTTAGACATTTGAAGATGGCTATCATTTTTCCTTTCAGTCTCCGCTGTACCAGACAAAACATACCCAACTCCTTCAACTGTTCCTTATAAAACTTGGTTTCCAGATCTTTTATAATCTCAAGTGGTCACCCTCCTCCAAATGCATTCCAGTTTGTCAATATCCTAATATCTTAAATTGTGGTGCTCAGAACTGGACATGGTACTGCAGGTGTGGTCTGACCAATGCAGAATAGAGTGGTACTTTTACTTCCCTTGATTGGGACACTATTGTTGAATGTTGTTGAAACATAGTGTTGAAACAGAATAGCATTAGCTTTTTCTGCTGCTGCATCACACTATGGACTCATGTTAAGCTTGTGTTCCTTTACCACCTTGTTTCCTATCTTGGGCTGTACTTTCCTCCTTGCATCATTTATTCTGTTATCAGCCGGTTGGGCACTGCTTTCCTTTTGGGTGAAAACACAGGCAAAGTAGGTGTTGAGCAGTTCTGCCTTCGCTGTGTCCTCAATAACATTTCTCCATGCAAGGGACCCACTACTTGCTTCTTCTTCCTCTTGCTTCGAACATAGCCAAATAACCCTTTTTCATTGTTTATAACCTCTCTTGGAAGCCTGAGTTCATTCTGAGCTTTGGCTCACCTGACCTTCTCCCTGCAACTGTTGGCTACTCATGTATACTTTTTCTTCATGATTTTTCCTGCCTTCCATTTCATAATGGAAAGTAAGCTCCCTATGCAGCCTCACTAGTTTTCTTTAGATGCCTCCCACTTTCTTTTTTCTCCCCCCTCCCATATCTGTCCAAAGATATACAAAAAGCTCTTACCCAATACAAAATACCTTTTTATAATACACCAGAAACGCCCTGTTCCCCCCAAAATATCTATTTTTATTGATATGTGTGCACGGCTCTTGGGCTGTAGACTGTGCTCCCATTGGTGGCATATAGTATTGGCAGAGGCTAGGGCTTAATGTTTGGGCGCCTCTTTCGGACTGCCTTTTCCCAGTGCCAAGTTGCTCCTCTACTTCCTCCCTCCATCTCTCTTCCTCAAGAGAGCTGAGTTGGCTGTGCTGGATGGAATTTTGTTGGATTGGATTGTTTTTATTACATATAGGATAGTTTTTGAATTCCTGTTTTGTATTGACAGTATCCTCTGCCTCGGTATGATTTTAATGAGAGGCAGTAGATCAACATTTGAAATAAATAGTCTGCATGGAGGAATTCATTGTGGTGCTAAGCAGATTGTTCCATCAGTGCAAGCAATTCAGCTTGCCAGACATTCAGTCTCCCCTCTCCGCACCCCCTGCCACATGGGCTGTTCTGGGGTTCCCCCAACACACATATATCAGAGCCAATTTGGGGACTCCCAGAAGGAAAGGAGGGGGTGAAAAAAAAACCTGTTGTATTAGGGGAAGGCCTTGCATTGGCTTCCACTATTGCGACTTGCTAGTTGAATCTGGCCATATTTGTTGACATACTAAAATGCTACTAGGCGATACTTGATTCATGGTGCAGAGAGAGACAGGCAGCATCATAGAGGAAAATTCATAGGAAAAACAGACATGGGCTGGGGATAGAGGTACACGTCTTCATCAAGTACAGCTGGGCATGATTCTGAGCACCGAGCAAATAACAAGCTGAGTCACTGCTTCAGCAGAGCCTCTTTAACCAGACCTGTTTTCCTACCCGCATGCACATTGGGCTCAGTAGGTGGGAGAGAACATGCCCAGCAGCTGATTAGTGGAAGGCTTTTGCAGTTTTCATCTGCAGATAAGAAGCTTTGCTACTGTGCCATCTTGCTGCTTTTAGCTTCCTGTCCCCTATCAAAACTAGAACCCCATAGGTAACATGACTGAATTGACTCTGGTTTGACCACCTTGTGTGTTTCATTGATGTAATGCTGCTCTGTGACATAGCATGGTATTTTACTATTATCTCCAATTTCTTTCGTATTGAAACTTGTGCCACCCCAAGGCTAGACAAAGGACATGTTAGAGTTTATTACACTAGGGCTGTCTAATAATTGACACAGTTATTACCCCACACTTCTTTAAGGAGTTCATGGCTGAGTGAATTTGAACCTGGGCCTTCCCTGTGCACTCCGGCCACTACACTAAATCAGCTCTTATTAATTATACCATCTAGTTTATAATTAATTACATAAACATGCATAATGCAGCAACAACAACATAAAGCGTTTTTAAAGGATCTTGTAGAACAGGAAAAGTTTCTCAGGCATCAGAATTCAAAAGTACATGTGCAAATTAATTGAAGCAAAGCATGTTTTCTATCTTACTCGTAAGCCTGTACTCAAAACAAACACGAAAAGTCAGTTGATCGTTATGGTGTCGGAAGCCTGCGGCCAATAGAAGGAATGATGCACTCACCACAATATATTGAGGTTCTATGAAAGAGAGTTATTCCAGAGCTGGAAAAGAGGGATCCTGGCAGTACTGGGATATTGCAGCAGGACCTAGTCTCCTGTCACACATCGAAAGTGGTGAAGAAATTCATGACAGAGCAGCAAATACAGGTACTTGATTGGCCAGGGAATTCCCTGGACATAAACCCCATTGAGAATTTGTGAGCTGTATGCAAAAGTCGCCTCTCTGCTGTAGACTGTACAACTATGGAGAAGCTCATTCAGGCACTGATTCAAGTGTGGTACAGGGATTCGAAAATCAACAGTGACTGTTCGAAACTAGTAGACTCCATGCCAAACCGTGTTCAAATACTGCTTAAAAATAGCGGAGGTCATATCTGTTACTAATGTACGTATATGTGAGTTTTGTACATGTATATGTGAGCTTTGTACAATAAACTACATTGTTTGTTTCAATTAATTTGCACAAGGGGGGAGGGAAAAGCTCAAGTGTGCTGTTGCCTTCTGCTAAGAGTGGTTCTAACAGTGATATTTCCACTCAAAAATTTTCAAGCCAGTGTGGTGTAGTGGTTAAGAGCGGTGGACTCGTAATCTGGGGAACTGGGTTCGTGTCTCCGCTCCTCCACTTGCAGCTGCTGGGTGACCTTGGGCCAGTCACACTTCTCTGAAGTCTCTCAGCCTCACTCACCTCACAGAGTGTTTGTTGTGGGGGAGGAAGGGAAAGGAGAATGTGAGCCGCTTTGAGACTCCTGAAGGGGAGTGATAAAGCGGGATATCAAATCCAAACTCTTCTTCTTCTTCTTCTTCCAAAATCTTTTCCTTGCAGAAGCATCTGAACCTTTTTACTATGCATGTGTCCATTTTCCTGAGGGCCACTAGCACTGAGTATGAATGCTACATATTTGAGTGTGTGGAGACATGTAGTGGGCTGACTCTGTATTTGGCTATGCTTGGAGTAGATGTGCTGAAATCAGTAGATCTTTAGTCAGTCAAGTACCATTGATTTTCGTGGGTCTGTTCTAAGAATAATTAAGGTCTTGATCCAACCCAGTAAGAAATATTTGGATTCTAAATATCTTTTTAATAGGTTTCCTGTTAAATAGGTTGCCTGGTTTTCACATGATCCAGGTCTTGCTTTAATACCTTGAAATCTCAGTGCTAGCTTTCTAAGGAAAACTAAAACTTGGCAGCAGTATTACACTGACAGATTTTTCCTTTATAAAATTGCATGAATTGTTTTTGATTATTTTTTTGAAGTTTGTGGCTGAGAAGATAATTGCTGTAATGTAAACTAATAACATCAGAGCTACCAGACTTTCTATAGACACCCAGACAGATGCAGTAATTGCAGGAGACAATTTAGATGCCATCCCCGAGAACTTCAGACATTGCTTCATTTTGACAGTGGATGTGTAGTGCAGATTGTGCAATTGCTGAGGTCTCGTGGGTCAGGAAATGAATGCATGTGGCATCCTGCTTGCCTCCAAAACCTCGTGTTCTCTGTTCCTCACAATGGGAAGTCCGTCCCCCGCCACTTTAATATAAGAAGAGAAAAATCCAAAACTCAAAACTAAAGCTTCATGAAAGGCACAGTTTGATAGCAAGCCTCATGATACCATAGGAAAGTCTTCTTAAACTACATTTGTGTTCATGAAGATTATGCAAGTGAATTTCATGTCAGTTATATGTCATGTGAAGTAATTCCTACTCCCCATCTCATTCTCATTGTATGAGGAATCTGATGTAAGGTTTTTCTTACAGATTGACTGATGACCACAAGTAAGTTGTTAGTAAACTGAACTGATTGTGTTTTAGCTGTGGTTGAAAGTGGAGCTGGGAGATACTTTAGCACAGGGTTGGGGAACCCTCTGGCCTTCCAGATTTTGCTGGTCTATAACCCTCATCGTCCCTGACCATTGGCCATGCTAGCTGAGTACCAGAAGTTGCCTACCCCTGATTTAATATCTGCCTATCCTCTGTGTACATTCACCCCTTCCAGCCGATATGGCTGGCCTGCTTCTCTTCCTCCGTGCCTTTGCAGGATGTGATATAGTATCTTTCATCTCAGGCAGGCGTTGGAAAGAAAAACTGTGTGGAGGACACAGATATTATTTTAAGACAACAGCTTTCCTTTCCTGGATGGTACAACATTCCTACAATTCCATCAACAGAATGTTTTGTAATGTCCATATGTGTCATCCTTCTAGTGGCCTAGGAAATGTCAATGAACGCAGACAAATCCTATTTACCAGAACACCCAAACCGCAGAAAACATTTCTCCAACATCAGATACATTGTTTTGGCATTCAGAAAGAACTGTTTTCCAGTTGAACATCTGGAGGAATTGTTTGCCTGCCCAGGAATCTTCAGGTCTAGAATCCATGTGACTGGGGATGGAAAACAAATAATCTTATCAGCCTCTCCAGACAAAACTTCTGTATGTCATCTCAACTTGTCAAGAATTAGTTGCCTCTGTGCATACGAACAGATGCCTAAAATATCATTGTGTAAAGAGTACACTTAGCAATATGGTTTTATGTGCCTATGGAGTACATTGTTTTTCCAATAACAAAAAAATGAACATTGTATCTAGTCTGTATATTCTGTTTCCTCCCTGACACCTCTTATTTTTTACATGTTCTTGGGCAATTACTTAAACCAAATAAGGCATAAGTGCTGTTTTGGAAGTGTGTGAGGTTTTTTGTTTGGTTTTTAATCCAGGCTCACAGCTTGGGACTTTACTGGATTCAGGATTGTTTTTCCAGAGCTCAGTCTAGTGCACTAAATTCACTTGTTCCTGTAGAGAGTAGATCTGGATACTATTTCATATGCCTTAGTCACATCCAGATGGTATTTGCAACGTGTACTTTTCAAGGATTGCTATTAACAGAAATCTAACTTCCTGGGGTTTTCCTGCTACATGCACAACCAATTTTCAGAATATTTTAATGTGGAGTTTGATGACCGAAATAGCGCAAGGATGTATACTGGAATAGTATTGCATTATCTTGTCTGCTTTCATGCTGTTAGCAGCCCTGTTCATTTCAGAACTAGGGAGCAAAGTTACCTTAGAAACTCTCCAGGAAGGAAGGTACTGTGTAGTGAGAAGGGGTTTGGACAAGTATGAGGATTTAGGTGGAATCATAGAATTGTAGATTTGGAAGGGACCCTGAGGGTCATCTCATCCAACTCCCAGCAATGCAGGAATCTCAACAGATGACCATGGATATGGGTTTCTTTCCCTTGGTGATGGCAATCCTACCCCACTAGAGAGAACTCCTTCCACAGAAAAAGGTGTCTGATTTCCCTATGAAAGTGGTTTGATGAAAGGAGTTCACCCCGCCTTTCCCTTTTGGGGAAGGGCAATAGCTCAGTGGTATAGCATCTGCTTTGCATTCAGAAAGTTCCAGGTTCAATCCCTGTTATATCAGGGTAGGACTGGGAGACAACCCATCCCAAAATCCTGGTGAGCTGATCTAGATGGGCCAATAGCCTGACTCTGTAAAAATTAGCATCCTGTGCTTCTATGTTTTCAGTTTTTCCTGGTGGCAGTCTTCCACATACAGCTACACATTAAGGGTCTCTCTCTCTCTCTATAGATATATATATATATATATTCTATCTATCTACAGTGGTACCTCTGGTTACGTACTTAATTCGTTCCGAAGGTCCGTTCTTAACCTGAAACTGTTCTTAACCTGAAGCACCACTTTAGCTAATGGGGCCTCCTGCTGCCGCCGTGCCGCCAGAGCACGATTTCTGTTCTCATCCTGAAGCAAAGTTCTTAATCCGAGGTACTATTTCTGGGTTAGTGGAGTCTGTAACCTGAAGCGTATGTAACCTGAAGTGTATGTAACCCGAGGTACCACTGTATCTATCATCTATCTATATCTATCTAATCTATCTAATCTATCTATCTATCTATCTATCTATATCTAATCTATCTATCTATCATCTATCTATCTATCTATCTATCTATCATCTATCTATCTATCTATCTATCTATCTATATTATCTTTCTTTTAAAAGTCCATGATGCTGACAAATCAAGAAAAGCTAAAAGGTATAATAAAAACCATCATATTAGTTTGTTGATGTTAACAACAGTAGCAACTAGTGACAGCAATAACAAAAACCTCAAAAGCTTTCAGTCAAACGAAGTGCTCAGCCAGAGGCCTTCTTAACTAACCAAAGAAGTAGCCAACTTAATCACACTTAGAGTAGACCCACTGAAATTAATAGAGTGATGTTTTTACTGGTCTCCTGAAACAATAAAGAGGGTCTAGTGAATATCAGCTGGTAGAACAATAGCTAGGCACCACAACAGAAAAACTGGTAGAGCTCCTCTGACCACGAGGGTCAAGGTACTGTCATTGCTTAATACTCACTTCAATATCTACCATATGATTTCATGCTAGCTAGGGGGAAAACCTGCGGTGTAAATAGTATTTACACTTGATTTATGGTTGTACCCATCTACTACACATTAATGTTAAATCATCCTAAGCTATTGTCCCCTGTTGCTCTCCCCCGCTGTCGTCTGCTTTCTTTCCTTAACATGTTAGTCTTCCAACATCTCCATAAAGACTCCCCAGATATAACCAGAGTTCCATGTTACAGTTGTTATTCTTTTGTGTTGGAATATTTTGGCTAAATCTTGTCAATTTATTAGCTGGACATCTGTTAATGTGCAATTGCAGTCTAGCTGAAAAAGGACCTATAGTGACTGTCTAATTCAAAGATAATATCTGATGTTATAATAGAAAATAAGCTACTTTTAAATTTTATGAAGTTCTGAGACCGTGATAGTCTTAGGTGCTAACAAAGTGCAGTGCAGTTTGGTGTATTGGTACACTGCTAAATTTAGAAACACTTCTGGGGCATTATGTGACTGCTGCCTTAAATAAGCTGTTTCGTGATTTTCATGTTGGTCTTGTTCTCCATGTCTGAGAGAGGTTGGGTGCTAGTTCCCACTGGCACTGAGTGCCATATTCAAGGATTCGTGTTCAAAATCACTGGCTTTGAGTATAAAAAAATAACAGGAGGAAACTATTTCGGGATTTAAGTTAGTCATTTATTTGGGCAGGATAGCAACTACTAGGCAACGAGCTTACTAAGCCCAACACTCAAGGTGTACAGTGATACACAGGGGAGCATTTTGTGCATTAGTTATAGTTAGATCTCTATATAGAGCTTGAAACTTGTGACGTTAATACAGTGGGGGGGCTGGATCCTCATTTGCAGCAGTGGGGAACCTCTGGCCCACAGCCTAATTATGTTTACCTTTGTTCTGCTTGCTCATTTTACCCAACCCTGCTCACCTGTCCATCCATATGACGTCAGGCATGAGACAGGAAAAGCTTCAAATTGCACTGAATTCAAGCCATAGCTGCAAAGGAATGTTTGCAGCTTGAATTTGGCATGGCTTTGTATTTGGTTGTCTTATTGTGTCCCACTAGTTGTTGGCTCTTTTCCAGAGTTACTGGCTGGCTGTATAGTGGTGGAAAGAACTTGGAAGTCCTGAGAAGCAAATGTTGTTGTGGAAATGTGTCATCAAAATGGAAAGACGACTGAAAGGGAAATTGCAGTCCTAACAAAGGGGACTGTACCTGTGTTAAGCATTGGCTGTAGAAGACAATTTCCCTTGGCATAAACATTTAGGATTTAAATATTGTGCTTGGCAAGCAGCCTGCAGTTGCTTAAAGTGGTTGGATGAATGCTTGCTTTTGGGGGAATTCCCAACCATACAGGTGCTAAAGCTGTAAGTGTTTAATTTTAGATACACATTTCAGAAATTAAATTCCTGTGCTTAAACAACTTGTATATGAGCAGCTTTCGCATAAGATGCTTGTACCTTCATGCACATTGTGCCTTCATTCTACTACAGTTAGAGTAAAGGTTGTACAGATGATTAGCCTTATTTCACAAACTTTGAATTCCTGGATTTACTTTAGATTTGCAACTTCGTTCAGTGTAACTGCAGCATAACAAGCAGTATCATGGGTGTATCTTTGATGTTCTGATTCAGTACAGAATCACAGATGCACTGGTAAGAGGCATTATAGGCTATGGAAATTACTATTACTGATTGTGCCAAATGAGAAATGCTAAGCTGCTGATCCACCACACAGCACCAAAGAAAAGAAAATTGGATCAAACTCTAGATTTCATATACTTTGAAGTTGTGTATGATTAAGAATTAATTACCATATTTTTTGCACCATAACACTCACTTTTTTCCTCCTAGAAAGTAAGGGGAAATGTCTGTGTGTGTTATGGAGGAAATGCCTATGGGTGGCATGCCTACGGATTTTCCTCCTCTAAAAACTACGTGCGTGTTATGGTCGGGTGCGTGTTATAGAGCGAAAAATACGGTAATTTTTAGGGAGCTAAAAAGTTCATTCTGAGATCATTTAAGATAAAGCGCTTGAACTACAGAGAGGCTTCCTTCTCTTGGATCTTAATCAGCTGATAACCTAAAAGGTGTTTATGAAGATGTGCTGTTATAGGTTGAAAATGCTGGTATGCATTGATGAGAGAACATTTGCTCTGAACCAGTATTAACTTAAAATCCCTTGAAAACAGATGAATTATAAGAACATCAGTTTCTTTCTTCAAAATAAAAATAGTTTGTTATTTGGGCTTTCATATTTCCTGTAAAAGTTAAAAATGAAGTAATTTCACAACTGCATTGTGTGCAGTTAAGTGTAAAGCCATGCTATATTCATGTTTGTTATCTATTTACAAGTTAAGTACTGGAACTTGGTGTGGAATTGGGTGTCCAGTTATTATTTGTGTGTCCACACCTGTTTGATCACAGCTCTTGTGTTTATTTGCAGGTGCAGGTGGGGCAAGCAGACATCCAATGTCCCATAACAGAGTGTAGCGAACACCTGGATGAAACAACTGTCCTCTACAACTTGCCACATGATGACATCATCAAATATAAGTACTTCCTGGAACTTGGCCGTATTGGCTCGAGCACCAAGCCATGCCCTCAATGCAAGCACTTTACAACCTTCAGGAGGAGAGGCCACATTCCAACCCCTACCAAAATGGAGAACAAGTACAAAGTGAGCATGCTCACCAAAGCTATGGATTAGATGGCACAGCTGTGAGCTGCAAAAGTAGGCCAGGATATGGTGGGCATTAAATGGGCTTTCTTCTCTTACTGGAACCTAATGTAAGATGTGCTTTTAGAATACAAATCTGTAGTTTCATACCCCTTACTAGTCAGCTTTCTAGAGTAGCTGGCCAGTTAACCTATTAGTTCCTTTCTTTATTGTTTATTTTGAATTAACCATGCTGCCTGAAATATTTCACGAAGTCTGGCAGTTCCTACATTCCACCAAGCATTAGGTGAATACCACCATACTTTTCAGTAAGTATTAAGTTACATGTATCCATGGTTGAACTTTCTGTAGGTTTTAGCTATGCCGTTTGATAACTGCAGTGGAAGCTAACTTAGAAATTCTTAAGGCCAAGCACTTGTTGATTGGCTCTTAATTATGGGCCACCTTCTCTTATGTGCCCTGGTTCTCAGTAATTAAATAGGAGTACTGAAATAAGTCTGTATTGAGGGGCCCTGTCTGTGTAAATACAGTGTTCAAGACTTGTAAAACTGTTTTGTTGACTGACCAAAAGTCTGTTGTATTGGTTGAGATCCAATGTCATGCCAATGAACACAAGAGGTCTCACCCTTCATCTACTTCTTGTTGTAGTTCCCTAGGCCCCCATCTTTTCCAGAGGGTTCCTCACACCTTCAGAGAAAATTTGGGGGACACAGGAAGGATAAGTCCCATTCGTGCAAGTGCAAGTCTACTGTGCAGGTTCCACAATGGAATATTACCTATTATTACTGTTTATATAGCTAGTCTGTATTCCCATCTTTCTCCCGTTAATATGTAGACATTGGTGTAGAACAGGGATTCTCAAAGGTGGAATCTACAAACATATAAAAAATGTGAAAATGCTTTTTTAAAAAAAAGTTTTGAAAAATACATTGAATTTTGCATAGCTCACTGTCACCATCTAGTGTCATATATTTATATTGCACTTTACAACACATTTAAAACTTTTTATTTGCAGCTTCAGATATGTAGCCGTGTTGGTCTGATGCATTCGAAATAAACAAAAAATAAATAAAATGAAAGCTTATACCCAGAACAAATTTAGTTGGTCTCTAAGGTGCTACTGGCCTTTTTTTTTTTTTTTTGCAGCTGTATAGTTGAGTTCAAATTGTGGCCTGTAGACCATCAGTGGTTGGTGAGCTTCATTTAGGTGGTCTGTGGCATGTCTGTCAATTTGTGTTTGAAGATGGGAGATGGCACATCCATCACATTAAATACCATATTTTTCGCTCCATTGGACGCACCCGACCATAGGGCGCACCTAGTTTTTAGAGGAGGAAAACAAGGAAAAAATATTCTGAATCAAATGTTGTATAAACTACTGTATTTAATAAACAACCGGTATATCAGAATCACATTACAGCCATGTAAAGTGAACAGCAGTCAACAATGGCATTAAGAACCATCATCACTGTCATTAACAAATGAAGAGAGACTTTAAGGTTTGAGTACTCTTCTAGTCTTCTGTGAACCCCAAGAACTCATCACTGCTAAAGTCAGAATTTATGAAGCTCAGTTGCTCACAGTCACTGACATCACTTTCTTCGCTATCTTCATGTAAAATACCATCGTCGTATCCATCCAAAGCATTGCTAATGCCACATTTTTTCCTCTCAATCCTCTTCCTCACCTCTCTCAGCGAACAGCCTGCCAGCTGCTCGCAAACATTCCCTTTACTTGAATTACAGTCAAGAAACAGCCAAGCAGAGCTTCTCAGCGGCAGGCTTGGGAGGCTTTCCTTTCCCCCACTTTTTTCTCCCCCCCCCCAAGCAGAACAGTCCCCTTTTCCAGCCTCCTCCTCTCCATCCCTTTCACCCAAACTCCTCAGGTGACGTCTGACATTTCTCCCCTTCACTGCTCCCTCTCCTTTGCCCTCTACCATCACTCTCCACTCACGGCAACCTATGGTACCTCATCACCCAGCTTCTTGGTCCCCCTCCTCTCCGTCCTCTTCCTCCCCTCTCTCAGTGAACAGCCTGCCAGCTGCTCCAAACATTGAGGGGAAGGCAGGCTGCTGGCAGAGCAGCACCCTCACCCCCATTCAGCAGCCCAGGAGTGTGGGGCATGGGCGCACAGCCTGCCCACTGCTCCAAACCTTGAGGGGAAGGCAGGCTGTTGGCAGAGCAGCACCCCCCCACCCCCATTCAGCAGCCCAGGAGTGTGGGGCATGGGCGCACAGCCCTCCCCTTGCTCCAAAGCTTCCTGGGGCTGCAGGGGGAAGCCGAGGCTGCCGGCAGACGAGCGAGGCTCTCCCCACCTCTCCCATTCAGCAGCCCAGGAGTGTGGGGCATGGGCGCACAGCCCTCCCGTTCCTCCAAAGCTTCCCGGGGCTGCAGGGGGAAGCCGAGGCTGCCGGCAGACGAGCGAGGCTCTCCCCACCTCTCCCATTCAGCAGCCCAGAAGCGCGGGGGATGGGCGCACAGCCCCGTTCCTGCAAAGCTTCCCGGGGCTGCAGAGGGAAGCCGAGGCTGCCGGCGGACGAGCGAGGCTCTCCCCACCTCTCCCATTCAGCAGCCCAGAAGCACGGGGGATGGGCGCACAGCCCTCCCGTTCCTCCAAAGCTCCCGGGGCTGCAGAGGGAAGCCAGGGCTGCCTGCGGACAAGCGAGGCTCTCCCCACCTCCCCCATTCAGCAGCCCAGAAGCGCGGGGGATGGGCGCACAGCCCTCCCGTTCCTCCAAAGCTCCCGGGGCTGCAGAGGGAAGCCAGGGCTGCCGGCGGAGAAGTGAGGCTCTCCCCACCTCCCCCATTCAGCAGCCCAGAAGCGCGGGGGATGGGCGCACAGCCCTCCCGTTCCTCCAAAGCTTCCCGGGGCTGCAGGGGGAAGCCGAGGCTGCCGGCAGGGGAGCGCGGCTCCACCACCACTACCAAAGACCAGTCCAAGAGTGTGCCGCACGCCGGCAATTTGGCTCAAGGGGCCACACATTCGCTCCATAGGACGCACGGACATTTCCCCTTACTTTTTAAGAGTAAAAAAGTGCGTCCAATGGTGCGAAAAATACGGTACTCATATTGATTTTTGATTGTATTTTTATTGCTATGAATTCCAATTGCAATATGATATGATAAAATATAATATATAAGAAATGAAAAAAGCAATTAAAATGCAATTAAAAACCATACTGCATCTACTGAAGTGTATTACAATGGCTACAACAGGTAGAAAAACTATTAAGTGGTCCACAAAGACCCTCAGGCATTTGCAAGTGGCCTGTAAGGAGGAAAGTTTGGGAATCACTGGTGTAGAATCTTGGGCAAGGATAATATTTGCATAAATCCTGTTCAGATTACTGGTATGTAGGTGAGTTTTACATGAACAATGTGAGTAAATGTTGTAGAATGCTTGGCTTTGAAAGCAGTTGGTAAGAAAATCTTTGTGGCACAAGTACCATAAAGCTAAGAAGAATACGTGCAAGCTCTTTGCCAAGGTTTTTCTATGATATGGAATGTTTTTATTGGCAAGTAAAACCCTAGCAAATGATTTTAGCGGGTGGCGCTGTGGTCTAAACCACTGAGTCTCTTGGGCTTACTGATCAGGAGGTCGGCGGTTTAAATACCTGTGACAGGGTGAGCTACCATTGCTCTGTCCCAGCTCCTGTCAGCATAGCAGTTCGAAAGCATGCCAGTGCAAGTAGATAAATCGGTACTGCTGTGGCAGGAAGGTAAACAGTGTTTCCGTATTCTCTGGCACTTGTCACAGTGTTCCGTCATGCCAGAAGCGGTTTGGTCGTGTTGGTCACATGACCCGGAAAGCTGTCTGTGGACAAACACCGGCTCCCTTGGCCTGAAAGCGAGATGTGCGCCACAACCCCATAGTCACTTTTGACAGGACTTAGCTGTCCAGGGGTCCTTTACCTTTCTTTTTGTTGTTGCTGTTGTATGGTGCTCATACAAAACACTTTTGTTCTCCTTATCATTGGCAGATAGGGAACTGAGGCTGCAGTAAGTCACCCAGCAAATTCATGGCTGACCAGATTTGAGTTCTGCATTTCCATATTGATTTGGTGAATGACAGTGATTCGATTCTAACTCCTTTTGAATTTTCGCTCCTGGTCCATATTTCAAATTACATTCTGCTGCTTTACTTGTTCCATTAAGTTATGTCAATGTAAAGAGCAGCATAATGCGAGATTGGGGACTGATGTAATAAGATTAAAGTGCATTGTATAACTGGATAGCTTAAAGGTATCTAAATGCATTCCAGTGTTTATTGCTGCCATCTTCCATGGGTTGAATCCAGATTTGATCATGATTAGAGCAGACCCATTGATACCAATTTGACTTAGTACTGTTTAACGTGTGTCCCATTGATTTTAACTCTGGTTGATTTCAATGGAAAACATAACTAAGCCTGGATCCATCCCTTTCTTTACTTTTGTATGGTTTAAACCAGAAACAATGTGTGAGTCCTTCTTTCCATTTATTTATATGACTTACACTCCACCCTTTCAAGCACAGACTGGAGATGGCATACATAGTCTTAGAAGTTAGAATCTGCATTCAGTACACACCTGCACATAGAATAAATACCTAGAATGCTTGATCAACTAGGAATGGAGTGTACTTAGCCTTGCCAGATCTTGTATAGCAGCAATGTGCCTGTGTGTCTGGAGCAGACATCCCCAACCTTCGGCCTTCCAGATGTTTTGGCCTACAACTCCCATGAGCCCTAGTTAACAGGACCAGTGGTCAAGGATGATGGGAATTGTAGTCCAAAACATCTGGAGGGCCGAAGGTTGGGGGTGCCTGGTCTGGAGCTTTCAGGTGTGACTGGCAGGAAACATTGCCGCCCAACCTTGCAGGTTGTGTGTGGGTCTTGGGTTCATATTTCTGTGTGGATATTAATGAAGTCAGTTGCTGTGTTAGAACTATTTATAGCTTAAAAAATGATAGGCCTATCATTTACAAATATTTGATTGGGTGATTGCCAGGGACTGGACTTCAAGTGAGAGGCAGTACAGTTGTGGAATTTTCTCCCCAGGGAGCTCTCTTGCTCTCTTTCCATTTCTCATGGGGGGTGTTGCATACATTTTTTGACTCCTGAAGGCATTTTATGACAATTTTGTGCCATTTCAAAAGACTGCTTTTAAGGTTGCTGTGTTTTATAATTGTTTTATGTTCTGTCTATCTTTGTGCTTTATTACTGTAATTTATTATCTGAAGACTGCTGTGGAAATTGAAAAGGGGGATCTGAATAAAGTAATTAAATATAAAGTAGCAGGTCTGCCCTCAAACCTGGAGAGTTAATTAAATTTAGGAACTTGGAAGTGTGCCAAAGGTTTGTGTGCTTTCTCCTCCCCCTCCCAGCTTGCGGTTCCCTTCTCTATATCCTGACTTTCTCTAGCCACAGATTGTCAGGACATACACATTTACAAGCTAGAGTTTGCCAATTTGGACATTATGACGAACTGTGTTTTAAGAAAACCAGGAAGTAGAGAACAGAACACTCAAATAAAAATGGAAGAGAGAGCACATTGAGCCACATTATGTACCTGAGCCTTGAAACCATCTTTCAGAGGATTGTTTTATGAAGTCTGAACTATGCAACTGTCTTTAGGTAGGATGTATGTTATGGTCTTCTTTTTCGTGATATATAAATATAATTGTAACATTAAATAATGTATGCACTATCTGTATCCTTTGGGAGACAGTGGAGGTGCTGTGTCAGAATCCTGATAATGCTTTTTCAAATTGCTCTCTGTCCACAATCAGAATTTCATGCTTTTTGTGACTCCCATGTCCTCTGGTAAGCTGTGATGAGGTGTGATGAGAGAGGTGTGGTGAGAAAGTTAGATTAAATGTCTGCTGTAGTAATATCACTGTTCATATTTATTTCTAAAATAAGATTCAGAAGTTGTAAATATCCTGGCTTGCTTTTGATCCAGTTTTGCCTTAGAGAATTCCCTGTATTTACTATGGTGAGCATTTTTCTTAGTCATAACTCAAGTGAAACCCTCTTTGTCCCACAGTGCATGAGAGCTGCTGGTAGCAACTAGAAGACAAAAAGTCTCCAGACAGCAGGAGTGTAGGACATGTGCCCATCATCCCTGGCCATTGGTCATGCTGGAGGACTGCATATACCCTTTACCTGCCATATATAAAACCAGCAGAGCAACAGTGGGAGTCGGAACAACAATCGCGTTCCATATTTTATTATACTGCACAAACTAAAAATGGACTTGTATTGCAGTAATTTCTTGTGTAGGCAGATTTTTTTTTTGGGGGGGGTATTCCGTTTCTGCCTAGCCCATAAGTTTAATTTTAATTCTTATTTGTAGTCTATCTTTGTACATTTCTGCCTTTTTGCAACCTATACCACAAAGGCAGGTGACAGATGAAGTGAAGGCTTGGTGTGCTTGCATGCTTTTAGAAATAGAACACCAAGGATGCCTGCTGAAGTATCCAGCAGACAGGCTCTGTTATGAACTCTGTGGGATTCTCTTTCGTCAGAGGAAAAGTCAATATAGAAGGGCAGGGAGAACTTTCTCATTGTACTTGGTAGATGCTGAACAATGGAAGCTCGGATTCCTTCTTTTCTTGAAGCCTGCCACTGAATTATTGTAGGAAGTATATCCTGTAGATGAGAAATGAAAAAATTATCTGTTTCTCATTAGCTACAGAGGCTCAAATAAATAATATTACAGTGGTACCTCGGGTTAAGTACTTAATTCGTTCCGGAGATCTGTACTTAACCTGAAACTGTTCTTAACCTGAAGCACCACTTTAGCTAATGGGGCCTCCTGCTGCTGCTGCCGCGCCGCCGGAGCCCGATTTCTGTTCTCATCCTGAAGCAAAGTTCTTAACCTGAAGCACTATTTCTGGGTTAGCGGAGTCTGTAACCTGAAGCGTATGTAACCTGAAGCGTATGTAACCCGAGGTACCACTGTAGTGGGAAGGAGATGTATGGAATCAGATATATTCAGTACTTTTATAATACTTATTAGAGGTTGGCAAATCATCTTTAGTCATCCAAATAATCTTATTTATTTATTTTGTTTTGGAAATGTATAAACAATTTGCTAAAAAAAAAGTTCTCCTAGTTGTATACAGTTATATTTAAAAGTAGACTAAAATGCACAAATTGGTTAAAAACAAATATGCATAAATATAATTTGAAAACATACATAAACGTCAGTAAAACATTTGCAACAAACGTTACCAACTTATGTGTCTTGATAAGTCCACTCAAACAGAAACAGTGTCTAAAACAGTGTTGTGAAGGCGCCTCACCTGATGTCAATAGGCAAGTGGTTCCAGAGCCCCAGGGGCTGCCACACTAAAGGAGCAATTCCTTGCAAATGTTCAACAAACATTGTGTAGCACTTATAAGAATGCAAGCTCCACAGACTGTGGTGGTTGAATAGGCACATACAGAGTGAGGTAGTTCCAGAAGCAAACTGATCCTAAGTCATTAAGGACTTTATATACCAATAGTAATAGCTTGTGCTTTTCCCGGTAATGAATCAGCAGCCAATGCACATTTTTGAGCACAGATGTGATATGCCGACAGACTTCTGCTCCTATTAGCAATCATGTTGTAGAATTTTGCACTACCTGGAGTTTCAGGACCAAGTGCAAGGGAAGCCCCAGATAAGAGTGTGTTGAAGTAATTCAGTCTTCAGGTTACAAATGCTTGGGAGTTCTGGGCTCATGTTATTCCAATCCAGGAACAGTCACAGCTGTTGTAGCAGCCAGAGCCGGTGAAAGGTGATCCTAACTAGAAAGCCACTTGGACCTTCAGTGACAAAGCTGGATCCAGCAGCACCCCAGTTGTCATAGTGGCTCTTTCAGAGGGAGCACAACCACGTCTACAGTAGCAATCATTCAGTTTCCCAGACATGAGAACCACTCACCCACAGAGCCTCTGTTTTGACAAGATTCAAGCTCAGTTCATTTCCCCTCATTTATCCCAATACTGCATCCAGGCTCTAGCCCAGGAGCAGTACAGCTTCTCCCAATTCAGATATTATGGAGAAATAGAGCTAAATTTCAGTAGTGTCCCTTTCCCCATTTTACAGCTTTTAATGTGCAATACAGTACCATATAGCACAGCATGGGAAGGCCTCATTCAGGTGGTGGGGGGGGGGGAAATGTTCCTCCTGTCCTTCCGCTGCTTCTAAAACTCTTCTCTCCATCCATGAAGCCTCGACAGAACTCCAAGGATCCTGTTTCAGGATGGAGCCTTGAAAAGGATATTTTTCCTTTCATGAGGTGGAGAATCTGCAATGTCTTGTTATTGCCCTTAATCTTAAATTCAGAGCTTCATGATAATGCCCAGTGTAAGGAATGTTGAAAATGCTGGCCTTCCCGATAAGCAGCTGGGGATTTTAGTTTATTATTATTTTTTAATGTGGCGCTGTTAGTTAAACACAGCTTCCATCTTAAGTTTGTATTAGGCCAGCTTTCCTGAGCTAAGTGCCTTATAGTTGCCTTACTGTTGTTTAGAGACATTTCAAAGAAAGTAAAAGGGATGTAGCAGGATTATGGGGGGGGGGGGGGCTAAATCATCCATATTGGAAATTTAGCATTCAGTGCCCACACCCTAGTTTCCAAACCTTTTCTGCAGACTGGCCTGCCAGCCAATAAGTTCAGTAATCAGCAAACTGTTTGCTAACAGTTGATGCCTCTTATGCTGCATTTCTCTATGAATGCACTGCTGGTTTGGCTTAGAAGCTGCAAAATTATCAAAGCCATTAGTGTGGCATTCTTCGCCATCCCCCATTACTTAGTCAACTAACATAGGTTATTTTGGGGAAATGCTTGTGCAATCTGAACTGTGGCTTCCTAATCACATTTATTGGGCAATCTTCAAAACTGTTTCGTTGTTTTGTGCTCTTATTTCTACAGATACAGTGCCCAACCTGCCAATTGGTGTGGTGTTTTAAGTGCCACTCTCCCTGGCATGAAGGTGTCAACTGCAAAGAGTATAAAAAGGGAGACAAGCTGTTACGTCACTGGGCCAATGAAATTGAACATGGGCAAAGAAATGCTCAGAAGTGTCCAAAGTGCAAGGTAAGAGAGTGCATACTAAGTTACGTTTCTGTTTGGTGCACGAATATTCTGTGAAGTTTTCCAAACTGAGATGCCTTAGTGAAATTCATGCTCGTCAAGTTAAGTGTCATCAGTTCTGTTAGATTCAGAATAACCTGATCCCTGCCATCTGCTGACATTGCTGCTCATTTACAAAAGTGCTTTATCTGTCACCCTATTTATGTTTGTGGTAGCTGAACTGCTGAGTTTCGGAGCACTTAACATTGCTGGTCTGCAGAAAAAGAAAGAAAGAACTCAAGCCTTTCAATACAAGTTAATGAATGTGTTTGATATTTATGGAATGGCACGTTCACAAGAAGCAAGATTCCAGGGAATCCTGTTGCACCATTCTGCACAAGGAACTAATAGTGCAGAACTGGAGAAAAGGAACAAGTGAACATGATGCTGATGCAGTTTAACCTGGCAGTGACTGACCTGGAAAGGGTCCTGGGGAGGGGGTGGATAGCTCAATGAAAATGTCAACCTGGTATGAAGCTGTTATTGGGATTATTAGGAAAGGAATTAAAAATAAAACTGCCAATATAATAATACATTTGTAGTACAGTTCTGGTCACGGCACCAAGAAAGAAAGAAAGAAAGAAAGAAAGAAAGAATATTTTTCAGCTGCAAAAGATGCAGGAAAAGACAACCAGAGCGATCAAGGAACAGCTCTTCTTTGAGAAAAGATTACATTGAGTGAGGCTTTTTAACGGGTAGGCATGTAAGTAAGGGGAGACATGATAGAGGTATGTCACATTATGCAGTGTGGAGAAAGGGTGAAATCTCTCTCTTCTATATAACACTGGAACCTGGAGTGTTGTGAGTAGACTCTTAAATCCCATCTCTAACATAAAACCTGGTCTAATATATAATGCCAATATATATACCTTAAAAATATGAAATCAATGACGTTTGTATCTTTATTTCATAGTAGCCTGTTCGATATAGTGCAGGTGTGAGATTGACCTACAATTGAGACAACACTTTAAAAAGTAACATAATAACATTTATTATAGGAATTAATATGTGTACAAATAAGATTAATTTAAACATCACAATATAATGTGAGGTTACAAGTATGAATGTTATTTCTGCCATAAAGTTGATATTGTTACTAAGGAATGCAGGATTCACTTTTGTCAAAATAAATCTCTGCTTAAATCCAGGGTCTAGTTATCTCTGTCATTTAAAAGTGTTGTTTTTTGGATTGAAGTCTTCACACAGATCCAGCCCTCACTCTTCTACTTATTAACGATGGATTTTCAGCTGCAATGAGGATTTATTTATGGGCCAGGAACACCACTGTGGCTTTAGGTTGCCAGTTGCTTGCTGAAGTCTTTCACATTCCTTAAGCACAAAACTTCTCAAACTGTCTATCACCAGCTGCTGTCTTCTGTTACTTCCCCTTGAAGAGTTTCTTCAGGCTATGAATCTTCCTCTCAGGCTTAGCCTTTTCCCCTTCGACATTGAGTCTTCTCTGCCTGCTCTCCCTGCATTCTTTAGTTTGTGCTTCCTTTCTCAGGCTCTTTTCTGCCTGATTTGAGCTCCAACTGACCCTCTTGATAGTTCTTTGCCTGGTGTTTTGGTCTTCTTCTGGTCACAGGTACTCCCTTCTATTGAGTATGTTTTTAGAGTGACCCTCAGATTACCATTCTAACGCTCCTGATCAGTATAGATACCAATTACTTCTAGTTCTGCTAACTGCCCAATATGCATCTACCCTTAGCAAATGTAACCAAGGCTTTTGTTAGCTGCCAGGCCTCCATTTGCAGAGGTTTAAGTCAGGCCTCATCAGGTACAGCTTTACCTAATGTTTCATTTCAGGCTGAAGTATTTAATCATAGTACAACTCTTAATTCTAAACATCTATCATTTTACCTTACGCAATAATAAATAGTTAATAGTGTTTTGTTTTGTTTTTTTAAAAAATGGCTCATCCAATGAAGGTAAATGATAGGATAGACAAAAGGAAGTACCATATTTTTTGCTCTATAAGACTCACTTTTTCCCTCCTAAAAAGTAAGGGGAAATGTGTGTGCGTCTTATGGGGCGAATGCAGGCTGCGCAGCTATCCCAGAAGCCAGAACAGCAAGAGGGATTGCTGCATTCACTGCGCAGAGATCCCTCTTGCTGTTCTGGCTTCTGAGATTCAGAATATTTTTTTCCTTGTTTTCCTCCTCCAAAAACTAGGTGCGTCTTGTGGTCTGGTGCGTCTTATAGAGCAGCAGCTACAGAATTCACTACCACAGGATGTAGTGATGTCCAACCATTCAGGCCACTTTAAAAGAGGGCAAGACAATAAAAAGGCTATCAGTGGCTACTACTCATGATGGTTATATTGCCTCAGGTATTGGAGGCAATATGTCTCTGTGTTCCAGTTGCTGGGGAGCACAGCCTGGAGTACACTTAGACCTGTGTCCTGTTGGTGGTTTTTTCACAGGCATTTAGCTGGCCAGTGTGGGACCCAAATATTGAACTAGCTAGGCCTTTAGTCTGATCCAGCAGGGCTGCCCTTGTGTTACTATGGGCTTCAGCTGATGCTGAATGGTTCTGACCGCAGCCTTCATCCCAAGATTGGAGTTGGGGAAGGGTCGGGGATCACTGCCAGTTTGATTCCCACACATCTCTTCAGCTTTAAAGTTTGGAGAAAAGCTTAATATGCCTGCCAGAGGGGAATGCTACACTTTTGATGGCATGCATGGTGTGTAAGATTGATAAAGTCTTTCTCTTAGTCATTACTCTAAACCAGATCTCATTTACCTTTGACACATTTCAGATAAGAATTTATTTGGCATATTGACATACAGGATGTAACTGGTTTTGGGTTGGTTTTTGTTTGTTTCTCTTGGTGCTCATGTTTTTAAGTAATATAGATTTCCTTTACCTCCTTGCCATTACTTGGCTGAACTTTTCTATATTAAGGAGAAAGCAAAAAGACCAAATTGGCTTGCCCCTTGAAGGTATGGGGCAGGATGATACCTAGAAGTTGTCTTGTGTAAGCCCTGTTGAAATGAGTGGAAACTGCACAAGGGTGCTTGGGTGGATTATGCCTGTAGTAGATAGAAAGGCTTTTGGTCCCTTGCAGTTCCGATTCTGTGGTAGATGAAGCTATATGAACAATGTGGAATACGCATAGAAAGGAATGACAGCTGCTGTGGACAAATGCCAACTTTTGTTTTATGTTAATGCTACAGCATTAACTCTTCCTTTGTACTATGTGATTCCTATTAGACAGGTTGCATAGCTCAGCAGTGGCATTATGGCAAATGATGTGACATAACAGCTGAAACAGTATTATTGTATTTCTCTAAAAGGATAGCCTGCAAAGATCTTGAAGTACCTTTTTCATATCGGTGTTCACAAATCTCTTTCATGTGCTGATGCCTGCGTGTTGTTTTTACAACTTTATTTTTTCCTGCCACTTAGTAAATAGTAAACTTGTGACAACTTACACGGAAAAGAATAATGGTTTACAGTGAGACATTTTCCAGTTCATTTCTTGTGTTTAAAATCTTGTGGCAAATATCTGATTAAGAGAGCTTGATAGCAAGCCTGAGAAAAATCTGCACTGAGGACTTTCGAAGTGCTAGTCAATAATGGTGAATGGAATTTTTGTTTGATCACAGCTTTATCTACTTTGCTGTCAAATTCTCTTTGGGTGAGATCTAACATCATGCCAGCAGATGTAGTAGGAATTCTCCCTTCATCTCCTCTGCTCTGCAGCTCCCTGTTTGTCTTCTCCAGAGGACCCTCCAATCCTAAAGAGCAGGTGCAGAGGCTGCATGGGAAAGAAAGCAGGATCATGCCCTATTTCCACAAGAGGAATTGTGTTGCATCTCATTAACTATGTTTCAAAACTAGTCAACTGAAACAACTGTATTATTTTCATGCTGATAGATCTTCTCCACATTTTTGTTTCTGGATACTTTACATAAAAAAAATAAAATGAGTTAATACTCATACCACTCCCTTCATAGCTTTGCAAATGTGCTAGTAGTTTTATTGCCGCACTTCTAGTTTGTTTTGAGGAATTTGTGCAAATCCCTGAAGCTAAGAGGTTTATTAAATTAATGTTGTTAAAGTTAGGGTAGATAATTTTGAAAAGGAGGTGGCTATGTGAATAGTATTTGGAGCAGCTAATTGAGAAAATAGATTTAAATGTCTTTTTAACCAAATAATAGCACTAAAATGGTGAGCACCTGATTGCTCTGCACTCTGAAGAAGCAATCCCTCTGGAGGAATGAGGAATATTTTATATAATAACACTGTAAATTGCATTAAATAATTGAGCTTTATGTACAGTACATGAATTTATATCAGACTTGTACACTAAGGGTTATAAAATGCTAGGGTAGTGAGGAATGGTGAATATTTCTACCAACTGGTTCTGCTTGTTTTCACAAAACTGCATTCTCACTGTTCAAAAAGGAAGTAGGGTATGTTTTGGAACACTTTGTTCTGATATGAAACTGACGTTTTGGATTTGCAGCATTGCTTTCATGTACATTCCTTGTGTTTACTGTGAGTATGCAAATCTTCAAGGCTATTGTGATTCCCAAAGATGAGAGATTATAAATCTCTCCTTGGGAACAGCTGTCCTAAATTACTATACCACTTCTATTTACTTCGCTAACTACTTGCCTAGTGCTTGTATAATACCAAAGGAACATATTTTTTTATTTGCAAAGCAACTTTTGTGCGGTTTCCCCCCCATCTCAGGGCCTGGCTTCATACTTCTGAATTGTAGGATATTAAATGGGAGGCAAAGGAAGTTCAGGATGATTTGTGGCGGACGATTATCTAGTTCGTTAATACAAACTGTAAATCTTGTCCTCATTATATTAGCCTTGGCTGATTTGCTTTTTACTGTTCATTCTGCTCATACAGTTCTGTGAGTCTCAAGTGCAATTCTACCTTTTTATTACCAAGATGCTCTTCTTTGAGAAGCCAGCTTCTATGAGAGCCAGTGTGGTGTAGTGGTTAAGAGCGGTAGACTCGTAATCTGGGGAACCGGGTTCGCGTCTCCGCTTCTCCACATGCAGCTGCTGGGTGACCTTGGGCTAGTCACACTTCTCTGAAGTCTCCCAGCCCCACTCACCTCACAGAGTGCTTGTTGTGGGGGAGGAAGGGAAAGGAGAATGTTAGCCACTTTGAGACTCCTTAGGGTAGTGATAAAGCGGGATATGAAATCCAAACTCCTCCTCCTCCTCCTCCTCCTCCTCCTCCTCTTCTTCTACCATAACACACACTATATGCAAAGCAGTGCAGGAGGCAAAACGAATTCCGTGTCTGTTTTTATGTGGTTTCTTCATTTGAGATCTGACAAATAAGCATCTTTACTACACCCTGCTGTTCAGTGGATTGCTCAACTCTGCTTCAGATTTTAATACCAGATTCTGACAAAGTACTTTTGAGATCTTAAGATTTTGTGGCTATCCCAAGGGAACGAAGGATCTGTTAACTTGAGCAGAAAGAGATGGTTGTTAGGTTCCTGGATCAGGCTGTTAATTGTATCATCTAAACGGACTATGGTTACTTGCTTCTTTGGAGTCATGATTTCTGGTTGCCAATGAACTTTATTAGGCCAGTGTGAAAAGCTGAGATAACTGGTGGCTGCCTCCCCTTACTCAAATTTCCAGCAAGTTCCTTATTGTCCAAATCTGTTCTTTCCACGTGAACCTTTTATCTCTTAGTAGTAACTGGAGGTGAGCTGCAGATAATATGCCTAAGAGTTGGATTTGGCCTAGGAACTGACAGTTGCTCTCTTTGTGCTCCTATCTTTTTAATTGTTGGCATATTTTAAACTATCTTTCCCCCACTTCTATGTCACGTCCAGCTCTTTAACATCAATGAGGGGGGAAAACAGTCCCCAAGTTTTCATCTTATTAGGCAAATCGAAGCTTATGCAGGCCACTCCCAATTTACATGGGGGTTACATTCTAAGGCAGCACACGTTTCAGTGATATAGCATATATCTGAAACACAATTGAAAAAGCCTGCAAACACCCCATTCCACCCCTGCCCCATTCTGCTCCTTTTTGTGATGTTTTTGGGTCACTTCTGGATTTGGCGTGATGTGCACTGTCGCGATCATGCACATATCGGATGTGACTAACGATCGCTGCCTGTATAAATACTTAAGTGATCTTCTGATCTCCTGCCCTAAACCTCAGGCAGTTCTTCTGGGACTTTTCTCTAGAGTAACAATTTTCTAAATGGGCTAGAAAGTGCCTTTCAAGCACAGGCCAGACCCAAACTTGCTTAGTTTCAGCAAGATGCTGGGCTTGTACCATATGGGGACCAAAACAAGACAGAAAGCACCCCAGAAAAGATGAAGAGTTCTTCCATTAGCTTTCAGCATTTCCAGTCATCACAAGCGAAACAGAACCTGCCATAGTGCATGTTACATTGATTGTGATTTTTTTATTAAAAAAATACCTGCTTCAGATTTTTGATCTACTCATTAAAGTAAAAAAAAAATGCACAGAATACTCATTAAAGTAAAAATAAAATGCAGAGGATACTGAAAAGTCTTGAGAGTTTCTGCATATGAACTAGAGATACACATGGAATTTGCTGAAGGTTAAAAAAACTAGGAAGACATACATGTAATACAGAAAAAAGTTAAATATAAAATGTAGCATACGTTTTGTGTTGCTATACACTGCCTTTAATTTTATGGAAATGCATGATACACATTTTTAAATAAATCAAGATTATATTTGCGCTTTAGTTTTCATGTATTCAGTCTTATGCATGGTGTGATATCTTTGGTGAAACTATTGTGGAGGTGAGCCAGATATCATGCAGTAATATGAGCTGAAGATGCAATGAAAACAATTTTAAGAGAAATTCCATGGGCTTCTGTTGATGCTGTTGAATGATGGAATAGAATTTTAAAGGCAGTATATAATGTATAATGGAAATGTATTGATGAACGCAAATGTATATGGATTTTAAAGTAGGTTCATGAACATGAAGGGAATTAAAGCTGTAGAATGCTACTCATTTTCTTCTGCTATCCTACATTTAACAGAGAGTAGATCCTACAGAACTTGAAGGGACTTAATTTTGAACAGCAATGCAAAAGACTGTAGTATACAAACAATGAATTTGTAAAATGTACCCTTAATTCCTGCAGCCTCAAGCCAGATCTTGCCAATGTGAAGTCTCATCAATTTCTTACTCATAATATCTAACCCCCTGCAAAATCCACACAAATTCCTCTCCTGTTTTCTCTGTCTGTCCTCGCATCTCCTTTGTCTCCCATTCTGTTCAAATTTAGGGCAGAGATCGTCTTTTTGTTGTTATGTTGTAAGATAAATCAGTGGTGTTATACAAATATAAACACACAAAGATTACTTCTACTTAGCCAATGGTCCATCTCTCCAAGGAAGTAGGCACATGCTATCAGATCTGCTACCAGATCTTCTCTACTGGAGATGCTTTGGACTGAGCCAGGCTCTCCAGTGAGCTGCGTCCCTCTCTTGAAAAATGGTGCAGCTACCCTGTTCACTTGGGTAGGGTTTGTCTGGGAAATAACAGAACTCCTGAAGAATCCAACAACTCTTAAATTATGGAAGCAAACATTAACAGTACCAAATGTAGTCTCAGGTTATTTAGTTTCTTTTAAATTGTTGTATTTGTTTGTGTATTAAAAGCAGATTACTTGAGCTTCTTAAATGCCACTGTCACAGTTTCTGAAAATCAGGCTGTTTTGCAATTTGAAGAGGTTCTACTAAGTCCGTTAACAATAAGGCAGTAAACTTTTTTTCAGAGTTCCACCTTGTATGATTCTTTGTAAGACAATTGAATTGACTAAGAACCAACTTGTTTAATATTTTTTTTATAACCTTTTCTCTCTTTCTTTTTCTGTTTTGCCTGTAAAGATCCATATCCAGAGAACAGAAGGGTGTGACCATATGACTTGCTCACAGTGTAACACTAATTTCTGTTACCGCTGCGGGGAGAGATACCGCCAACTCCGTTTCTTTGGAGACCATACATCAAACCTCAGTATATTTGGATGCAAATACCGCTACCTCCCCGAGCGACCACATTTAAGGAGATTAGTGAGAGGCTCTGTCTGTGGTGAGTGGATGATGACACTTTGCAAAGAAATGCTTGATGAACACATATGGCTAAACCCGTAAGAAATCCTTTTAAAAAAATAAACATGTAACAAATGAAGTCTAGTGAGTGGTGTAGCTTCTTGGAATGAAATTGAGTTGTTAGAGAAAACAAAATAGAAAATAGAAAACAATATTGTATATTGTGGCAGACAGCATGTGAAATCTGTAACAGTGAAAATTACATACCAAAATGTATTTGTTGTTCACAAACTTCATAATTTTCTGTACCTAGAGCACACACAGTCAATTGTGTAACGATGATTTGTACTTTGTATCTAGAATTTGCTTCAAGGCCTCTTAGCTTACAATGGGAGCAAACCAGGTGTCCATTATTATTGAAGTAGACTATTACATTGAATTGTCCTGCTTATGTGTAGCAGGAGGTTTATCAAACTGAAGGATATCATCCTCTTTCTATGCTCCTCCCGATGGAAACATGCAGATGGGGACAGACATACCCCTGTTTTAAGTCGTTTACAGACTTGTCTTCTCTTGTATATCACTTACTACAAAGCTCAATGACTAAGCTCTTTAGTGACGAAACGTCTGATTACCGGAATGACGTCCGAGCACTGAACCACTGGTATAGCACAAGTGGACTATTTATTACTGCATTTGCAATTGTTTAGATAAAATCTATTTTGGGAAGAAAAGAAATGAGCACTGAACCCCTGATATATTACAAGTGAACTCTTTATTTACTGCGTTTGCAGTTGTTTAAGATAAAACCTATTGGGGGGGACTACTTTGGCCCTTTTTATGGCCGTTTATTGTTTTATTACAGATAGTTACCATGGTGATATTATATTGTGTCAATTGTAGTAGCCATTGTATCACCACCCTGTTTATTGTTATATGTGTAGCACTAGCAGCCCAGTGAGTGGTGCTGCAGTGGTTGCACTGCTGGCATGCTAACTCTACATGCAAATGGACTGATTCGATATAGTGTGCTCATACATGACAGGCAGTGTACATGGAATGATTTCAAGGAAATGTGCTTTGCTAATAACTGCAATCAAGTCTGTTTTGGATCAGGTTTTTCTGTGCAAGTATATTACATCAAAAAAGAAACATCAGAACTGAGCATGCTCAGTTAAGATCACTGTAAGCACTACATAGTTTCCTTATTGAGTGGGGAAATCTCTATATTGTTTCTCAAATTCGAATTGTGCCTAATCTAAATGGAATCACAAGTTAGCTAGCTTGCTACCCTTTGAGCTTTGTGACTTCTTGTATCTCTCAACTGCATTTCTTATCTGGATAAGGCTGTGACACTGTTTTTTAGTTAAACTCTCAATATTTAGAAAGTGATTTTTAAAATAAGCAAAACCTCCCGCCGATTTGCAGAATTATGTGGATTGGTTAGGATTACTTTGTGATGTGTGAAGAGTTTCCTGCATATGCTCAGGGACTTGTGCTTGGTTCCTAAAAGTTGCTAACCTCACTGGCTGCCATTTGTCCTGCTAACCCCGATCCTTAACTCTGTTCTGTTGGCAATGCTCTCTGCACAAGTTCTAAAAATACCTTTCTTTACATAGTTCTAGTACTGAAAAGAGACTGCATCCTGGCACAAATTAAGTCCTCGACCAAAAACACAGTTATGGAAAAATATGTGGAAAAGTATAGAATGTTTAATTATCTTAAAAATATTATCAGATAAAGAATTTTTTCAAAAATAAATCTTTAACATGCCAAATTATTGCAATATATTACAACATATCCTAAATGGATTTTGACACAGATATCTTTAATAGTGGCATAATACAACGGGGGGAAACTAAGCATAACAGTCCAATAGACCTTGGTTCTTGCATATGGGACTTCAAAGGAGGAGGACAGGGATAATTAACTTCAAATTGAGTTTATTAGCAATCAACCTGGACAAACAATTATTCATCAAAATAGTCATCAATGTTTCCAGGCCAAGAAATATAACCACCTTTCTACAGTATCAAAGCTTAGGGTAAGCATGAATAAGCTCTGTGTCAGAATGTGTTTGGCTTATGTTGCAATATATTGCAGTTATTTGACTTACTGGGGATTTATTGTTGAAGTATTTATGTGATCGTTAATTGACTGTAATAAAAATTCTGTACCTTTTTAAAAACACATTTAACACATTTTCCTGGACAATGTTTTTGGGTGACTAAGTTTTGTGTTAAGGATTATTTTTATCTTCATTTGTCTACAATTTAAGCCATGTCAAAGTCACTCTGTTACTTGATACTAAATACTGATTTCGATCTCTGCAAGATAAGAGGATATGGGTACCTGGAAATGTCAGTTCTGTAAAACCTTACTTTCAACACTTACTGTAAATAGGGGTTAGTTTGTCGTAAGTGATGGGGGAGGAAAACCTATTGGGAGGGAGGGAAGAGGAAGGCACTGTTCCTTTGATATTATTAACAAAATATTTTTCTCTTGGCAGTCCTACGGAGCACCAGAAAAAAAATTGTTCATGGTTGCTAAACTTCTGAGATTATAAGCTTTTTTTTAAACAGCCGGATTGGGTTTTTTTGCGCTACCCTTTTACAGTAATCTCAGCTGTTTGAAGCCATATTGCAAAACAACATTTTTCCCTTCTGGATGCTAGAAAACAATTTAATAGGTGTCGTCATGGGTGTCCGCTGTGGGGAAAGTTCTCCCTTCTCATGCACTACAATCCACATATTCCAAGGTTTCATTTTTTAGAAACAGTAAGTTTCTAGAATTTGTAGATCCTGAGATATGAAGCAAATTGTGCAGGTGCTCTTCTTCGGGGTAGATGGGGATTACAAACTATCCTTTCATTGTTTTACTTCCTTCTCCCTCCACCCACCTCAAAAATTCAGATGGATGCCATCCTTGCTCTGGATAACTCAGGTGTGGAGAAATGCTGTGTATATTTCTGTCTGTATTTTTGCTTTGAAAACTTATGTAAGCTCTGCTGATGTCAGAGTGTAACTGTCAAGATTCAAAGGCCTTGTGTTGCAGGCTTGTACAGACAGCGACCATATTGTGTGGGGTTTACGTTCCTGGCTCCCACATGTGTTCCTCCTCCACCCTGTTCCACCCCCATTCTGCCCTCTTCCAGATCCCAGAGGACCCATAAGCAGTTGCACGTCCATTGGATGTGCACAAAATAGTCCCCGCCTGTTGCTGCTTGGTGAGAGGTGCAGAAAAGGGAGGGAGAAACTATTGAGTTTAATATTTATCAACAGGATGTGAATCAGGTAAATTCATTGTGATTGGTCACAGAAAGAAAAAGACTAATTGACTTGAGTTCTAAGTCAGTGAAGAATGGGCAGTTAAAAATAGTTGGATGAGGAAGGTATGAGGCAAAGCCCAGAGAAAGCTGAAGACAAATGAACAGTTGAGGCCTGAATATTAATTTATTCACTCTGGCACATTAACTTTGCTGGTGCAGGTCAGAAGAAGGGAGTTTGTGGCTGCATTAGCCTAAGAGGCTGCCATGTGTAAAGGGCTTATCAGAGGAAGGTGTATGCCATGAAGTGTGTACATGTGCACAGGAAAGTGAGTGAGTTGTGTATTGTGAAAATGTTATGACAACTTTTCTTTTTTTAAAAAAGATATGTGTTGTGTTGTGGCCACCATGTATGTTTTTCCTGTCATTATGAGACAGCAAGAGCATCATTGTATGTAGTCAGTAAGCTTTTTAGGGCGCAGTGTGTAGAGGTTGGATTATCTTTGCAAATAACAATACTAGTAGCTGCAGCAATGGTAATTACATTGGCTTTTCAATGAGCTGACACAGCAGCTCTTGGAAATGTTAACTCAATAAAACATATAATGAGTGTACTGACTGCTGCATCACACAATTACTGATAGGTTAACAAAATTACTGATGGAAGCTACCATTCATGGACACAACGCTACTCCTTTTGTAGGAATAGAGGAGTTTATTGGAAGGTTATCAAACAAAAAAAATATTTTTACTCTGTGGTCCCTCTTCTGTAAACTATGATCCCCTGTCACCAGTGAACACAACACAGGAAAACAATGTTTTCAAAAGGCATCAGACAAATAGTGGGGCAAAACTCTTAATTTAGCTAGCATCTACCCAGCTGCTTGGGGAGGTAAGGGGCTGTTCCAAATTTGGACATTTTGGCAGGGATTGCAAATCCCATAGATTCCCTGGAAACAGGCAAAATACAGCTCTTTTAATTGTATTAAGTTGTTAAAGCAGCATCTGAATCCAATTAAGTGAATTAAGTAATCACTCACATGCTGCATTACTAATTGTGCACTTCATAACAAGCCATGGAATACATTTCCCCATATTTATAGGGATTTTTTCTCCCTTGGCATATAACTAATTTAACTGTTGCTTTCACTGCTAAGAGATTTAGCATGGCTAGAGTTGTAATGTATTATTATTTATTAGATTCACAAAGGTGCCCATCGATAAAATATTTCCTGGGTAGCTTACAAAAAAAATTGAAAACACAATATGCAATAATAATTAAAAATAGACAATTGCATAGAAGCAGCAATCCAGATTTTTTTAAAACAACAACAACACCCAGCTATAAAGATTGGATGGATATAAAGGTTTTAACAGGGCACCAAAAAGATCATAAAGAAGGCACCAGGTGAGTCTTTCTGGAGAGACTGATTCATAGGCGTCTGTATATCACTATATATTTAGTGAGCAAAGAGATACCTTCAATATCTATGCTGAGGCTGCCTCAAATGGGCCAGTTGGGGACTTAATGGCATTCATGAGATGGTCTCAGTACAACACATGTAAGTGGCTAAGTAAACCCCTCTAAAGAACCAATATCCTTGCTCTTAAACTGGAAGCAGTTATAAACATCAGCATATTGTCATAAATGGAAATTTTAAATTGTTCTCTGTCACTCGGGGGGTTGAGGACACCTTAACTTTTGGATAGCCAAAACCAAACGTTTAGCATTAGTAACCAATGTAGGTAAGTAACCAACCAACCAACCAACCAACCAATGTTCTCATAATATGCTATCAGAGGTTGTATACATTGGTTTTGTGCCTATAGGGGACAGAGTGATGTTACTTGAAATCTCATGTTAACAATTTTTTTTCTTTCCTTTTTAGGTGGGAAGTTGCTTATTGCACCACTGATACTGGTTCTGGGACTGGTAATAGGAGCCATAGCTGTTATCATAGGTAAGAACAAAATGCTATAAATAGGTAGCATTTTGAAGTAAGGAATATATCCATTTCAATGATAACTGTTGTCAGAGGGGCAATGAGCAGAAATGGGGCAATTTGTGGGGAACTGTTTGCAGGTAACTTGTGTACGTGGAGCTCCCGCTCATAGGATTCACTTTTATATTTTTCTTCTTACCTCAGCGTTCCCACCATAGCTCACCTCATTAAATAGCTCACCTCTAAACCTCTGATCCTTTTTGGAGAGAAGACCAGGGAGACAAGAGGGTGAGGAAGTCACCCTCCACCCAACACCTTCTGCAGGCAGATCTCTGGTTCCATCACAATTAAATACATTGTGCATAATGAAACCACCAGCAGCGGTTAAAACAATTCAGCAACAATCCAAACTAAAAATTTCAGAAGAGCATAATGTTTAAAATAAATTTCCACACCACAGATAACAGAGTTTTAAAAGCTGGTAGGAATTTTAGAAGATATTTATTATTATTTATTAAATGTCCCTAGCACCCTCCATCCAAAGATAACATAGCAGTTTACAATATAAAAAATACATACCATAATTACAAACAAAAGCAAGCATTATTATTATTTACTAAGCATCTGAAAACCAGAAGACATCTGGCTGATTTGTGCTTGCCTGCCTCATGTATGGATAGAACAGTAAGCAGGCCCTGAAGCAGGTTTGTGTGAGAACAAATGGTTCCGTACATTTAACTGAGTATAGACAGATCGGTGAGGTTTTGCTGATTAGATACCTTAATATGCCTGAAATGGGCACACTGCTCCCACATCTCTAGTCAATGCCTTACAATTATGGTTACAACAATCCACTTCAAAAGTGAAATTTCCTAAATAACTGTGGTGCAGATGTGCCCCAAAACATCCAATCCTACTTCCTTCCAGGTACCTTTGCCAGTGATTGGCATTACATAACGTAGACATGTGTGATATCAGAGGCAGATTTGCTCCTTCAAATTTTGACCTTTTTGAGGCCACAATTCAGCAGCCTCCCCGCCTCTCATTTTTGGTTCTGCTCAATTCACTGCATCATATTTGTGACCCAGTGTGGCAGAACTGGTTGTGCTGCCCTAAACATGCCTGTGGTGTTATGCCTCTGAAAGCATAAAATTATATTAAGCCTCTTGATTTCCTGGTGGTCTAGTGAAAAGAATTCATTGCTCTCACAGCTGCAGCCCATGTTCTATTCCCAGTCAGAGGGAAGTAGTGCTTTAGGACAAGTTATCTAGTCACAGAGCATCTGTTTTTCATGTAAAATATCCCAGATTCAGTCCCAGCATCTCAGGGGTGGGAAATCTTCTTTCAGAGAGCCTGGAGACCTGCCGCCAATAAATGTAGATACTAGTGAGCCAAATAGTCAGAGTCAGCATAAGGTAGCTTCCTGTGTCCTTATGTTTCGTGTTTGTAGTTTCATATACAGTGGTGCCCCGCAAGACGAATGCCTCGCAAGACGGAAAACCCGCTAGACGAAAGGGTTTTCCGTTTTTGAGCTGCTTCGCATGACGATTTTCCCTAGGGGCTTGCTTTGCAAGACGAAAACGTCTTGCAAGTGTTCCGATTTTTTTCCGCTCCCCCCCCCTTTTCTAAGCCGCTAATAGCCTTTTAGCCGCTAATCCGCTAAGCCTTTAATAGCCGCTAAACCGCTAATAGCGCTAATCCGCTAAGCCGCTAATAGGGTTGCTTCGCAAGACGAAAAAACCGCTAGGCGAAGAGACTCGCGGAACGGATTAATTTCGTCTTGCGAGGCACCACTGTATGCTGGAATTAAAAGATCAGCTAGGTTTTTTTAATTGCTTTGAGTTAGGCTTGCAAGAAAAGAGCAAGTACTATGTGAGATGCAGGAACATCCAGACAGCTTAGAACATTAAAGTTCTAGCTTACGTTCACAAACTCTTTTGTTTTAAAATATTTTTCAGAACTGTATTTTCACATTTTTTTGTATAACATAATTAATTCGATTTTTGGTATTATTGATAAACCAACTACTTCAAATTATATGGCTGCTTTTGATGCAGAGTGACTACTTCTTATATCCAATTTGAATGGGCATTCTGAAAAAAAGTTAGCACTAACAATATAATTGGAAATAAGGCAAATTCTGTTTTCTGCCTTACAGTAGGCTTCTTCTCTTCACTTGGCTGATAGAAACCCAGGATGCATTTGTTTCTATTCAGTGAACTGTGTACAGTTGATATATATATATTTTTTAACATTCTATATTTTCCTTTGGTTTTGGCAGGTTTATTTGTGTTCCCTATCTATTGCCTTTGTAAAAAGAAGAGGAAAAGGCCACGAACAGAAATGCCCTGGTATGAGTAGCCATTATATATCTGAAAGGAGCCAGTCCTGCAAGAATTATGGAAAATATGTGCAGCAAGCTGTGCTAGTTAACTATCCTGGCAGAAAATTCAGGGGCAACTGCCATATTTTGTCTGCACTGTACACTACTAAAGACAGACCAGATTGCTTCCCTGCTCTGCTACTTCAGACAAAATGGAGGCCTCTCAATTTTTAAAGGATTTTTTTTAATCACTCTCCCAAAAAATCAAGTTTACTTTGTTGGACAGCCTACATCTGCACTGTAGCTACACAATCTACTGATTGGCCCACGAAAAGAGTATTTAATTTGGCAACCTCTTCCCCACCCCAAGTCACTGGCGTAACTCTCAGGTGGCCTTCCAGATGGTGTTTTCAGTGGACTTGTTTGCTTCAGAGGCTGGCTTCATACGTAGAAGTGGTTATTCTGTCTAACATCATTGGCATAATGGCAGGTGCTGAATTCAGTAGCTCCTTATTTTGTATATGCAACTTTGCCCTAAATACTGAATCATGTGTGTGATAGCTACTGTAGAACCTTATAGGGAATTTGGTGGGGAATTATTGGAACAGTATCTAGCCCAAATAAAACAGAGAGATTTGTCTTGGTTATTTGGGAGAGCATTGTGTCATTTTCAGTGTTTTTGACCTGTGCAAGTTGTTTAGCAAGGCTTAAAATGTTCACGCCATTAACTTCCATCAAATACACTGAATTAAGTTAGGTGTAAAAGCCTGCCTTTTATGGTTGTTTCTGGAGTCTGACTAAAGGCATTGTGGCACATATACACACTACAGACCAGAAGCATGTTCATATCTGAATATGCAACAGCAACTAAGAATGTGGCCAAAACCAAGGCAAACGCAAGAAAAGAAACAAATATGTAACTACTGGAGCATATTTCAGAATGCTTAGCACTATCTAGCTGGGGAAATAGCAATTTGTTCTGAAGCAGTCCAGAAGTACACTGTTTTTCTAGCCTGCACCAATACATGCCTAAAGTGAGTAGGCATTTTCTAGGTTTTTCCTAGGAAGATACATTCAGGACAGCTTCATAACACAAGGTCACTTAAGACACAGGATCTGTTTGTGTCCTTCTTACTGTTAGGCTCAGGTCTGGAGCAGGTCTGTCCTGGTTTGCCTGATTTCCATAGTTCTTCCCCAAAGGTTTGGGAGTATTATCAATATTAGGTGAACCACACACCAATTTGTAGGTGTATTAATCCAACCCACACATTAAATCATTTGTGTGGAGTTCGACATGTATATTTCCAAAGGTCCAGGCCTTCTTGCCTACTAAGAGAAAGGTCATTACTGAATTTATGAATTGTCCCATTTGTATTGCACATTAGCAGTTAAATTAAAATGTCACCTGTGAAGTGTTATGTGTTTTAAACAATGAATAAATTCAGTAAAAACTAGAGCTTTTTTTTTTTTTTTTTAGTTCAGGATCAGGTACCTGACAGTCTTATTTATATGTTCTTTTTTTTTAACTTGATACTTTTTGTTGAACTCAACATGTGAGGGACGTACAGCCCATTGATTTTAAAGTTGAGAATAAGGATAATTAAGGAAGGGTTTAAAGAAATTATACTGTCCTGTTACGTTAGCAAAAGAGAATATCAGAGAAAGGAAAACCATGCAAACAATCCATTATATAATGATGGACTGTATCGTAAGGTGCCTTTCTAAGCTCAGAAGAAGTCCTTTGGGGAATGGAAGGGCGCTTTGATCCAGCAAAAGTTCCCATTAACAGGAGGGAGAAAGTGAATTTTGCTTTTACCTTCCTGTCTCTGCAGTCCCTCTCACTATCTGCCATGCTGTTCTGGAGGCTGCTTATAGAATCCTAGGATCCAACCTAGACACAGAATTATAATCTGCTGAAGTTTCTTGTTATCTTCAAGGTTCTGTTACTCAACAGAGTAGTGAAGTATTTGAAAGTCCTATGTTCTGTTGTAAGGGCAATAGACTCCACAAAATATATAAAAAGGCAACATACAGTTATTTAGAGCACATTGTGCATTAAAATATTACAGCACTTCATTGCTGTAGTAGTTTGGTGATAGTACAAAATGCAACCCAGTGAATATGTATTAATTGCTGGACCATAAAGCCTCATCTGAAATTGGTAGTAGATGCTACTTATCTGGCAATATGTCTCTGCCTTATGTTTCATTTTCATGTGCTAGCATCAGTCATCTTGCAACTGAAAGTCTTTAACAATATCCAAATTTACCACCTTTTCATCCACTAAAATTAGATTGATTTTAGTGGATTATGAAACCTGGCTTACTAGAGAAATGAATTAGAATGCAAACATTTCAAAGAGAAATTATTTTTGGTAAATTAATATACACTATGCTGTTTCAAATATTTTGAGCTTGCTTAATGTTTCTCCTTTTTTGTGTTGTCTCAGAGTTGACTGCTGCCTTAAACTTTTTAAAAGATTGTATATGTTTACCTAGCCCCAAATTGCATTTTCTCAGGCCAAACTTGTGCATTTTCTTTGGTTTACTCAGGGATTTCAGTCCTTCATTAAAATGTCAAATACTCTTATGAAAAAAAGCTTTTCTAATATTTAGAAAACATTCAAACATATTAATTATATAATGAGATTTGGTGTTTGTAGTACAGGATGCATTAAAGCAATCTTGAGGCCTCTGTTTAACATAATTCATGTACTGCTTGAGCTTTCTTCTATGTTTGATTTTTGTTCTCTACTCATTTGAAATATAGCCCTTACATGATCCAGGAATTTTCATGTGCAGCAGCAAGTTCTGTGCAAGAATCTTTCTGCTACAACTATTGGCTCTAGAGACAGGAAGTGCTCTCAAGTCTTGACAGAGATGGTCACTTGCTTGGAAATGACTGGTCTCTCACACACACATACATACACGTGATCAGCAGGGGATTTGAACCATCATGGCCAACTATTATTTCAGTAGCTTGTGAAGGATAAAGGAATGCCACATGATATTTCTGGGTGGGTGCAGATTTTCTTGTCTAGACAATACTTTTGTGTCCACATGGGACCACATTCTGAAGCACTCTTGCTCATGAAAGCTTACTTTTGTAAGTGGGTGTAATCCCATAGGTGTTGCTGCATTGACAGAAGGCATGCTTCAGCAGAATGGGGAGGGAGGCAGTTCTTCCTCCACTGCTGATATCTCTTGTCTTGAAATGGTTTATAATACTAAGATAAGTGAAAGTGAAAGGCATGTGTATATGTTATCTATATAAGGTAATTTAAAGTTATTTATAGAAGCAACTCTTTCCCACAAAGATACAAAAATAGCTTCACGGACACAAAGGCATGACATTTTAATACTTAGATGAAACGTGTATCAATAAAACCCTATGGTTATGCAGATTTAGTTCACTGAGTATTTAAGTATAACATCAAGATGTAGATTTTATATTCAGTTTTATATTAACTTGCCTTTTCCAAAAATGGAGCATTAGCAGTTATCATACAAGAAAGGAAGAGGGGCATCAAAATACTGGTTTGCTGACCCCTTTTGTAAGGCTATTTTCTTGAATAATTATCCCAAAGGGTTATTTTTTAATTTCCTTTAACAGTACATAAACAAACATACTCATTTAGCAACCAGTGGAATGACTGCTGATTCACTATGTCATAAAACTTGGGTGAAATCATATTGTTTAAAAATCTGTTTTGCTGAACAGTTTCAGAAAGACTGTTGTGTGGTAAAACTGTTCAAGACATTCTTTGATTTGTTTTATGCAGTTTGTATCCTGCTCTGTGATTATTATCTGTTGCTTTTAAATTGGAGTAACTTGATCTCAGTTACAGTGAAATATCTCCCTATGCCTCTGACCATAGCTCACTCACAGTAAGGGAATATTGCCTATTTTCTCTCTCTCCAATGCTTTAAAAGAAAAAAAGTATAATATACCTTATCAGAATGAAAAAGAATTGAAATTGTCTATTTGGGGGACAGAACCTCCATTGCATTTATTAGTTTAACAGTAAATACAAGACTGGATGATTTGTTCTAAAGTAGAGCATCTATAAAGTATTATATTATCCAGATTGCTACACACTGCATATTCCAGTTTCAGAAGGTTGACAATTTTTCAATGTATTCAGACATTGCCAAGTAAAGATAGTTGTATTTGCAATGCAAGTAGGTGTAAACTATAGGTTGCAATAGATTGCCATTTTGGTCTTGACTACTGACATTCAGCCTGGATTTAATTTCAGTAAATAGAAAGCTGTTCTCTGGTTGTAAGAAATTCGTGCAATGCTTTTGGAAATGGGCACAGGAAAAATGCTTAGATATTGATTCTTACTATTAGCGCAATTTTTCTAAGACCTTTCAGGGTAATATTTTTTCATGCATTGGCTGCTTTAATAATGGGTGGTTGTAATCACTTTAAGAATGCTGTTTCTCACTGTGGTAAAATCTTTGCCAAGACATGCCATGAATTTATTTATAAGAAACATAAATACAATATCTATCCCAGGGCAAAAGAAAACCCATCTTAGCTGAGCCAATATTTCTCATCTTCTTTTTTAAAAGAACAATTTTTACACAAAGCTGCCCCAAAATTGTTAAAGTAATTCTGTGAGTACAAGTGAGGTGACCTTCTGTTTTAAATAATATACTTTTATGTTGGCCACTTTTCCTCACATCCCAGACATTCCAGTCCAGCAAGGAAGATTCATGCCTGAAATAATGCTTCTATTTATGGCTGGATGGGACCCCATACTGTCAAAAAATGCTGTGTGTGGAGACAAAGTTCTGCATTAAACCACACATGTGCACTCTGGCAGGTTAGCCAGTACTGTTTAAGTTTTTGTATGTATTTAATTCTGGACACCCTTTCTTAACAACAGGTGATTAGAAACTGTCATTGCTAACCATATGTCTTTGGGAAGAGCTTGAAGGACACCTTTTTGTGTTGCAGTGAGATCTTTGGTTCAGGGCTAGAGCTAGGGCTAGAGTTTCATAAAGTGTAGGATACTTAATATTTACTGAAAATCTTGAATGTTCACCTGCAATTGCAGTCATAGCCAGAAGTTTCGAGAACAAAGAAGTGAACTTGTGTGCTATTTTGTGTGCCATCATTCATAAAATGATTTAATGTATTGCCAATTGTATGTGGTGCCCTCGCAATCTCAGTTTTCTGTTTCTGTAAAGTTTTTAAAGAAATTGTACATAACCCTTGATTATGTGTGAAGGATTTTTTTAAAATTAAAATATATTGGGACATAGTAAAACTTCAGCTGCAACTGTTGTACTTTTGAGTTTTCCATGGGATTTATTGGATTATATAATAGAATAAGGACAATAGAAGTTACTTCTGAGAGACTGGTCTTTCAGTTTGGTAGACTGATTGATGCAAAATGAAGATCAAATGGTATAATTCCTGTGGTAAAAGCTAAATAAATAAAAAAAACCACTTGCTTTTCTTTGTTTTGGCATCAATGCCTTCATTTTTCTTGTGCTATCACCTATATCAGCTTGTATTACAGCTGTGGCTCCCAAACATTTTCCACCATTTGAAAATTTAATTTTCTGCACGTGCACTGTATGGTTTTTATTTGTATTCCCATTATTTTTATTCCTTGTGTATTGTATTTACAATTTGAATTCTGAAGAATTGTAATACAATGAAATACAGTATACAAAACAAAAGAAGCAATAAAATGCAGTTAGAATTCAATAGGAATATTTAATGTGATGGACGTACCATCTCCCATATTCAACCACAAATTCACATACATGCCATGGACCACCTGTGGGTGGCAGACCAGTTTGGAAATGCTTGTGTTACAGAATTAATTTCAGTGACTTGGATCCAAAGTGCTCAATGCACAGAAACCAGTGGAGGCTGACTGCAGTCTGTCCTTTCCCTACAACAGTGCAGCACCCTGTATTACCTTAAAAGCTCTCCTGCAGTGTTCCCAAACTCAGGAGTAGCTTATTCTGAGGTATGAAGGCAGGAAAACCCTGATGTACTTCAGCCAGTAACCTGTTGGGGGGGGGGCATAATGTAAATATTCTTCTCAAAATAAACACAAAACTTGGATTTAGATTTGCAGAAAAGCCATCCACAAATACAGGACTCTGCTAGAGTGCATGTAAAGTTATGAACGGAATCATGTTAGTTAAATAATCAAGTTGATTAGAATTCAAAATTTAAGCCCGCTAAAAAATATGTGAGTAGTCATCTTCTGGCATGCATATGCCTGTGTTTATGTATGTAAGTGGCATATATGAACTGATTAATACTTGGAAACATCGTATGTAAATATCAGGTTTGCCATTGTGGGGGCACTTTCCCAAGAATTATAGCTGTTCCACACATTAGCATTTTGGTTTTCAAGAATGGTGGGCAGGGACAGTTTTCAATGTAGAGGAGATGCGAGCCAGCCATATAGTAAAAAGAGAAGTTGCTAAATGATTATGCCAGTAGCTGTTACTTGAAAACACTCCACAAAAAGCCAAATAATTGGGTACGCCTGCTTAGTCAGTGTGTGCTCCTACTTCAATTAAATGTTTCATAGCATGACACACATACATTAAAAAAATATGTTCATGCCTTGCAGATCAACTCAATTGAACATCTGTGTAGAATTTTGTATTAACTTGACTTTTCCATCCATCCTGGTAAAGGACCAAAACTAAATATGTGCAAATAAGTTTTGCTCATTTAAATAGGAAGCAATTATTTGCTCAGAAAGGGGAAGAGTAAAATAAGGTAAGGCGCGGGATGGTTGTGATAAATAAAATATTAATTCCTCTCCCTTCCAGAGCTACATTTCATTTCCAATGTGAATATGATACTAAGTTTTAAAATGTAGCTTTTAAATTGAAAAGTACATTCTCGGATTAAACAGTCAATTGAATGGATTTAAAACTGTTTTAACTGCACTGCTTTAGTCTTGTTATCTTTTTACTTTTTTTACAATTGATCTGTAGCACTATGACACTTCATAACATAAAGCTGTTACCCAAAGTCATTCCCTCTACCTAAATAACCATTTCAATATTCCAAACTATTTTTTTTACCTCTGTATGAGACTTCAAGCAAACAGATCTACAACTTAGTATTCAATATCTAATTTTTTTAGTACAAAGTATACCCCAGTCCTCTCACCAAGCTTCTTTCACTGAGGCAATTGTTCATACAATCCAAAGTGAGGATTCTGGCATTACAAAACACAAACTGCTCTTTGTAGCAATGGTGTGGCCATGAACCATTGTACTAGCAGTCTTCTTCCTACAGTGGTACCTCGGGTTACATACGCTTCAGGTTACAGACGCTTCAGGTTACAGACTCTGCTAAGCCAGAAATATTACCTCAGGTTAAGAACTTTCCTTCAGGATGAGAACAGAAATCGTGCTCATGTGGCGCGGCGGCAGCAGGAGGCCCCATTAGCTAAAGTGGTGCTTCAGGTTAAGAACAGTTTCAGGTTAAGAACGGACCTCGGGAACGAATTAAGTACTTAACCAGAGGTACCACTGTATATAATAATACACGACTCAGTTTAAAAAAATATTCGTTTCCTCTCCATTTTCATAAGAAATACCTTTCTGGATTGCATGATAGGTCCATCTAGTCTGGTCTCCAACAGCATTTAGCTTTGCAAGCTCACAGGCAGGGCTTGAACATCATTTCTTGTTTCTTGTTGGTTGTCCCAGGTAATACAACATTTGTAAATGGAGGTTCCATTTACCTATTTATGGTTGATATCAGTGGAACAGCCATTTGATCTTGAAAACAATGTTTTGTTTGTGGTGTTTTAGTTTAAAGTTTCAAAGTACTTAAGGAGCAATATGTTTCTTATACACGTTATATCTCTGTAGGAGCTTGGCAAACAACAACAAAAAAATCCAGTAGCATACTCAAGGCAATATTTTCCCAGCACCTTCCTAAGCAATTAGGCTGCTAATGTTCATTTTGTACATCATGTTGGCTTTAACTTGCATCAAAAACACTTTGTAACATATGCCTGGCCTTGTTAAGCGAGTGCCTTTTGTTTCAAGATGGCCTAAACACTGTCTTTTGTTGTCTTTTTTTGGTGCAGAATGTACTAGTACTGTTTAAATATGTCCTGGCACATGGATCTTATATTAGATAATACACGGGTTGTATGTGCACATGTATACAAAACTTAGAACACAAGGAATAGCATTCTCTTGCCGTATGTCCTGCTGGACAGGACCTTTTGAAATTAAATGAAGTTTCAACTGTTTTGAAAATTAGTTACCTTGCTGCTGATAATTTATGATTGTTATGTACTACATTTCCGCTCTGAAAACCTCTTTATGATAAGCAGTTTCAGAATAAAGTGTTGCCACATGAAGACCAGAATCTGCTGATTGATAATGCAATTGCTTGAGAATGCATTCCATTTACTGTTTTTATTAACGGTGGTTTGTGATAAAGATGAAAGGAAATGGGACCATAATGACACTAGAAATTGTGTAAAAATAAATAAATAAATAAATATGAATTTGACCCAAAAGCTGTAATATTCTGGGTGTTTAGTGTCTAGAGTTTGCAAATATATTTATAGTGGATTTTTTTTAATTTGCACGCTATTGGATTAAGGTATCTCCTAGAAAACGTTGAGCTAATAAAGTTTTGAAGAAAAAAAGATATTGCCTTGATTTTTCATTGGGTTAATTTTATTATAGCAGTATTACTCTATATATTGTAAGCCACCTGATGGACTTGCCTGGAAGAAACAGCATATAAATATGAGCCTGGCTGTAGAATTATAATGTCCTTATAGCTAAGTAGAACTCGGAGGCAGGTGTAAATATTCCCAGGTCTGCTTAGATTTCCTGTCCTAAACCAAGCACTGCTCTGATCCTTTTTCTGCAGCACCAAGTAAGCATCGCCTACGGGTTAATCATAATTCTTAGTTATTTTCCATCCCGCCAGGAGACCCCCCCCCCCCAGGGCACGTTGCAATCTGCACTTGTCCACCTATAGAAGGAATGACTGAGTGAGATGTGCAGCCCTCGCTTTTCCGCGGCCAGCTCCCTTTAACTTTTCCTAAGAAATCTTTTCGTTTGGAGAATTTCCACGTTTGCTCTGAAAAGGGAAAGCTTGGGACTCGGAGCAGGGCTTCGTTTAAGCCAGGGCTTGGGCGTTGGAAAGCCCTGCCCCTTGCAGATGGAAGGGAGCGATTTCCAGGCAGGCTCGGAGCGAACCCACCAGCTGGCCTTTCGCCTGCAAGAAACGAAAGGGAAAAGCCTCGCAGCTGGCGTTACCATGGCTCGCAGCTACTCGGAGCAAGACGCGCCAATCAGGTGCCCCGCATTCCTCCAATCCGCGCCGCTGCTTCCCAAATACGAGCCCGCCCCTAAGAAGCGCCGCTTAGCGAAGCTGTTTCCGGAGCTTGGGTCGCCATGGCTACCGGGACCGCCGCTCCGGCGAGGTGAGGTGAGGTGGTTCCTCCCGGAGCGCTTTCCTATTTGGGGAGCCCTCGGCTGAAGGGAAGGAAAAGCCCTTGGCTGTTTGATCGGCAGCCGGTGGGGGCGGGGGCAGATTCTGCTCTCCCTTGAAACCCGGAATTTGGTGCGCCGAGGGAAGTGGGTTTTTGTTTAGTTCTTGTTTCACGTTGCAACTTTTGCAAACCGCTTTTGCACAAACTCGCTTGTTACTCTTCTTGCAGTGCTGGAATAAGCAGCTGCGCCGTGAACTCCCTGATGCCACCTGCCTGAAAAAGGTAACGGATTTTTAGGACATGGTAAAATACAACCGTGCTTCTAACGGTTATAAAACTGCCCGGTTATATTAGCAATCTTAATATTTTCCTCTGTGGTTTTTTTATTACACCCCCCCCACCAAATACATCCTTGTGATTATCCTTACTGTAATTATGATTAATATATAAAAGTGTTTTAAAAAGCATTTGCGCGCGCGTGTGCATATATATATATATATATATATATATATACACGCTAGTTTTTAAAAATGTAGAGTGGGAAAGGAAGCAATTTTCAGTGATTATCCCTCCCCACTGTATCTCCGTCTGCACTCCCCACTTTGCTCTGGAGGGAATCTTAACCCTCTAGAGTCTAGACAAGATGAGGACTTCGAGGGAATTGCTGCATTTCCTGCTCCACTAATGGAAGACTTGTTGTGAGTTGAACACTCAAAGACGTACCAATAGATGGATGGATAGAAAGATAGATAGAAAGACTTTTATCCAATCAGCAGCACTTTGGGACCTGGGATCGAATAAATACAGCCTTCCAGATCTCTTTATCTGGTCCCTGGGACTCTTCCCAAGCCACACTCCTTCTCAGACCACAGCTCCTATCCCCAGGCTAAACCCCACAAGGACCCAGTTTTATCACTAGCATGGGGCCCCCAGAACGTTGCCTATGAAGAAATGTGGCCTCTAGGTAGAGTCGTTTCCCCACCCTGGACTTGACCAATGGAAAACTATGTACTGCGCAATTCTGTTATCAGTTTCCTGGGTGTAAGCCAGTGGAAGTTGCTCAGTAGCCTTGTGCAGGATTGCACTTGTAAGTCTTTTAGTGTACCTTGCTAGCTAGCATGGATTCGTTTCAACCACCTTGTTTAAAGGTATCATAGTATTTTCTGTTTTCCCACTGAGAAATGACACCATTGTGCTAATGTAACATAGTCGGCAGTAGTGACTGAGTAGAACCTGGGAGACAGATTCAAAACCCCACTTAGCCATGGTCACTGGGCCGTGTGAGAATAAAAATTGAGAAGGGTTGTGTACACTGCCTTTAGCTCCTTTGTAGAAAGATGGGCTACAAATGTACTCATTATTATTGTTGTAATTTTATATCCTGCCCGTCTGCTAAAAGGTGGGTAGGATGGCATAATAAATTATGTTATTTTCCTTAATACCTTTTCAGCTAATGTAGACACATTTTTTGGGAATCTAAAGCTTTTGGGGTTGCAATTTTTATTTTATTATTTGCTGAATTTTTATCCTGCTTTTTAGACCATTATTGCCTCCCATAGTGGCTTACATCAATACAAAGGAGAAACAGACCCGGTCATCGGACTTACAATTTAAAAAGTCAAGACACCCAAGGAAAGAGGAGTAGTGGAAAGAGGAAGACAAGGGACGAAGCAGTGAGCTACAATCATTTATACTCAGTTCATGCCAGGCTGATCTCCCCTTGCTTGTGTACTTGCCTGAACAGCTGGTGAAATTCATCATCATGCAAGCATTTTCCCTTCCCCCTTGTGCTGTTCTGGGGGTTCTCCTGAGCAGATTTGGGCAAGGTGTGGGAGTCAGGTTGCACTTGGGGGACTGGCTTCCACTAGCTCAACAACTTAGGTGAATCTGGCCCACTGACTCTTGTTCCTTGGCCAGTGGTTGGAGCCAAAGTGTCATTTCCTTTGCTTCTGCCATCCCAGGGCAACTGTCAGCAGAAGCAAAGTGCTTGCTTGCTTCCTACATTCCTTCCTTCCTGAAAAAGCAACTTTCTTGCAGCTGCTGCTCCTCTGGCAACTAGATGGGACCAGGTTGATCTTCCCCTTGCCTTGGTGCAACTTTGGCTGGTGGCAGAAGCCAGAGAGTATTTCCCTTCTACTTTCAGATAATTTGAGATAATGTGGAAGGTGTTTCACTCTTCAGTTTTTTTATTATTATTATTATTAAAATGATTTGGGGGGTGGTTGGCTTCACACTAATTTCAGCTTGCTTTTATGAGGTGAGAGGATCTGTAGTAATAAAGAGGCCAGGTGGTGCTGGAAACTGCTTTCTGAAACAACCACTAATTCAGTGCAGCTTTCCAATAAGGCCAACTGTCTAACGTATTAAAGTATTTCTGTTGTTCCCTTTCCCTCCCTCCCCTCCAATTCTGTAATAACCTGAACAAAGAGTACCTTATATACCCATAGAACAGCTATGCTTTTATAGACTCCCTCTGTAACACTTTGTTGTTTATTACTCTGCATTGACTTCATTCTGACTTAACCCCTAATGTGCTGTTCTGCTTCATTTCCAGCTTTGAGATAAAAAGAACTATGGAAGGATAGCTATCAGCATACATATTTATGCACATATATGCCGGTGTCTTTGAGCCTATAAACACTACATTGGTGTAAAACTTATTGATTATTGATTATATTATTTTTTCATGTAGAAGTGAAATATAAGGAGGATTATCATACACTTTTAGATCACTCAGGGCTTTTTGTCTAGATATGCAGTAGTGCACACTCTCAGTTTGTAGCTAGGTTCCTTTAAAACCTGTTTGTGAAATATTTAGATGATTTATATTCAAAGCAATAAAATCAGATTACATCTAAATACTTGAACTTAATTTAGCTGGGCTTTGTTAGTATATCCATTGTAGAACACTACAGGATATTTGGAGAATAGTTCAAATATTTTCTTGAAATACTGCCACTGGAACCTGTCTAGTTAATCTGTCAGGTATCATTTATATCCTTTACATACAGTGCACAGTGTTTTTGAACAATAAGGACATATCTCTTAGTCTTGATAACTTGAACTGCAATAGTATGAGATGAAGGAGTTGGAAAAGTGGATCAGTTAATTTCTTGAGGCAGTGTGTGCTCTGATGTGCACAAAGTTCTCCTCTTTGTGAGAATTTTCTCATTGATTTAAACAGAGGTCAAAGGGAATAAAAGGGAAACTTAGCAGAATGCATCATAGGTCATGTTCGTCATTTCATCAAAGTAGCTGTTGGAAAAGTCAGGCATAAAATGTTAAATATGACTGTTGAAAGCAGATTGCTTCATGATAATATTTTTTTAAAAAAATATGCATAATAATGATTTTATTCTGCTTGATAATTAAATGTTCCACGAAATGAAAATTGTTTTGTTTGGTTTTAGAAATGGAGAATTCATCTTCAAGCATAGAATCTGAATACATCAAGAACCTCCAACAGCAAATTTACTTCCTTGAACTGGAAGCTAATTTTCTATATCCTGTACTATTAACTAAAAGCCAGTCTATTAAATAATCACAGGAATGGAATACAGGAGTCCCCACCCCCCCACCACATACACAAGAGTTACGTTTCTGGACTCCACATGAATACATTAAATCACATAAAATAGGGAGGGCACTATATAGAGAGGGTGGAAAGTGGGTCTCCCTCAGCAGGTCCCCACATGCCTTCCTCAGGTGGCGATGTGCCTTTGCACATGCATGCCCTGCCTGTTTCTGGTGACCAGAAAGTTGAGCTGGGAATCAGTGACTGGGTGGCTCCAAGTGCCCAGAACCACTGTGGGGCGTGTTGGTGCTCTGTTAGTCTTGAAAGTTGCTGGAGATGGTTTCTTTTTATCTATTTTGTCCCCCATCCCCAAGAAATAATGTTGCTGCCTGCTTGTGGGGTGGTGAGGGAGACGGCAATGATGATTGGAGGATAGGCAACTCTTGGATCCTGCCCAAGGAACAAAATTGACACGAACAAGGGAGAGAGGGAAGGGCAGGTGGGTAGAGGTGCAGAGTGGTGCTGGCCCAGAGGAAGAAAGCTAAGGAGCGTACGTGAGTTGGGGCAGCGACACACTCGTAGTAGCCATGCAAACTGTATTTGCCCACTCTTCAACTCGCTCACTTTTTCTGTGCCATTTTTGCCTATTTCCTGCTTTAAATCATTTATTTGTTTAGTTTGTGGTGACACACACAAACCTAGTTGCGGGTGTACAGAATTCATATAAGTTGTGGTGGGGTGCCTGTATTGAAAAGAAATACTTGAAAAGGAACATTGGACTAAATTATTTCATTTTTATGGTAGCTGAATGAAAGCAGCTTGACAGTTTTCTATTTTAAAATTCGACAGTTTTCTTTTCTAACATTAATTTCAAATTGCATTTTATCCTTAACTTGCTGTCATCACTCGTGATCAGGCTAAAAAACACACCAAACTGCAACCTCTCATTGCATCTGAAACAGAACAAATGCTGCACAAGCTACAGGTGGTTTTTCTTTATTATCTCTCTAATGGCATAACCAGTATTTTCCAGTTGAACATGTAAATCTTGCTCCCTTAGTTAGGCTATCAATGTACTGTAGTAGTAGTAATAATAATAAAAAATATCGTTCACAGGAATTACAGTCTTATTCTGATGGCCTTCAGCGGGAGCTAAAGAGAAAAGAAAGTGGTTTGAACATACTGAAGACAGAGAGGGAACAACTTAGTAACCAGATCAACATGGCTGATGGTAATATTTAATTTGGTGTTATTCCTGTGACCAGAGCTTTTTTGGGTGGGTGGGGTGTTACTCAAGGGTACACAGTACCAACACTCTTTTTTCCTAGAAAAAAAGCACTCGTTAAGAGTGGGGCACTTACTGTAAGAACACCCTTTTATCTAGAAAAAAAGCACTGCCTGTGACTGACATGCAGTCTTGGTGTCTTCTTTCACCACAGCCCTCAAAATTTTTATTTTTTATACAGTAAACAGTGGGAAATTCTGGAGGCTTTTAGCTTCTGAACACTATGAGTAAGGAAAGCCCTTGGCTTAATGAGTTGGCAGTTGTGGGAGAAAGGACTTTTGGTAGACATAACACCTAGATACATATTCTATAAACAGAGCAAGCCTAAATGTATTTTCCAGAGACCAAGTGCATCTCCCAGTGCGTTTCCAAACACAATTCAAAGTGTTGGTGCTGACCAAGTCTTAAATTGCCTTGGTCCAGTATACCTGAAGGAACGTCTCCACCCCAATCGCTCAGCCCAGACACTAAGGTCCTCCTCTGAGGGTCTTCCGCTGGTTCCCTCACTGCAAGAAGCGTCGACATCTGAAGGCAGCCCTGTATCAGATATTTTATATATTCTGAAAGCCACCCAGAGTGGCATGGGAAACCCAGCCAGATGGGTGGGGTATAAATAATAAAATTATTATTATTATTTATTTAGGTAACATTTAAGATAAAAGGGAAATATGATGTTAAAAAGTAAATAATCCAAATAGCCAATATCATTGAAGAAAGGCTGCAATTTTGATGAAGACAAACTGGTACTTTTCCTATTTAAATGACAGTATTACCTTGGCAGAGGAAGAATGGAACATGGGCATCTCAGATATAAACAAAACCGACTGGGTTTCGGGTAATCTGGAGCTATGCTGGATACATAATTTCCTTGTTAAACCAAACGTTTTTAAACCACTGGACCTTTACTAGTTCTGAAGAGCCAAGTGGTGCTTGATATTGATAAATCATTACACAGAAGGTGAAAGAAGCAAGATGTTTAATAGGGAGCATGCGTAAATATAGATAGAAATGCTGCATTTTTGAAGAGTGAGGTTCAGGGTTCCGACTCCCTCCCATCCTGTGCCATTCTTTTAAAAAAGAATACCACCACCACGTGGTGAAAGTGTGTATTACTACTTCAAATTATGCTTCAGGATAAGTATACAGTGGTGCCTCGCAAGATGAAATTAATCCGTTCCGCGAGTCTCTTCGTCTTGCGGTTTTTTCGTCTTGCGAAGCACGGCTATTAGTGGCTTAGCAGCTATTAGCGGCTATTAATGGCTTAGCGGCTTTAAGAAAAAGGGAAAACTCGCAAGACGTTTCGTCTTGCAAAGCAAGCCCATAGGGAAATTCGTCTTGCGGAACGACTCAAAAAACGGAAAACTCTTTCCTCTTGCGCATTTTTCGTCTTGCGAGGCATTCGTCTTGCGAGGTACCACTGTAGTTTGTTTCCAGTGATGGAGTTTATTGATTATCCTTTCTGTAATGTAATTGTATTTTTGCATTCTTTAATTCTGTATTGCTGCCAATGGAAGGCTGTTTTCATGCCTAATTGTAGCTTGGGGGACGGGATCTTTGTAAAGAATGCAGCTGGAGAGGGAAGAGGTAGGCTTTCCTTCCCTAGTTACAGTTTCCATGAAGATTACCTTCCCTTTGACAATTTTACTTTAAAAGTTGTCTCTTTCTCAAGTTCACTGAGATAGTAAAGTTTTTTTATTCATAAAACATATTTATATACGGCTATATAGAGTGTGTGTGTGTGTGTGTGTAATCAGAGTGGTTTACGACAATTATACATGAAATCATACAGTAAAAAAATCTATAAATTTCCAAAATCTGAGATCAACTATTACAGAAGAGTATTTTCTTAATTGTCAGCATAAGCTTGGCAGCATAGAAAAACTCAACATTGGTCCCTGCAGAAGTGTTGTAGGCCACTCCATAAGCATACAGCATCATGACTTATAATGAGCATGCTTTGACTACTGCTAAACTATATTTCAAGCCTTGATTGAAAAACAAGTAGTCTCCACAAACACAAGAATTTCATGAACTAGGAGATGTTTGCATTCTTGAATTTAATGGTTTGAATTTATTTGAATTTAATGACTTGAATTTATCTGCATTTTATGTACTATCTTTGTTTTTTATTTCTCTTTCTAAAAAGCAGCATGTATCCTTACTTTTGCTCAAGAAGTCTTGGGATTTCTTCTTGTTTTCCATTTTTAATACTACTGTTTAATATTCTAGTTTTAATATCATCTTACTGCTTGTTCAAAGATCTTTTTCCACACTCAAAACCAGTGCTTTTTTTCCTTGAAAAACGGTTAGGGGTACTCTCATTTTCCTACTCTATTGAAATACTGCCCCTCAATGAGGCCAAACTTAGATTCACAAAATGTTTAGGTGTATGCATACCCCTGTGCCCCCCCCAAAGCACTGCTCAAAACCATAGTTTTATTTATTACATTTTCCTTTTGGTTTACATTTCCTTCTCCCCACCTTCTGCACTATTAACTTTGATACATGTTTGAGTGGTTCCTGCAGCTCCTCCTGCCTCCTGCCTAAGGCACTTCTTTTGACCTTTTCACTTTACATCCATTATCCAGTTGAGCACATCAGTTTGTATGATTTTAAGTGTCACACTATTTTGGTGATGTATACATTTCTTCATTGTATCTCCTTTCTTGAAATCATCTCTATCCAAAGGCAGTTTCGGATAAATGGCTTTTCTTTCTGAAGCCTAACATTTAGAATATGAATGCAAAATGCTGTGTTCTATCTGTCCAGTAATTCAATTCAGCCCTTAGTTTGACTATCAACCTTGAAATTCCTCTGCTTTTGAGATTTATATCTTTGAGCTGAAAAAGTAGGTCTCTAGCTCAAAAATGTCATGACTGATGTTGACTTTGATGCAAATTATCGTCCCCCTGGAAACGCAAAAGTAACACAGAAGAATGGTGTGGTTTTTTAACTTATTTCTACGATCTATAATATTATATGCAGTTGACATTCTGTATTATTATTTACAATCCTCCACCACTGGTCTCCTGCTTCCAAGCAGCCCCCTTGTTGGCACTGTTTTCTTTTTTTGCCTGCAGGGCAGACACCTAAACAAACAACTTACATTTTTTCCCAGCTTAGCTTTTTCTCCTTTGTCAAAACTACTAGCCCCGTGCATTGCTGATACACCATCTACCCCTTCACTTAATCTCTTAACTGTTGTTGTATTTACCTGAGTTTGGATCATTTCTGTAAAATATATTTTATTAAACTGTGTCAGTGGCTGGCTTTAGCTGGCTGCCTTTGCTCTTCTGTTCTGTTTTTTTGTAATACTGGTCACACCTGTATGCATTCAGCCTTTCTTTAACAAGGAATATCTGTATGATAATGGTTCAATGATGAAGACTTTTATGAGTAGTAGGCCAATAAAAAGGGGAGCAGGAATAGAGTGGTGTGATTTTTTTCAATGATGTGGGCTTTGGGAACAGTATCTCGAGAATTATACAAGTTACGATTCATGAAAATATAGTTACTTGACTGCAAGCTTTGTATCACGCTTTGAACTTCAATTTGTGCAAGCATGCAAGCTTCGACAGGTGTCACTTTTTTGCTCACTTTTAATGAATTTCATAACCATCTCTACTCTGGACATTATAGTAATGTAGATCTGCATTCTGTGACAGAAAGAGAAGCTTTTAAGGTCTCCCTAAGGAGCACATATGGTAACACACAATACATTTAATGAATGTTTGCCATGAGTAGATCGGGCAGATTACTCACAAAAATAAAAAACAACACATGAGAAAGCCATTTCCCATTCCTGGGGAAATGACGTCGCGGGCTGGGAGCAAGCCCTACCCATGTGCACAGGGCGGGATAGCCCCAGCGTCACTGGGGGATCCTCGGCCATGTCATCCCGGGGGCATGGTGCGGGCTATTTAAACTGCCCGCAACTGAGGACTCTCGCCCTTTTCTTCCTGCTCGCTCAGTTCTCCTGCCCTCCCTCCCTAAGGTTAGGCTCATTATCTCTTGACTTTACTATGGACCTCGGTTGGTCGCCTGTTGAAGGGGTCTGGTAGGATTTTTTTCCACTTGGCAAAATGGAACCGGCCATTTGGTTTTTTGCCTACCTCGTAGCAAATTCTCACAACTCTGTAACGTTTGGCGGCTAGGCATTGGAGTATTTGGTTGAAGGGGAGGGGAGGTAGTGGCCATCACCTACCCCTCCTAATTCAAGGGTATTCCGTTAAAGGAATCCGGGGGGCATGGTCTCTGTCCGAAGCCCCAGACAGGGGGCTAGGGCCATGGCACGACCCCTAGCGGTGACCCTGAGGGAGTTTCTAGTTGATGTGTGTCAGCAGGGCTCCCCCTACTGGTGGTTAACCCTTCCAAGACTTCCTGTTAATGGGCAGGAGTCAGATATAGACGTGTTGTTTCCAATGCCTAAGCCAACACCACTCATATTCTGTAACCAATAAAGTTGTGGCCTTTTTCACCCATTAACCCAAAATACTGTTTCATGTGTCTTTATTCCAACATCCTGGGAGGATTTGGGACCTTGCCACGCAAAGAAATTGGGGGTCCCCACTTCTCATTCTGAGCTCTTCTAAATCCAGCTCTAATGATATGCTTAAAAGAAAGCAGCATGAAACTTTTGGATTTGGTCTCATTTCAGTTAGTGCTTCCTCAAATGGTATGTCAATTAATTTGACTATGGAACAATAGTTGGACTTCTGTTTTTAAGTGTTCTATTTTAGGCTTTAGAAATAAATTCCTATTTATGCTAGCAATTGGAATTTTACATTCTCCTCCCTTCCTCCTTTAGAGCGTCATTCGAAAGAGAAACAGGCTTTGGTAGAAGAAATCATAGCACCAAAGAGAAAGAAGGAACAAAATGACAGAGAGATCTCTGCAAAAGAGGTAGAGATACTGCGTGCTCAACAGGAACTGGAGCAGCAACAGATGAACCTGAGTAACGCAGAACATACTATCCTTGTACTACAAGCAAAGGTAATCTGATTTCTTTGTTTCTAGCAATTACTGCAAATACCATGATTATCATTGTAGTCTGGCAGAGGACAGCAGTTAGAGATCTCACACCAGAGGTGCCTATATGATTCAGACCACAGTTTAGGAAAAGTGACCCAAAATGTCTTAAATGAGTCAACCAAGCAACCTGCTACAAGGGGAGGTCAAAGCCTCAAGACTGTTACCCAGTCTGGTTTGGGGGATAGATATTACACCACAGTTATGGAGATACTATTTCAGTCTCGTTGCTGAAAAGGCGGCCAGTTTAGGCATCTTATGATGTGGTTGGTGCCTAGAATTAGTCATCACCATATAAAAACAGATGACTGGTGTTGATAGAGCAGGCCATCTGTTTGGCTGTGTTCATACAAACTCAATAAAGCAAGAAGCCCCCTGTATAAAGCTTTCAGTTGCTTGTGTGTGTATTTTACTCATGCTGTATCTTTGGACTCTTTTTGGTGAAAGGGACCAGATCCAGAAACTTCATCTGCATATATGATGTTGTTATCTGGGAAACTGCAGAATGGCAACCATTTGTAAGCCCCAAATATTGACACATATTCATGCAACCAGGTTTGAGCTGTGATAACCTATACTTACCTTCTTTCACCTGTTGAAATTAAATCAAGGTTAAGCAACGGTCAGAACAGCAGAAGGCGGTGGAGTTGCAGCTTTCTGAAAAGAGGCAGGAGTTATTGAAAGTTCAATCTGCTGTGAATGAAATGGAAGATAAGATCTTTAAGAAAACAGCAGCGATGCAAGAACAAATCACTCACGAACTACGGTATCAACAAATGAATCTAGCAGATTGTGAAGGCTAGTTGAGGTTGCATTGTTTTAAACTCAGCAAATATCCACAAAAGTTACATGACCATCTGCCCACTCATGCCTTTATTCATAATCGGTTGCATCCAAGTAGCCTAAAAGAAATAAGAGCCAATTCACTTCCAGCTCTTGACCCAGTCATGAAACATATTGTCTCCCATATGGAGGACCTGCCTTACAGTTTTGAAAACTGCTGTGATTTAGTAATACAGTTTCTGCTGCAGGAAAGAGAAAGTTGTGTCTTTGCAGAACTTCATTTCGTAGCCTGGAATTGGGTACCCCAGCACACAAGGAACCAGGCTTCATCCATGTGTTTGGAGAGCATGCTTATCAGCTGATTATTGCTCTTCTATTATAACCCATTCCTTTATCTGTTCAAGTTTTTCTTTGATTTGATTTTTTTTATTGTGGCGACTTATTTTACTGTGGATTTTAATTGTTGTGATGCTGTCTTAGGAAGTTAGGTGTTCCTTGAATGAAAAAGCAGGATATAAATGATTGGATAAATAAAATGTGCATACATTTTCTGGTTAGGAATGAGATATCTCTCCTTCATCAACAAATACATGAGAGAGAGCTACTAGCAGAACAGGATCATTTCTTAAGAAGTAAAATGGTGGGTGATTATACAGCACTGAACAAGGAAAATTCTGCACTGCGGTCCAGGCTCTTGGAACTTACCAGGCAAACAAACATTGTAAGAAAAGAAACAATCTAACCAATTGATATAAACTATTTGCAGAAGATTGTACATAGGAGAGTTCCTGTTTTTCAACATATTTGTGCTTGGAAGTTGCCAAATAATTATTTTTTATAGTTCATTTGCATAAACCAGTAAATAGTTGACGAATAAAGAATCTGTAAATTCCTGAAAGCCACTGATAGAAGTAGGCCAACTGAATATTAATTCATTCCTCTATCTCTCCGGGGTGAAAATGTTACTACTTTTAAAATACATCTATGTCATGCAAATTAGATTGTGAGATCTGGGTATAAATAATTTCCTTCAGTGTTTAAATAACACTCTGGGAAAATAATAATTATATAATATCCCTTGAGTGTTGAGCAAACGCATAATGTTAGGACAATTCAGACACCAAGAAACAAGGAAAAGAAAATCTGAGTGTGTTTTCAAGGGTATTACACAGGAAGAGCTGGATACATTTATTCCCTGCACCTGATTCTCCCCTGATTCCAAACAGATTAAAGACACACAGAACTTGTTTGGATTTGAAACTGATTCTTCATTTATCTTCATAGTAGACAAATATGGATATCCATTGTGAGTTGTGCTTGCCAAAAAACAGTCATGTAGAAGACTTGTGCTCTATATTTTTCCTATTACCTGTTTTAACCAATTTCATTTGTACAACTGGTTAGGCACTAAAAGCATGTGCTTCCTGAGCTGTCCTTTGTTATAAGTGCATACTTTCCCAAACCTTTTGCTGGGAGCTTTCATTAAGGAGGCCAATTAACTAGGAGCTGTAGGAAGTTAAAGCCTGTGTAGGCAGACATAGGAAAGGGTCCAGCTACACAACTAAATTATTTGAAGGTTATTACTCCAAATGCCATTGATCAACTGCTGTGCTTTCAAGAACTGTACAAGATATGTAATTTCATGCTTAGTTCACCCTTCCTTGTATAACTTGCTACAGGAGAAAGCACTCAAGGAGGAGAGCTATACATCACACTCTGCCAGCATTGCTCAGTTTCTTACTTTGAAAGATCGTGAAGAACATCTGCAACAAGAGATCAAGAGGCACCAAGAACTCCTGAAACAGGAAAATAACATCTTCCAGGATTTTGAGGATAAGGTTGTATGATGCAAGAGATTCTCTTAAAGGTAAAGGTACCCCTGCCCGTACGGGCCAGTCTTGACAGACTCTAGGGTTGTGCGCTCATCACTCTAGAGGCCGGGAGCCAGCGTTGTCCGCAGACACTTCCGGGTCACGTGGCCAGCGTGACAAGCTGCATCTGGCAAGCCAGCGCAGCACACGGAAACGCCGTTTACCTTCCCGCTGGTAAGCGGTCCCTATTTATCTATTTGCACTCGGGGGTGCTTTCGAACTGCTAGGTTGGCAGGCGCTGGGACCGAACGACGGGAGCGCGCCCCGCCGCGGGGATTCGAACCGCCGACCATGCGATCGGCAAGTCCTAGGTGCTGAGGTGTTACCCACAGCGCCACCCGCGTCCCAGAGATTCTCTTAGTGCTTTATAATTCTGAAAATGAGCAATAGGACTAATTTCTTAGCAGGTTCATAGATCAGAACACTAATCTAGGCATAAAGGGATACTGAAGGATTTTTCCTGACTGGGTCAAACTGTCTTCTTCTTTCTTTCTTTGGCAACCACTTGTGGCCAAGTAAGATTTTCTTCCATAAACATGGTCTTAACGGTGTGTTCTTAAGTGACTGTGGTGGCCAACTCTGGATCCACACATTCTTTCACAGTGCAGATATAGGTTTCTGGGCGGGAGTTGATCACGGTGAGGATTTGCCAAACGTGCCTTCCTCTTAGCTCATTTTGTCCCATGTTCATGCTTCTTCAATTCTATTACGCCTTTGGTAAAGGCTATTATCCAATTGGAGTGCTCGCAGGCCAGTGTTTCCCAGTTATCTATGCTTATACTGCATTTTTAAAGATTTGCCTCAAGAACATCTTTAAACCTCTTTTACGGTGGCACTGTGGTCTAAACCACAGAACCTAGGGCTTGCTGATCAGAAGGTCGCGGTTCGAATCCCCACAACGGGGTGAGCTCTCGTTGCTTGGTCCCTGCTCCTGCCAACCTAGCAGTTCAAAAGCATGTCAAAGTGCAAGTAGATAAATAGGCACCGCTCCGGTAGGAAGGTAAACGGCATTTCCGTGCACTGCTCTGGTTCGCCAGAAGCAGCTTAGTCATGCTGGCCACATAACCCAGAAGCTGTCTGCAGACAAACGCCAGCTCCCTTGGCCAGTAAAGCGAGATGAGTGCCGCAACCTCAGAGTCCTCCACGACTGGACCTAATGGTCAGAGGCCCCTTTACCTATTGTCCACCAGTATTTCGCTTTCAATTCTTAAGTTGGGAATAGAGTAGTTGCTTTGGCAGACATCCGAACCACATGGCCAGTCCAGCCAAGTTGATGTTAAAGAATCATTGCTTCAACACTGGTGACATTTTCTTTTTCCAGTACACTGACATTAGTTTCAGAGACAAAACATTTCTGAAACATTTTTATTTTGATACAGTACTTTAGTCTTTTATTATCTCTCTTTCTGGTTTATTTATTGTTTGTGGTTTCTAACAGATTAGAATTTTGGAAAAAGGAAACACATCTTTTAAGTTAAGCATTGCAACAATGAGCAGTCAAGTAACTGAAGCAAGAGCCTTGTTGGACAGAGAGGAGCAGGACAATGTTGAACTAAAAAGAGACAAAGTTCTGCTGGTCGATCTTGCATCTAATCTACAGAACCAGGTAAACTCTTTTATACAGTCTATAATGAAGCTGCGGATCTGCAAACAAAGCCATTTTGGGCTCAGTTGGAGCCCAAATAGATAATTGCTATGTATATATAAGAACATAAAAAAGGAAATACCTCTATGAATCCCACAAACAGAACATGAACATATTAATGCTTGCTTGACATCCCCAGCAATTAGTATTCAGAAGTGTACTGCTTGTTACCAGAAGTAATATAGTCATGATGACAAATATTTAAATCATGTTATTTACTGATAATTTGGGGACATTTGCCATTATGAGCTTCCCTTGACAAACCCTACTTTATTTGATGATGTATGTGGTGGACAATGCATCATCATTATTTATATAGCACTATCATTGTGTATGGAGTACCAAAGGACCATACCCCCAAGGTGGCTTAGAATGTAATACCTGACATAAATAAAATAACAAAGGGAAGGGAAGGAAGTGAAAGCAGGTGTAAGTGAGGGAAATATGCATTTATATCATTTGTACATACTTTATGAAGTCTGAGTAATCCTTACATTGTACTCTTATGTGTGTTTATTTGGAAGTAAATCCTATTGAATTCTGTGGAAGTATTCCCAAGAAAACATGCATAGGTTTGCAGTCTTATTATAAAGCACAAATATAACTGCAAACCTAATTTGCTTTTGCTTGTAAGCCTAGGGCCAAACTACATATTATGCTCATAAGGTGACTCGGAAACTACAACTAATCCAGAATGCGGCAGCTAGACTGGTGACTGGGGGCGGCCGCAGAGACCACATAACACCGGTCTTGAAAGACCTACATTGGCTCCCAGTACGTTTCCGAGCACAATTCAAAGTGTTGGTGCTGACCTTTAAAGCCCTAAACGGCCTCGGTCTAGTATACCTGAAGGAGCGTCTCCACCCCCATCATTCTGCCCGGACGCTGAGGTCCAGCGCCGAGGGCCTTCTGGCGGTTCCCTCATTGCGAGAAGCAAAGCTACAGGGAACCAGGCAGAGGGCCTTCTCGGTAGTGGCGCCCGCCCTGTGGAACGCCCTTCCAGCAGATGTCAAAGCGATAAACAACTACCTGACATTCAGAAGACATCTTAAGGCAGCCCTGTTCAGGGAAGTTTTTAACATGTGATATTTTACTGTATTTTTGGTTTTTATGGAAGCCTCCCAGAGTGGCTGGGGAGGCCCAGCCAGATGGGCGGGGTATAAATAATAAATTATTATTATTATTATTATTATTATTATTATTATTAACATGATGCTTAAAAATGTGATTAGCACCAGTCTTTCCTCTTTTAAAAAAAGCAGCTGCAGGGAACCCAGTCTGGTTTGCGACCACAACGTGAGGGAATTAACATTTTCCCAATGTACTTAACTGACCTTGCTATCCATTAGTTTCATCCATTTGTAGACCTCTTACTTTTTTCTTTGTAAGTAGGTCTCTTACTATTAATGAATTTCTAAGCAGTTTACAATAAGGAAAACCCAGATACATGATTAAAATATACAGATGTACCATAAGCCCAGTTTCAGATGATTTACATTGAAAAATCCAAATACATAGACACAATATCCATATCTATAATAACTATATCTATATAACTAAAATTGGAGAAAATTTCTAGGCAGCATGGTACAAATTCCCAATCAACATAAAGCACACTATTCACAAGCCTTTCCCACAATATTAGTTGCACCATCCATTTGAAAAACCACTGCAGCTATTCACCACCTGATACAGTATGTCTGCTTGCAGCACCTTTGGGTCAAAAGGTTGCTTGAGAGGTGATTTTCAGGAAAGAATGGGTTAAGCATCCTGCAGTTGCTGCAGCCCAGATCCACTGTACCATTTCCCAAGCACTTCCTTTTTCTTGTCAGGAAAGAGAAGAAACAGGTATTCACTGTATTTTTTTAAAAATGTTTGCTTAACATTTGTTCCTAAGGAACATCTTTTTTTTCACAATTTTCTTTCTTTAGCTCATTGATAAAGAAAGCAGTCTTCTACAGACTTCCAATAAGATGCTGCAGCTGGATGAAGCAATATCAGCGTTAAAAACAAGGCATGTGTTACATCAGTCTCTTGAATCAGAAAAATGGGATAAAATCTCCAAAATGGCAAATTCCATGAAGAAACTCAACAAGTCAATGACAGATGTTGTAGTCAAAATGGGAAAATAGGAATCTGGTATTGTAGATGGGTTTTGATGTCTTAGAATTTTGAACACTGATGAATTTTAAACAACATTTATATGGTGTAATGTGACCTAGACAATTAATAGTAGAAATTGACTCCCCTACATCTCTACTGTTAGAGGTGTCTGCTGGATCAAAAGTTTTTTCCACAAGCAGAGTGGCACATTTGGGTTTCACCTACAACGTTTAGGGTTTTTAATCTGTTTTTGTAGACCATCATATAATTGAACATTTTGTATGTCCTCTTATATGTATATATATAGAAAGATTGTGTCTGTTTGTGTGTGTGTGTTACTTTAGTGGTTGTGTGTGACTTACCGTATTTTTCGCCCCATAAGACGCACTTTTTCCCCTCCAAAAATGAAGGGGAAATCGGGGTGCGTCTTATGGGGCGAATGCCTGCAAGCCTCGCGCGCCCGGCAGGAGGTCCGACCGGGTGCGCGAGGCTTGGGGCGGCAGCCTGTCGCCCGAAGCACGGGGAGCCCTCTGGAGGGCTCCCCCTGCTTCGGGCGAGTGTCTGCAAGCCTCGCGCACCCGGCAGGAGGTCCCGCTGGGTGCGCGAGGCTTGGGGCGGCAGCGGACTGCTTGCGCGCACCTAGAAGCTTGGGGCGGGCTGAGCTCAGCCGGCCCCAAGCTTCTCGGTGCGCGCAAGCAGTCCGCTGCCGCCCCAAGCCTCCCGCACCCGGCAGGAGGTCCCGCTGGGTGCGCGAGGCTTGGGGCGGCAGCGGACTGCTTGCGCGCACCTAGAAGCTTGGGGCGGGCTGAGCTCAGCCCGCCCCAAGCTTCTCGGTGCGCGCAAGCAGTCCGCTGCCGCCCCAAGCCTCCCGCACCCGGCAGGAGGTCCCGCAGGAGGCAGGAGGTGCTGAGCTCAGCACGCCCCAAGCTTCTAGGTGCGCGCAAGCAGTCCGCTGCCGCCCCAAGCCTTGCGCACCCAGCGGGACCTCCTGCCGGGTGCGGGAGGCTTGGGGCGGCAGCGGACTGCTTGCCGGCACGCAGAAGCTTGGGGCGCGCTGACCTCAGCTTGCCCCAAGCTTCTGGATTAGCGCAGCGCACCTGGGGGGGAAATAAATTTTTTTTCCTTTATTTCCCCCCCTAAAATCTAGGTGCGTCTTATGGGCCGGTGCGTCTTATGGGGCGAAAAATACGGTACTCTTCAGTGCATCATTATTATTATTTTTAATGATATTTATTGAGAATTTTAAGGTTACAAAAAAAAAAAAAGGAAGGAAAAACCAAGAGGGAAAAAAAGGAAAGAAACAAGTAGATAAAAGTAACAATTAAACAATACAAATCAATAAAAACCAAAGTCAAAAAGAAAAAAGAAAACACACAATACATCAAAAGCAAAAATAAACAGATCCAATATTCCCAGATCCTTAACTGTCATTACCTTATTTCATCGACCTCCTCACACCTCCCTTTTTTGTATTCTAGTTATTAATTATCTCAGCAAATCCTTTCCATCTTTCACAATATTCTGTCATTAAATTACCTTAATCTATTTTAACCTTATCTTACCATAAAAAGTCCTAAAACTTAAAACTTAAGTCTTATTTATACCAAATTCTCTTAACCATTACATATTCTTACATAATTCTTTTTAACATTTCTGCTAAAGCCCAATAATTTCATTCCAACATTTTTCTAATACTCATTAATTTTACAATACTTTTCTAAATGAATTTTTAAAACTTTCTTCCAATCTTCATCCATCGTCTCTTCTTCCTGGTCTCGGGTTTTGTCAGTCCTTTCTATCCCATCCATCTAGTCCATCAACCTGGTGACCTTATGTCCGAGGCTCTTAAGTCTCTTCCATGTCCCTTCCGCATATCTTCTTCATATTTATACCTGTACTTTACTTTGTCTTCTGCTCCTTTCACTCGGGGAGACTCCAGCTTGACAATATTTTTGTCCCTTCTCGACAAGACAGCTCCCTTTCCATAGTCAACACTGAAATCCACGTGGTATTTGAAGGCATGTTTCAAGGCCCCTCCAAAGTTAAGGGCCCCCACAACTCCGAGCTCCCCCCAGCCCAAAGCCAGACTTGAAAAATCAAAACATCCCTGCATAGGGGGGGTCCATCCAGCCCCCCATCTCCAAGCCAAACAGAACTCCATCTCTCCAAGTTTGATTTTTTCCAGGTTCATTCGTCAAATCCAACAACTCATGTTCCTGCTGGGCCACAGCTCCCTCCATCTCTGCCACCCGGGGTCCAGCAACAGCCTCCTCCTTCATCTCATCTGTCAAAGCACATTCCTGGATTAATTCCTGAGTGGGTTCTATATAGGTACCCACTGTCTGTCCAAAATTTCCGATCACAACAGTCATCAAATCCATCTTCTCATGTAACTGTTCCAATAAAGCACTTGTCTTGCAAAAGGCAAGCACCAGAGCCTCCGAGTACATTGTTGTTCAAGGTCGAAGTCTGGTCCCACGATCTTAATCTATTACAGCTGCAAAGCTCCCCAGTTCAGTTTTAATAACAGTCTCACAAGCTCCCTCTAAGGGAAACAATTTCTTTTTGTTTGTTTTTTTAAATATTTATTGAAAATTTTTAAAATACACATAAAGACAAAAAGATAGACACAAAAGACAGAAAATAGACAAACAGGCACTACAAAACACACACCAATTTTCATCACAATCCTTATTTTCTAAAACTTATTTCCCTGACTCCCCCCCCTTGTATTCTAGTTCAATGTCGGCTCAACAAGTTCTTATCCCTAATTTATGACCTCCTTATACTTAGTTCCTCTTTTTCTTTTTTTCTTCTTCTTTTCTTACCTTATAAGCAACAATATTTATACATCAATACATATGTCTTAATTATTAATTATATCTTTCTTTCTTATTCTTGACACCTTATTCTAAAGTCGGCCTAATTTCCCTTCCACGATTTCCCCACTTTTCATACGAAAGGCAAAACGAAATAAAAACAAAAACAAGTTATAATTGTATAGCCTTTGGATTCCCAAACTCCATCCCCCCTTTTCCCGGTTTCAATCCCCAACCCATAACAGTCAGTTTACTGTCAGCCTGGAGACCTCACATCCGAGGCCCTTAAATCTCTCTCAATTCCTCTCTGCCGGTTTTTTTGATAGTCTTTGGTGTTAAACACCATCTCTCGGAGAAGTTCAAGCCCAATAGGGTCCATGTTTCTTCCAGACAGAGCTCCATACTTCAGGGTGGAGCCAAGATCTCGTATCTTACTTCTTTCAAGTCCAAATGTCCCCAAAGCTCCAATTTCCACTTTAATCAAATTTGTAATCCTTGGATCTTCACATCTCCTCATAAGGAGATCCCTCCATCTTTCAGTCTCCAAATTAAACCAAATTTTCACCATCAAGTTCTTATTTCCCTTTATAGCCATCTTGTCAGGCCTCTGGCCCTCCTCTGTCTTCTGTAGCATTACAACTCCTCCTTCCTTATCCTCGGAGACAGCGTGTATCTCTTTCTCCACATTCTCCAAGCTCTCCAATTTCTCTTCTTTACCAGCTGCATAGGCTTCCTGTGTCAGATCCTTATCCAATTCAATAGGTTTGTTTACTGTTAAGTCCAGAATTTCAGCCTTTGTAGCCAAAACATCAATTTGGCCTTGTATCTTTCCCAAGAGAACAAAAATGCGAAGGGGAACAATGGAATCAATATGTTTCTCTTCTTTTAACTATCTGTCAAAAACGTTTGTCCATAGTCAATGAACTTCCCCAGAACGTCTGTCCTGACACCCCGCTCCCAGGTTCAAGACGGTGGAAAATTGCCTTTCTTCTCCTGCTTCCAAGGGGGGTTCAGTAATTTTAAATGATGAAATTTTGGTCCTTTACAGATGACTTTCTAAACTCTAGCTTGCCGTGTCTTTGCTTCAATCTATCTACAAAAAGCGGAAGGCGGACTTCCTGTTTAGACCTTCCCGCTTCAGTGCCAAATTAAAAAATTTCTTAATCCAATTTTCCGTTCTACTCACAAGCAGTTGTTTAAAATCCAATTGTCCACAGGAAAAAGTCAGCGCTCTCCGGCAACAGCAATGCGGCTTCACTCCGTGAAAGAAGCAGTCGATTCAAAGCACTGCGCCACTCACCCCACGTCACTCCGGATCCCCGAAAACCGGGTTTCCCCGCGAGTAGGGGGGGCGCAAAGGTGCCAGCCGAATCCCACGTCCACAGGCTTCTCCCGCCTGTGGTTTTTGATGGGTCTCCGCCTCGCCGTGGCGGTTCAGACCCTGTTTTCCACGGAGCGGATTCCTCCCGATCGGAGGAAATCCGCCATTGCCAGAGGCGCCAACCCGGAAGTCCTGCAGTGCATCATATTAGAGCACCTTCCGATGGTAGTCTTAGCATATCTTAGTCGATATGGTCCAACTTAAGCATTTCCTTGGCTGGTTGTTTTATATGGTAATACATTGATCTTTATAATTTACATATAAAGTTTAAGCACTGATACCTTGCCAGCAAAACGTTTTGGTAATCTGTAGATGAAAATCCACTGGCTTCTATGACCCTTCTATGTTTATGTTTAAATGTGTCTGTTTAAAAATATGTAAAAAAAAAAACCAAAACCCCACATCTATGGTTCTCAAATGCATCTTCCTATTCCCACATAAATAACAAATCTCTTCTTTATCCCAAGTAGAAATGCAAATTGCAAAGGAGCCAACTTGCCCAAGAAATCAATTAATAATTTATATTCCACAATAATTCTGATTCAAAACCAGTTCACAGGCAGATTTCAGGAAGATCATTACACATGTATAAATTGAAGGATGCCCTAGGCAGCTATATGATCTTTCACACTTTTATCTGTAAGAAACAAAATTAAGATGCAATATGAAGCTTGCAATGTGCAGTGTTACAGACTGCTTTAGGCAGTTGCTCATTTTAGACCCCCCCACCTAAGTAATGGTATGCCTTTTCCCTCCTTTAAATCAAGAAAACTCATATCACTCTAAACCAAGCGTCAGCAAACTTTTTCAGCAGGGGGCCAGTCCACTGTCCCTCAGACCTTGTGGGGGCCAAACTATATTTTGAAAAAAATAAATAAATGAACAAATTAATATGCCCCACAAATAACCCAGAGGTGCATTTTAAATAAAAGGATACATTCTACTCACATAAAAACACGCTGATTCCCAGACCATCCACGGGCCAGATTTAGAAGGTGACTGGGCTGGATCCGGCCCCCGGGCCTTAGTTTGCCTACCCATGTCTAAATCCTTTCAAGGAAAAGGTCTTAACTATTGGTTCCAAGAGGAATCTGCAGTTATGCTATTGATAGTCATTCTCTTAAGTGTATGTCCATGTGTATGCCACAATCCAGACAGTGACTTGACATGAACCTAAGTGGGACATATGGCTTGTTTCCCTTGGAAAAAACCAGGCATACACAATACTGAACTATTTTTTTTAAATGCCACTATCACAAGTGGAGAGTCCAGCTTTACATGTGAAACTAGTTGTGAGCCTTTGGGGATATAGTACTAGTTTTCTCTGCTTTTCTTCATAGCAGGTTCATTGTTACTATGTTCTGAGCTTCATTGTTATTTTTCCCATTTCACCATATATGAGAAATTACAGTTGGAATGTGCTTGCTGAAAGTTACTCAGTTTGCCTGAAGCTGATTTAGGATTTGGTTGAGTCCTTTAACAGATAGGAAAAAAATGGATATAACATGTTCATATGTTTGCTTTACACATGGATAAGGGTTGGTTAGGCCTTGGGAAATTTACAGAAATAATCGGAGAATGAGAAAAGTTGTGTGCTATCCTTTACTGATTTACTACATGGATTATTATTACTATTATTAATTAAATTTGTATACTGTCCTTCATCTGTAGATCTCAGGGCACTTCACAGCATAAAAATACAAGGAACACAAAGCAGTAGTTATCCTTACAATGAGACAGAGTGGTTAAAGGGATAGATGCTCATGCAGCTGAGGATCACAGCTGAGCTTGGATTTGAACCTGTATCAGATTAAAACCCGGTTCTCTGGCCACACCACCACCACCAATAATAAAAAACAAACAAACAAACAATTTGTACCCCACCCATCTGGCTGGGTTTTCCCAGCCACTCTGGACGGCTCACAATAGAATATTAAAAACATGTTAAACATTAAAAACTTCCCTAAACGGGCAAATCACTGAAGTTTCCTCATCTGTGCACTTATGTATTTGCATTTAAACTAACACAGCCACCTTGCAGTCATAACAGTAACAACATCGTTATAAAAACATACTGAAGCAGCAGCAGCAGAAAACAGAAGAAACTGCCCAGCCGATTCCAGACATAAGCAGCAACAATGACTCTGAGAACTAATCTAGAAGGAAGATCTACTGGAGCAAAATTACCTTCACTAACTTTCTAAAAGTAAAAACTGAGGGGATTTGGTGCGCCTCTTCGGAAAAGGAACTGCAGCTCCTTTGCTAGCATGGACTCCCTCAGAGAACTTGAGGCGGGGAGGGGAGTATGAAGTGCAGGACATGCAGGAACAAAAACAATCTCTCCCTTAACCTGGGTTTTTAAAAGCCATTCTTAGAAAAAACAGCGCGGTGCTTTCACTTTAACTAGAAAAATGAGGAACCTATGAGCCGGGCTGTTGAGTCATTTTTCACATTTCAGTAGTAGGTACTACATGCAAAACCATTAGGCGATAGTACATCTGAGGCATTTTAAACGTACGTTTTCCAGCTGAAGGTCGCGCGCGCCTCCACGCCACCTGCCCGCCGCGGCGAAGAGAAACGTGTTGACCACCGCGCAGCTTGTCACGTGTATAAAAAGCGGCCCCGCGGGCGGGCGGGCGGGCGCGCGTGGGTGCTGGGCGGGAAGCGGGCCTGCAGGTGGCGCTGTATCGGAGCGCCTCCCCGCGCGCGAGCGAGAGGGAAGGGAGCCGAGCGAATGCGAGCCGGTAGCGGCTGGCGATTAGCGGGAGCAACAGTCGCGAAGCGCGGGAAGCGGCGCAGCGCTCGAGGGGCCGAAGCGAGTCTCTCCCCAGCCGAAGAAGCGGATCCCAGAGGGCCCTGAAGGGGGAAATGGAAGCGCAGGCGGAGGAAGGTCAGTTCCTTCGGCGGCCAAGCGGTTCGGAAAGGCGCGCACGCCGCTCTCCTTTCCCCTCTCAGCTTCGCGCTCGGTGGTGTATCTATACTGTATCTATATCTATACATTGGAGTGGGGGGGGAATGTTTTAGTATCCACACCCCACCCTCATTCTGCATGATAGGAGGTAGAAAAAGTTTTGAAGAGACCCGCATGGCAAAATTTGATGAATTTTCTGTGGAAAGTATGAGGCCCACTGTTATTTCTTTCCTGTGGATCGGTAGAGTTATGGATGCTGTATATATATATATTCTCAAGGTACATTTTTGAGTGCTTCGAGCAAAGGTGTCTTGCTCTGCTGTGATTCGCTGCAGTCGGAGCTGTTTCCTGAGAATCAAAACACAGCTGACCACCTTGAATGGCCGGTTTTCTTCTTGTCCCTTAACAAACTGCCACTTTTGAACCTTAAGAGAAACCAGTAAAATCGCTTTTCCCCCCCCCTCCACTCCACTTCTTTCTCATAAAGTGCAATCTGATAAGCCAAATAACTGGAGTGTTTTAGTGTGTGACATGCTTGCATGTTGTGTGCATAGTAACAGCTGTGGAGCACAATCCTGAAGTTGAGTCCCATTGTGTTCAGTAGAATACATTTCCATGTAAGCATGCATTGTTTAAGCAGCAATCCCAGTTACTTTCCAAGCAAGATCCATTCGCCACCACCCTGAGCCAGTAATAATTCTATTGTCATTCTTTCTCCTCCTCCTTGCACTTAGTGTATAATGTTTCAGTAATGTGTTTTTAAAACACCCCCTTTTTGTACACTAAAACAGCAACAACAACAACAACTCCACACTTACATTTTCCAGTAACATTTTTTGTCCTCTTCCTGCGATAGGAGTGCTGGTTACCTGTCGCTCACAGAACGAAAGTTCCTTTGTGGACTCCGAATGTAGTGAAAGCAATAAATATTTAGTTTAATTAAAGGCTCTCATGGGCTTTGAGGATGAAACAGCTTTCACAATACCTTCTGAAGTTTTATTTTGCTAATGATCATCTGGTTGATATATAAACCATCTTTCCATGAGGGATATTGCAGTATTATCTCCCTAGGGCTTTGCTTGGATTGCTGCATAACAAGCTTGGCAATTCAAAGCAAATATACTGTTGTAATACCGCCTAAAAATCTACTGCTCCATAAACCTTATTCCTAACCAATAGTTTTCTCTGTTTGCTGTGTCTATGTACACATCAGATTTATGGCAGATTTCATGCATTACAGCTCAATATGGGTAGCATTAAAATGTTTGCTATTAAAGGAATATCTAGTAAAATTAGAGCTTTTCCATGCAGCATTTGCTTCTTAATGACCTCTGTCCTCACAGTGGAAAGTATAATCCTCTTCTTATGACTCGGTCAGTCGCATGCACACTGCTGAGTTGTTTCTAGGCCTAGTAATCACAGCGGAATGTTCTCCACCTTGTATTTTTAAGTGAAAAGAAGCACTCTTCCATCTCATTAACATATCTGAAAATGTTTGATTTCATTTTCTTGAGGGAGAAATGTGCATAAACCTCTTCCAACTGCCTTATCACAGGAATAAAATTTTAGAGCCTCCTTGTTGATTAAATATATATGCTAGTAATTTGTCTCAAGAACAATGCAAGTGATGTTCTTTAAAATTCACCATTACTTGTCTTTGTTAATCATTTGAATCAGTGTTAGAAACTGAGATATGAAAGTTAGGAGCTAAATGGCACCTTAAGCCATTTATGGGTGCATAATAACCCATTTAAGATTATGGGCGCAACAACGGAATGTCTAGGTGCACATTTTTATAAAAAGAATACAAAGCTGGAAATGAATGAACTGCAATTAAAATATTATGTTTATTTTTCACATGATCTAGTCCTTCCCCTAATATTCTTAAGAAAGTCTCTTCTCCAGTCTTCAGAGTAGCTGGAATTGGGGTGGCAGAAAAAGGTCCTACTTTCCTTCCACTCTGCAGCTTTAATCTGAAATTAAAGTACAGTGGTACCTTGGGTTACAGACGCTTCAGGTTACAGACTCCGCTAACCCATAAATAGTACTTTGGGTTAAGAACTTTGCTTCAGGGTGAGAACAGAAATCGCGCAGTGGTGACGGGAGGCCCCATTAGCTAAAGTGGTACCTCAGGTTAAGAACAGTTTCAGGTTAAGAACAGACCTCCAGAATGAATTAAGTTTTTAACCCGAGGTACCACTGTACTGCTCCCAGAACTCAGAAACTGCATCGCAAAATGCGCCTAGAACAATGGGAGTTTCAAACACTGATCTGAATGTAATTGGGCTCTGTTCCACATCTCAATTCTATGTTTATCTAGGAGTATTGATGGAATCTTAACTCCCAGATAGGCCAGTTGGGATAGGTTAGGTCAGGATGTGACAAATCCCCACCGCCCCACAGCTCAGCTGGCCTGAACCCAGTATAAATGACTTTAAAACAGTGTGGAGGTGGGGCTGCCTTGGCATCTCTGGCCCTGTGCTCACAGCAGCCTAGGCAGAAGGGGAGGGACAGACAGATGGTTGCACTAGCTTGCAGCTGGTTCAGCCAACAGGCCTGGCTCAGATACCAGGCTAGCTTAGCCCTGTCCCTTCCCTGCCCCCCCCCCCAATTTTTGGGCTCTGCTTGTGGACAGAAGGGTAAGGATGTGTACCAGCAGGGTGATGCTTGCATCATTCTGTAGGCAGTGGGGGGCCCAGCAGGGCTGGGCATCAGTATAGCTTTGGCCATTCTAACACATACCCCTGCCAGCTCAGGTCAAAGAGGTCTGATTTGCCTTGCCACCCTGGAATATCTGTTCCTGCTGGTTAGGGGGAAACTCTCCAGTGCAAGTTATGCTGGTTTAGAGGGCAAACTGTATCCTAACTCATTTGTGAGTTTCATCCACAGATCTTGGTGTAATGCCTAAGGAAGACCTTTTTTATTTCAGCAGGCATTTTATAGTTTTTGTTTTTAACTGGTTTTCGTTGTTGTCATTTCAATGTTACTGTGCACCACTTAGAGACTAAGGTGTTAAGTAATACATCAACAAATACATAAAATAAACTTACAATATCAAAAATGCAGGTGTAACGAAATTCATCTCATAAGACAGGCAACAAATGAATTATATTGTCACTCCCCCACCCCCACTAGATGCAGTTAGGTTGCAACTTGTCTTACACATAAGAGTTGTCCCCTCATATCTTCACTGGTTAGGATTTCTGTCTCAGCTCCATTGCACTCAGCTGAGTACAATGAATTGAGCAATAATCTGTACATTGTGTATAGATGTATGTATAGTTGAAGAAATGGTCAGCATGTAGAGCCACTGTCAATTGTAAATCCCAGTTACGTGCATCTACACAAGCACAATGTTGCCCCAGCACCTTCCTGTGTGTAGTGAGTTTTATGTACATAGGATTGTAGCCTAAGCACACACACTTTCATACCATAAGATGGAATTCAAACGTAAGAAAAGTGGCAGATGGGCAGCAACTTATGGATGATCGCTACAAAACCGTAACTGCGTGCACCAGTTCAAACCCTTTAGCCCCTAGCCCAAAGAGCCATTTTCTACATTCCTGCCCTGTGATTGCTTCATGCACAGCCTTCCCTCAAATATTGTCAGATTAGTGTATAAATGCTGTGCTATAACTTGCTTTCCTCTTTAACAGATGTGAGCCTGGGAGAAGCTTTTGACTGACCGCACAGCACACTCTTATCTGCAGTTTTACTCAGTGTGTGGCATTTAATTATTAATTGTAGATCTAAATGGGCATCAAAGGCCAGAGCACTCTCTGTTCACCTCCCTTATAGTGTTGGCAAAATGACTTAGCAGTTAAACCTTATTTTGAGGGATTACCCAGAATACATGTAGTGCCTGTGCTGCTTACATGCTTTCTACATACTGTATTATTATTTATTCTGTGGGGCCTGTAAAGGGGTATTTAATTTTTTGTTGTTGTGAAAAGGTTATGAGGGGAGGAAAAGGTTGGTGTATTGTTTGGTACCCACACAGGGAACAAGCATTTTCAAGTAACAGGCATGCTCCTTGAACCCTTTGTTTAGTGGTTTAAAGAAGCTGATTAAACAAAATGAAAGGGTTTGAACTGCAGTTCTTGGCTTGTCTAATAATTCTAGCTTGGATTGCAGCATAATGCGTTTCCCCCCATTTTTGGCTTGCTTCCCATTTTGCAAATGGAATTCATCAATAATATTCTGAAGAATTAAATTCTTCACCACAAAAGACAACTGGGAATATATTAAGAGCTGATGAGCTGCAGCATGTAATTTGAATTCGTTCATATCTCAATCTCACAAATATCCTAGTTATCGCCATGTCATATTTGATAGGCCTGTTGTACTTGGACCCAAACTAGAACAATCTGCATCTGTGGCCATACTCTAGAGTCTGAGGGAGGCTCCCTCCATTGACTTGGCTGGACTAACTGTCATTTGCCGCCCCCCCCCGCCCCCCCAAATACTATATATCCCCTGATGATTATTTTTAACATGGTCATTAACCATTTGTGTAACTTTGGGAAGAACCAGTGCTCAATTTGTAAGCTTATATATTTTTACAGTGCCGAGAATGCTTCTGTTGGTTATACAGTAGTACCTCGGGTTACAGATGCTTCAGGTTACGCGTTTTCAGGTTGTGCACCGCGCCAAACCCAGAAGTACCAGAACAGGTTACTTCCGGGTTTCGGCACTTGCGCATGCGCAGAAGCGCCAAATCATGACCCGTGTGTGCGCATACGCGGCACTGTGGGTTGCGAACATGCCTCCCACACGGATCATGTTCGCAACCTGAGGTTCCACTGTATAATATTTTTGCCTAAGATGCTAGTCCTACTCAGAGTAGACTCACTGAAATGAATTAAAAAGCCAAACATTAATTTCAAATGGTTTGCCCTAAGTAGGTTTTAGCTGGATGTAGACTGTTATTATGACCGAAGTATCTTACCCAAAAAGATCTGCACAAACCAGTTTATCTGAGTTCATTATTTTCAGAGTTGGGGGATACATTTATTTTTAATTGCTTAATCATATGGGACTAAACTGCATTATGCTGTAAGGACCTTTTATTAAATCTTAGAATTGTAAAGTTGAAAGGGACCCAAGGTTTATCTAGTCCAGCCCACTGCAATGATCAAAAACTCTGGGGAACCTTCCCTAAAAAAGGTCAACAACTTTGGGGTTCTGCTCCTAAAAAAAGGTCGACAACTCCTGGAAACGGGGGGGGGGGGGCGCTGGAGGGATCTTTGCATCACGGGGCTGGATATGCTTAAGACGGCCCTGCCAGGAATCCTGATTAATTGCATCCAAACAAGCTAAAATCAGAAGCCAACTTTAAGGCTTGTTTGGAAGCTGTTAATTGTAGTTCACAGTTTGGACATGAACAGGAAGCTCTGTTTAATTGGTACTTGAAAGTTTATTTTGTCACTTGCATGAAAAAAGAAGTGAAGGACAAAGGAGCATGCAGAGTGAAGTGGTGCGGGTGCATGCGGCTTGGGCACTTCCTAGTTTATTCAGCCAAAATTTGATTGTCCCAAATCAAACAGTCATTTTGCAGAAGAAATGTTGAACCACCTTGTGCATTATTAATTATGTCAGCATATACTTTACTTAAAAATCAGTTTGAACCAAGAGTTTTGTTCTTTGTTCCACATTTTCTATAACATAGAGAATAGAAATATTTCCCAGGCATTCTGATATGCCAGCAAATGTAGGACAAAACCTTGAGGGTTTAGATACTTGCTTTCTTGTATTTGTTGTTATGCAGCTTATATTTAAAGCACTTTGTGAGTCTCATTTATCAAGTAGTAAGGTTTTAGCTGGAGCTTTCCCTCTATCTCCATTCCCTTTCTCAACTTGGAGAGCTTACTTTTCCCTTGGTTGACAGGGTAGTCTATGACTTGCTGCTCTTTTTTAATTTTTAGAGTAGAGTTAATTGTAATGGTTGTTAATATTTGTATGCTGCTTTTCCAACGGCCAAGTTCAGTTCAAAGTCGCTCAACAATAAGTATTAACAAACAGCACTTCCTAATACAAAAGAATTACCGTATTTTGTGCTCTATAAGACTCACTTTTTCCCTCCTAAAAAGTAAGGGGAAATGTGTGTGCGTCTTATGGAGCGAATGCAGGCTGCGCAGCTATCCCAGAAGCCAGAACAGCAAGAGGGATCGCAGCTTTCGCTGCACAGCAATCCCTCTTGTTGTTCTGGCTTCTGAGATTCAGAATATTTTTTTTCTTGTTTTCCTCCTCCAAAAACTAGGTTCGTCTTATGGTCTGGTGCATTTTATAGAGCGAAAAATACGGTATATAAAAAGGTATAATAAAACACAATAACTCAACCAAAACAATATAGAATAGCAAAACCACAAAATATGAATCAAGCACACTGGATAAGTATTAGGAATGCCAGTTAACCCTGCAACCAAAAAGGGAAACGACAGGAATTGAACAAGTGTTTTGACAAATCCAAAAGGAGAAAATTGTTTTACTTTATTGAGAATCATAAAGATTGTCATTCTCTGCCATCGGCCTTTCGTTCCTCTTTTTATAGAGTTGATGTGAAGATTCCAGTACCTGTGTTTTATAAATACCGGTAACTTTCATGTTTCCTCTCATCTGTGGGTTTGGGTAAGAGTTCTTCCACTGTCAAGGAGAATGTCACATTTGCTAACATTTTATTGGCCCTATCCTAGAAGTGAGAGCAGAAGCAGCCTAATGCAAAGTGTCCTCAATCTCTGAAAAAGTGTGAATTATGACAATGAGTCCAGTATTCCTTTCTAAGTTCATCTGTTCCTCTTAACGTCTGTTAACTACGGTACAGTTAACATCTCTAGGCCTAATGGAACCATTGTTCAGACTAGAACCTACCTCTGTATCATTCAGGGCCCTGGATTAATGGCGTCCCGAAATAGAATATTTTCAGTAGCATTACTTCCCCCAATTTGTGCAACACCACTCTAGCAGTTAATCAACAAAGCTATGGCAATTTTCTTTTAAAGAACTATTGACTTCAAATATTAGTTTAAGCAGCAGGAAAGAAGTATAATAAGTCTATGCACTGCCTGTAAAGAAATAATATTGTTCAGTTGGCTTGAGTACATATTGCTGAAGGGTGGCATTTTAACTAAAATAATTAAGCAAATGTGAGAGCATTTGGCAACTACTCATAATCAAGCAGCTGTTTGGGAGGAAGCAGAGAACTCCTGTAATTTCCAAAGTTTCTTTCTGTGTTGTTTCTTTTGAATGCACTTGATGTGCCATTTAAGTTGTCATAAGGTCTGAATTAATTAGGTACACAAGCTGATGATAAAGAAGGTTGTACATGTGATGGAGAGAAATAGAAATGTAGATCAGGCAGCATCAGAGAAACATATGTTAGCTGGGTCAGCATGTGCTGTACTTCATGGATAATTTGAACCTGACATTTTACAGTATGTCTCTAATTGAGCTACCCCATGCGCCCCAGAACTTCTCACTGTATTTTCTAAAATATATACAACATGTCTATTAAAATCCTTTATGTTTGTGACATAGTTGGGCAATGCCTGTAAGCACCAGTTAAGATCATTGGACCAGTTGTTGTTTTTTATGACTACATTCAAGAGAAGGAAATTTATAGCGTAACTAATTAATTGTGCAAATATCTTTCCATAGTTTCATCAATCTAAAGTACAGTGGTACCCCGCAAGACGAATGCCTCGCAAGACGGAAAACCCGCAAGACGAAAGGGTTTTCTGTTTTGGAGGCGCTTCGCAAGACGAATTTCCCTATGGGCTTGCATCGCAAGACGAAAGCCCATAGGGAAATGCTGGCGGTCGGGAGCAAAGACTTTCGCCCACAGCCGGCCTTCAGAAGAGGACCTCTTCTGAAGGCCGGCGGGGGGCAAAAGTCTTTGCTCCCCCCCCCGCCTGCCTTCCCCCCCCTGCCCCGGGCGATCTTAAAATGCTGGCGGGCGGGAGCGAAGCGTTCGCTGCCGACCCCCAGCATTTTAAAATCTCCAAGGGACAGCAGAGAAGTCTCTGTCCCGGGGAGATTTTAAAATGCTGGGGGTCGGGAGCGTTCGCTGCCGACCCCCAGCATTTTAAAAAGCTGTTCCGAAGCGGGGGGCGGGAACATCTGCCCCAGCCGCCCCACTTCGGAACGCTGTTCCGAAGGGGGGAGGTGGGGCGGGAACATCTGCCCCAGCCGCCCCACTTCGGAACGCTGTTCCGAAGTGAGGAGGGGGGGCGGGAACAGCTGCCCCATCCGCCCCACTTCGGAACGCTGTTCCGAAGTGAGGAGGGGGGGCGGGAACAGCTGCCCCATCCGCCCCACTTCGGAACGCTGTTCCGAAGTGAGGAGGGGGGGCGGGAACAGCTGCCCCATCCGCCCCACTTCGGAACGCTGTTCCGAAGTGAGGAGGGGGGGCGGGAACAGCTGCCCCATCCGCCCCACTTCGGAACGCTGTTCCGAAGTGAGGAGGGGGGGCGGGAACAGCTGCCCCATCCGCCCCACTTCGGAACGCTGTTCCGAAGGGGGGAGGTGGGGCGGGAACAGCTGCCCCATCCGCCCCACTTCGGAACGCTGTTCCGAAGGGGGGAGGTGGGGCGGGAACAGCTGCCCCATCCGCCCCACTTCGGAACGCTGTTCCGAAGGGGGGAGGTGGGGCGGGAACAGCTGCCCCAGCCGCCCCACTTCGGAACGCTGTTCCGAAGGGGGGAGGGGGGGCGGGAACAGCTGCCCCATCCGCCCCACTTCGGAACGCTGTTCCGAAGGGGGGAGGTGGGGCGGGAACAGCTGCCCCAGCCGCCCCACTTCGGAACGCTGTTCCGAAGGGGGGAGGTGGGGCGGGAACAGCTGCCCCAGCCGCCCCACTTCGGAATGCTGTTCCGAAGTGGGGAGGGGGGGCGGGAACACCTTCTGAAGGCGGGCAGGGGGCGAAAGTCTTTGCTCCCCCCTGCTTGCCTTCCCAGGGGCTTTTAAATCGCCCCGGACAGCGGAGAAGTCCTCCGCTGTCCGGGGCGATTTTAAAATGCCGCCCGCCAGCATTTTAAGATCGCCCGGACAGCGGAGAAGTCCTCCACTGTCCCGGGGTTTTTTAAAATGCTGGGGGTGGGAAGAAAAGCCCTTGTCCCGCCCCCAGCCTTCAGAAGAGGTCGGGGGACAGACTGTCCCCGGACCTGGTCTGAAGGCGGTTTCCCTAGGAACGCATTAATTGATTTTCAATGCATTCCTATGGGAAACCGTGCATCGCAAGACGAAAAAACCGCAAGACGAAGAGACTTGCGGAACGAATTAATTTCGTCTTGCGAGGCACCGCTGTAATATGAGTTGAAAGCCAGTGTGGTGCTTAGCTGTAGAAATCCTAGGGCTAAATATGCACTCAGCCACACCTGTCTCACAGGGTTGGTGTGAAGATAAAAATTACCTTAGATCTATGCAAACTTTAACTCTTTGGAGAAGAACAGAATACAAATGTCAAGGTAAAAGGCTGGATGGCAGTCCTTTTCCCCTCAGTTACAACTAAATAGGAAAGCAAGAAATAAGTTCAAAGATAAAGGATTTCCTAGCAAACAGTTTTCTGTAATCAGGAGGGTCACAATCCATAAATCACTGATTCCACACATGTGCAATTTCTTTTCCTGGGAGGTGGGCTTGCACTCTCATTGGTGTTTCCAAGGCTGATTCACTGAAATTTATTTTCTATTTTTGCTTATCACATCTTCCAGTTATGATGGTGGTTTGCGAAAAGGCATACCGAAGAAGGAATCTGTTCCACTTGCTTATTTTCCAGTATATGTGATTAAGGGGGGATAGGAGGGTCTTTTCTACATCTCTACACTCTCCAAAAGTTAGCTTGCTGCTGAGAAAGGAAGGGCCTGCCTGTTTCGTTGCTTCGTTTACCTTCCCAAATAGTCCAGATAGAAAGACTGGCATGTGGTGGTATGAATTGAGTTTCTTGAGATTGGGATCAAGTATGAGGTCTTGCAAGTTGTGGCTGGTGCAGGCGTGATTATTGGGAGGCACAGAATTATTTATGGGCTTGAAAATACTGGATAATGAAAAGTGGCAGCACAGTACTTGTGATTGACATATTGTTTCAAACCTAGACAGGTTTTCTTGCTGGCATTTTTGGAGCTCTGGAGAGATTCCCCCCCCCCCCAATTACATTGTCACGGTGATGGGTAAACTCTATTGTCATACTCCAAGGTATTTAAAAGGATTGAAGTCTTGTGCCATTTAGAATATGGTCATCTGTTAAGGGGAATATTAGCAGCACCATTGAAACAATGCTGTAACTGTACTGATACCCTTTTAGAAGGATTGTGCCACTCAGAGATCCATTCCACCTGATGGGAGCCATGTTGGCTTTAGAAGTACTGTGGCACTGTCTGCTGTGATCAGCAAGGGTATTGATTCTATTTTGCCCCTCACAGTGTTGTCGGCTTTAGAAGGAGTTTTGTTCTCATCATAGGGATGATGTTGATGTTGATGATGACCTGTTATACTCAGTCCAGGCATCTCCTTTCCTTCTGTGGCATGTATGTTCTTTAGAATCAACACTGCAGCAGATCTAGAGGGTCTAGGCTGTTGACGCAATCACAGTGCAGATCAGTTTAGTACAACAGAAACGAATAGTTCAAGTGACTTGGGTGTGCTGATTTCAACTCCACACCTTTTGAATTTCTGTTCAGGTTTCCTGGTGGCTAGATGTCTTAAAAGTGGATGTGTGGAGTGGGGAAAAGGCTAGTGGCAGCTGGACTGAAAGTGGCTGGCTTTGAGAAGTGACAATTTGGTTATCCATATGTCAACATTGTATTAAAATACATTAATGAAGCAATATCATAACAGTAGAACTTGAAAAATCTTGAGCCCTCAATTGATCAGGTGCATAGATATCTGGGCCTAGCATCTAGGCTTTGAAACGTGTTGCCAGTCCTAGATCCTAGAAATACTGTATTTACTCGAGTCTAATGCGCCATCAAATCTAACGCACACCTCAATTTTCAGAACCTTGAAACCAAAAAATGTATTTGCTGGCGAATGTAAATTTGCCATCGAATCTAATGCGCACCTTAATTTTCACAATGAACATTAGATTCCAGTAAATACCATATGTCTTAGTAAGTGTGAAATGAATGTAGTGTTTTGTACTAAGTGCTTCCTGTTTGCCATCCATTTACATATTGTACTTCCTACTGGAATCTAATCATTATGAAATAAATAGCTGCATAAAAAGTTATTTAGGCATAATGTCATGCATTTCAAAGAATGCTTGAATAGTATTCTGATCTGTTGCTTGCAAGAGGAAGGTTAGAAAGGTTTGCACTGTGACATATGGATGCCTTTTATTATTAAGTTTTCTGAAACTGAGCAACAGAAGAGCTGCCTTGGTATAAAGCTGCAGAGAAGCATATTTATATTATACTGAAGACAATTCTGGGGATTTGGGGGACAAAAGACGACTTCATAAAAGAAGACTTTTCAAATTCGGGGAATACTGTATTATGGCTCATTTGATTTCTGGGAGCTATCAAGGGTAGTATATCCAGAGTGTTGTTCTTGATGGGACAGCTCCCTCTGAAGAAGCCAATACTTAGCTTGGGAGTACTTCTGGATCCTTTGTTGTCACTTGAGGCTCCATGGCCTTCCATCAGCTGTGCTCATATCTGGACAGGGACAGCATAACTTCTGTCATCTAGGCTCTGGTAACCTCTAGGTTAGATTGCTGTAATGCACTGTGCTTGGGGCTCCATTTGAAGCCAGTTCGGAAACTTCAGCTGGTGCAGAATTTGGTGGCCAGGTTGCTCATCGGGGCAAGACGGTTTCACCGATCCTGACCCGACTGCATTGGCTGCCAATTAGTTTCTGGGCCCAGTTCAAAGTGCTGGTTTTGACCTATAAAGCCCTAAATGACTCAGGGCCACAATACCTCAAGGACTGTCTTTCATCATATGAATTGATTTGGACCCTGTGATCATCATCTGATGCCCTTCCTCATGTGCCTCTCCTACGAGAGATCCGGGGGTGGCAACATGAGAATGGGTGTTTTCCGCAGTAGCTCCCCATTTGTGAAATGCCCCCAAGGAGGCTTATCTGGTGTCTTCATTGCATATATTTTGGTGCCAGGCAAAAATGTTGCTCTATAACCAGGCCTTTGACTAATTTGCATTCTGTGGTCTTTTAAATGTATTTGTGGGAAGGCGGTAATTGGTTTTTTGTTTTTATTATGTATTCCGTATGTTTTATCTTGCATTTTTATGTTGTGAACTGCCCTAAGATCTATGGATGAAGGGCAGTACACAAATAATAATAATAATAATAATAATAATAATAATAATAATAATAATAATACACCTTCATTGGGTTTGAACAAATGTCATCTACAGTTTTCGAGGGTTTATATAGGAATGTCTAGAGATTATTTATTTGTAGGGGTGCATCAGTTGGGGACGCGCCTCATCTGTCTTATTGGTTCATTTTTACAAGGAACAAATAACTAAAAATATTTGGCTCAGTTTCCAGCTGGACATGATCATTGGTCCATTTGACAGAAAATGGATTTCAGCTTGCTGGTACTGATAGAATAACAACAGGGAAAAGTGGCTGTATTTACTTTCAAGGTGGTGAAATTGCAGAAATCTTAAATGGAAACGGAAGGTATAGATTGCTACAAGGATAAAAAGAAACATATTTTGTGTGTTAGGACTGCATTTTATGGATATTAGGAATACCAATACATCTAAATTGGTGCTATGGTGTCCTTATGACATTCTTATTTCTGTTAGGTCAAGACAATAAATATACACGCAGATGGCAACATTTGGGAACTGGGCTGCTTGTTGCTTAGCAGCATATTTTGAAGGGAGAGTAAGAATATGAGTATAGAACAAATTCTATGTTCAGTTTACACAGGTCTGTTTAAAGAGAATATTCATTCTTATGACAAGTTGTAGATGGAAACACCATGTGAAGCTAAGAGGCTAGGTACATCATTCAAGTATATTTTATGTACAAAAGAAAATAGATTGCAGCTTTTAGGTCTTGTCCATGGAGCGTGGAGGACAGGGTGCAAATGGATTGTGCTGTGACTTGAAATGGCCTTTCTGGAAACAAAAGACTGGTGTGCACATGCCGTGAGCTATGTGTGATAATCCACTTGGCTCAAAAGAAGAGCCTATCTAGTCCAGCATTCTGTTCTTACAGTGCCCAAACAGATGCCTAGCAGAAGCCTGCAAGTGGGACAGGAGGGCAATTGCACTCTCACATTCTGCAAGTTGGGATTTGGCATTCATATGTCATCTGATGTAAATAACTGTTTTCCCTTGTACATATTCTAAAGTGGGAATAAAGAGTCATTGTGGATCAAATAAAGAAGTCCCCAAAGATATTTTGATAATCAGACCTAATTTTACATCTTTTCAGTACAATTGACATAAACTGATGTTTTTGTTGCTGTTTGAGTGTGTGTGTATCTCATATACATTATTTCAGGTTGTTAAATATTTAGACGTTGGCTGCTCTGGGTTTTTTGTTTGTTTTGCTTCTGTTCTTTTGCTTTGTTTTATGATTTGGTGCTGAGTCGTTTGCTGAAAATGGCAGTAGCAGTGCTGAAGCTAGCAATGGATTTCCAAATTGTCAAAGAGAGGTCTTTTCCACCCCTGGAACCTAATCACCTGTTAATTAGCTATCAAATCTGACTCATTCTGCACACAAAGCATTTGCTATTCTTCTACATGATGGTCCCTCCTTGTTAAGATCCTTACTAATTCAGAAAAAAGATTTAAAGGAGATTTGAACAAGCATAAGGCATTTTGTTTTGTTTTAACAAGTTTGAATTTCCTATCTAGGAAAAAAAAATCCCTGAAACTTGTCATCTTATTTTCAAAGGTCTGTTGGAAAGACAAGTATTACATGAAGTAGATGAAGACATGGTCACTGATGTTGATTTTACCAACATGATTTCTGAAGAAGAGCAAGAAGAATTAAAAGCTGAACTTGTCAAGGTAACATTCTTTGTCTCCTGAATCTGTCATCTTAAACTAAGGGCTGGTTTTGGAAATCACAGCTGATGCCAATCTTTTCCCATGCAATTCTCCTTGGGCACATTGCTATAAAAGCAATTGCATGAATTTCTTACCAATACCATGACTGTATGCCTTACCACCATATGTGTGAAGTGGTTCCTGCATGGATTGAGCAGAGTTCAAACTTTTTCTAATAAAATGTAATTGGAGGCAGGGCAATAACTAGCCAGGTAGTTCTTTACCTTAAACAGGAACATTCTTGCATATGGATTCATTGAGAACGTAACCAATGCAATAGAATGGATAGTGTGCCAAAATTTGGGGTGCCCCGTCCAGCCATGAAGTGCTTTGGGCAACTTTCATGTATTAGTTTTTTCTGTCATACAGTTTGTGTAATAGAATAAAATGGAGTGTTTCCGTGTTTCCACGTATGTCACTCGAGTTACCATATTTGAAGAAAGAGCTTGGCTATAAATGTGATCAATAAAATAACATTAAACTCATCAGTTCAAAATATACAAATGAGGTTTCTTTGATTAATATACAGTAATACTTTGAAAATAATATATTTGTTCTTTCATTTTTATGTCTCCACCACCCCTTTTGGAGTCATAAAAGCAGGCATAAATTATTTTGTGTTTCACTTTTGTAAGTCTTTGTCCCCCAGTCTTTCCTTTTCAGTGATGTGAGCAGAGGTTAAGGCCTTCATCTTCCAGGCACATCCCACAATACGTATTGTTTGTAGTCATAGCAGTTAATGGAATCTAGGTCAGCTCAGATCACAAGACTGTCCTAAATTGTTCACAGCATTCAAATGGTATATAATTACATTGTTCAAAGGAAATGCATTGGGGATTTGCATTTTGAAATGCTTGGAATTTTTCAGAATTTACTAAGTTTCTGGAGCTCTAATGAAATCATTCTATTTGGAGTGGCTGCTGTACTTCCAATGGGAGTAGTTTGCCTACTGGTTTTCAGTGCCTTTGAAAATATTTCCCTGTATCATTGCCTTAAAAGCCTTAGAACTGTCACATTCCCATCTAAAGATTTTCCCCAAAGCCATGATTCCCCACTTCCCAATTGTATTGCAGTTCCCAACTGCATTTTCCCAATTGTATTGTTTCTTGAATAATCCACAAAGTGTACAGTGAATGTGAAGATTTTCATGGATGTTAAGGAACATATAATTCAACATATAATTCATATAATTCAAAATGTAGTAGCTTCTGAGGGGAGATAATTTATAACTTATTGCTGTGTATATAGCTGATACCTTCTGTGCAGTTAGTTCTCCATGAAAACGTAGGTTCTGCAACTTAATATTCATATGTATAAATTGCATTTAATGCCCAAATGACAGCAAAGTTGCTCATCTTAATTCTGTTAAAAATAGCCCAGTCCAGAAAGGCCTATCTGTGTATGGAATTAATATTTTTCACATCATAAGATAAATATGTCTCTGAAGAGACTACATTGGATAATTACAATTTTAAAATGAAACTAAACGTTGTATAATCCACCGCAATGTTTCATTTAATGAGACATTTGCAATAATAGAAAAGTAGCTGAAGATGTTTATTTCTTTAAACTGGGACTAATCAGTTTTTCCAAGTCCAGTAAAAACAACGTAAAGTGACTGTTGTACCCACCCAAGCCCATCTGTGTTGTACTCCTCCCAATTTACAACCTGACTATTCTGCTTTACATAATCAGATGAAATGTAAGGCTATATTTAACTTAATTGGTTTTATTATAATGACACAAAGAAAATAGCTTTCTCTTTGCCAGCATGTTTTTTAACTAGGCTGCTTTTTCTGTCTCTTCTGGGTTATACTGATGGGAGCCATTTTTATTTTACATACACTGCCTCTCCTTAAAGGCACAAATTACTTCCTAACCATCTGTTCAGTACATATGTACATACAGATCCTTGTGCATGACATTGTGCAGCTCATTGCCTGACAAACTTTCAGTTTGAGCCATTATGGCTAATAAATCCAGAAATGAGCAGGCAAACACATTGCTCCTAACTTGTTTTCTGGCCTGGCCATTTCTGTCTTTTATTATATTTGTAGATTTTGGTAGTCCATAGGTCAATGAGAAAAGCAATGAAACACATGTGAGATTATTTTGACGCCACTTTATTAGGTCTAAAGATTCAAATACCATGGCATTTTTGTGCTTGAAGAAGTTGTTTCACCTAAAACCATTTTACGTTTATCGTGAAGAGGAATAATGCAGACTTTTCGTCTGTTAATTCTATTAAGCTTGAAGATGAAATTGCAACTTTGCGACAAGTGTTGGCAGCAAAAGAGAAGCATCTTGTGGAAATAAAACAAAAGCTTGGCATCAACCTGATGAATGAACTGAAACAGAACTTCAGCAAGGGCTGGCATGATGTGCAAACTACAACTGCGTAAGTAAAAACCTTCTGCACACCCTTTTCCTTTGTACTTCTCTCATTATGAAAGCAGCATGGTGCAATGGCTAATGTATTGGACTTTGTTTAAAGTGACCTATGTTCCAACTCCCATTGGGCTTTGAAGCTCACTGCATTGCCTTTGTCCCCATCCATGCTGAAGATAAAACTGAAAGCCAGTTAATGTGGCACCCTGAACTCTTTGGAGATGATATGGAATACACACGTGGCAAATAATTCAGTACATTTAGTCAAAAGCCATTTTGTTATTGCCATTGCTGTCTCCAGTAATTTGAACTCTATTTAAAGGCACCTTCAAGGGGTCACTTTGCATGCTTTATTCTACAGGTAGCATACATGATTTTTATTTTCTTGCCACCTGACTTCCTTTGCTTTTTTATGAATGGTTCAGATGCCATTCTTTTTTTTTTGTAGTCAACACGGGGAAGTGGGCTGTGTTAAGGTATCCTGATGTGCAATGGACTCTGCAGCCACCATGTTTGTATGCTTACGACAAGTGGAAGTGGCTCTTTTCTAAAATAACTGCAGTAGCAGCATGTAAACAGTAGGACACCACCATGTTAACATGGTGGCCATTGTTGTTGAACTACTTTGTGTGGATGATGGCAGGGGCAGACTTTGCTAATATGGCACCCTGAGTGAGGACAAAATTTGGTGCACACACACACACACACACACACACACACCACATAAATGACGTTGTTGTTGTTACTATAACAATTAGTGTCTCCTCAGTTGGGTGCTCTATGCAGAGGAACTGCCCATGCTACCATAAATCCAGCGTTAATGATGGTCACTGCTGACATGATGGAGCTGGCATTCTTTCTATTCACAACAGACATATATATTGGTCACAGCACACTGGAGCCCTTCCAAGGATGGAAACTATGCATGGTACAGCATTCAACTAAGTTTTATGCAGTGTGGACCCATTGGAATTAAAGAACACAATTATGTCCATTGATTTCATTGCATCTAACCTGAATAAAATTCAGCTGACTATTTTGCACACGGAAAAGAACTCAACAGAGAGAGAACTTTAGTTGCAGTCATCTTCATTCTAACAATAGAAAAAAATCCTGAACTGGCTTAAAGAAAATAAGCAGTAACATTTTTTCATTGGTTTCTACTGTGATGGTTGTACCAGCTGCATGTGCAAATCTGAATAGTTATTTTTTGAATGCCATTCTATTTATTTATTATTTTGTAGTAGTAATGAAAATATGAACAATATATTATTAATGGCATTTTTAAAGGCTAGTACCTTAAATGTATATCTCCAGGCAGAAGAGAAGGTGAACTGTGAAAATGCACACTCAGCAAATAGATTAGTAGCTGAATAGGTAGCCTCTGAATTTTAAAAAGCTTAGCAACCCTGATGAAGAATGCAAGCATAGCAAGTCAAAGCATGTTGCGTAAATCAGCCATGTGCATATTTAAGAGGATTGTGGTTGAAGCATTCTTTGCATTATCTGACTGTTAGAAGCAGCAAAACCATTTTGGATATGCACCTGTGGTCTAGACACTATCAAGGAACCCTAGAATAATAATTGCAGTGTTGCAAAATTACTGAAATGGCTTATCATTATTTGCCTACATATTACAGTTGTGTCCCCACCTTCCTCCAAGGAGCTCTGGTACATATTTTATCCCTGCAACTCTGAAGTAGGTAAGGCTGTGAGATAGCAGTTTACCAGTGACCATCCATTGAGTGTAATGGCTTTGTGAGGATTTGAACCGGGTTTCCTTGATCAAAATTCCAACACTCTGCACAACTTGTGATCCATCAGGCTCAATGCCTCCCACCAGCCAGCACTGGTGGTCTGCCATTGGCTTGACAATGCCTGTGCTGGTGTGCTTTGCAGGTCTAAGCAGGAAGAAAAAACATGAAATTTGGTGACCAAGGACTCTGTCCCAGTTATGCACCTTGCTGTTCACTTCTGTTTTGTGTATCTTGGAGCCATCCTAAATATTATGCAAAATGCAGTAGTAGAATTTTTCTCAACATTCTTGCTCATCAGACTGTAGAAGGGTAAAAATATTTTGAATGCTTCTTCACATACAGGTTTAATAGTAGTAGTAGCGATTATGATTATTATTTATTGCCTGCCCTTTACCATAAGGTCCCAGGGTGGCTTACAGTATAAAAATGTATTAACTATAATAGGAACAAACTTTAGAGAGAAATATGCAGCAAAGTACTTTTAATGTTGGACACTTGTCTTTTCCTGTTGTATATGCCCTGGCAATTCTGGGTACATCCTGACATCATTATTATTTTATTTCTACCAATTTCTCTGCTATGGGTAAAGTAGTTTGTGTTTGGGCCATATAAAATACAGTTAATTCCCATATATGAATATTAGCATTTGGTAAGCTATTTTAAAACCACCCCCTTCTCTTGTGCTGTTCCTGCAAATGAGTTTAATGTACAGCAGTCACAGTTCTAATGGATTTCTGATTTGAACAGTATGAGAAGCAAATGCCTTGAACTTAAAGGGTACTTGCTTACACTGTAATAACTGTTAATTCTTAGATACAAGAAGACACAAGAGACTCTGAGTCAAGCAGGTCAAAAGGCAACAGCAGCTTTCAGCAATGTCGGAACAGTCATCAGCAAGAAGTTTGGAGATATGAGGTACAGACGTTTTGATTTAATTTCTGGGAGAAAATTAAATCCCACTCTCCCACAGTTCTTTAATTCCCAGCATTGCAAGATTTACATTGAATCCTGGCTAAGGCGACTTTTTCCTGTTTATCACAAAGGAACTAAATGATAGCTTATTAAGCTGTATTCCTGATTTAAATCCTGGCACATTACCAGAGAAACCAGGGAGATTACATGTTGGAATTCCATCTTCTAAATAATGCCATAAAATACATCAGCAGGGATACAACAACTGCATCCCCCTAATTGTTTTGAAGAGTGAAGCATGCCTTGAAGCTATTCTTGAAACACAAATAAATCAACTTTACTGTTCTATCCATTTCCCAAGGAACGTTAATAAAGACTTTTGTCAAACCATCCGTATCTCCCTTCATTGACTCAACAGAATGCGCTACACAAGGAAAGGTAGATTAGTTCAGAGATTCAAAGTATTCATTCCCAAAATGTAATCTTCTGGAGGAAGAAGCAATTGCTGATTATTCCCTTTGTAGAGTAGCAAGGATCTCCCTGCTTTCAGGGAAGCAAGGCAACTGTGTCTGCTTCCTCACTTGCTGGAACTAACAGCAAATTTGTGGTATAGAGGGATTTACATTGGGAAAGAGGGTAGGAGGGTACAGGATAAAAGGTTAAACACATTCTTCCACAGAACCACCAATCTTCTGAATGCCTTGGGGTCATTAGCTAAGAAAAGAAAAAATAGCAAATTCTAATCCTGATTTAAATTACATCTAGTTTGGCCTCTTTTCACTGACTTCACTGGAAAGCCTCGTTGTGACTTTAAAGGATTTTGGAGAGCATTCCTAGGGTTTCTGTAATTACAGGTGCAAGTGACTGAGTTCTATTTAATTGAATAGTGTGTTGCCATTTCTAACAGCTTCATCCTCAACTGAAGGAAAACCAGTTATGAACTACATTTGCTTGTGTTGTCCCTTGCTGTCCTTGTCCTAGCCTTGTCCCCTTTTCCTCCTTTCTCTTCTGACTGCTTGCTCTTTGGGGTGTAGATAATTTATCTGTGTATACTCTTCTTCAACATAGGGTCCCTAGATGTTATTGGACTTACTCCCATCATCCCCAATAGACCAGCTTAGCCCGTGGTCGGAGATGATGGGAGTTGTAGTCCAAACTCATTTGAGGACCCAAGGTTGAAGAATACTGCTGTAATGCATAATAATGCGTACTGATGGTGCCATATAAATAATGAGTGAATAAGATGCTGAGATGCTGTTTGTACACAGTGTGTACATTGACGAACTACCCTTTGCTTCCATGTCATTTTAGGTTTTACTTTGGTTAGCACAAATCTTTGGTACTTGGTAGGTACTACAGAGAATCTTTTGTCTATTCAATACCACCACAAACACACACCCATGCACATAAGCAAAAAACCCAGGAATGTGACATTAGGATATTTATTTTTCCCTATAGACTAAGAGCTAGAGTGTAACATTTTTATATGAATCATTTTTCTCTTGTACGAATAGTTTAAAATGCTTATTTCATGTTTGAATACCCCTTGCAGTAATAAAATAGGAAGAAATTGCAAACAGGGCTAGATCAGAAATGTTGCATTGTCTAAGCGTACTGCATTAATAAGTTGCTTGATCACTGAAGAGCTTCTTGACAGTAACAGTTACTAATTTAGGCATAACACTTGCTTTTTAAAGGGGATTATTTTCTGTTTCCTGTAAGGGAAATGTCCACAGTAGTTTGGAAGGAATTTGTGTGCCAGCCTCATTCTGCAGGGAAGCTGGAGGGCTGATTGCAGCTTGGTTATCAGCCTGGGAATTAAAAGATAAATTCAGGGCAGAAGCTACATATTTTTTATTATGTTGAATTGATTAGTGTTTCTTAACTTTCTTAACTTCGTTAAGTGTTTAGATGTTGTGGTCCTACAGAGCAATGCTGTGCCTTAAAGTTTGGGCTGTGCCACACGTACAAACATTGAGATAATTGCTCACTAATATTTGAAGTAAAAAGAGGTGCTAAATACTATCTGTAGTATTTAAAATGTAGAAGCAAACAATTGCTTAATATTTTGTAGTGCAGTGCTCTGCATGTTAACTCAGTTCAGTGGGGCTTACTGCCAAACAAATGTGCACAGAATTGCAGTTATGTGTATGTGAATTATACAGGGTGTACATTTTATTTCATGCCAAGCCCTCAGGCTGGGGTCTTCATCCATTGGAGCATCTTGTTATAAAACCTGATGAAGAGTGCTAATCAGGCCTGGGACATGGCAATTCATAGATCTGAATGCTCAGGAAGTACATATATTATTAAAACCAAAACAGCCGCCTTCTCTTCGCAATAATCCGTATCTAGAATTTTATAAAATCAGTATCTGGAATAGCATATACAACTATGAGTGCTAGATGCAGAGCTCCAGCACTGGGAGTTACACGGTCCCTCTTTGCATGTGTAGTTCCCACAACAGCTGAAAAATGGGAGTGCAGAATTCATTGGGTGGTTATAGTTTGTATTTTACAATGGCCCTGATGTGTGGTAGAATTCTAATCACTAGACAGGTTAATGAAGACCAACCAGTTTTATGCTCGCCATGGTAAGCTGCCACTTGCCAAATGTCATCTGTACCTCCCATGTCTCTCTGTTTCATTACAGTACTGAATAAAGGTATCAAGAGAACAGCTCTATAAAGTTGTAGTCTAGAAAAGGAATATGCTTTTTAGTGACATATAAAAAATCAACAGTAAAAGTGGAAGACAATTTACAAGATTTTATGGCACGATATTTACGTAGCAAGTTCAGGACTTGACCAAGCTTGCATGATCAGAGAATTCAGTTGATCTAATTTAAATTAGCAAGGTTTTGCCTTTTGGGTTGTGTTTTTCCAGTTAGCACATTCAGTTGTATTACATTTGCCAGGCTTGTGGTCCACCAGGGGCTGCTACTGAACTTCCGTTCATGAAAATGGAGTTTGCTTGAGATTCTCTTACCTTAATTGGAGGATTTTATTGAAAATTAATAAAAAATTATTTACAAAAAAAGAGATTCTCTTATCTGTTTCACAGCAGCAGTACTTGATCAATTGCTCTTCATACAATAAACAATTCCCAGTGTTTCTGACTGACCCTTGTGTTTAATTTTGCTCTGTAATCCGATTTTATCAGCTGCAAGTAGCTGGTCCCACTACCATTAAGTTGCATCTGTTGCAATTGATTTGATAGAGCTGAAACGCAGAAGTCCAGGGGTTGTAATTATTTGAAGCTTCTACTCCCTCTTCCCACTTGCATTATTTATTTAAAAAGAAATGATCATTATCTGGCCTTCTGACCACTCTTCTTTTGGTATTAATTTAGTTTTAATGGATAATACATAGATGTTCTATCCAGTTCTCTTAAGGCAGTCGTGAGTCAGGGCTATTCATGTTATGTTGTTCTGCCTGAATGCCATTGTGCCTGAAACGAAGGCTTCAGTGACAAACACAGATTGCTTAGAATCTCATGCTTAATTGACACAGCTCTTTGGTGGGCTAGTTTTCAAACTGGATTATGTGCTTATCTTCAAACCAATTTGAAATTGCAGCTGGTGACTTGTTGTGGAAGCAAGCTCAACATTTACAAACTTCACAGGTTTCCAAAGAGAGCACGAACAGTTAGCAACTTAGTTAAATTTAAACATTTAAAATGTGTTCCATGTTCAGGATTTTGGGGGTGGGGGTGAGATCTGTAATTATACCAGTGCTTAACTCTTCTTAATTTTTTCCTTATGCTGCTGTTCCAGGTCACATTCACTTGGGTAAGATAAATGCATGTTGCTGCTGCATTTGGCATAGTCTGTTTTATGGAAAAGGACACAGCATGATTTTCTCCATTTGTGGTCCAAGATTAGAAACTTGAATTATTTCAACTGGGACATCTTGATTTTATAGTTTAATTAGGCAGTGAAGAAATTGCTGAAGATCCTGAAGAAAACCTTGGATAGAATTCAGAATGTTGTTAATACGCTCCTGATTAGATTAGACCAAATTTCCCATAATGGAGGCTTTCAAAATGCATTTCTACCAAACAACAATCCTCCCTTCACCACTCAAGATTGAAACATAAGGACTAAACATTCAGTAAAATTGTTTTTTGATTGTTTCTCTGAGAGTGGGCATTATCATAGAACAATAATTAATTTCATCAATTGTTTGAATCCCAAAGTTTGATCTGTGAACCGCCCTAAGACCCCTAAGTTTCCCCTAGTAAGTTTCAGGATTGCTTTTTTCCAGGATGTAAGAGTGCCAGAAATTCTTACTTAAAAACTAAATTAGCCAGCAATTATGATTTTATTTGTCATTTTATAAAGTTTTATGTTTTCTCTCTTCCATGTTTTTCAATTGCAGTTACTCTATTCGCCATTCCATAAGTATGCCTGCTATGAGGTAAAAGTTCCACATCACCTTCTTATCCTGACCTTTGAATGTGTGTTTTCAGGCTGTGACAGTAATTTGTGACCATAATTTGTTTTTAGTACTGAATTTTAAATTGTCGCAACCCTTTGGGATCAGTAGGAAATTCAAATGTGGCACCATTGGCCATTCTCTGTTGTTCACGTGTGAGTAGTCAGATTCCCAATCCACATTCTCATAGATTTCACTGAAATATATTATCAAATAAGCTTTGCCACTGTTTTCATTTGTGAATTGCCCCAGCTGACAGACAGTTATTGCTATGAGCCACTTTGCTTGGATGGTAGGAAATGGAGGGCCAGGTCTACCTTCTCCTTCCTAACCAGAGTCCTTTCTCCTTGGCTGGGAGGCAAGTTGGAGTAATTGTTGTGCTCCCTAGAAAGCCCTGTCATAGAAAGGACTTTGTAGCTCATTAGAAAGGTAAACAGGTGTCACATTAGTTAATGTGAAGTAATATGAAGAGCATATGATCCACTGCCACATGTCTGTAGTTTTAAGAAACACCTCCTTAGGGCCAAATGTCACATGGCCTTGTATGGTGGCTGTTTTAAGGCCTCCCATGCTGGCTGTTTTTTAACCAAATTAAGACCATGGGTTGCTTTAACCCTTTTCCCCCAAGGCATACTATTCAGGATCAAGCCTTCTTGTGCCTGATTTCCATTGGATCATAGCATGACCTAAGACTTGAAGCTTAAACTGTGATCCCAATATGGCGCGGGTATCCACACACTGGCTATCCGTTAAACACACACATGACCAAATAATGTTGCAGCTGGTTTGACTCTTAGCTTGGTGGTAATTAGAAGCCAGAGATGGTGTGACAAGCCATTGTTATCAGAACCCAATCCTGCAAACATCCAGAAGCATTTAAGGACAAGTGTAAGACTATCATGTTATTCTTTGTTATACCTTATCCTAGGAATTCTCCTACATTCAAATCCTTTGAAGAAAAGGTTGAGACCACTGTCACAAGCCTTAAGGTATGGATTAGAATTGAGGGAAGTGTTATGACCAGACTAGCTAATTTTTGTGGTGTGTCACTGAAAATAACTGAAGCCAGAGTAGTCCAAACCTTATCCTAAAATGAACCCGTGATTGTTCCTACACTTCCAGGGAATTTTCTGTGCACATTTGTACATCATCAGTGCAGCAGAAACCAGTGTTCCCTTTAAGCCCTGTGTACCTGAGAAATAACTTCCTATTCTTTGTTCCATCATGAGCTTTAAGATCAGTAGAGCAGCTTCATGATTGTACCACGGCAACACGGTCAAAACCTATCATTGGTAGCTGTGTCACATTGTGAAGCCCTCTTCTCCTGAAGGGTCAAGCCAAAACTCATTCCAGAAGCACTAAGACTTTCCTGTTTGGGCTCATGTTTATCAGTCAAGGCTAATTTCTATGAGTATATATATTTGGGCCTCCCACACTTCTCAAAATAGTTTGTTCACATATAATATAAGCATTAGCTTGGTAGTGCATGTTTGTTCTTTGTCAGTTGTGATTATTTATCTGTAAAAAGGTGTAAAACCAAACAATGATAAGACCACCAAGGAAGATGAAGGAATTTCCACAGCAACTGCCATTTGCTAATAACCCACATTTTATGCTTACTAAAAATAAAGATTCTACTCAGGAAATATTTTTCCTAATTGAAAAGATTATTTTAAACAAAATAACTTTTAAAAATTAACCAGGCTTATAAAAGATACTGGCCTGAGTTGAGAAGTTAAACACATTTAAGAGTAAGTGTCTGTGATCATGAAATGTCATCTGGGAGATAGGGGGACAAGATTAAATCTGATTAAATGTGACAAATATGGTGCAGATACAGCCTAAGAGAATTAAAAAAAAAATGCCAGCTTGATCACCGCTAGCACTTGTGCCAAAGGCAAGATGGACTGCACTAAGTTCATGCTCTGAAATCCCCTTGCTTTTTCAATACAACTTGTCAAGCTGTCAAGAGTTCATCCGGCCTTTATCAGAATCAAATACTTAAATAGTGCAAAGCACCACAGCGTCATATACCAACTTTTATTTTATTTGAGCACCTAACCAACTAGCTTTGCTGTCTTCTCCCATGTTACTGATAACCAGCTGAATTCCAAACTGGCATGGCATTTAGTTTACTCTTAAACTGAGCGATTTCCCACATGTAAAGAACAATATAGATTTATTATGGTTTGAGTCAAATTACACAGAACAGAATGTATATTTGGAAGTTAACCTTGGGCAAATTGCTGCTGTTTCATATTCAACATTTTATTTTAAGCTTGCCTCTTACCTTTTTTGTGGAAGTCAGTACATATCAATACATTATTCTCAATCTGGCACTGACTTCTAGCATCTAGTACAAAGGGAACCATTTTAAACATTCATTACCACCCTTGCCTTTAGTTAACACTGTAGTTATAATCTGCTACCTTGAGAGCTGAGGAAACAAAAGACAACATGGAATTAACATTCTTTGCAACTGAGGTTACAGAGCCCCTTGAGTTATAATAGTCCTAAGCATTTATTTGGCTTGAGAATGAGAAAGAAAATTGAGGCAAATTGTTTAGCAGAATGTTACTGACTGCCCTTGCTCATTCCTTTCAGACAAAAGTTGGAGGTACGAGCCATACCGGAGGAAGTTTTGAGGAGGTTCTCAATTCTGCTGCCCATGCCAGTGCTCAGAGTTCCGCTGTGAGCACTCGACTCCCAGAAACAGAAGAGGAGCTTCAATGCTAGACTGAAGGGATGCTAATCATTTTCTCCATCCCATGTCTCGGGTCCAATTCATACATGAAGCCCTGTTTATTTTTGCTTCAGGATTGAGTATGACTGTATGCTGAAACATTAGCGTAAAGCAGACAGTACCCAGAGTGAACCACAGTGATTTTTGTGATAAGCCAGAAATGATCGCTATCTGTTGCCATATACTATCCAGTTAACTCTTAAGTACTTCTTTATGTGGTCACTTGCCTACATACATGATTGCATGGGGGGAAAATAAGCAAGTCCTATTCTGGGGGAACAAGCTTGGAGTCTTAACTTCATAAATGCTTTTACACATCCAGCTACTATAAGAAAGTTGTGTCACTTTTGAAAATGGCTTCTACCAATGTTGTACTCTTAGAGATTTGTCCATATGTGTATATATGTTATATACTGAATTTTTGAACATTCTGTTGAAATAATATATTGCTTAAATACTCACTTTTCAAATCTTATGGTTTCTCTTCCTTCTCCTACCTGCTTCTGTCTTCGGCTAGCTTTATTTTAAAGGTCAGCTATTTCATGAGACATGCCATTTTGTCCTGAGGCACCAGCCTACCCACCCACCACTGTTCCACAGAGACTGTTCTTCCCTTTTTTTCTGTTTTCACTGCCACAGCAAAAGTACTTATGTTTCTAATAAATGGTTTGCTTTTCCTCTAGTTAAGGAGTCTGTAAACTTGATTTTTCAGCATCAAAAAGCATATATGGGTGTGAAAGAGTTGGAGGATTTATATATTAAAAGCAGCTCTTAGCTACTGTCTACAAAAAGTACAATGACACTTTTTGCTGACTTCCACAATAACAGGACAGCTGCATCCTTGAGGACTGTGTATGTGAAATAAATAGTGGCTGTGAGTGGAATGCCATCCATAGGATACCACTCTTGGAGGAACGGATGAAGAGGCAAAAATTACCCTTTTTCTGCTCTTTTAGGGGATTGGGAGACTTTCTGGAGCAGAGTGGGAGGTGGTGCTGGAAACCTCCCCACTACTTGGTGTTGGAAACCTTGCATGCACCTCAGGCCCATGCACAAACAAGAGCCTAAGAGGAAAAAGCAAGCTAAATCAACTGGTTTCTTTGAACTACAGCATAAGTTAACTTTGTTCTTGACTTTCAAATTTCTGACAACTTTCAAATTTTACCCTAATTCTAGAATATCATGTAAGCTGTATATTCTTCGAACTGCCACAATAGCTAAGCCTCTAGTATTATTTAAATTTGTATACCGCCCTTCATCCAAAGATCTCAGGGCAGTTCGCAGCATAGTGAAAGGTAATGCTCAAACCAAATGCAGTGATTTCTGGTCTGAACTCTTGGGGCTTTTACTGGGTTTCACACCAGTGCGGTGTTTGATTCAATGGAGGGTGGGCATTGCTGTAGGCTTTTTTGATTTGTTGTACATGTTTTAATAAAGTAGACCCCATGAACAGCTACATCAAATCTTGGTATTTTGGGTTTTCATGTCCAAGCTTGCTTGACTTTTTAGGAGGTGCAGTGAATATCTAGGAAGGCAGCACTGTCTTCTCACAAGGAGCTCTCTTTTAGCATGTACACTGAGCCTATCTCAGAAGCAACCACAGAAACCTTTTTGTATCCAATTTACACATGAATATATAAAAAAATTAAAAATTGTCTAGTAGCACGTTAGAAGCCAACTAAGTTTGTTCTTGGTATGAGCTTTCATGTGCATGCACACATCTTCAGATATGCACATGAAAGCTCATACCAAGAACAAACTTAATTGGTCTCTAACGTGCTACTAGACAATTTTTTTTTAAAAAAAAATTATATATAGTTCTACTGTGTCAGACCAACACGGCTACCTATCTGAATTTACACATGTTAGTGAATGGTGTGAAGGGCCCAGCTGTCCCCTATAAAACTACTTTCTACATCATATAACCCTACTTTTTATTATTTTTCTATAATGTATTTAGTAAACGAATAGTATTCCGGTGGTAGTATACTGCAAAACCAAACACGCAGTAGAGATTTTAAAATAATTTATTATACAGCTGAAAACATTTGAAAGGTGACTCAAGATGGACGATCTTTGTTTGCTGCATCTATTTTTGTATTTCTTTCTGTATTTATGGAAGACACGAGCTGGACTATTTCAGGGTGACTAAATTTTCCTGTAGATCAAGAGATCACCGTTAACATGTTTTCTCATTCTGCTATGTACCAAGAATATAGCAGTGAGATAAAAGCACCTTCCTCAACAAGAAATGCTTGTTCTTGTTATGTTGGATAGCCTCTCATGTTTTATACTGAGCTGCTCTTACACCATTATAATTTTAGGAAGGGACATTTCAAAGTATGGAAAATTCCTGATGCTCATGCCCTGTGATTTCCTTAATCCTTGAAGCATCAGGGCATCAGCAGGTGGCAGCATGAAGCAGCAGTGTGGTGACATTCTTCCTGCCTTTCAAAGCGGGATTTGGGGACCATCAATGGTTCAGGAAACTTGGGGGTGTCATGTGAAAGTGTTAGGTAGGCTGAGCATTACCAAAAACCTACAAGAGAATCAAAAGCAGTTAGTGATTCTAATGTGGACCTGCACTCCAAGTGAGAAGGGATAAGCTCACTATCTAAATGGACTCACCCCAAGTTTCATTCTATATCAATTTCTATCTAATCTGCTTTTTGATGGAGGACTTCCCCGGGAGTCATAATTGGGAGGAAATAATGGAACTTCTAGTCGTTGTTCTGGCTCACAGACACTTTCTGAGTTAATTGTGTTGATAAGCTCCCAAGGTGGTTCAGATGCTCAAATTATTCCTGCCTCTCCTGTAACGCAAGTCTCAAAGCAGCTCAAATAAAACAATGGAATGGATCCAACTGCCATCATAGATGTGGCATCTGCCAGTTCCCTGTGTGAGAGCGTTCCATCACATGGAGGAATTCAACCATTCCCAGAAGGACAAGGTGTAATTCAACCATAGCTGAAGTATATGTGCATAACCCACTTGCCCACCAAGTGAATAAGCCGCTGAAGCCAATACTAGTCAAAACCATATTATATTAGGGTGCTTTGCATGATTGCGATCTTCAAAGCAAGTGGCAAATGAAAGGGTGTTTGAGACCAAGGGTTAGTATTGTTTTATACTGGATCTCTCTTCAAAACTTTTCTACCGTTATAGTTATATATAAGGAGTGTGCACTGGCCTCTAAAATTTGGCACTGCATCTCTATCTTTTTAAAAATTCCAGTCTGTTACTCAGTCACTCTATGCTCTAAAAAGAACTCTTAACTCCCCGTCTCGAAAAAGCAGTTGAAATGTACAGGCAAGCCTCCGGGGTAGACTATGTTTGCCACATTGCAGACAAACAGGTATAGAGGCTTTTCATTGGGGAAGCAAAAGGGATTTTATTTCCTCCACTGAACTGCAATTCTTCCCACAAAAAAAAAAAAACAACCCAGAGGTGCTCATCAAAATTAAAGAAAACCTTTATTAGGCCAGATAAAAGCCCAAAATTCATAAGTAGAAAAATTTTGAGAAAAATAAGTAAGAGGAGGGCAACTGGCATGTGTTCTTCCTTGTATATTCTGTTTGTTAAAAACTCCACACCTTCGTTTCTGGTGCTTGTTTATGTCCTCCAATAAGGCCCTGCAATATGAGGCAGTTTAGTTCCCTGCAGAGATCTGAAGAACTGCGTTTATTTTCCCACTAAAGCAGAGCAATGTAGGATTAAAAAAAACAAAGCTTCTAACTTGTTTCTAAGAATCCTCCACTGCTGTGCCTTAATAGAAATAAAGTAAAATGCGGCATTTTTCAGTGCTCTGCAGGCAACATTTTGGCCGAGAGAAACAGAGATGCAGGAAAACACAGAGCTGCAATACTCAAAAATAAGGGTACCCTTGAGGGAACCCTGATCCAACTTCGGGGGGGGGGAGCAGTTACTAGCATTGTGCTTCAGTGCAGGGAGGGGGAAAGCATCCAAAATCAACCCACTATGCCTCATTATTCAGCCCTCAATACAGAGTCACTGCACACCCCTAATATATATTAATAGCAAATTCGGGTGCTGACTTCAGGCAGCTATGTAGCCAAAACAGTGCTACTAGAAAAAAAGAGCACCAAGGTTGAAAAAATTAGTTGGGGGGAGGGATTAAGGTGGCACACCATTTCCCATTTACTCTGCAAATGTTTGTTGCAGGTTCCATTATAAAAATAATACCAAGCTACACAATGAGTGTTTAGAAAAAAAAGGAGGGGGATGTCTTACCTGCCGTTGTATCAAAGAAGTCTTGAAGTCTTCCAGGTTTTTTCTCTAACTCTTCATACTCCAAGGCTTGAAGTATCATCTCACACTGGTCCAGCTCTTTTACAAATTTTGCTTCTGCAGTTGACTGGTGTTCATATTCCTAATAGGGGTGTGCAAGGTGGTAACCCACTTTACTGAGAAGGAAAAAATCACAGAAAATGCAACTGTATGCACTGCTGTACAAGGGAAGCAGTTCATTTCTGAGCCCCCTGGTCTAACCCATGTAAAGGATTTCTAGCCAAATATTGAGAACCACCACTACATGTTCATGAGTCCAGAAGCAATTCTCATCAGTTGCTGCTGAAGAGAGCTTCAACCAAACCAATACCTTGCCAACAGGTATCTCATAACACCTGAATAATGAAATGCATTTGCTGCAGAACACAGGAATTTCCCACTGGTTAGACATGCTTGTCAAATACTTTCTTTTTCAAACAGGTTCTTGCTTTCTAATACAGTGGTGCCCCGCAAGACGAATGCCTCGCAAGACGAAAAACTCGCTAGATGAAAGGGTTTTGCAGTTTTTGAGCTGCTTCGCAAGACGAAAACGTCTTGCGTTTTTTGCAAGTTTGTTTCCTTTTTCTTAACACCGTTAATACAGTTGCGACTTGACTTCAAGGAGCAACTCATAGAACGCGGTGTGGTAGCCTTTTTTGAGGTTTTTGGTGATTTTTGAAGCTTTTCCAAAACTTTTCCGACACCGTGCTTCGCAAGAGGAAAAAATTGCTAGACGAAAAAACTCGCGGAACGAATTAATTTCGTCTTGCGAGGCACCACTGTATGCCGGTTTCCTGTGGTGATCCATCCGCTTCCACTTTTGAGTTTTTACTGTTAAGCACACACCAGTTTCTACTTTGAAATCAAAACTACAAGGTTACAACCATTTTTTTCTCACAACTGACATCCTGGATAGCTCAGTTGCTTAGAGTTTATCCTATGGCAGAAGTCAATGCAATAGTACAAAATATGTTAAGTCTCCTCAGGCAAACCTTACTCCAAACCACTCCCAAGTCCAATGCAGTCCATGGCGTTCAGTTGCATGGCAGCCCCACTGGATTTTATAAAAACAGGCAGGCAGCAAACTCTGAAAGCTGATTGTCTCCCTAGTGCCCCCTGTAACATATCCATATTTAGCTTGGTAGCCTGCTTTACACCAAGAATGCTTCCAAAAAAGTCATTATTTAGATCTATACTTGATGTTTAGTAGAGAGAAATACCTGTTTAGGGAAAAAATGAATTTTAATATTTAAGCAATTTTAGATCTTTAAAACTTACTTCCCAGAGTTCATAAATTTCTTTTCTCAGCTCCTCAGACAGCACCTGGGTCAACTGTTTCATAGCTTCCTAGAAAAAGAGAATCCTGTGTTTTATTTGGTGTCACCCCAATATTGTTTCCCTTCTTTTGGCAGAGATGAGCTGCATTCTCTTGATCTCACACACCTTGACAGTGAAAACCTGTAAGGATTGGCCAGATGGTCTTGGCAAATGTAAAAAGAATGAGAGCACACGCACACACACACAAATGTCACTTCATAACGCAGTTCATCCCTCATCATCTTAAGTACTAACCAAAAGAAGAAAATTATGCAAGCTATTAAGCAATCTGGTGCTTCCCACAACAAAGCAAGTGAGATGTGTTTCGGAGCAATAATCTGGAAATCTAAGCACTATGCAGGATACCCTCTTGTCAACTTCTTCTTGTGCAACGAAAGGAACATCAAAAGCTTCAGTTCTGTGGAAGAAGTTCCCATGTGAGCACTGCCTTTCCTGGAAACTGATGTTAACTTAACACTGAGCTACACAATGGAGCCCTCCCTTCCCACACAGACTCAAAGTTTTCTTGGCAATTTGGGATGGGATGCTGCAGCAGCTGCTACACAACAACAAAGGTGATATGGGAAGAGCAGCATCAGATTTAGGGTGGTGCAGGTGGTTTCCCTGTACAGGGAGCAGAGCCGAGAGGGTGCAAAACTGAGAAGATCCATTTATGGGTGCCAAATTCTGGCCTTACTCAGGAAGCTATATTACGAAAGATTTCCAAAGACCGCCCCTGGGAAAGAGTCCATAAGGTTGTTGGTTGCTAACCTGGACATCTTGACTGTCCCCTTTTCAGCCCAGGCTGGACACTCTTATGAAAGCCACATGCCAGTGGTGTGTATGGCCAAAGCCAAATGTGAATTTTCTTATTGCACAGTAGGCTGGTTTCTACACCCATTCACACACCCTTCCCTATGCACCATCCAAGCAAACAATAGGCATGATCAGAATTCAAGGGCACATTGCAGCCAGGCAAAAACACTCAAGTGTTTGGGGGAGAGGGAGCACGGCCAGGTAGGGGTGCCCTGGGGGGAGAGGGCCAGTCAGGGAGGCCTGAAGAACTGCATTTGCTCTCTTCCCAGCCTGAATTCCCCTAGCCCTACTTTAAAAGCCCTGAAGCAGTGGGAGAGGAGGCAGTTACTACAGGCCTCCTTGTCCATTCTCCAATGCTCACTGCTCACTATAGCAAGCAGGAACACAGTCTTGTTTTCAGCCTGTGTATAATTTATAAAGGGTTAAAGGAAGGGAGCAAAGGATGACCTCTGGAGATCATCAAAAAGCACCAATGGATATGAATGAGAGGGGTCCACTATGCAAATGATTGAAACGCCTGCCATTTTCACAGAATTGCACTGCCGCAGATTGTGTGTGGTGCCCCTTACTTTAAATATTTCACACATAACAAGTTTATATCTCAGAGCCTTCTAGTCTTCACTGTCCTTTGACAAATCAGCTCCTGCACAGAATGCCAATCAGTTTTCATGAGAGGTAGGGAAGTTTTCAAATAAGTCACTTTCCATCTAGTTTTCTCTTGATAGAGAAGACAACTGAATGTCAGCTGATGACAGAGCCTCTATGTTTGAATCTTCCCTTCTAGAAAGAAAGGCACTATGGAATCCCACAAACTAGACTGCTTTTCCTGTAAGAAATCTTTTGTTGTAAAATACAAGATTGTGCCCTCTAGTGACCGGTATTCTACACTACTCACCCTGAATCTGTTCAATTTCATTATTAGAGCCACTTCACAGAAACAATTTTGTCTTCAACTGGGTTGACAGAAAACATCAATGAAGTTTTAAAAGGTGCAAATTCAAATAACAGAAATCCCATGCAAGCTTTGTATCATGAGGCTGAGCCCTGTGTCTCTTTCCAACTGCATTCTACATAGGAAAAACAAGCCAGCCTCTTTTCAAGAAAATGAACGCCACAATTCAGATTACAGAAATGGCAGTATCTAAGTGTTAGCGGGGGACATTTTAACCTCCCTGGATGTGCCATCACTGACCTTAAGGTGGTCATACTGGAACAAAGGAACTTCAAAAGGAAACAGCAAACTGAAACTGCCAAATTACCATTATGAAGCAATTCAGTGTTATCACTTGTGGACTGAACTGGGACGATAGATTTTTACAACACTACGTGTGCTGACTAACTTACCAGTGATGTGTGTTTTTTGTGACTAGCTTCTGTTAATAATGTAACTGACGTCTGTACTTTACTGTATTTCCTTTCCTTCTGATATCACTGCTAACAATCTCTTGCCTGTATAGATATTCCTACAACGCAGGATAACACTTCATACATCTGATGAAGTGGGCTGTACACTATCCATGGAAGTTTACGGCTTAATATTTTTGTTAGTCTTTAAGTTTCCGCAAGACTCTTTTGTTCTGAGGATCTTTCAGACTTTACAGACTAATCTTGGTCCTTTCTTTTTTAGAAGTAGACCATCAAGCTACATGTGCCACCATACTGACCTCCTCTCGTCGGTGTTTCTCCTCTTTGGAAACATTGTCAGCAGGAGCAATGTCACCAACTATGCATTCAGCCATATCATGAACCAGAGCTAACCGGATGCATCTGGGAAGCAGAAAATATTTAAAGACGTTATTAGTAAAAGGCAACTACAAAAGATAGTATTGTATAACAATCTCTGCATCCTGTCAACTTATTCTGCAATTCATTTTGGTTAGTGCAATTATATTTATTTCCTTAAATATCTATGTTAACCTTAAGTTTGGTTCCAATAAAAATCAAAAATAACAGCAGTGTAACATCCTATTAGGACCAAATATCACTTAAAATGTCACTTTCAGACAATAATAATAATAATAATAAATTTTATTTATATCCCGCCCTCCCCAGCCGAAGCTGGGCTCAGGGCAGCTAACAACAATAAAATACAACATTCTAAAATCATTTCATTATAAAATTAATTCAAATCAAATTGATGGCAACCATTGGACAAAGCTTCCAAATACTGTCAGGGGTCCCTTTACCTTTACCTCTTCAAGCTAGATGTAGTTCAAAATAAAGAGGAAAAGATGTTTTAGAGCTACAAATGTTTTAATCAGATTCAGGTTCTGAAACATTTTTATTGACTTCCTTCAACAGCAACAATAATAAAATGTCTAGCCTGAAGAAGAGTTATCTGAATCAAAAGCTTGCTCACTACTTTCTGATGTTTTAATAGGTCATGATAAAAAGGTATTCGATGTAAGTAATATACCAACCTGACAATTTCAGTACTAAGCCTGGCAAAATAATTGCTATCACCAGTTAAATCGAGATTTAACTTTTGATTTTATTCTGTTTTTAAACCTGCCTGGATTTACTTATTTGATGTTACAATCACAATATTGCACAGCTTTACATTACATATTAATTTACCCAGCAGAACTTCTTCAATCATATTGGTGAATGTGAATTCCACATTCCACCAAGAAAGAAACACATATTGGAAAGTTGACAATGAGAGGGGAGAGGAATACACCCTTGGGCTTAGACCTGGGCTACAGCTCTCCTTTATCTTGGGCAAGGCACTCAAATTCATACACATTCATTTTTGAAAATTAAAGAATGACCTAAATTTCACATGATGGTATTTTAACATTGGCCTGAATTCAGCTAGCGGGCCCAGCTAGTAGAAGCCCACACAAGGACTTCTGCTAGTGCCAAAGGGCTTTTCTTCCCTCTTCTCCCTGTGCTGCCCTCAGATTGGCTCAAGGTGTGTGTATCTGCAGAACCCCCAGAACGGGGGGGGGGGGGGTCAGGGAGAAGAGATTGTTCCATCAAGCAATCAGCTATACTTGTGATGATGGAGCATTTTTAACAGCACAACACTGAATTCCTCCTATTAAGCCACGATTATCAAATATTGTCAACCCTTTTTGACCCACCTAAAAATTGGTTACAGGAGTTGATGCAATCAAGCAGTATTAAAACAGCACTTCTATTTTTCTATTAATTGTGTGGTTTGGCAGTGTACAATACTGACGGTTCCGTGTTGCAAATAAATAAACAAACCTGCATCCAATGAAAAGTAAAATAAGACAGTTGCAACGAACTTGATCCCACCAAGAATGGAACTTCAGTGCAGCTACTTTTCACTAAAGTGAACCCACAATGTGCAGTCCCCCACATCCATTAAAGATATCCACTGCAATCAGTATACATACCTGTCTTTATTAAGTGCTTTATCTTCAGTTACCATAGCCATGATTGCCATCCTGTACATATGGTCTGAAACGCTCTCTGGATTTGCTACATTTCTGTATACCCAGCCAGTCCGTGGGACTCTCTAGTCAAAAAGAGTTTAAGCAATACTGTCAAAGGGGGGGGGGGAGGAGAGGCTTGCATGCATCTTCTTTTTTTATACCCAGCTGCCATGTAGAAATGCAAGCAGCCATATTTAACAGACTATTAGTCATGCTTACTGATTATAAATATTGTTAAAAGACAAAAAAAGTAATTCCAAGACAGTATTCCTATAAGCACCTGTGCCCCAGAAATAAAATATTTACTTCCTAGTTCCCCAGGTGGATAGTTTTGTATACTGGGTGTGAAATGTTGAACTTTGAGAGATCCTGCCTGTATCCTATCTTACTAAGCTTACTGCAAAGCTGAACTACTAACTGCAGTCTTTAGGTTCTGCAAGGCAACAGAGGCAATTTATTAGGCAATCCACAAACTGCCATTTCCCCTTGCTTCTTTAATAAGCCCTCTCTGCTCTTCGGCCTTCTATTACTTGTAAACTACCTCACTTTCATTGCCGGCCAGCTTTTCCTCCAGTGTCCCTTGGATTTACCACCATCCCCTTTTGCAACAGATTCCTTATTATTTCTACGCTATCCGGTCTCCAGGTTCCTAAAGCAGAGTCAGAACAAAGAAGTCCTTCAGCCGGATAAGAAGGTGACCAGGCGCAAGCATCGTATGCACCTTTGTACTAAGCAAGTCTAATCTAAGCAGAAGCACGTGTTTAGGATTGCAGCCTTATCCTACGCAGGTCTAATTGTGCTGAGCTCAACAGGATTTGCCACAGGAAAAATCTGCAAACTGCAGTCCTAACCCTGCCTCGGCCCAGTATACCTGAAGGTATGTCTCCACCCCCATCATTCAGCCTGGACACTGAGGTCCAGCGCCGAGGGCCTTCTGCCTGGTTCCCTCACTGCGAGAAGTGAAGTTACAGGGAACCAGGCAGAGGGCCTTCTCGGTAGTGGCGCCCGGCCTGCGGAACAGCCTCCGACCAGATGTCAAGGAAATAAAATACTACCTGACTTTTAGAAGACACCAGATGGCAGCCCTGTTTAGGGAAGTTTCTAATGTTTGATATTCTACTGATGGGCGGGGTATAAATAAATAAATTATTCTTCTTCTTCAGAGGTAGGTCCCGCCGCATTCAATGGGGCTCACTCCCAGGTAAGTGGGGTTTGGACTGCAGTCTTAATCGATGCTAAAAAGGGAGGGTGAGGAGATGCATGGGGGTTTTGTGCTGCAGCACCTTTGGGGAAGGATACTGCGAAGATGGGCATTGACGCCCCCCTCCCCCACATTTGCTCCCGACCACCCAGTCGGGGTCTCTGCTCACCTTCAGCTGCCCCACCAACTTCAGAAACTGCAGCAAGCTACCCATGGTGCTGGCTACGAGCGCAGGAGCCTGGAAGCGGCAGGAGCTGCGCCCTCCCGCCTGCCTGCCCAAGAGCGGGTGGGGAGGAAGTGACGACACCGCAGGCTCGGCTCCTAGGTTCCTGCGCCACTCGGCTGCTCATTGGCCAGCGGCGCAAGTCGGCGACGCATTACGGCCCCGAACGCCGGCTAGCCTATGGACACGCACGCGTGAAAGCCTTGGTCGTGGGGATGCGCGTGAGGCGTCCTCTGCACCGGTTCTGCCAGCCCGAGCCTTCGGAGGTCTCTTTGGCTTCTCCTCTCTAAGGATATAGGACGTTGTTTTCAAAAGCAGGAGCTTCGCTTCCCCTCCTCCCTCTGGAGGGTGGGAAGCAAAGCGGAGTCCGACGCAGCCGCCCCCACTTTCCTTCCTCCCCCTCCTCCTCCTGGTTTCTGTAGATATTTCGTAGCACGTGGTTAAACCCTTGCGAGCGCACAGCCAAAACACCCATTGAAGTGTTTGCTGAAGTTCCAGGTGAAGCTGCTCTGGAGGGGAAAAAGTCCTGTTGTTTCGGCCAAGGTTCTTGGCGCGTATAACCTAAGGTTACCAGATTTTTTCCAATGAATCCGGGAACGCTTTAATTACTTAATTAATTGCTACACATTCCGGACGTTAATTCTGCAGCGATGGCAGTGGGGTGGCTGCAGCCTCGACCTCAACCGCCACGGTTTCCTTTCCTCCGAGGCGTCTTATCTCCATTCGCCTGGGCAGCCCCTGAGTTGTTGGTTCTTTAGTGGTGGGGGGAAGCGGTGCGCGGTGGGTCAGGCGAGAAGAAGGACCGAGAGTGGGCGCTGCATGCCTCTCTTCCCATCGGAACAGCCCCAATCCCATTCATACTTGCCTGCAAGCAGGAGGGGGCGGGGAGCCCTCAGCTGGGAAGGGAGGCTGCACTATACTGTAACAACATACAAAAAGGGACTTTTACCGTTAAATAGTCATTATTTCTTACATTGGCACAGCGCCTCCTACTGTGTTAAAAAAGGAACTGCCCGAACGCACCACATCACACCCCCCGTAAAAAGAGGAAAAAGTATTTTAATTTTTGCATTTTAGACTGATATAAATATTGGATTGCCAGCGCTGTGTTTAAAACGCCAATTGTATAAAATAGAAGAGGAAGAAAAAGTTGCCGCAAAAGGGAGAATTTTATGCGACACATTGCACTCCCATGCAGGCACCCATCCAGATACAGACCGGGGCTGTTTCTGCTTAGCAAATGGACGACTACATGCGCACTGCAATGAAGCCACAGTGTATTACGCGAGAAAAGCTTGTTCTGTGGCGTATTTAAGTCCTTTTGTATTCAGCGAGTTTTCTCACCAACTTATTGCAAAGTAATGTTAATAGCACGCCAAGTATAAGAACATTTAATTAGGAAACAAGCTCCGCCACAATTCAAGCCCCTTAAAAAAACACACCCACCCGTGTTGTAAGTCAATGCACGCTTAGAAGACCATATAAAATATGCAAAGGGTTTGGATAGATGGATTTTATTTCTATGCGACTTTTCATTCAAAAGATCCCAAAGCGGCTTACAAACAAATAACAACAACATGGTAGAACATAATCTTACTGTGCATTAAAATACACATACAAATAATGTATGTAGCATTACGTGAATTAGGAATTACCTGAGCGCACAACACCACTCTTAGTACTTTCTTTTCTTTCTTTCTTTCTTTTTTGCATTTTAGCCTGACGAACAAAATCGAATAGGCAGAGAGTTCGGATGCATTTTTACATTGCATTTTTACAAGGATAGCCAACTGCAAAAACAGTCATCAATAACCGCAGCAAAAGCAGGGGAGTGTGGAGGATGTCCTTAGCACTTGTGCATGTAGGGTTCGCGACCTGCTCAGAAGTTTGCGGTTCTTACAGCAAAACCGGACTACTATGCAACCCACATCAGTTGCTGAAAAGGATGATTAACTACGAACACCGCCCCCAATTGGGACCCCCTCCAAACCTGTGCAACCCTTTCTGAAATGCAGGAAAGCTCCTTCACCCACCCATCGCCCAGCCCCGAGGGGAGGTGTTGGCTGCCAGTCCTTCCTGCCGCTGCCGCCTAGTGGAGCAACTGAGTCATTTTTGACTCGGTGGTTTTTTTCCACCGCTGTCCACAGGGGGAGCAGTCAGCTGTGCTGCGCTGCCTTGAAGCCCCGTTTTCTCCCGTTTTGTTCCCTGGAGCCCCCCCCCCAAAAAAAACAACACCTCCCTGGAGGCCCTCCTGGGCTGCCTCTGCTGCCTGTTCCGGTCTGTCTCTCCTGCTGCTGGTCAACAACAGAGCCCAAGCAGTGGCGTAGCGTGGGGGGTGCAGGGAGGGGCCGGCCGCACCGGGCGCAACATCTGGGGGGTTAGGGGGCGCAAATCCACGGGTTAGGGGGCGCAAATTACTTGCCTTGCCCCGGGTGCTGACAACCCACGCTACGCCACTGAGCCCAAGGCAAGGCCTTTCACGGTGGGGTGCGGAGGGTGTGGGGTGGCAGCCAGCAGTTAGGGCTGTCAAGGGTGATGCTTGGCTTTCCCAGAGAATTCTTCCCTTTGTGTTATTTCCCGCCCCTCTCGTTATTATTTATTGCATACATATCCCACCTTCATCTCCAAGGAGCTCAAGGTGGCTCCATGATCCTCTCCTGGTTCAATCCCCACAACAGCCCTGTGAGGTAGGCATAGGCTGAGAGGCAGTTCCCGGCCCAAGGTCACCCCAGTGAGCTTCATAGCCCAGAGGGGATTTGAACCCTGGTCTCTCTCATGTCCTGGAGACCCGCACTCTAACCACTACATCACACTGTTGTGCCTTCCTCTGGCTTCTTCTCTCTACCGTCTGGGCCCAAACCTCACCTAGAGGCAGGAGGTGATGAAGTAAAAGTGGCTCAGCCTCCTTCTCTCACACACTCTGGGATATTTGCTGCTGCTGTTCCTCCTTCTCCCGTTTGCCGCTGGTGCAGATGCCCACAAGGAGGCAGAGGACAGTGGCACTGAGCAGAAGGGGAACGGGGACGGCTGAACAGCAGTAGGTGGGGAACAGGGAACAAGTGTATGCAGTGCCCATTTTACTGTAAGGACTGGTTAACTTCTACCAGGTCATCGTCCCACATGGAAGCGCTCCTGTAGATACTGAGGTCCTTCACAGAGCTTCGTTGCTGCTGTAACCACTGCTCTGTAACCACCGCCTTGCCCATTCCCACAGGGCCCCATTTGCACCCCTGCTCAGCTCACCCAGAAGGATTTTGCATGTTTGGGAGACGGAAAGTGAACAGGCAGCAACCAGGAGGAGGAGGAGGACCTGTTCTGTGCAGGGGTACGGCAACCTGATGATGAAAATGGCCTATGACCAGGGCCAGCCCAAGACATTTTGGCACATGAGGTGAGCCACAAAATGGAACTTCCCCTCCCTGCCAGAGAAGAAGGGGTGGATTAAGATCTACATAAAAAATGGGGGGGGGGGGGTTGTCTGCTGATCAAGATGACCAAGGTGGATCTCTACTGTCTGCACAACCACGGGAGCAACATCTCATAAAGACTTACATCGGGATTTGCTGCCCCTGTGGATGCTGTTGTATGAAGTAGTCACCTTACCGTGCCTTGCAGGTGGACCAGCCCCATCTATGACACTGCACTAGACCCTGCTTTCTCTCAGAGATGCAGCTCTTTGAAATGAGGCCCTTCTTCGTGTGCCTCCTCCATGAGAAGTGGGTGGGTGGGTGGTGGCAGTAAGAGAATGGGCCTTTTCTGTGGTGGCTCCCCATTTGTGGAACGTTCTCCACAAGTAAGTAATCTGTGGCCTTTCAAACTGTGAAGGGGTATTGCTTTTGTTTGTTACTATGGGTTTTTTATATAAAAAAAGGAAACTACCCTATGATCCTCAGATAAAGAGCTGGATAGAAATTTAATAAATTATAATAAATAAGTTAACCACCTGCTATGACAGACACTCATAGGTAAGAAAGCAGTTCTCTTTCACAGTGGTTATGAAAAGGAGTCAAAGCCTGGGACCAGAAAGCAGCAGGGTTGAAATCTTGATAGACACCTGGTTGCCAGCAAGATGAAACCAGTGGCCGTCAGTAAATAGAAAATGCAGTCCTGGCTGTACCATACAGCTGTTGCATCGAAGCCCTATCCAGTGTCTTATGAGCCTTGTACACAAGCACTCTGCACCCAGGAGGTTGAATTGTGGGCGAGGAAGAGTAAGTTCTTAACAGCTGGAAGACAGGTGCAAATAAATAAATGAAACTTTGCTTCTGTGAATCCAAAAGAGGGCTAACTCTTTGTGCTTTGGAGGGCTGAAGTTCTCCTTGTGGTGGAGACAAAAGATGATGAAATACCACATATAGCCAGCAGGAGTCAGTGATTGCCATGTAGCCTCCCATCCAACATTTTTGCTGTTGTTGATTCTGCTTAGCTGAATAAAGTACTATTGGGTCACTGCCACCAGAGCTATACGTGGAACCCCACGTGGAGGCTGTCTTATTTTGTATTTGATTGCTTTTTTCTATATAATAGGTCGCCTTCTGTCTGCAACGTTGCCAAAACAATACTGAAATAATAATAATGGTTTTTTTATCTATACCCAGCCACTCTGTCTCCAGCCGAGTCCGTTTCCTTGAATGGCAGCGTGAGTTTCCATTCATTTAATTAATGAGCCTTGTTTGTGAGCACCTTGATTCCCAGGCACATCGACTCAGAAGTTAGCCCCCCCCCCACCTCACTCCCAGCTCCTGTGCACCCCCGTCCCCAAGGAAGCCGGAGGTCCGCCAGCCCCCTGGGAACAATCAAAGGGGGGCAGACGGTGCAAATGAAGCCCAGTAATAATACATTTTGCTCATCGGGCATTGGCCTGGACGGTGCATGAATGCTGTGGACGATTCGTGAAAGGAGGCTTGCTCCCCTCAACAGTTCAACCATTTAGCAAAAAAACAAAACAAAAGGGGATTGTGCGGAACAGAGTTTCTGCGGGGTGTTTATGGGTTCGGGCCATTCTCCTTCGCGACGGCAGGTGGCGCTCTTTGCCCACAGGCTGCTGCCTCGAAGCCGCTGGAGCTGGAGACGCCAAAGGGGTTCAGCGCTGTCCCTTGCGGGCCGAATTGGCACAGCTGCATGTCAGCACCCCTGTCTTTTTCTCTTTCTTTTTTTGTAATTCGACAATGTTAAAAACATAATTATCACCGTCTGTAATTTTCTATGTTTTATTTCCTTCCGACCTCACTGTTTACAATTCTTTCTTCCGCCAACCGTGCCTGTATTTCTTAGGGTTTTGCTGGCCTTTGGTCACAGCTGATTGTATTCGCTACTTTGCCCTGGCTTCTTGGCTGATATTTTATTTTGTATTTTTACTGTCATTTCTTTTTGTAATCAAAGCCTTCTGAATTTAAAGGAAAGGTGGTGTATAAATATTTTAGATAAATAAATAAATGTGCCTGCAGCAGCGGATAGCATTTTATGCATCTGATGTTGTCCACAAAATCTTACGCCACAATGAATTTGATAGTCTGTAAGGTGCCACAAAACTCTCTTTTCTTTTTGCCAACAGAACTATTCATTATCATGATGAATTCTGCCATGGATTGCTGCCTGCTTAAAAAGTATCACGACCTTCTGCTGTGAGACAGAAGGAATATGACTTTTTTGTCTGGTCTCATGGGAGCATCAGCTAGATTCTAGTATATGTCAATTCATTTTACATTACATTACCTATCATGGAGATAGGAACAGTTTGTGCCTGCTTTATCTCTCCTTTTTTTGTAAAATAACCCCCACACCATTGGCAATATAAAATACAATGAATATGTGTATATATAACAAACGCACACAAACACATTCTGGTCTGCTTTGCATGCCATGCTGGCATTGCTTTCAAAATAGATATGCTGTTAAGCACTGGATTTCTGCAGGATAAATTTAATTTAATTACAGTGATCTGCTGAATAATTGCTTCTAATATGGATCCTCAAATATGATATCCATGTCTTAGGTTTGCTGAGCAAGAGAAAAAGATTTTGGGGTGAGCAAGTCAGTGAAACATTTTAAGTTCACATGATCTAGTACAGTACACTTCTAGAACAACTAGTCAATATTTTTTTCCTGTTAATGTTCCTTGTGCCCAAACCAAACCCCTCAATAGAAGCTGATAAGTAAAACCAAAATAACACTCCAGAGAATGTTGTTTTATAATTTAAAGAATACATTTGTTCTATTTATTTGGTTGGTGGGGGGAAACTAGACAATGAGATCCAGAACTCAGGTGACAAATCATTAGAATCTCAAATGTATGTGCATATTTTCTAAAAAGTTATTGTATTTTCATAGACTTTTCAAGGTCAGTGGGTGGAAGGGGAACTTAATGACCCTGCTTGTCTGCAAGAGCAGTTTGTAGCAAAACAAGTCTGTTATCCACTGGTTCAAACTGGGCCTGATATTTGACAACCTCTGTTCTGACTTAAATAAAAATCTCTTGACCAGTTCATCATAAATACTCAAGTATAGCCACATGAATGCACAGCAGTTTCTTTAAAAGGTGGTTTTGCTTATGGTTTATAGTACTGCTATCCTTTCAGAAGTCTGGATGTTTTGAAATGCAAAGAGCCCCTTTTTTCATAGCAGAAGATCAAACAATGCTAAGCAGGCAGTGCTATAATCCATCTATTCAACTTGTCTCTTCTCATTTGGAAGGTCCTTCTCACGCAGGATTCCCTGGATTTTAAGCTGTCTTTTCTTAAAACTGCATCAGGTCCCTTCCCATCTCACCTAGAAATTGTATAAAGAGGAAGGTACATTTTCTTCCTTCCTTGCACCCTCTTTGTATAATGAAACAATGTAAGCTCCACCTAGTCCCTAGAGTACCAAAAAATCAAAAATTAAAAACACCAACACTCAAGTGTTTTGCTTGTTGCTCAAAGGACTAGATGTCACTCTCTGTGGAATAGCAGCCGTTTTGCATTTCTTTCTTCCAGGACTTGCTGTAAAATTGCAGCTGTAACACATTTCTCAAGACCCTTTGCTCCTTCCCCAATATTGCCACACAGTGACGGTTTGGAATTCTTCCTTTCCTCAGCCTCTTTGAGCTTTTAAACTTAATTCTTCAGCATTCTCCACCAGCAGTATATTTTTCATTGGCAATGTGAGGGTTACTAATGATCCCATGCAACATACAGACTGATATCATCTTTGCACAAACCTGAAACTTGTTAGGGTAGGGCAAACTTTCAGCCACAAGAAATGGGACAATTTTCACTTTGATGGCTTACTTTAAAACAGTAGGGTTACCATCATTTATTTTTTTATTGGCCTTGTTCCAGGGCTTTTATCAGCAAGCAGTCACTTGGAGTGACTTCTCTGGGGCTCAGCTCAGGGACCGTAGTGCTCCCTTGCTTCCAAAGCTCAGGAGGTTTTCTTGACTATGACCTCTGGGATAGTTAAGGAACTGGACAGTTCCTTAAAAACCAGCTTTTTGAGGCTTTTGCTCTAGGGTGTGATTATCCTTTGGGTTTTTGAAGGGAAGGCTATTTTACAAATCTGCTCAACACAATTCAACATGAACCCCGAAGCTCGTGAAAATGGACTCTGCGCTTATGTCAATACTTGCCTTTCTCATGAAGTTGCTATAGGAACAAGTAGACTGTCATAGCATTTTGGGGCAATGCTGGCATCACCCTGAGCAAGAAATGGGCCTTGGCTTTTCTGTCCAAAAAAAAGGCTTTCCACTGACTTAAACTCAAGAGGCACAATTCTACTTCTTGATCCTCATTTGTTTGCAGGGAGATTAGACAATGTCGTCTGTTTATTGAGCATTCATTCTTATTTGTCTGTGGGGAGGTTGGAAGATGGTGAATCAAAGCAGGTCATATCCCACACTTTCCAGGAGATTTTCCCATCACTTTCCATATTACAAAAAGTCTGAACTTTGGGGGAAGCAAGTTTGTTGCGCAAGAGCTTCAGATCAACTATAGGAGCACAACTTGAATTGAATCCCATCCAAAAATAAATGGCAGTCTGGAAATGCCCATAATGAGATAAAAACTTTTAAAACAATAGATTTTTTTTTCTTCATCTTTTCCCAATTAAAATTTTAAAAAGTACATTTTGAAAGCACATTTTGAAAGCAAATAGTACCTTTTTAAAAGGGTGTGGCTAGAGGGTCATACTGGATCATCTGAATATGGGGGTGGGGAGTAAAACCAATAAAAGCTCTAAACCAAAATGAGTGAGGACAATGTTTGTTGGAACTGTTAGGTTCAAGTGGCTGACTAGATTAAAATCCTAGAAAGATGTGAAAATTCCTGAATGAGGAGGCAATCATGCCTGGCTGCTGCCTAGTGGAGGCTGTTGACCTGGCCTTGTAAATTCTACTTGTAAGGTCATTTCCTTCCCCGATTAGATTTTTTTTTTTTAAGCCGCCAATGTGAGTATGTCAACATGGAGATTTCCCACTGTGCTGATTTTTCCTTTTAATGATAAATGAAAAGCTGAGCTTATACACAGATGCAGGCATATCTCACCCTCAGTAAAATATGTGGACCCTAGAATCAAGGTTATTTAAAGTATTCCTTGTGTAATCTGCTCTGCCCTTCTGTTCAATGGAGGGTTTTTGATACAGTGGATGCCTCCACTAATGGAAGAAGAGGGGAGGCTGTTTCTGTGTATTCTAGAGTTGCCATATTTCAAGAAGTAAAAATCCGTTGCAGCTCCCAGCACACACCCTGGAAAACTGGCTTCAAAGGGTTGGGGGGCCCTCCAGAGCAATGTGAAAGGTGGCATAGGCAAAAATGGGTTCCTCCTCCTTTTCAGTTAGTGGGGGCTTCCAGTGGACCAAAGGCCCTTTTGGGAGCTCACAGACACCAGCTGGGTCCTACCCTGGCATCTGCATACCCCGCACATTTCACTGATGAAAATAGGGATGTCCTAAGGAAAAGTGGGAAATTCTGGGATCAAATAAGAAACTGGAACAGCTTCTGTAAATCTGAGGCTGTTCCTGGAGAACAGGGACACTTGGAGGGTCTGCAACTGATGAGCAAAGGGAAATTTCAGCGACATCCTAAAGGATCAGCTACATGGGCCTAAATCCATATCTGGAGAATTAATTGCATTTGGGAAAGGGGCAGTTGTGCCACACATTACAGTACTACTGCCCATGGCACTTACACATTCCCATTCCATACAGCAAGCCCCATGGTAAAGCATATGATGCTTAGGAGATGTGTTATCTCTGTGAGATGTGGCAGGGGAGGAAAGGGAGGGGAGGGGGACGCCTAGATTGCCAGACAGTGTTTTGTGAGCATCTGTTACTTATAAAAACAAAACATTGTGTCCAGTTTGTAGAGAGCACTGCAGAACGTACTGTAATACCCCGTGCACAGAAAGCATATCTGCTTTTATTTCATGTGAGAATAATTCAGAACAACACTTTTATCAGCATTCATCAGCAATAAAACAGCAGTGCTTATGTGGCTTACTGTCAAGTACATGGTGTTATGATATATGCTCCCAGCAGCCAGCAGTGAATTGCCCGGAAATGTACCTCATTGAATGTGTAAAAATCCATTCTAACTAAATATCAAACTAAATATGATGGAAAGAAATCAGGGCACCTTTGGTCATGAGCTGCTCTTCTGCTTTTCTAGATCTGAGATTCTTGGCTGTCACTTTTGTGAAGGAAAACCCTCTCATTCCAGAATGTGAAGAATACCACATGCTAAACTAGTAACCCTTAAAAAAACCCCAAAACTTAACTTCTACAATGTTCTTTAGAGCAACCAAGAGGAAGACTTAATAAGATTTTTGTCAAGTATATTCACAATGTCCAAACAGGATGTATTAAAGGCTGGTTATTAAATATGAATATATGGATGACTTTGAACATTGTTGTATGTAATATATATAATCCTAACCTTCATACTTGGGCCCTAGGTCCTGGCTGTTTTATGCTGATTCTAGCAATCCTTGTCAAAGTTTGGTTGGAACAGCAATCTTACAAATGAGGATTATTAGGTTGGGTATTAAGCACCCATTGACTTCCAGACAACCCTCTTACGAAACTTCAGAGCGGTGGTAGCCAACATGGTTCACTCCAGTCTTCAGATGTTGTGAGCTACAACTTCCATCATCTCTCACTGTTGACCATGATGGTTGGTGCTGGTGGGAATTGTAGTCTATAATTTGGGGAGAGTATCACATTAGCTACCTCTACTTTAGAGTCTTTGGGTGTTCAAAGCAATCCCAAGAATGGTAAACAGCTGTGGCACACACACATATACACAGAGGATAGCAGCAGCAGTTGACTGTGCTTGCCATGGTTTGAAGAAACCACGTTCCAATTATCAATCATCAAGCAGTGGGTGCTTAGCTTTCGAACGGCTAGACTGTTTTCAAGCATTTCAAGAGAGTTGTGTTCTTTTTTCGTCTAGCTCTGTCTGCCTTCTCTCCTCCCTTCCCAACTACACCAACCGGTGGGCATAACACATTTGGTAAGTGGCCATTAAAAAAAAAAAGTTTCCTCAGTGTACCAAATTTTTCTTCCTATACACAAAGATCCCAGAATATATTTCAAGGCTCTTGGCAGACTAATGATTCCGCCAGAAGGAATTTATATTTTGATAAACTGGCACGTAGATGTCTTGCATTACAGCGTACCTCATGTACTGACAAGTCACAGTGGTGACATTCAGAAGATTATGGCAATGCTTTAAGAATGATTCAACATGAATCATATCCATTGCTTGCACTTAACTTAACCAGGCAAATGCAAACAGTGACACAAAGCTCAAGCTGAAAAGCATTTGGTGGCATTCATAATTGCCTAAGATAATAGGAATTGGCTGACCTTTAGGCTAACTAGTGACCAACAATCCAAGACATTATAAAATCTTCTCCATCTGACTTTGAGTAACCCAGCCTGTTTTTAAGCAGGGCTGGCTTTCTACAAATCATGTCAGTACGATTCCTCCTTCCTCAAAGCATCTTCTGGAACTTTTGTAAAAATTGCCAAACCAGACCTGACAGCTTAATGACAAGAGGCTGATGAGAGATGATGAGCATGTTGCTTAGATTATCTTAAATTAAAATAATTTCTGGGGAAAGTGTATCTTCTGACTCTATGGTCCCCTTCTAACTTGCTTTACTTGTTCTTTTGTAAAGAAATGGCTTATCATGACAACAATGCTAATGGAGTTCCATCAGTGTTTCATACAGGTAATACTCCATAATTTAGGTTAACAAATGTGTTAATTCTATTTTAATGACTGTCAAACTAGATGTGATCAGATCTCCCAGTGTCCTTTGCTTTGCTTCAGAGCAGCTGTGGAGGGGGTGTTAATTTGATCAAAGAAGTGCCCGGGGAGGAGGGTCCAACTTTATCCACTTGTACCATTTACCCAATTTACTGTGCTTCTGGATAGTTGTTTATAGCTAAATATCAGTCTTCTGCAAGGCCTATGAATTAAACAAAACAAAACAACCCGCCGCCCCCCCAATGAAAATGGATGCTGCCTCACCCACCACCAAAAAGCACGCCTTCATTTTCCCCATAGAAACCAGGGGCTGCTAATGGTATCTCTTGTACACTTCCTGTGCATTATGCACAAAAATGGCTGCATGCATACGCAGAACAAGAAAGGGGTAGTGAAGGGTGGGGGAACTGGGATTGAGCAAAGAGCCAGAGAACACAGCTCATAAATATTCCATCAAAGTGCAGAAAGGAAACAGTGGGATACATAAGAAAACCTAAGACTAAGAAGCCACCCCCAACATGGGTGGTTGTGCACCAAAGATACAGATTTACGGTAAACCCCCCTTTTGTGACATAACCCCTATCTGGAAGCACTCCAAACCAGGCCCCCAAACTGGGACTCATTCCAAGAGGGAGGACAGACAGGTATCCGTATTCTTCCTTAGCAGTCTGACTATTATTTAGTTATATTTACAAGCACTTATTCTTATGGGCTACAACAAGATTCCACCCTCTTGTTCCTTTCCATTTTACTTTACTTGAGGGCACTGTTGGGAATTCCATTCCACCCTTGCTGCAGATATGGGGGATTGTTACATGTCACATGTCTGTTTATATTCCAGCACAGATTGCTGGAGTCCCGTGAACGGAACATCCACTCTGTATTGCTTTTGTTTTCTTTCTCCCCGAGAAGAACAACAAGGAGAGAAGCCATGTTTTCTTTGTCCTGATTTATGTACAATAAATGTAGTCTAGTATCCACGCCTTGAGCCAGATTTGTTTGTTTACTCTGCTGAGTAATGTGTGCTCATGCATGCACAGCAGTGTGAGTCGCGGACGCACATCAGACGAGGATGACTGATGGATCTCTGCAGCGGCAAGGCTGAGAAGGGAGATGCTCCGGCTGGGGCCAAGCAAGCTGGCTTTCCATCCCACGGTTCCGACGGGCACATGGGTGGCGCTGCTGATCAGAAGGTCGGAGGTTTGAATCCCCATGACGGGGTGAGCTCCCGTTGCTCTGTCCCAGTTCCTGCCAACCTAGCAGTTCGAATGCACGCCAGTGCAAGTAGACAAATAGGTACTGCTGGGGTGGAAAGGTAAATGGTGTTTCCATGTGCTCTGGCTTCCGTCATGGTGTCCTGTCATGCCAGAAGTGGTTTAGTCATGCTGGCCACATGACCCAGACAAATGCCGACTCCCTTGGCCTGAAAGCAAGATGAGTGCCGCAACCCCATAGTCGCCTTTGACTGGACTTAACCGTCCAGGGGTCCTTTACCTTTTACATTTACTTTAGCATATAGCATTACTTGCAAAACCTCCTCCATCAAATTAACAGTAACATGAAATGATTGTACTGTTGTATATGGAAAGGGTAGAAGAATCCAAGGTTCAGATCCCTCTTCCACCATGAAGCACTGTGAGCAGCCTTGGACAAGTCATTCTCACCCTTCCTGAAATCTTAGGGACTCTCTGCCAGTCAGTGTTGACAATACTGAGCTAGATAGACCAATGGTCTGTCTAAAGACAGCCTCCGGTGTTTATCTTTCTTACCAACCTCATACCACTGCTATAAAGGAAAAAAGGTTTCTTTGAAGTCCTTGGAAGAACGAGTGAAGAAAACAAATGCTGCGCATTCTATTATTTTGACCACAAGAATGATCCACAAAGCAGTTAAGTGGCTTGTGTGGATCAGTTTGATTCTTTTCATGCCAGTTTTCAGTGGTTAAAAAATAATATCGACATAAATGATAAGATAAAAATGTTCTGCTTTTTAGATGAAGCTGCCTAATGATTTACTTGGGAGGATAGTTCAGTACAGCTGCTAATGTGAATACAGCTCTCTCTCTCTCTCTCTCTCTCTCTCTCTCTCTCTCTCTGTGTGTGTGTGTGTGTGTGTGTTTTAGAATAAAGTGATTACTATTTATTTCCCCCAGACTTTTAAGTGTTGGGAGCGTTATTTAAAAAAACACAAGACATTGCACAATGTCAGGTGAGGCGAAAAAAGAAGAAAAAAGCAGCAGAGTCCACAGACGTGTGCTCAGGTAACTAGGTTTGCTCTTATGACTGAAGGGGGGGAAAGGTGATCAAAGTTGTCGTCCTCCCCCGCTGTATGTGAATGTAAACTAGGAAATGAATTGGAATATGTAACATGATTGCATTAGAAGTGGCATAGAGGTGCAAACATATCCTGTGACCTTGCTATCTGCGGGAGACTGGGATGCAGTCCAGCACCCTTTATCCCTGTAGAAAAGAGGGAATGTGGCATCATGTTCAGCTAATTTAGTAGAGTTCAACTAGAGTACAACTTAAAAGTCCTAAAATGGGGCACATAATCCTGTAGGCCATGTGAGAGGGATGGACTGGAGCTGTTCATATTCCTCCTGTGCTCCTCTCTTAGGCACAAAATTACTGCTAAGAATGGCTTTTTAATATAAAAAAGCATGGGGGGGAGGGGAAGAGAAAAGAAAGTCCAACCTCCTTAACACAATAATGGATATATTTGGAAATCTTTTCATCCTTCTTTTGGAGCCAGTGTATGTCTCCAGCTCTTTATTACTTCGACTTGTAAGTATGGAACATATTACCGTCCTAAGGAAAATCCCGACTTGTCACTACTTTGGCACCTTCTGAGTGGTCTCCTTGCACTGTATCTCAAAGTACTTTGCAGCGCAATAAATTACATTACCAACAGCCATTATGACCTCAGTAAGATCCATGGGCAGCCAAGAACAGCTCCACTGTTACCATCAGTTAATTAGTCGTGCTATTCATTAAACAAGGGAGTGTGAGCCAGGAAGCTATCCATTACTGTTTGCTAAACTGAACAGTGTCCTAGAATGGCAGAAGGAGAGAGAAAACCAGCCACATAAAGAGCCACATCGAAAAGGAAGCTGGAAATCAAAGGCAATGTGCCTTGCACATACATACCCACAGCACATTTGGGTGGCACAACCAAATATTTAGGAGAACACATAACAGGCCAAAAATGTCTCTTTTTGGTTACAAAAGTAGCTCTCAGATTTTATATTGACAGTTACGCATAGTACATTTGCTTGATTTATTCTAAAATTTGTACAGCACTTTCCACTCCTCTACAGAAGGCCCAGAGGCCCAAAATCTTCAGGAGTCCAGTCAGCCTGTACATCGCACTAAATCATTGTGGCTGAAGAGAAACCACACCAATCAAACCACTTCTTCCTAGACAGACTCCAGGCTCAGTTGCCATAAGTTTCGCCTTTCTCTTATTTCAGAAGAGAGTACAAAGAAATGCAGAGGCAGGGGGTGCACTGTTTTCTCCTTTTACTCAGCTTCCCCTGGCTCTGTCTTGCTTTTCTCCTTGATGACTGCTTAAACTGTGCGTGCTGCAAAAATCAAAAGCAAAAAGCAAAGGAACACTGGAAACAGACAGCACTTGTTTCAGGCAGTTGAAGGTGGCATGACAGAGGCATCATTGTCCATGGTACACACACTCATCTCACTATCGCCTCCGTTAACAGGTTTTTGTTGTGCTTCAAAAACTTGAAGACCCTGTACAACCGAAGATTACAGTGGAACCCAAAAAGTGTGTACAGAACAGGAAATTATGCTGCCGTCATCACAACTCCAACTTCCATAACACCTATCATTTTCTTCAGTCATCAGACAATACTCTTTACTTTTATAAATCCTTGATCTGTGAACCTAGGAAATTGTTGTGCTTGTCTTTTTTAAAAAGTGGCTGGGTTTGAAGATCTTGGCTAATCATTACCCCAAAAGACTTTTGTCCATCATGTTCACAAGATATTTGTATAAGTAGAAACTTGGGTGCAGGATATCCTGAGACAAGAACAAATTGCTTCCAGAAAAACATCATTTTGCAACCCCGTTAACCTGGAAAGTTTTGTGAGTTTTGTGCTGCAATTTTCTTGCCATTTTCATGGATCACGCCATGTGATGAAATTGGGGGCAGTATTTTGACATATAGCTATGCTGCTGTGTCCTACCCTGCCCACTGGCGCGAATGTAATTTAGCATAACATGACAGTATATTGATCAAAAGAACACAGTTCTACAACAATACAGGGAATGCAGTATAAAATGAACATTAGGAAGTGGGACAAAAGCACTAACATCAGAACCAGACAAACTAATACAATAATGTCTGCATCTGAATGAACCTCTTATTCACCCTGGGAACCAATGGAGAGGGCAGATGGGTGTTTAAGGAATATACAGAAGTTGTGCGCTCTTTGCAGTGAAGGGCTAGGTCTCAGATTAACAAAACAGACTTACAGCTGACAGCATTTCAACATATAGCCATACTACTAGAATGCAAAACACAACAAAAAAATTGTAATTTAATTCTGATTATATAAGAATAAGGGAATTTCAATCCCTTAAAAAGAAAATCATTTGGTTTTTTAACAAGTTCCAACGTGATTACATTTTTTAACAAGTTCACATGATTACATTTTGCCTGGGTCTGTAGGTGGGACACCAGAATGTATCAATTTGTGTTGATTTATTCCATTCGTATTTTGTTCATGCTTCCCCTATTTTATCTTCACAACCACCTTGTAAAGTACGTTGGAGTTACTATCCAAAGATCTTCCATTTGCTTCATTGATTGAAATGGTATTTGAAGCCAGGGATTTCAACCTGGACACCCAAGTGAACTATGATGAACTATGAATGACTTCTAAAACCCCACCAAAACACAATCTACTTCCTTTCATCTATTTTGGTAAAAGAAAATGACCACTATAAATGCTTGCTCTTTCCTGAACGGATGATGTTGTCACTCTTCCTGTTCAGCCTTGTTGTCTCATCATTGGTGGAGGAAGTCATTTATCTCAAGTCATGTTGTTCAACCGTGATTCAGCTACTGAGTTCTTCTCCTAGCTCGGCCTTTGCCTCATTCATCTGTCACGTTTGCTAGTACTAGCCTTCCTCCATTCATTGAACAAACAGGAAAGGGGGACTCCTCTGTCTGAAAGGCAAGCCTCACACAATGGGTTGACATGGGAGCAGAGGCAGTACCTTTTTGTGTGTGTGGCACCATTTCCCCACCACTGAGGCTGACGGACAGCCTCCCACCAGTTCCCTCAGGCTAGCAGCATGCGACTACAACCAAACACAGAAAGCTGGGAAGATGCCAGTACTTGATATCCCTTACCTGTTGCCATAGAAACCAAAGTGCAATATGTGCTGTATTTACTGGGTAGAGAGCTGTGTCGTTTTCTAAACCCTTTAAGAATACGTAGGTCTTTTATTTTATTTTAAATAGAATATCAACAACTAAGCAGCAAATTCAAAAATTAAGTGTCGCTTCTGGGTTAAATTACTGGCTGTCAACTTCCAACTGCAAATATTGGGCAATGACTGTCATGTTCCAAGCAGCATGTGTTCCACAAGCGAAGATGTATCTGTTTTCTCTTATTTGAGGCAGGGCAGAGCTTTAGTTTAAAAGAAAATGAAAGGACAGCTCCTAGTTGAGATTCCATGGGAATGTTACACAGGACAGAGGTCTGCATAAGAGATGGATAACTTATGGATACAAAAATGAAGGAATTTAGGCAGCAGAATGGGAAATAATTTTGTACAGCAGTTCTCCAGCTGTAGGTAAACTATAGAAGTGTGGCACTTCTCTATGTGATCCATGATCATTATGGGATCTGCAACTGATCTGGCTTTATTTCAAGTCAGACAGAAGACACTGCCTTCAGGATGACCCAAAAATGACCAATGATGGCTGCTGCCATGTAGAATTGCACACGATGCATAATAATAACAGTAGTAGTAGCAGTAGTAATAATAATAATAATTTATTTATTTATTTATTTATACCCTGCCCATCTGGCTGAGTTTCCCCAGCCACTCTGGGCGGCTTCCAATCAAGTGTTAAAAACAATACAGCATTAAATATTAAAAACTTCCCTGAACAGGGCTGCCTTCAGATGTCTTTTAAAAAGAAGATAGCTGTTTATTTCCTTCACATCTGAAGGGAGGGCGTTCCACAGGGCGGGCGCCACTACTGAGAAGGCCCTCTGTCTGGTTCCCTGTAACCTCACTTCTCGCAATGAGGGAACTGCCAGAAGGATCTCAGTGTCCGGGCTGAACAATGGGGGTGGAGATGCTCCTTCAGGTATACAGGACCGAGGACGTTTAGGGCTTTAAAGGTCAGCACCAACACTTTGAATCGTGCTCGGAAACGTACTGGGAGCCAATGCAGATCTCTCAGGACCGGTGTTATGTGGTCCCGGCGTCCACTCCCAGTCACCAGTCTAGCTGCCGCATTCTGGATTAATTGCAGTTTCCGGGTCACCTTCAAAGGTAGCCCCACATAGAGCTCATTGCAGTAGTCCAACTGGTAGATTCAATTTAGGAAGGCCCTTCTAGCACCCCACATGTGCAGTAGTGACAAATTTCACCTGTTGAATGTTGTCTGAAGGGTGATACAACTCAAGGTTTTTGGTTTGGTTTTCATGATTTCCATGATGTTATGAAGCATCAAGTACCACATGCCCACCACAAATTTAAAGCATATGACCTCCCCAATAATCTTGTTTGTTGAGTGCAGGAACTGCAAACTACAGTTCCCAGGATTCTTGGGAGGGAGCCATGTGCTTAAAATGAGCTTTAAATATATGGTGTGTATGTTGGTTCTCACAATACCCTGAAGTCCTAGGGTGAAGCTAAACATCTGCTAGAGCTCTGATCTCCTTCACTTGAATAATAATAATGACTTGAGGACTCATCCAATGACCATGTAATATTCTTGCCTATCTTCCAATCGTTGGATTTATCACAGGTAGTACCACCAGTGGTACTTGACGGAATGATGCTTCAAATAATGCAGAGGTGGAGAACCTCAGCTCTGAAATCCTTGATCCTTTTCGGTGCCACATCACACGAAGCCAAGCCAAGCCGACTCGTGTTTAAGCTCTCTTAATATTAACCATTAATGTTAAATAGTATTTCTTTACCAGAGGTCTTTTCTGCAAACTTATTCCACTGAGATCCCAGGAAGGTAGCTTAGGTGTTGAGTTGCTAGGCTCCTTGAGCCCCAGTAAGAAACATTTATACACAAAACCAGTTTGGAAGGCTGCAGTACTAAATCATGTGTTTTTTATTGTCTTGTGTTTGCCCAGAATTTCTTAGCAGCCTGCACTTTTCAGTTACATAACCAGTTCATACCACTGAAAGTTGCTTATACTGCACAGGCTTGCTCTACGATGCCCAGTAGTCATGGTCAGCAGATGCACAGATCTTCTCACTTTCTTCCGTTGCTGCTCAGTGATGGTATCTGGACATAGTTGGATGGTGCATTTTTTAAGCACCTGGTGTTTTCTTTCAGGGCTTTTCATCTTGAGGGCCATATTCCCTCACAAACAACCTTCTGAGGGGCACATGCCAGTGGTGTGCAGAGCCAGAGGCACATGTAGGTGGGTCAACAAATGTGATTCATGCCTTTGCACACTAGGCGACATGCCAGCCACCTGAAAGTCAGAAGTTACTACCCACACACCTCCAAAAGGACTGTGGAAGAGCAAAGCAGCTGCAAGCTCCTCTAAAGGAGCCCACACGTTTGTGTGGTCTTGCTAAGCCAAGGTCTGGCTTAGAGTGTGGTGCAAACATGAACCATACCCATTATTCATATCCGTAGCTAAAGGAAAGTACGGTAAGCTTTTTAATAACCAGACATTGCACAGTACCCTTAATGTAAGGGGGTTTCTTGGTTTTATTGCTAAATACATCTTCCAATATTTTGAAATAAAAGGAGAGGCATTATTCTCTCGCAAAGAGATGCACATTAAATGGGCTTAAGAAACTCAAGACGTTTCATAGACTTTTGGGAAATTCTTAATACGCTGAAGTATCATAAGAAAAGTGGTTCTCATGATGCTCCTGTTACAAACAATGCAGGAGTTTCCTTCCACAGCTCTCGGTACGTTGAGCAGAAAGGTTTTAAAATGCTCTTGGGTATGGGTGTTTCCAGCAGATGCTGTCTCCAAACAATATGTTCACAGTTTTTTCTTTTTCTTTTGTTTTAAGAATTATACTAAAAAGCACAAATAAAATTCAAACAGTAACCTCTTTGCAGTGATGCTTTGTTCAAGAACGAAGACCAGCAGTGGAAGGAAGAGCTATACGGACAATATATTACTTGAAAAATTATTTTAAATATATTTCTTTTTTTATTTAATCAAGAACATTTATTATTATTATTATTATTATTATTATTATTATTATTATTATTAACATGTAATGCAATACCATGCAAAATGAAGAAAAACAAGTAAACATACACACACCAAGTAAATAAATGAATAAGTATAAATTTGGGTCATTTAATTTACCATCCACAGGTGTGGAACTTGTGGCCTTCCAGATGTTGCTTGTTGCCATGGTGACTGCGACTGATGGGACAACATCTGGAGGGGCACAGGTTTCCCAACAGCTGAAGTTGCCCGACAGCAATCTAAATGTACTTAACAGGGAGTATGCCACATTAAGCACAGGTACCTACTTCTGAATAAACCTGCATAGAACTACATTAGTCAGTCAGCTTAAGCTTGAGAAAATAAATTAAAAGGGGACTGGAAAAGAATATTCAAATATTGTAATTGTTCCCACAGCGAACAAGGAAAGCAGCCACCTAGATTACTACAGGAGATGTTCAAGATCTAAAGAATGGCATGGCCATTTTTTTAAAAGCAGAGGAGGTTTGGACATCTGTTTCTCAAACACCAGCTACTTCCCACCTGCATTGCGGCAAACTACTTTTGAAACTGAGCTGAGTTTCAAAAAACGGTTTGTGACAAGAGATGACATTTTGTGCTGCCATTTGAAGAGAACATAATCTTAACATGAAAGGGGGGCCACTGGCAACACCCCTCCCCCTAAAAAAACCCAAATAGCACCCCCTGTTTTTTCAAATACACACATTTGGTGAATTTTTTGTGTAAATTCTGATTAAAGTGGGGCATTGTATGGGATGGCATTTTGAAACCAACATAAAAATCTTACATATGGAAGCAGTCTTAAAATAATCCACATTGAACCATGCTCTTGTTTATCCAGCTCAGCATCTTCTCTGATAGTTGCCACGTTCTTCAGAAATGCTGCATTTCATACAGGGCATAAGGATAAAGGGCTTCTTTCTTTGCAATCCATTCTCAGCCTCTCCCATTATGCTATAATGTTTTGTTTGGTCTTTTAAATAAATGTGTAATCAAGATTGTTTGCCCACGGATATACTAGTGGCATGGGGGGTTTATTACATTACATTACATTAATACCAACACACACACCAACATATATACAAATAGAAAATTTCCACACAAAAAATTGCTTTTCAAACCTTTTAGACACTGCAGACAGCAGAACCTTTCCTTTGGATGCCAGTGCTACACCATTTGGACCAAACTGCATTTGGAGAAAGAGCCTGCCAATTTAGAAGTGTAAAAAATGGTGGGACAAAATGGAAGAACTGCCGCTTTTCACATGTTCATGACCAAGAAGCATCTTGATGCCAGCCAGTCTTGTTCAGGTGCAAAGATAGTTGATTCTAAAGATGTCAACAGGGCAGTGTTTTTTATTAGGAGGGTCGGTGTGGTTTGTATTATTGAGGACAAATAAATGCACACACATTAAGGTACTAAAAGCAGTTGTTGGGGTATCCCTGGGTTCCCATGAGAAACTGCAAATTTTGTTATCTGCGTCACAGCAGTGTTCAAACCGGAGGCCAAGACAGTTTAAAAATACCAACAGTGCCACAGATTTCCCAGGCCATATATAGTTCACACGTCTCACAGGAGCAGGAAAGAGTTGCAAACAAACACACACAAAATCCAGGCAAGAGAGA